>NW_027328742.1:4112617-4732691 GCF_048564905.1 Vicugna pacos
TTGTGTTCCCTTCAAGCTAGGTGAAGGACGGCTTTCACACACACTTATCTCTCAGAACTGAGCATGTGGAGAGACGTTCGTTCATCCAGCACAAAGTGAACGGGTTGCAGGAGAAACACTTACTCTGGTTTCTCAGTCTGATTCCTAGTGCCGGTTTGAAGTGCCTGCCGTTTTCACTGTAAAACCGGCCTGGAGCTTGAAACTCCCCATAGATATGCATGGAGTGGAGTTTGCAACTGAAAAGAAACTTTGTGTTCCCTTCAAGCTAGGTGAAGGACGGCTTTCACACACACTTATCTCTCTGAACTGAGCATGTGGAGAGACGTTCGTTCATCCAGCACAAAGGGAATGGGATGCAGGAGAAACACTTACTCTGGTTTCTCAGTCTGTTTCCTAAAGCCGGTTTGAAGTGCCTGGAGTTTTCACTGTAAAACCGGGTTGGAGCTTTAACCTACCCATATATATATATGGAAAGTAGTTTACAACTGAAAAGAAACTTTGTGTTGCCTTCAAGCTAGGTGAAGGACGGCTTTCACACACACTTATCTCTCAGAACTGAGCATGTGGAGAGACGTTCGTTCATCCAGCACATAGGGAACGGGTTGCAGGAGAAACACTTACTCTGGTTTCTCAGTCTGTTTCCTAGTGCCGGTTTGAAGTGCCTGCCGTTTTCACTGTAAAACCGGGTTGGAGCTTGAACCTCCCCATATATATGTATGGAGTGGAGTTTGCAAGTGAAAAGAAACTTTGTGTTCCCTTCAAGCTAGGTGAAGTACGGCTTTCACACACACTTATCTCTCAGAACTGAGCATGTGGAGAGACGTTCGTTCATCCAGCACAAAGGGAATGGGATGCAGGAGAAACACTTACTCTGGTTTCTCAGTCTGTTCCTAATGCCGTTTTGAAGTGCCTGCCGTTTTCACTGTAAAACCGGGTTGGAGCTTTAACCTACCCATATTTATGTATGGAAAGTAGTTTACAACTGAAAAGAAACTTTGTGTTCCCTTCAAGCTAGGTGAAGGACGGCTTTCACACACACTTATCTCTCAGAACTGAGCATGTGGAGAGACGTTCGTTCATCCAGCACAAAGGGAATGGGATGCAGGAGAAACACTTACTCTGGTTTCTCAGTCTGTTTCCTAGTGCCGGTTTGAAGTGCCTGCCGTTTTCACTGTAAAACCGGCCTGGAGCTTGAACCTCCCCATAGATATGCATGGAGTGGAGTTTGCAAGTGAAAAGAAACTTTGTGTTCCCTTCAAGCTAGGTGAAGGACGGCTTTCACACACACTTATCTCTCAGAACTGAGCATGTGGAGAGACGTTCGTTCATCCAGCACAAAGGGAATGGGATGCAGGAGAAACACTTACTTTGGTTTCTCAGTCTGTTTCCTAGTGCCGGTTTGAATGGCCTGCCGTTTTCACTGTAAAACCGGGTTGGAGCTTGAACCTCCCCATATATATGTATGGAGTGGAGTTTGCAAGTGAAAAGAAACTTTGTGTTCCCTTCAAGCTAGGTGAAGGACGGCTTTCACACACACTTATCTCTCAGAACTGAGCATGTGGAGAGACGTTCGTTCATCCAGCACAAAGGGAACGGGTTGCAGGAGAAACACTTACTCTATTTCTCAGTCTGTTTCCTAGTGCCGGTTTGAATGGCCTGCCGTTTTCACTGTAAAACCGGGTTGGAGCTTGAACCTCCCCATATATATGTATGGAGTGGAGTTTGCAAGTGAAAAGAAACTTTGTGTTCCCTTCAAGCTAGGTGAAGGACGGCTTTCACACACAATTATCTCTCAGAACTGAGCATGTGGAGAGACGTTCGTTCATCCAGCACAAAGGGAACGGGTTGCACGAGAAACACTTACTCTGGTTTCTCAGTCTGTTTCCTAGTGCCGGTTTGAAGTGCCTGCCGTTTTCACTGTAAAACCGGCCTGGAGCTTTAACCTCCCTATAGATATGCATGGAGTGGAGTTTGCAAGTGAAAAGAAACTTTGTGTTCCCTTCAAGTTGGTGAAGGACGGCTTTCACACACACTTATCTCTCAGAACTGAGCATGTGGAGAGACGTTCGTTCATCCAGCACAAAGGGAATGGGATGCAGGAGAAACACTTACTTTGGTTTCTCAGTCTGTTTCCTAGTGCCGGTTTGAATGGCCTGCCGTTTTCACTGTAAAACCGGGTTGGAGCTTGAACCTCCCCATATATATGTATGGAGTGGAGTTTGCAAGTGAAAAGAAACTTTGTGTTCCCTTCAAGCTAGGTGAAGGACGGCTTTCACACACACTTATCTCTCAGAACTGAGCATGTGGAGAGACGTTCGTTCATCCAGCACAATGGGAACGGGTTGCACGAGAAACACTAACTCTGGTTTCTCAGTCTGTTTCCTAGTGCCGGATTGAAGTGCCTGCCGTTTTCACTGTAAAACCGGCCTGGAGCTTGAACCTCCCCATAGATATGCATGGAGTGGAGTTTGCAAGTGAAAAGAAACTTTGTGTTCCCTTCAAGCTAGGTGAAGGACGGCTTTCACACACACTTATCTCTCAGAACTGAGCATGTGGAGAGACGTTCGTTCATCCAGCACAAAGGGAACGGGTTGCAGGAGAATCACTTACTCTGGTTTCTCAGTCTGTTTCCTAGTGCCGGTTTGAAGTGCCTGCTGTTTCACTGTAAAACCGGGTTGGAGCTTGAACCTCCCCATATATATGTATGGAGTGGAGTTTGCAACTGAAAAGAAACTTTGTGTTCCCTTCAAGCTAGGTGAAGGACGGCTTTCACACACACTTATCTCTCAGAACTGAGCATGTGGAGAGACGTTCGTTCATCCAGCACAAAGGGAACGGGTTGCAGGAGAAACACTTACTCTGGTTTCTCAGTCTGTTTCCTAGTGCCGGTTTGAAGTGCCTGCCGTTTTCACTGTAAAACCGGGTTGGAGCTTGAACCTCCCCATATATATGTATGGAGTGGAGTTTGCAACTGAAAAGAAACTTTGTGTTCCCTTCAAGCTAGGTGAAGGACGGCTTTCACACACACTTATCTCTCAGAACTGAGCATGAGGAGAGACGTTCGTTCATCCAGCACAAATGGAACGGGTTGCAGGAGAAACACTTACTCTGGTTTCTCAGTCTGTTTCCTAGTGCCGGTTTGACGTGCCTGCCGTTTTCACTGTAAAACCGGCGTGGAGCTTCAACCTCCCTATATATATGTATGGAGTGGAGTTTGCAACTGAAAAGAAACTTTGTGTTCCCTTCAAGCTAGGTGAAGGACGGCTTTCACACACACTTATCTCTCAGAACTGAGCATGTGGAGAGACGTTCGTTCATCCAGCACAAAGGGAACGGGTTGCAGGAGAATCACTTACTCTGGTTTCTCAGTCTGTTTCCTAGTGCCGGTTTGAAGTGCCTGCTGTTTCACTGTAAAACCGGGTTGGAGCTTGAACCTCCCCATATATATGTATGGAGTGGAGTTTGCAAGTGAAAAGAAACTTTGTGTTCCCTTCAAGCTAGGTGAAGGACGGCTTTCACACACACTTATCTCTCAGAACTGAGCATGTGGAGAGACGTTCGTTCATCCAGCACAAAGGGAACGGGTTGCAGGAGAAACACTTACTCTGGTTTCTCAGTCTGTTTCCTAGTGCCGATTTGAATTGCCTGCCGTTTTCACTGTAAAAGCGGGTTGGAGCTTGAACGTCCCCATATATATGTATGGAGTGGAGTTTGCAAGTGAAAAGAAACCTTGTGTTCCCTTCAAGCTAGGTGAAGGACGGCTTTCACACACACTTATCTCTCAGAACTGAGCATGTGGAGAGACGTTCGTTCATCCAGCACATAGGGAACGGGTTGCAGGAGAAACACTTACTCTGGTTTCTCAGTCTGTTTCCTAGTGCCGGTTTGAAGTGCCTGCCGTTTTCACTGTAAAACCGGGTTGGAGCTTGAACCTCCCCATATATATGTACGGAGTGGAGTTTGCAAGTGAAAAGAAACTTTGTGTTCCCTTCAAGCTAGGTGAAGGACGGCTTTCACACACACTTATCTCTCAGAACTGAGCATGTGGAGAGACGTTCGTTCATCCAGCACATAGGGAACGGGTTGCAGGAGAAACACTTACTCTGGTTTCTCAGTCTGTTTCCTAGTGCCGGTTTGAAGTGCCTGCCGTTTTCACTGTAAAACCGGGTTGGAGCTTGAACCTCCCCATATATATGTATGGAGTGGAGTTTGCAAGTGAAAAGAAACTTTGTGTTCCCTTCAAGCTAGGTGAAGTACGGCTTTCACACACACTTATCTCTCAGAACTGAGCATGTGGAGAGACGTTCGTTCATCCAGCACAAAGGGAACGGGTTGCAGGAGAAACACTTACTCTGGTTTCTCAGTCTGTTTCCTAGTGCCGGTTTGAAGTGCCTGCCATTTTCACTGTAAAACCGGCCTGGAGTTTGAACCTACCCATATATATGTATGGAGTGGAGTTTGCAACTGAAAAGAAACTTTGTGTTCCCTTCAAGCTAGGTGAAGGACGGCTTTCACACACACTTATCTCTCAGAACTGAGCATGTGGAGAGACGTTCGTTCATCCAGCACAAAGGGAACGGGTTGCACGAGAAACACTTACTCTGGTTTCTCAGTCTGTTTCCTAGTGCCGGTTTGAAGTGCCTGCCGTTTTTACTGTAAAACCGGCCTGGAGCTTGAACCTCCCCATAGATATGCATGGAGTGGAGTTTGCAAGTGAAAAGAAACTTTGTGTTCCCTTCAAGCTAGGTGAAGGACGGCTTTCACACACACTTATCTCTCAGAACTGAGCATGTGGAGAGACGTTCGTTCATCCAGCACAAAGGGAATGGGATGCAGGAGAAACACTTACTCTGGTTTCTCAGTCTGTTTCCTAAAGCCGGTTTGAAGTGCCTGCCGTTTTCACTGTAAAACCGGGTTGGATCTTGAACCTCCCCATATATATGTATGGAGTGGAGTTTGCAAGTGAAAAGAAACTTTGTGTTCCCTTCAAGCTAGGTGAAGGACGGCTTTCACACACACTTATCTCTCAGAACTGAGCATGTGGAGAGACGTTCGTTCATCCAGCACAAAGGGAACGGGTTGCAGGAGAAACACTTACTCTGGTTTCTCAGTCTGTTTCCTAGTGCCGGTTGGAAGTGCCTGCCGTTTTCACTGTAAAACCGGGTTGGAGCTTGAACCTCCCCATATATATGTATGGAGTGGAGTTTGCAAGTGAAAAGAAACTTTGTGTTCCCTTCAAGCTAGGTGAAGGACGGCTTTCACACACACTTATCTCTCAGAACTGAGCATGTGGAGAGACGTTCGTTCATCCAGCACATAGGGAACGGGTTGCAGGAGAAACACTTACTCTGGTTTCTCAGTCTGTTTCCTAGTGCCGGTTTGAAGTGCCTGCCGTTTTCACTGTAAAACCGGGTTGGAGCTTGAACCACCCCATATATATGTATGGAGTGGAGTTTGCAAGTGAAAAGAAACTTTGTGTTCCCTTCAAGCTAGGTGAAGTATGGCTTTCACACACACTTATCTCTCAGAACTGAGCATGTGGAGAGACGTTCGTTCATCCAGCACAAAGGGAACGGGTTGCAGGAGAAACACTTACTCTGGTTTCTCAGTCTGTTTCCTAGTGCCGGTTTGAAGTGCCTGCCATTTTCACTGTAAAACCGGCATGGAGTTTGAACCTCCCCATATATATGTATGGAGTGGAGTTTGCAACTGAAAAGAAACTTTGTGTTCCCTTCAAGCTAGGTGAAGGACGGCTTTCACACACACTTATCTCTCAGAACTGAGCATGTGGAGAGACGTTCGTTCATCCAGCACAAAGGGAACGGGTTGCAGGAGAAACACTTACTCTGGTTTCTCAGTCTGTTTCCTAGTGCCGGTTTGAAGTGCCTGCCGTTTTCACTGTAAAACCGGGTTGGAGCTTGAACCTCCCCATATATATGTATGGAGTGGAGTTTGCAAGTGAAAAGAAACTTTGTGTTCCCTTCAAGCTAGGTGAAGGACGGCTTTCACACACACTTATCTCTCAGAACTGAGCATGTGGAGAGACGTTCGTTCATCCAGCACAAATGGAACGGGTTGCAGGAGAAACACTTACTCTGGTTTCTCAGTCTGTTTCCTAGTGCCGGTTTGAAGTGCCTGCCGTTTTCACTGTAAAACCGGCCTGGAGCTTGAACCTCCCTATATATATGTATGGAGTGGAGTTTGCAACTGAAAAGAAACTTTGTGTTCCCTTCAAGCTAGGTGAAGGACGGCTTTCACACACACTTATCTCTCAGAACTGAGCATGTGGAGAGACGTTCGTTCATCCAGCACAAAGGGAACGGGTTGCAGGAGAATCACTTACTCTGGTTTCTCAGTCTGTTTCCTAGTGCCGGTTTGAAGTGCCTGCTGTTTCACTGTAAAACCGGGTTGGAGCTTGAACCTCCCCATATATATGTATGGAGTGGAGTTTGCAAGTGAAAAGAAACTTTGTGTTTCCTTCAAGCTAGGTGAAGGACTACTTTCACACACACTTATCTCTCAGAACTGAGCATGTGGAGAGACGTTCGTTCATCCAGCACAAAGGGAACGGGTTGCAGGAGAAACACTTACTCTGGTTTCTCAGTCTCTTTCCTAGTGCCGGTTTGAATTGCCTGCCGTTTTCACTGTAAAACCGGGTTGGAGCTTGAACCTCCTCATATATATGTATGGAGTGGAGTTTGCAAGTGAAAAGAAACTTTGTGTTCCCTATAAGCTAGGTGAAGGACGGCTTTCACACACACTTATCTCTCAGAACTGAGCATGTGGAGAGACGTTCGTTCATCCAGCACAAAGTGAACGGGTTGCAGGAGAAACACTTACTCTGGTTTCTCAGTCTGATTCCTAGTGCCGGTTTGAAGTGCCTGCCGTTTTCACTGTAAAACCGGCCTGGAGCTTGAAACTCCCCATAGATATGCATGGAGTGGAGTTTGCAACTGAAAAGAAACTTTGTGTTCCCTTCAAGCTAGGTGAAGGACGGCTTTCACACACACTTATCTCTCTGAACTGAGCATGTGGAGAGACGTTCGTTCATCCAGCACAAAGGGAATGGGATGCAGGAGAAACACTTACTCTGGTTTCTCAGTCTGTTTCCTAAAGCCGGTTTGAAGTGCCTGGAGTTTTCACTGTAAAACCGGGTTGGAGCTTTAACCTACCCATATATATATATGGAAAGTAGTTTACAACTGAAAAGAAACTTTGTGTTGCCTTCAAGCTAGGTGAAGGACGGCTTTCACACACACTTATCTCTCAGAACTGAGCATGTGGAGAGACGTTCGTTCATCCAGCACATAGGGAACGGGTTGCAGGAGAAACACTTACTCTGGTTTCTCAGTCTGTTTCCTAGTGCCGGTTTGAAGTGCCTGCCGTTTTCACTGTAAAACCGGGTTGGAGCTTGAACCTCCCCATATATATGTATGGAGTGGAGTTTGCAAGTGAAAAGAAACTTTGTGTTCCCTTCAAGCTAGGTGAAGTACGGCTTTCACACACACTTATCTCTCAGAACTGAGCATGTGGAGAGACGTTCGTTCATCCAGCACAAAGGGAATGGGATGCAGGAGAAACACTTACTCTGGTTTCTCAGTCTGTTCCTAATGCCGTTTTGAAGTGCCTGCCGTTTTCACTGTAAAACCGGGTTGGAGCTTTAACCTACCCATATTTATGTATGGAAAGTAGTTTACAACTGAAAAGAAACTTTGTGTTCCCTTCAAGCTAGGTGAAGGACGGCTTTCACACACACTTATCTCTCAGAACTGAGCATGTGGAGAGACGTTCGTTCATCCAGCACAAAGGGAATGGGATGCAGGAGAAACACTTACTCTGGTTTCTCAGTCTGTTTCCTAGTGCCGGTTTGAAGTGCCTGCCGTTTTCACTGTAAAACCGGGTTGCAGCTTGAACCTCCCCATATATATGTATGGAGTGGATTTTGCAAGTGAAAAGAAACTTTGTGTTCCCTTCAAGCTAGGTGAAGGACGGCTTTCACACACACTTATCTCTCAGAACTGAGCATGTGGAGAGACGTTCGTTCATCCAGCACAAAGGGAACGGGTTGCACGAGAAACACTTACTCTGGTTTCTCAGTCTGTTTCCTAGTGCCGGTTTGAAGTGCCTTCCGTTTTCACTGTAAAACCGGGTTGGAGCTTGAACCTCCCCATATATATGTATGGAGTGGAGTTTGCAAGTGAAAAGAAACTTTGTGTTCCCTTCAAGCTAGGTGAAGGACGGCTTTCACACACACTTATCTCTCAGAACTGAGCATGTGGAGAGACGTTCGTTCATCCAGCACAAAGGGAATGGGATGCAGGAGAAACACTTACTCTGGTTTCTCAGTCTGTTTCCTAAAGCCGGTTTGAAGTGCCTGCCGTTTTCACTGTAAAACCGGGTTGGATCTTGAACCTCCCCATATATATGTATGGAGTGGAGTTTGCAAGTGAAAAGAAACTTTGTGTTCCCTTCAAGCTAGGTGAAGGACGGCTTTCACACACACTTATCTCTCAGAACTGAGCATGTGGAGAGACGTTCGTTCATCCAGCACAAAGGGAACGGGTTGCAGGAGAAACACTTACTCTGGTTTCTCAGTCTGTTTCCTAGTGCCGGTTGGAAGTGCCTGCCGTTTTCACTGTAAAACCGGGTTGGAGCTTGAACCTCCCCATATATATGTATGGAGTGGAGTTTGCAAGTGAAAAGAAACTTTGTGTTCCCTTCAAGCTAGGTGAAGGACGGCTTTCACACACACTTATCTCTCAGAACTGAGCATGTGGAGAGACGTTCGTTCATCCAGCACATAGGGAACGGGTTGCAGGAGAAACACTTACTCTGGTTTCTCAGTCTGTTTCCTAGTGCCGGTTTGAAGTGCCTGCCGTTTTCACTGTAAAACCGGGTTGGAGCTTGAACCACCCCATATATATGTATGGAGTGGAGTTTGCAAGTGAAAAGAAACTTTGTGTTCCCTTCAAGCTAGGTGAAGTATGGCTTTCACACACACTTATCTCTCAGAACTGAGCATGTGGAGAGACGTTCGTTCATCCAGCACAAAGGGAACGGGTTGCAGGAGAAACACTTACTCTGGTTTCTCAGTCTGTTTCCTAGTGCCGGTTTGAAGTGCCTGCCATTTTCACTGTAAAACCGGCATGGAGTTTGAACCTCCCCATATATATGTATGGAGTGGAGTTTGCAACTGAAAAGAAACTTTGTGTTCCCTTCAAGCTAGGTGAAGGACGGCTTTCACACACACTTATCTCTCAGAACTGAGCATGTGGAGAGACGTTTGTTCATCCAGCACAAAGGGAATGGGATGCAGGAGAAACACTTACTCTGGTTTCTCAGTCTGTTCCTAATGCCGGTTTGAAGTGCCTGCGTTTTCACTGTAAAATCGGGTTGGAGCTTTAACCTACCCATATATATGTATGGAAAGTAGTTTACAACTGAAAAGAAACTTTGTGTTCCCTTCAAGCTAGTTGAAGGACGGCTTTCACACACACTTATCTCTCAGAACTGAGCATGTGGAGAGACGTTCGTTCATCCAGCACAAAGGGAACGGGTTGCAGGAGAAACACTTACTCTGGTTTCTCAGTCTGTTTCCTAGTGCCGGTTTGAAGTGCCTGCCGTTTTCACTGTAAAACCGGGTTGGAGCTTGAATCTCCCCATATATATGTATGGAGTGGAGTTTGCAAGTGAAAAGAAACTTTGTGTTCCCTTCAAGCTAGGTGAAGGACGGCTTTCACACACACTTATCTCTCAGAACTGAGCATGTGGAGAGACGTTCGTTCATCCAGCACAAATGGAACGGGTTGCAGGAGAAACACTTACTCTGGTTTCTCAGTCTGTTTCCTAGTGCCGGTTTGAAGTGCCTGCCGTTTTCACTGTAAAACCGGCCTGGAGCTTGAACCTCCCCATATATATGTATGGAGTGGAGTTTGCAACTGAAAAGAAACTTTGTGTTCCCTTCAAGCTAGGTGAAGGACGGTTTTCACACACACTTATCTCTCAGAACTGAGCATGTGGAGAGACGTTCGTTCATCCAGCACAAAGGGAACGGGTTGCAGGAGAATCACTTACTCTGGTTTCTCAGTCTGTTTCCTAGTGCCGGTTTGAAGTGCCTGCTGTTTCACTGTAAAACCGGGTTGGAGCTTGAACCTCCCCATATATATGTATGGAGTGGAGTTTGCAAGTGAAAAGAAACTTTGTGTTTCCTTCAAGCTAGGTGAAGGACTACTTTCACACACACTTATCTCTCAGAACTGAGCATGTGGAGAGACGTTCGTTCATCCAGCACAAAGGGAACGGGTTGCAGGAGAAACACTTACTCTGGTTTCTCAGTCTGTTTCCTAGTGCCGGTTTGAATTGCCTGCCGTTTTCACTGTAAAACCGGGTTGGAGCTTGAACCTCCCCATATATATGTATGGAGTGGAGTTTGCAAGTGAAAAGAAACATTGTGTTCCCTATAAGCTAGGTGAAGGACGGCTTTCACACACACTTATCTCTCAGAACTGAGCATGTGGAGAGACGTTCGTTCATCCAGCAGAAAGGGAACGGGTTGCAGGAGAAACACTTACTCTGGTTTCTCAGTCTGATTCCTAGTGCCGGTTTGAAGTGCCTGCCGGTTTCACTGTAAAACCGGCCTGGAGCTTGAACCTCCCCATAGATATGCATGGAGTGGAGTTTGCAACTGAAAAGAAACTTTGTGTTCCCTTCAAGCTAGGTGAAGGACGGCTTTCACACACACTTATCTCTCAGAACTGAGCATGTGGAGAGACGTTCGTTCATCCAGCACAAAGGGAATGGGATGCAGGAGAAACACTTACTCTGGTTTCTCAGTCTGTTTCCTAAAGCCGGTATGAAGTGCCTGGAGTTTTCACTGTAAAACCGGGTTGGAGCTTTAACCTACCCATATATATATATGGAAAGTAGTTTACAACTGAAAAGAAACTTTGTGTTCCCTTCAAGCTAGGTGAAGGACGGCTTTCACACACACTTATCTCTCAGAACTGAGCATGTGGAGAGACGTTCGTTCATCCAGCACAAAGGGAACGGGTTGCAGGAGAAACACTTACTCTGGTTTCTGAGTCTGTTTCCTAGTGCCGGTTTGAAGTGCCTGCCGTTTTCACTGTAAAACAGGGTTGGAGCTTGAACCTCCCCATATATATGTATGGAGTGGAGTTTGCAAGTGAAAAGAAACTTTGTGTTCCCTTCAAGCTAGGTGAAGGACGGCTTTCACACACACTTATCTCTCAGAACTGAGCATGTGGAGAGACGTTCGTTCATCCAGCACATAGGGAACGGGTTGCAGGAGAAACACTTACTCTGGTTTCTCAGTCTGTTTCCTAGTGCCGGTTTGAAGTGCCTGCCGTTTTCACTGTAAAACCGGGTTGGAGCTTGAACCTCCCCATATATATGTATGGAGTGGAGTTTGCAAGTGAAAAGAAACTTTGTGTTCCCTTCAAGCTAGGTGAAGTACGGCTTTCACACACACTTATCTCTCAGAACTGAGCATGTGGAGAGACGTTCGTTCATCCAGCACAAAGGGAACGGGTTGCAGGAGAAACACTTACTCTGGTTTCTCAGTCTGTTTCCTAGTGCCGGTTTGAAGTGCCTGCCATTTTCACTGTAAAACCGGCCTGGAGTTTGAACCTCCCCATATATATGTATGGAGTGGAGTTTGCAACTGAAAAGAAACTTTGTGTTCCCTTCAAGCTAGGTGAAGGACGGCTTTCACACACACTTATCTCTCAGAACTGAGCATGTGGAGAGACGTTCGTTCATCCAGCACAAAGGGAATGGGATGCAGGAGAAACACTTACTCTGGTTTCTCAGTCTGTTCCTAATGCCGTTTTGAAGTGCCTGCCGTTTTCACTGTAAAACCGGGTTGGAGCTTTAACCTACCCATATTTATGTATGGAAAGTAGTTTACAACTGAAAAGAAACTTTGTGTTCCCTTCAAGCTAGGTGAAGGACGGCTTTCACACACACTTATCTCTCAGAACTGAGCATGTGGAGAGACGTTCGTTCATCCAGCACAAAGGGAATGGGATGCAGGAGAAACACTTACTCTGGTTTCTCAGTCTGTTTCCTAAAGCCGGTTTGAAGTGCCTGGAGTTTTCACTGTAAAACCGGGTTGGAGCTTTAACCTACCCATATATATATATGGAAAGTAGTTTACAACTGAAAAGAAACTTTGTGTTCCCTTCAAGCTAGGTGAAGGACGGCTTTCACACACACTTATCTCTCAGAACTGAGCATGTGGAGAGACGTTCGTTCATCCAGCACAAAGGGAACGGGTTGCAGGAGAAACACTTACTCTGGTTTCTGAGTCTGTTTCCTAGTGCCGGTTTGAAGTGCCTGCCGTTTTCACTGTAAAACCGGGTTGGAGCTTGAACCTCCCCATATATATGTATGGAGTGGAGTTTGCAAGTGAAAAGAAACTTTGTGTTCCCTTCAAGCTAGGTGAAGGACGGCTTTCACACACACTTATCTCTCAGAACTGAGCATGTGGAGAGACGTTCGTTCATCCAGCGCATAGGGAACGGGTTGCAGGAGAAACACTTACTCTGGTTTCTCAGTCTGTTTCCTAGTGCCGGTTTGAAGTGCCTGCCGTTTTCACTGTAAAACCGGGTTGGAGCTTGAACCTCCCCATATATATGTATGGAGTGGAGTTTGCAAGTGAAAAGAAACTTTGTGTTCCCTTCAAGCTAGGTGAAGTACGGACTTCACACACACTTATCTCTCAGAACTGAGCATGTGGAGAGACGTTCGTTCATCCAGCACAAAGGGAACGGGTTGCAGGAGAAACACTTACTCTGGTTTCTCAGTCTGTTTCCTAGTGCCGGTTTGAAGTGCCTGCCATTTTCACTGTAAAACCGGCCTGGCGTTTGAACCTCCCCATATATATGTATGGAGTGGAGTTTGGAAGTGAAAAGAAACTTTGTGTTCCCTTCAAGCTAGGTGAAGGACGGCTTTCACACACACTTATCTCTCAGAACTGAGCATGTGGAGAGACGTTCGTTCATCCAGCACAAAGGGAATGGGATGCAGGAGAAACACTTACTCTGGTTTCTCAGTCTGTTCCTAATGCCGTTTTGAAGTGCCTGCCGTTTTCACTGTAAAACCGGGTTGGAGCTTTAACCTACCCATATATATGTATGGAAAGTAGTTTACAACTGAAAAGAAACTTTGTGTTCCCTTCAAGCTAGGTGAAGGACGGCTTTCACACACACTTATCTCTCAGAACTGAGCATGTGGAGAGACGTTCGTTCATCCAGCACAAAGGGAACGGGTTGCAGGAGAAACACTTACTCTGGTTTCTGAGTCTGTTTCCTAGTGCCGGTTTGAAGTGCCTGCCGTTTTCACTGTAAAACCGGGTTGGAGCTTGAACCTCCCCATATATATGTATGGAGTGGAGTTTGCAACTGAAAAGAAACTTTGTGTTCCCTTCAAGCTAGGTGAAGGACGGCTTTCACACACACTTATCTCTCAGAACTGAGCATGTGGAGAGACGTTCGTTCATCCAGCACAAAGGGAATGGGATGCAAGAGAAACACTTACTCTGGTTTCTCAGTCTGTTTCCTAGTGCCGGTTTGAAGTGCCTGCCGTTTTCACTGTAAAACCGGGTTGCAGCTTGAACCTCCCCATATATATGTATGGAGTGGACTTTGCAAGTGAAAAGAAACTTTGTGTTCCCTTCAAGCTAGGTGAAGGACGGCTTTCACACACACTTATCTCTCAGAACTGAGCATGTGGAGAGACGTTCGTTCATCCAGCACAAAGGGAACGGGTTGCACGCGAAACACTTACTCTGGTTTCTGAGTCTGTTTCCTAGTGCCGGTTTGAAGTGCCTGCCGTTTTCACTGTAAAACCGGCCTGGAGCTTAAACCTCCCCATAGATATGCATGGAGTGGAATTTGCAAGTGAAAAGAAACTTTGTGTTCCCTTCAAGCTAGGTGAAGGACGGCTTTCACACACACTTATCTCTCAGAACTGAGCATGTGGAGAGACGTTCGTTCATCCAGCACAAAGGGAACGGGTTGCAGGAGAAACACTTACTCTGGTTTCTCAGTCTGTTTCCTAGTGCCGGTTGGAAGTGCCTGCCGTTTTCACTGTAAAACCGGGTTGGAGCTTGAACCTCCCCATATATATGTATGGAGTGGAGTTTGCAAGTGAAAAGAAACTTTGTGTTCCTTTCAAGCTAGGTGAAGGACGGCTTTCACACACACTTATCTCTCAGAACTGAGCATGTGGAGAGACGTTCGTTCATCCAGCACATAGGGAACGGGTTGCAGGAGAAACACTTACTCTGGTTTCTCAGTCTGTTTCCTAGTGCCGGTTTGAAGTGCCTGCCGTTTTCACTGTAAAACCGGGTTGGAGCTTGAACCTCCCCATATATATGTATGGAGTGGAGTTTGCAAGTGAAAAGAAACTTTGTGTTCCCTTCAAGCTAGGTGAAGTATGGCTTTAACACACACTTATCTCTCAGAACTGAGCATGTGGAGAGACGTTCGTTCATCCAGCACAAAGGGAACGGGTTGCAGGAGAAACACTTACTCTGGTTTCTCAGTCTGTTTCCTAGTGCCGGTTTGAAGTGCCTGCCATTTTCACTGTAAAACCGGCCTGGAGTTTGAACCTCCCCATATATATGTATGGAGTGGAGTTTGCAACTGAAAAGAAACTTTGTGTTCCCTTCAAGCTAGGTGAAGGACGGCTTTCACACACACTTATCTCTCAGAACTGAGCATGTGGAGAGACGTTCGTTCATCCAGCACAAAGGGAATGGGATGCAGGAGAAACACTTACTCTGGTTTCTCAGTCTGTTCCTAATGCCGGTTTGAAGTGCCTGCGTTTCCACTGTAAAATCGGGTTGGAGCTTTAACCTACCCATATATATGTATGGAAAGTAGTTTACAACTGAAAAGAAACTTTGTGTTCCCTTCAAGCTAGGTGAAGGACGGCTTTCACACACACTTATCTCTCAGAACTGAGCATGTGGAGAGACGTTCGTTCATCCAGCACAAAGGGAACGGGTTGCAGGAGAAACACTTACTCTGGTTTCTGAGTCTGTTTCCTAGTGCCGGTTTGAAGTGCCTGCCGTTTTCACTGTAAAACCGGGTTGGAGCTTGAACCTCCCCATATATATGTATGGAGTGGAGTTTGCAAGTGAAAAGAAACTTTGTGTTCCCTTCAAGCTAGGTGAAGGACGGCTTTCACACACACTTATCTCTCAGAACTGAGCATGTGGAGAGACGTTCGTTCATCCAGCACAAATGGAACGGGTTGCAGGAGAAACACTTACTCTGGTTTCTCAGTCTGTTTCCTAGTGCCGGTTTGAAGTGCCTGCCGTTTTCACTGTAAAACCGGCCTGGAGCTTGAACCTCCCTATATATATGTATGGAGTGGAGTTTGCAACTGAAAAGAAACTTTGTGTTCCCTTCAAGCTAGGTGAAGGACGGCTTTCACACACACTTATCTCTCAGAACTGAGCATGTGGAGAGACGTTCGTTCATCCAGCACAAAGGGAACGGGTTGCAGGAGAATCACTTGCTCTGGTTTCTCAGTCTGTTTCCTAGTGCCGGTTTGAAGTGCCTGCTGTTTCACTGTAAAACCGGGTTGGAGCTTGAACCTCCCCATATATATGTATGGAGTGGAGTTTGCAAGTGAAAAGAAACTTTGTGTTTCCTTCAAGCTAGGTGAAGGACTACATTCACACACACTTATCTCTCAGAACTGAGCATGTGGAGAGACGTTCGTTCATCCAGCACAAAGGGAACGGGTTGCAGGAGAAACACTTACTCTGGTTTCTCAGTCTGTTTCCTAGTGCCGGTTTGAATTGCCTGCCGTTTTCACTGTAAAACCGGGTTGGAGCTTGAACCTCCCCATATATATGTATGGAGTGGAGTTTGCAAGTGAAAAGAAACTTTGTGTTCCCTTCAAGCTAGTTGAAGGACGGCTTTCACACACACTTATCTCTCAGAACTGAGCATGTGGAGAGACGTTCGTTCATCCAGCACAAAGGGAACGGGTTGCAGGAGAAACACTTACTCTGGTTTCTCAGTCTGATTCCTAGTGCCGGTTTGAAGTGCCTGCCGTTTTCACTGTAAAACCGGCCTGGAGCTTGAACCTCCCCATAGATATGCATGGAGTGGAGTTTGCAACTGAAAAGAAACTATGTGTTCCCTTCAAGCTAGGTGAAGGACGGCTTTCACACACACTTATCTCTCAGAACTGAGCATGTGGAGAGACGTTCGTTCATCCAGCACAAAGGGAATGGGATGCAGGAGAAACACTTACTCTGGTTTCTCAGTCTGTTTCCTAAAGCCGGTTTGAAGTGCCTGGAGTTTTCACTGTAAAACCGGGT
The DNA here is from genome assembly GCF_048564905.1 of Vicugna pacos. Taxonomy (NCBI): domain Eukaryota; kingdom Metazoa; phylum Chordata; class Mammalia; order Artiodactyla; family Camelidae; genus Vicugna; species Vicugna pacos. The sequence goes on from NW_027328742.1 coordinate 4,128,978, forward strand.
TGGAGCTTTAACCTACCCATATATATATATGGAAAGTAGTTTACAACTGAAAAGAAACTTTGTGTTCCCTTCAAGCTAGGTGAAGGACGGCTTTCACACACACTTATCTCTCAGAACTGAGCATGTGGAGAGACGTTCGTTCATCCAGCACAAAGGGAACGGGTTGCAGGAGAAACACTTACTCTGGTTTCTGAGTCTGTTTCCTAGTGCCGGTTTGAAGTGCCTGCCGTTTTCACTGTAAAACCGGGTTGGAGCTTGAACCTCCCCATATATATGTATGGAGTGGAGTTTGCAAGTGAAAAGAAACTTTGTGTTCCCTTCAAGCTAGGTGAAGGACGGCTTTCACACACACTTATCTCTCAGAACTGAGCATGTGGAGAGACGTTCGTTCATCCAGCACATAGGGAACGGGTTGCAGGAGAAACACTTACTCTGGTTTCTCAGTCTGTTTCCTAGTGCCGGTTTGAAGTGCCTGCCGTTTTCACTGTAAAACCGGGTTGGAGCTTGAACCTCCCCATATATATGTATGGAGTGGAGTTTGCAAGTGAAAAGAAACTTTGTGTTCCCTTCAAGCTAGGTGAAGTACGGCTTTCACACACACTTATCTCTCAGAACTGAGCATGTGGAGAGACGTTCGTTCATCCAGCACAAAGGGAACGGGTTGCAGGAGAAACACTTACTCTGGTTTCTCAGTCTGTTTCCTAGTGCCGGATTGAAGTGCCTGCCATTTTCACTGTAAAACCGGCCTGGAGTTTGAACCTCCCCATATATATGTATGGAGTGGAGTTTGCAACTGAAAAGAAACTTTGTGTTCCCTTCAAGCTAGGTGAAGGCCGGCTTTCACACACACTTATCTCTCAGAACTGAGCATGTGGAGAGACGTTCGTTCATCCAGCACAAAGGGAATGGGATGCAGGAGAAACACTTACTCTGGTTTCTCAGTCTGTTCCTAATGCCGTTTTGAAGTGCCTGCCGTTTTCACTGTAAAACCGGGTTGGAGCTTTAACCTACCCATATATATGTATGGAAAGTAGTTTACAACTGAAAAGAAACTTTGTGTTCCCTTCAAGCTAGGTGAAGGACGGCTTTCACACACACTTATCTCTCAGAACTGAGCATGTGGAGAGACGTTCGTTCATCCAGCACAAAGGGAACGGGTTGCAGGAGAAACACTTACTCTGGTTTCTGAGTCTGTTTCCTAGTGCCGGTTTGAAGTGCCTGCCGTTTTCACTGTAAAACCGGGTTGGAGCTTGAACCTCCCCATATATATGTATGGAGTGGAGTTTTCAAGTGAAAAGAAACTTTGTGTTCCCTTCAAGCTAGGTGAAGGACGGCTTTCACACACACTTATCTCTCAGAACTGAGCATGTGGAGAGACGTTCGTTCATCCAGCACAAAGGGAACGGGTTGCAGGAGAAACACTTACTCTGGTTTCTCAGTCTGTTTCCTAGTGCCGGTTTGAAGTGCCTGCCGTTTTCACTGTAAAACCGGCCTGGAGCTTGAACCTCCCCATAGATATGCATGGAGTGGAGTTTGCAAGTGAAAAGAAACTTTGTGTTCCCTTCAAGCTAGGTGAAGGACGGCTTTCACACACACTTATGTCTCAGAACTGAGCATGTGGAGAGACGTTCGTTCATCCAGCACAAAGGGAATGGGATGCAGGAGAAACACTTACTCTGGTTTCTCAGTCTGTTTCCTAAAGCCGGTTTGAAGTGCCTGCCGTTTTCACTGTAAAATCGGGTTGGAGCTTTAACCTACCCATATATATGTATTGAAAGTAGTTTAAAACTGAAAAGAAACTTTGTGTTCCCTTCAAGCTAGGTGAAGGACGGCTTTCACACACACTTATCTCTCAGAACTGAGCATGTGGAGAGACGTTCGTTCATCCAGCACAAAGGGAAAGGGTTGCAGGAGAAACAATTACTCTGGTTTCTGAGTCTGTTTCCTAGTGCCGGTTTGAAGTGCCTGCCGTTTTCACTGTAAAACCGGGTTGGAGCTTGAACCTCCCCATATATATGTATGGAGTGGAGTTTGCAACTGAAAAGAAACTATGTGTTCCCTTCAAGCTAGGTGAAGGACGGCTTTCACACACACTTATCTCTCAGAACTGAGCATGTGGAGAGACGTTCGTTCATCCAGCACAAAGGGAATGGGATGCAGGAGAAACACTTACTCTGGTTTCTCAGTCTGTTTCCTAAAGCCGGTTTGAAGTGCCTGGAGTTTTCACTGTAAAACCGGGTTGGAGCTTTAACCTACCCATATATATATATGGAAAGTAGTTTACAACTGAAAAGAAACTTTGTGTTCCCTTCAAGCTAGGTGAAGGACGGCTTTCACACACACTTATCTCTCAGAACTGAGCATGTGGAGAGACGTTCGTTCATCCAGCACAAAGGGAACGGGTTGCAGGAGAAACACTTACTCTGGTTTCTGAGTCTGTTTCCTAGTGCCGGTTTGAAGTGCCTGCCGTTTTCACTGTAAAACCGGGTTGGAGCTTGAACCTCCCCATATATATGTATGGAGTGGAGTTTGCAAGTGAAAAGAAACTTTGTGTTCCCTTCAAGCTAGGTGAAGGACGGCTTTCACACACACTTATCTCTCAGAACTGAGCATGTGGAGAGACGTTCGTTCATCCAGCACATAGGGAACGGGTTGCAGGAGAAACACTTACTCTGGTTTCTCAGTCTGTTTCCTAGTGCCGGTTTGAAGTGCCTGCCGTTTTCACTGTAAAACCGGGTTGGAGCTTGAACCTCCCCATATATATGTATGGAGTGGAGTTTGCAAGTGAAAAGAAACTTTGTGTTCCCTTCAAGCTAGGTGAAGTACGGCTTTCACACACACTTATCTCTCAGAACTGAGCATGTGGAGAGACGTTCGTTCATCCAGCACAAAGGGAACGGGTTGCAGGAGAAACACTTACTCTGGTTTCTCAGTCTGTTTCCTAGTGCCGGATTGAAGTGCCTGCCATTTTCACTGTAAAACCGGCCTGGAGTTTGAACCTCCCCATATATATGTATGGAGTGGAGTTTGCAACTGAAAAGAAACTTTGTGTTCCCTTCAAGCTAGGTGAAGGCCGGCTTTCACACACACTTATCTCTCAGAACTGAGCATGTGGAGAGACGTTCGTTCATCCAGCACAAAGGGAATGGGATGCAGGAGAAACACTTACTCTGGTTTCTCAGTCTGTTCCTAATGCCGTTTTGAAGTGCCTGCCGTTTTCACTGTAAAACCGGGTTGGAGCTTTAACCTACCCATATATATGTATGGAAAGTAGTTTACAACTGAAAAGAAACTTTGTGTTCCCTTCAAGCTAGGTGAAGGACGGCTTTCACACACACTTATCTCTCAGAACTGAGCATGTGGAGAGACGTTCGTTCATCCAGCACAAAGGGAACGGGTTGCAGGAGAAACACTTACTCTGGTTTCTGAGTCTGTTTCCTAGTGCCGGTTTGAAGTGCCTGCCGTTTTCACTGTAAAACCGGGTTGGAGCTTGAACCTCCCCATATATATGTATGGAGTGGAGTTTGCAAGTGAAAAGAAACTTTGTGTTCCCTTCAAGCTAGGTGAAGGACGGCTTTCACACACACTTATCTCTCAGAACTGAGCATGTGGAGAGACGTTCGTTCATCCAGCACAAAGGGAACGGGTTGCAGGAGAAACACTTACTCTGGTTTCTCAGTCTGTTTCCTAGTGCCGGTTTGAAGTGCCTGCCGTTTTCACTGTAAAACCGGCCTGGAGCTTGAACCTCCCCATAGATATGCATGGAGTGGAGTTTGCAAGTGAAAAGAAACTTTGTGTTCCCTTCAAGCTAGGTGAAGGACGGCTTTCACACACACTTATGTCTCAGAACTGAGCATGTGGAGAGACGTTCGTTCATCCAGCACAAAGGGAATGGGATGCAGGAGAAACACTTACTCTGGTTTCTCAGTCTGTTTCCTAAAGCCGGTTTGAAGTGCCTGCCGTTTTCACTGTAAAATCGGGTTGGAGCTTTAACCTACCCATATATATGTATTGAAAGTAGTTTAAAACTGAAAAGAAACTTTGTGTTCCCTTCAAGCTAGGTGAAGGACGGCTTTCACACACACTTATCTCTCAGAACTGAGCATGTGGAGAGACGTTCGTTCATCCAGCACAAAGGGAAAGGGTTGCAGGAGAAACACTTACTCTGGTTTCTGAGTCTGTTTCCTAGTGCCGGTTTGAAGTGCCTGCCGTTTTCACTGTAAAACCGGGTTGGAGCTTGAACCTCCCCATATATATGTATGGAGTGGAGTTTGCAACTGAAAAGAAACTTTGTGTTCCCTTCAAGCTAGGTGAAGGACGGCTTTCACACACACTTATCTCTCAGAACTGAGCATGTGGAGAGACGTTCGTTCATCCAGCACAAATGGAACGGGTTGCAGGAGAAACACTTACTCTGGTTTCTCAGTCTGTTTCCTAGTGCCGGTTTGAAGTGCCTGCCGTTTTCACTGTAAAACCGGCCTGGAGCTTGAACCTCCCTATATATATGTATGGAGTGGAGTTTGCAACTGAAAAGAAACTTTGTGTTCCCTTCAATCTAGGTGAAGGACGGCTTTCACACACACTTATCTCTCAGAACTGAGCATGTGGAGAGACGTTCGTTCATCCAGCACAAAGGGAACGGGTTGCAGGAGAATCACTTACTCTGGTTTCTCAGTCTGTTTCCTAGTGCCGGTTTGAAGTGCCTGCTGTTTCACTGTAAAACCGGGTTGGAGCTTGAACCTCCCCATATATATGTATGGAGTGGAGTTTGCAAGTGAAAAGAAACTTTGTGTTCCCTTCAAGCTAGGTGAAGGACGGCTTTCACACACACTTATCTCTCAGAACTGAGCATGTGGAGAGACGTTCGTTCATCCAGCACAAAGGAAACGGGTTGCAGGAGAAACACTTACTCTGGTTTCTCAGTCTGTTTCCTAGTGCCGGTTTGATTTGCCTGCCGTTTTCACTGTAAAACCGGGTTGGAGCTTGAACCTCCCCATATATATGTATGGAGTGGAGTTTTCAAGTGAAAAGAAACTTTGTGTTCCCTTCAAGCTAGGTGAAGGACGGCTTTCACACACACTTATCTCTCAGAACTGAGCATGTGGAGAGACGTTCGTTCATCCAGCACAAAGGGAACGGGTTGCACGAGAAACACTTACTCTGGTTTCTCAGTCTGTTTCCTAGTGCCGGTTTGAAGTGCCTGCCGTTTTCACTGTAAAACCGGCCTGGAGCTTGAACCTCCCCATAGATATGCATGGAGTGGAGTTTGCAACTGAAAAGAAACTTTGTGTTCCCTTCAAGCTAGGTGAAGGACGGCTTTCACACACACTTATCTCTCAGAACTGAGCATGTGGAGAGACGTTCGTTCTTCCAGCACAAAGGGAATGGGATGCAGGAGAAACACTTACTCTGGTTTCTCAGTCTGTTCCTAATGCCGGTTTGAAGTGCCTGCCGTTTTCACTGTAAAATCGGGTTGGAGCTTTAACCTACCCATATATATGTATTGAAAGTAGTTTAAAACTGAAAAGAAACTTTGTGTTCCCTTCAAGCTAGGTGAAGGACGGCTTTCACACACACTTATCTCTCAGAACTGAGCATGTGGAGAGACGTTCGTTCATCCAGCACAAAGGGAAAGGGTTGCAGGAGAAACACTTACTCTGGTTTCTGAGTCTGTTTCCTAGTGCCGGTTTGAAGTGCCTGCCGTTTTCACTGTAAAACCGGGTTGGAGCTTGAACCTCCCCATATATATGTATGGAGTGGAGTTTGCAACTGAAAAGAAACTTTGTGTTCCCTTCAAGCTAGGTGAAGGACGGCTTTCACACACACTTATCTCTCAGAACTGAGCATGTGGAGAGACGTTCGTTCATCCAGCACAAATGGAACGGGTTGCAGGAGAAACACTTACTCTGGTTTCTCAGTCTGTTTCCTAGTGCCGGTTTGAAGTGCCTGCCGTTTTCACTGTAAAACCGGCCTGGAGCTTGAACCTCCCTATATATATGTATGGAGTGGAGTTTGCAACTGAAAAGAAACTTTGTGTTCCCTTCAATCTAGGTGAAGGACGGCTTTCACACACACTTATCTCTCAGAACTGAGCATGTGGAGAGACGTTCGTTCATCCAGCACAAAGGGAACGGGTTGCAGGAGAATCACTTACTCTGGTTTCTCAGTCTGTTTCCTAGTGCCGGTTTGAAGTGCCTGCTGTTTCACTGTAAAACCGGGTTGGAGCTTGAACCTCCCCATATATATGTATGGAGTGGTGTTTGCAAGTGAAAAGAAACTTTGTGTTCCCTTCAAGCTAGGTGAAGTACGGCTTTCACACACACTTATCTCTCAGAACTGAGCATGTGGAGAGACGTTCGTTCATCCAGCACAAAGGGAACGGGTTGCAGGAGAAACACTTACTCTGGTTTCTCAGTCTGTTTCCTAGTGCCGGTTTGAAGTGCCTGCCGTTTTCACTGTAAAACCGGGTTGGAGCTTGAACCTCCCCATATATATGTATGGAGTGGAGTTTGCAAGTGAAAAGAAACTTTGTGTTCCCTTCAAGCTAGGTGAAGGACGGCTTTCACACACACTTATCTCTCAGAACTGAGCATGTGGAGAGACGTTCGTTCATCCAGCACAAAGGGAACGGGTTGCAGGAGAAACACTTACTCTGGTTTCTCAGTCTGTTTCCTAGTGCCGGTTTGAAGTGCCTGCCGTTTTCACTGTAAAACCGGCCTGGAGCTTGAACCTCCCCATAGATATGCATGGAGTGGAGTTTGCAACTGAAAAGAAACTTTGTGTTCCCTTCAAGCTAGGTGAAGGACGGCTTTCACACACACTTATCTCTCAGAACTGAGCATGTGGAGAGACGTTCGTTCATCCAGCACAAAGGGAATGGGATGCAGGAGAAACACTTACTCTGGTTTCTCAGTCTGTTCCTAATGCCGGTTTGAAGTGCCTGCCGTTTTCACTGTAAAATCGGGTTGGAGCTTTAACCTACCCATATATATGTATTGAAAGTAGTTTAAAACTGAAAAGAAACTTTGTGTTCCCTTCAAGCTAGGTGAAGGACGGCTTTCACACACACTTATCTCTCAGAACTGAGCATGTGGAGAGACGTTCGTTCATCCAGCACAAAGGGAATGGGATGCAGGAGAAACACTTACTCTGGTTTCTCAGTATGTTCCTAATGCCGGTTTGAAGTGCCTGCCGTTTTCACTGTAAAATCGGGTTGGAGCTTTAACCTACCCATATATATGTATTGAAAGTAGTTTAAAACTGAAAAGAAACTTTGTGTTCCCTTCAAGCTAGGTGAAGGACGGCTTTCACACACACTTATCTCTCAGAACTGAGCATGTGGAGAGACGTTCGTTCATCCAGCACAAAGGGAACGGGTTGCAGGAGAAACACTTACTCTGGTTTCTCAGTCTGTTTCCTAGTGCCGGTTTGAAGTGCCTGCCGTTTTCACTGTAAAACCGGGTTGGAGCTTGAACCTCCCCATATATATGTATGGAGTGGAGTTTGCAAGTGAAAAGAAACTTTGTGTTCCCTTCAAGCTAGGTGAAGGACGGCTTTCACACACACTTATCTCTCAGAACTGAGCATGTGGAGAGACGTTCGTTCATCCAGCACAAAGGGAACGGGTTGCAGGAGAAACACTTACTCTGGTTTCTCAGTCTGATTCCTAGTGCCGGTTTGAAGTGCCTGCCGTTTTCACTGTAAAACCGGCCTGGAGCTTGAACCTCCCCATAGATATGCATGGAGTGGAGTTTGCAACTGAAAAGAAACTTTGTGTTCCCTTCAAGCTAGGTGAAGGACGGCTTTCACACACACTTATCTCTCAGAACTGAGCATGTGGAGAGACGTTCGTTCATCCAGCACAAAGGGAATGGGATGCAGGAGAAACACTTACTCTGGTTTGTCAGTCTGTTTCCTAAAGCCGGTTTGAAGTACCTGGAGTTTTCACTGTAAAACCGGGTTGGAGCTTTAACCTACCCATATATATATATGGAAAGTAGTTTACAACTGAAAAGAAACTTTGTGTTCCCTTCAAGCTAGGTGAAGGACGGCTTTCACACACACTTATCTCTCAGAACTGAGCATGTGGAGAGACGTTCGTTCATCCAGCACAAAGGGAACGGGTTGCAGGAGAAACACTTACTCTGGTTTCTGAGTCTGTTTCCTAGTGCCGGTTTGAAGTGCCTGCCGTTTTCACTGTAAAACCGGGTTGGAGCTTGAACCTCCCCATATATATGTATGGAGTGGAGTTTGCAAGTGAAAAGAAACTTTGTGTTCCCTTCAAGCTAGGTGAAGGACGGCTTTCACACACACTTATCTCTCAGAACTGAGCATGTGGAGAGACGTTCGTTCATCCAGCACATGGGGAACGGGTTGCAGGAGAAACACTTACTCTGGTTTCTCAGTCTGTTTCCTAGTGCCGGTTTGAAGTGCCTGCCGTTTTCACTGTAAAACCGGGTTGGAGCTTGAACCTCCCCATATATATGTATGGAGTGGAGTTTGCAAGTGAAAAGAAACTTTGTGTTCCCTTCAAGCTAGGTGAAGTACGGCTTTCACACACACTTATCTCTCAGAACTGAGCATGTGGAGAGACGTTCGTTCATCCAGCACAAAGGGAACGGGTTGCAGGAGAAACACTTACTCTGGTTTCTCAGTCTGTTTCCTAGTGCCGGTTTGAAGTGCCTGCCGTTTGCACTGTAAAACCGGCCTGGAGCTTGAACCTCCCCATAGATATGCATGGAGTGGAGTTTGCAACTGAAAAGAAACTTTGTGTTCCCTTCAAGCTAGGTGAAGGACGGCTTTCACACACACTTATCTCTCAGAACTGAGCATGTGGAGAGACGTTCGTTCATCCAGCACAAAGGGAATGGGATGCAGGAGAAACACTTACTCTGGTTTCTCAGTCTGTTCCTAATGCCGGTTTGAAGTGCCTGCCTTTTTCACTGTAAAATCGGGTTGGAGCTTTAACCTACCCATATATATGTATTGAAAGTAGTTTAAAACTGAAAAGAAACTTTGTGTTCCCTTCAAGCTAGGTGAAGGACGGCTTTCACACACACTTATCTCTCAGAACTGAGCATGTGGAGAGACGTTCGTTCATCCAGCACAAAGGGAATGGGATGCAGGAGAAACACTTACTCTGGTTTCTCAGTCTGTTCCTAATGCCGGTTTGAAGTGCCTGCCGTTTTCACTGTAAAATCGGGTTGGAGCTTTAACCTACCCATATATATGTATTGAAAGTAGTTTAAAACTGAAAAGAAACTTTGTGTTCCCTTCAAGCTAGGTGAATGACGGCTTTCACACACACTTATCTCTCAGAACTGAGCATGTGGAGAGACGTTCGTTCATCCAGCACAAAGGGAACGGGTTGCAGGAGAAACACTTACTCTGGTTTCTCAGTCTGTTTCCTAGTGCCGGTTTGAAGTGCCTGCCGTTTTCACTGTAAAACCGGGTTGGAGCTTGAACCTCCCCATATATATGTATGGAGTGGAGTTTGCAAGTGAAAAGAAACTTTGTGTTCCCTTCAAGCTAGGTGTAGGACGGCTTTCACACACACTTATCTCTCAGAACTGAGCATGTGGAGAGACGTTCGTTCATCCAGCACAAATGGAACGGGTTGCAGGAGAAACACTTACTCTGGTTTCTCAGTCTGTTTCCTAGTGCCGGTTTGAAGTGCCTGCCGTTTTCACTGTAAAACCGGCCTGGAGCTTGAACTTCCCTATATATATGTATGGAGTGGAGTTTGCAACTGAAAAGAAACTTTGTGTTCCCTTCAAGCTAGGTGAAGGACGGCTTTCACACACACTTATCTCTCAGAACTGAGCATGTGGAGAGACGTTCGTTCATCCAGCACAAAGGGAACGGGTTGCAGGAGAAACACTTACTCTGGTTTCTCAGTCTGATTCCTAGTGCCGGTTTGAAGTGCCTGCCGTTTTCACTGTAAAACCGGCCTGGAGCTTGAACCTCCCCATAGATATGTATGGAGTGGAGTTTGCAACTGAAAAGAAACTTTGTGTTCCCTTCAAGCTAGGTGAAGGACGGCTTTCACACACACTTATCTCTCAGAACTGAGCATGTGGAGAGACGTTCGTTCATCCAGCACAAAGGGAATGGGATGCAGGAGAAACACTTACTCTGGTTTCTCAGTCTGTTTCCTAAAGCCGGTTTGAAGTGCCTGGAGTTTTCACTGTAAAACCGGGTTGGAGCTTGAACCTCCCCATATATATGTATGGAGTGGAGTTTGCAAGTGAAAAGAAACTTTGTGTTCCCTTCAAGCTAGGTGAAGGACGGCTTTCACACACACTTATCTCTCAGAACTGAGCATGTGGAGAGACGTTCGTTCATCCAGCACAAAGGGAACGGGTTGCAGGAGAAACACTTACTCTGGTTTCTCAGTCTGTTTCCTAGTGCCGGTTTGATTTGCCTGCCGTTTTCACTGTAAAACCGGGTTGGAGCTTGAACCTCCCCATATATATGTATGGAGTGGAGTTTTCAAGTGAAAAGAAACTTTGTGTTCCCTTCAAGCTAGGTGAAGGACGGCTTTCACACACACTTATCTCTCAGAACTGAGCATGTGGAGAGACGTTCGTTCATCCAGCACAAAGGGAACGGGTTGCACGAGAAACACTTACTCTGGTTTCTCAGTCTGTTTCCTAGTGCCGGTTTGAAGTGCCTGCCGTTTTCACTGTAAAACCGGCCTGGAGCTTGAACCTCCCCATAGATATGCATGGAGTGGAGTTTGCAACTGAAAAGAAACTTTGTGTTCCCTTCAAGCTAGGTGAAGGACGGCTTTCACACACACTTATCTCTCAGAACTGAGCATGTGGAGAGACGTTCGTTCATCCAGCACAAAGGGAACGGGTTGCAGGAGAAACACTTACTCTGGTTTCTGAGTCTGTTTCCTAGTGCCGGTTTGAAGTGCCTGCCGTTTTCACTGTAAAACCGGGTTGGAGCTTGAACCTCCCCATATATATGTATGGAGTGGAGTTTGCAAGTGAAAAGAAACTTTGTGTTCCCTTCAAGCTAGGTGAAGGACGGCTTTCACACACACTTATCTCTCAGAACTGAGCATGTGGAGAGACGTTCGTTCATCCAGCACATGGGGAACGGGTTGCAGGAGAAACACTTACTCTGGTTTCTCAGTCTGTTTCCTAGTGCCGGTTTGAAGTGCCTGCCGTTTTCACTGTAAAACCGGGTTGGAGCTTGAACCTCCCCATATATATGTATGGAGTGGAGTTTGCAAGTGAAAAGAAACTTTGTGTTCCCTTCAAGCTAGGTGAAGTACGGCTTTCACACACACTTATCTCTCAGAACTGAGCATGTGGAGAGACGTTCGTTCATCCAGCACAAAGGGAACGGGTTGCAGGAGAAACACTTACTCTGGTTTCTCAGTCTGTTTCCTAGTGCCGGTTTGAAGTGCCTGCCGTTTTCACTGTAAAACCGGCCTGGAGCTTGAACCTCCCCATAGATATGCATGGAGTGGAGTTTGCAACTGAAAAGAAACTTTGTGTTCCCTTCAAGCTAGGTGAAGGACGGCTTTCACACACACTTATCTCTCAGAACTGAGCATGTGGAGAGACGTTCGTTCATCCAGCACAAAGGGAATGGGATGCAGGAGAAACACTTACTCTGGTTTCTCAGTCTGTTCCTAATGCCGGTTTGAAGTGCCTGCCTTTTTCACTGTAAAATCGGGTTGGAGCTTTAACCTACCCATATATATGTATTGAAAGTAGTTTAAAACTGAAAAGAAACTTTGTGTTCCCTTCAAGCTAGGTGAAGGACGGCTTTCACACACACTTATCTCTCAGAACTGAGCATGTGGAGAGACGTTCGTTCATCCAGCACAAAGGGAATGGGATGCAGGAGAAACACTTACTCTGGTTTCTCAGTCTGTTCCTAATGCCGGTTTGAAGTGCCTGCCGTTTTCACTGTAAAATCGGGTTGGAGCTTTAACCTACCCATATATATGTATTGAAAGTAGTTTAAAACTGAAAAGAAACTTTGTGTTCCCTTCAAGCTAGGTGAATGACGGCTTTCACACACACTTATCTCTCAGAACTGAGCATGTGGAGAGACGTTCGTTCATCCAGCACAAAGGGAACGGGTTGCAGGAGAAACACTTACTCTGGTTTCTCAGTCTGTTTCCTAGTGCCGGTTTGAAGTGCCTGCCGTTTTCACTGTAAAACCGGGTTGGAGCTTGAACCTCCCCATATATATGTATGGAGTGGAGTTTGCAAGTGAAAAGAAACTTTGTGTTCCCTTCAAGCTAGGTGTAGGACGGCTTTCACACACACTTATCTCTCAGAACTGAGCATGTGGAGAGACGTTCATTCATCCAGCACAAATGGAACGGGTTGCAGGAGAAACACTTACTCTGGTTTCTCAGTCTGTTTCCTAGTGCCGGTTTGAAGTGCCTGCCGTTTTCACTGTAAAACCGGCCTGGAGCTTGAACCTCCCCATAGATATGCATGGAGTGGAGTTTGCAACTGAAAAGAAACTTTGTGTTCCCTTCAAGCTAGGTGAAGGACGGCTTTCACACACACTTATCTCTCAGAACTGAGCATGTGGAGAGACGTTCGTTCTTCCAGCACAAAGGGAATGGGATGCAGGAGAAACACTTACTCTGGTTTCTCAGTCTGTTCCTAATGCCGGTTTGAAGTGCCTGCCGTTTTCACTGTAAAATCGGGTTGGAGCTTTAACCTACCCATATATATGTATTGAAAGTAGTTTAAAACTGAAAAGAAACTTTGTGTTCCCTTCAAGCTAGGTGAAGGACGGCTTTCACACACACTTATCTCTCAGAACTGAGCATGTGGAGAGACGTTCGTTCATCCAGCACAAAGGGAAAGGGTTGCAGGAGAAACACTTACTCTGGTTTCTGAGTCTGTTTCCTAGTGCCGGTTTGAAGTGCCTGCCGTTTTCACTGTAAAACCGGGTTGGAGCTTGAACCTCCCCATATATATGTATGGAGTGGAGTTTGCAACTGAAAAGAAACTTTGTGTTCCCTTCAAGCTAGGTGAAGGACGGCTTTCACACACACTTATCTCTCAGAACTGAGCATGTGGAGAGACGTTCGTTCATCCAGCACAAATGGAACGGGTTGCAGGAGAAACACTTACTCTGGTTTCTCAGTCTGTTTCCTAGTGCCGGTTTGAAGTGCCTGCCGTTTTCACTGTAAAACCGGCCTGGAGCTTGAACCTCCCTATATATATGTATGGAGTGGAGTTTGCAACTGAAAAGAAACTTTGTGTTCCCTTCAATCTAGGTGAAGGACGGCTTTCACACACACTTATCTCTCAGAACTGAGCATGTGGAGAGACGTTCGTTCATCCAGCACAAAGGGAACGGGTTGCAGGAGAATCACTTACTCTGGTTTCTCAGTCTGTTTCCTAGTGCCGGTTTGAAGTGCCTGCTGTTTCACTGTAAAACCGGGTTGGAGCTTGAACCTCCCCATATATATGTATGGAGTGGAGTTTGCAAGTGAAAAGAAACTTTGTGTTCCCTTCAAGCTAGGTGAAGGACGGCTTTCACACACACTTATCTCTCAGAACTGAGCATGTGGAGAGACGTTCGTTCATCCAGCACAAAGGGAACGGGTTGCAGGAGAAACACTTACTCTGGTTTCTCAGTCTGTTTCCTAGTGCCGGTTTGAATTGCCTGCCGTTTTCACTGTAAAACCGGGTTGGAGCTTGAACCTCCCCATATATATGTATGGAGTGGAGTTTGCAAGTGAAAAGAAACTTTGTGTTCCCTTCAAGCTAGGTGAAGGACGGCTTTCACACACACTTATCTCTCAGAACTGAGCATGTGGAGAGACGTTCGTTCATCCAGCACAAAGGGAACGGGTTGCAGGAGAAACACTTATTCTGGTTTCTCAGTCTGTTTCCTAGTGCCGGTTTGAAGTGCCTGCCGTTTTCACTGTAAAACCGGCCTGGAGCTTGAACCTCCCCATAGATATGCATGGAGTGGAGTTTGCAACTGAAAAGAAACTTTGTGTTCCCTTCAAGCTAGGTGAAGGACGGCTTTCACACACACTTATCTCTCAGAACTGAGCATGTGGAGAGACGTTCGTTCATCCAGCACAAAGGGAATGGGATGCAGGAGAAACACTTACTCTGGTTTCTCAGTCTGTTCCTAATGCCGGTTTGAAGTGCCTGCCGTTTTCACTGTAAAATCGGGTTGGAGCTTTAACCTACCCATATATATGTATTGAAAGTAGTTTAAAACTGAAAAGAAACTTTGTGTTCCCTTCAAGCTAGGTGAAGGACGGCTTTCACACACACTTATCTCTCAGAACTGAGCATGTGGAGAGACGTTCGTTCATCCAGCACAAAGGGAATGGGATGCAGGAGAAACACTTACTCTGGTTTCTCAGTATGTTCCTAATGCCGGTTTGAAGTGCCTGCCGTTTTCACTGTAAAATCGGGTTGGAGCTTTAACCTACCCATATATATGTATTGAAAGTAGTTTAAAACTGAAAAGAAACTTTGTGTTCCCTTCAAGCTAGGTGAAGGACGGCTTTCACACACACTTATCTCTCAGAACTGAGCATGTGGAGAGACGTTCGTTCATCCAGCACAAAGGGAACGGGTTGCAGGAGAAACACTTACTCTGGTTTCTCAGTCTGTTTCCTAGTGCCGGTTTGAAGTGCCTGCCGTTTTCACTGTAAAACCGGGTTGGAGCTTGAACCTCCCCATATATATGTATGGAGTGGAGTTTGCAAGTGAAAAGAAACTTTGTGTTCCCTTCAAGCTAGGTGAAGGACGGCTTTCACACACACTTATCTCTCAGAACTGAGCATGTGGAGAGACGTTCGTTCATCCAGCACAAAGGGAACGGGTTGCAGGAGAAACACTTACTCTGGTTTCTCAGTCTGATTCCTAGTGCCGGTTTGAAGTGCCTGCCGTTTTCACTGTAAAACCGGCCTGGAGCTTGAACCTCCCCATAGATATGCATGGAGTGGAGTTTGCAACTGAAAAGAAACTTTGTGTTCCCTTCAAGCTAGGTGAAGGACGGCTTTCACACACACTTATCTCTCAGAACTGAGCATGTGGAGAGACGTTCGTTCATCCAGCACAAAGGGAATGGGATGCAGGAGAAACACTTACTCTGGTTTGTCAGTCTGTTTCCTAAAGCCGGTTTGAAGTGCCTGGAGTTTTCACTGTAAAACCGGGTTGGAGCTTTAACCTACCCATATATATATATGGAAAGTAGTTTACAACTGAAAAGAAACTTTGTGTTCCCTTCAAGCTAGGTGAAGGACGGCTTTCACACACACTTATCTCTCAGAACTGAGCATGTGGAGAGACGTTCGTTCATCCAGCACAAAGGGAACGGGTTGCAGGAGAAACACTTACTCTGGTTTCTGAGTCTGTTTCCTAGTGCCGGTTTGAAGTGCCTGCCGTTTTCACTGTAAAACCGGGTTGGAGCTTGAACCTCCCCATATATATGTATGGAGTGGAGTTTGCAAGTGAAAAGAAACTTTGTGTTCCCTTCAAGCTAGGTGAAGGACGGCTTTCACACACACTTATCTCTCAGAACTGAGCATGTGGAGAGACGTTCGTTCATCCAGCACATGGGGAACGGGTTGCAGGAGAAACACTTACTCTGGTTTCTCAGTCTGTTTCCTAGTGCCGGTTTGAAGTGCCTGCCGTTTTCACTGTAAAACCGGGTTGGAGCTTGAACCTCCCCATATATATGTATGGAGTGGAGTTTGCAAGTGAAAAGAAACTTTGTGTTCCCTTCAAGCTAGGTGAAGTACGGCTTTCACACACACTTATCTCTCAGAACTGAGCATGTGGAGAGACGTTCGTTCATCCAGCACAAAGGGAACGGGTTGCAGGAGAAACACTTACTCTGGTTTCTCAGTCTGTTTCCTAGTGCCGGTTTGAAGTGCCTGCCGTTTTCACTGTAAAACCGGCCTGGAGCTTGAACCTCCCCATAGATATGCATGGAGTGGAGTTTGCAACTGAAAAGAAACTTTGTGTTCCCTTCAAGCTAGGTGAAGGACGGCTTTCACACACACTTATCTCTCAGAACTGAGCATGTGGAGAGACGTTCGTTCATCCAGCACAAAGGGAATGGGATGCAGGAGAAACACTTACTCTGGTTTCTCAGTCTGTTCCTAATGCCGGTTTGAAGTGCCTGCCTTTTTCACTGTAAAATCGGGTTGGAGCTTTAACCTACCCATATATATGTATTGAAAGTAGTTTAAAACTGAAAAGAAACTTTGTGTTCCCTTCAAGCTAGGTGAAGGACGGCTTTCACACACACTTATCTCTCAGAACTGAGCATGTGGAGAGACGTTCGTTCATCCAGCACAAAGGGAATGGGATGCAGGAGAAACACTTACTCTGGTTTCTCAGTCTGTTCCTAATGCCGGTTTGAAGTGCCTGCCGTTTTCACTGTAAAATCGGGTTGGAGCTTTAACCTACCCATATATATGTATTGAAAGTAGTTTAAAACTGAAAAGAAACTTTGTGTTCCCTTCAAGCTAGGTGAATGACGGCTTTCACACACACTTATCTCTCAGAACTGAGCATGTGGAGAGACGTTCGTTCATCCAGCACAAAGGGAACGGGTTGCAGGAGAAACACTTACTCTGGTTTCTCAGTCTGTTTCCTAGTGCCGGTTTGAAGTGCCTGCCGTTTTCACTGTAAAACCGGGTTGGAGCTTGAACCTCCCCATATATATGTATGGAGTGGAGTTTGCAAGTGAAAAGAAACTTTGTGTTCCCTTCAAGCTAGGTGTAGGACGGCTTTCACACACACTTATCTCTCAGAACTGAGCATGTGGAGAGACGTTCATTCATCCAGCACAAATGGAACGGGTTGCAGGAGAAACACTTACTCTGGTTTCTCAGTCTGTTTCCTAGTGCCGGTTTGAAGTGCCTGCCGTTTTCACTGTAAAACCGGCCTGGAGCTTGAACTTCCCTATATATATGTATGGAGTGGAGTTTGCAACTGAAAAGAAACTTTGTGTTCCCTTCAAGCTAGGTGAAGGACGGCTTTCACACACACTTATCTCTCAGAACTGAGCATGTGGAGAGACGTTCGTTCATCCAGCACAAAGGGAACGGGTTGCAGGAGAAACACTTACTCTGGTTTCTCAGTCTGATTCCTAGTGCCGGTTTGAAGTGCCTGCCGTTTTCACTGTAAAACCGGCCTGGAGCTTGAACCTCCCCATAGATATGTATGGAGTGGAGTTTGCAACTGAAAAGAAACTTTGTGTTCCCTTCAAGCTAGGTGAAGGACGGCTTTCACACACACTTATCTCTCAGAACTGAGCATGTGGAGAGACGTTCGTTCATCCAGCACAAAGGGAATGGGATGCACGAGAAACACTTACTCTGGTTTCTCAGTCTGTTTCCTAAAGCCGGTTTGAAGTGCCTGGAGTTTTCACTGTAAAACCGGGTTGGAGCTTTAACCTACCCATATATATATATGGAAAGTAGTTTACAACTGAAAAGAAACTTTGTGTTCCCTTCAAGCTAGGTGAAGGACGGCTTTCACACACACTTATCTCTCAGAACTGAGCATGTGGAGAGACGTTCGTTCATCCAGCACAAAGGGAACGGGTTGCAGGAGAAACACTTACTCTGGTTTCTGAGTCTGTTTCCTAGTGCCGGTTTGAAGTGCCTGCCGTTTTCACTGTAAAACCGGGTTGGAGCTTGAACCTCCCCATATATATGTATGGAGTGGAGTTTGCAAGTGAAAAGAAACTTTGTGTTCCCTTCAAGCTAGGTGAAGGACGGCTTTCACACACACTTATCTCTCAGAACTGAGCATGTGGAGAGACGTTCGTTCATCCAGCACAAAGGGAACGGGTTGCAGGAGAAACACTTACTCTGGTTTCTCAGTCTGTTTCCTAGTGCCGGTTTGAAGTGCCTGCCATTTTCACTGTAAAACCGGCCTGGAGTTTGAACCTCCCCATATATATGTATGGAATGGAGTTTGCAACTGAAAAGAAACTTTGTGTTCCCTTCAAGCTAGGTGAAGGACGGCTTTCACACACACTTATCTCTCAGAAATGAGCATGTGGAGAGACGTTCGTTCATCCAGCACAAAGGGAATGGGATGCAGGAGAAACACTTACTCTGGTTTCTCAGTCTGTTCCTAATGCCGTTTTGAAGTGCCTGCCGTTTTCACTGTAAAACCGGGTTGGAGCTTTAACCTACCCATATATATGTATGGAAAGTAGTTTACAACTGAAAAGAAACTTTGTGTTCCCTTCAAGCTAGGTGAAGGACGGCTTTCACACACACTTATCTCTCAGAACTGAGCATGTGGAGAGACGTTCGTTCATCCAGCACAAAGGGAACGGGTTGCAGGAGAAACACTTACTCTGGTTTCTCAGTCTGTTTCCTAGTGCCGGTTTGAAGTGCCTGCCGTTTTCACTGTAAAACCGGGTTGGAGCTTGAACCTCCCCATATATATGTATGGAGTGGAGTTTGCAACTGAAAAGAAACTTTGTGTTCACTTCAAGCTAGGTGAAGGACGGCTTTCACACACACTTATCTCTCAGAACTGAGCATGTGGAGAGACGTTCGTTCATCCAGCACAAAGGGAATGGGATGCAGGAGAAACACTTACTCTGGTTTCTCAGTCTGTTTTCTAGTGCCGGTTTGAAGTGCCTGCCGTTTTCACTGTAAAACCGGCCTGGAGCTTGAACCTCCCCATAGATATGCATGGAGTGGAGTTTGCAAGTGAAAAGAAACTTTGTGTTCCCTTCAAGCTAGGTGAAGGACGGCTTTCACACACACTTATCTCTCAGAACTGAGCATGTGGAGAGACGTTCGTTCATCCAGCACAAAGGGAACGGGTTGCAGGAGAAACACTTACTCTGGTTTCTCAGTCTGTTTCCTAGTGCCGGTTGGAAGTGCCTGCCGTTTTCACTGTAAAACCGGGTTGGAGCTTGAACCTCCCCATATATATGTATGGAGTGGAGTTTGCAAGTGAAAAGAAACTTTGTGTTCCCTTCAAGCTAGGTGAAGGGCGGCTTTCACACACACTTATCTCTCAGAACTCAGCATGTGGAGAGACGTTCGTTCATCCAGCACATAGGGAACGGGTTGCAGGAGAAACACTTACTCTGGTTTCTCAGTCTGTTTCCTAGTGCCGGTTTGAATTGCCTTCCGTTTTCACTGTAAAACCGGGTTGGAGCTTGAACCTCCCCATATATATGTATGGAGTGGAGTTTGCAAGTGAAAAGAAACTTTGTGTTCCCTTCAAGCTAGGTGAAGTACGGCTTTCACACACACTTATCTCTCAGAACTGAGCATGTGGAGAGACGTTCGTTCATCCAGCACAAAGGGAACGGGTTGCAGGAGAAACACTTACTCTGGTTTCTCAGTCTGTTTCCTAGTGCCGGTTTGAAGTGCCTGCCATTTTCACTGTAAAACCGGCGTGGAGTTTGAACCTCCCCATATATATGTATGGAGTGGAGTTTGCAACTGAAAAGAAACTTTGTGTTCCCTTCAAGCTAGGTGAAGGACGGCTTTCACACACACTTATCTCTCAGAACTGAGCATGTGGAGAGACGTTCGTTCATCCAGCACAAAGGGAATGGGATGCAGGAGAAACACTTACTCTGGTTTCTCAGTCTGTTCCTAATGCCGTTTTGAAGTGCCTGCCGTTTTCACTGTAAAACCGGGTTGGAGCTTTAACCTACCCATATATATGTATGGAAAGTAGTTTACAACTGAAAAGAAACTTTGTGTTCCCTTCAAGCTAGGTGAAGGACGGCTTTCACACACACTTATCTCTCAGAACTGAGCATGTGGAGAGACGTTCGTTCATCCAGCACAAAGGGAATGGGATGCAGGAGAAACACTTACTCTGGTTTCTCAGTCTGTTTCCTAAAGCCGGTTTGAAGTGCCTGGAGTTTTCACTGTAAAACCGGGTTGGAGCTTTAACCTACCCATATATATATATGGAAAGTAGTTTACAACTGAAAAGAAACTTTGTGTTCCCTTCAAGCTAGGTGAAGGACGGCTTTCACACACACTTATCTCTCAGAACTGAGCATGTGGAGAGACGTTCGTTCATCCAGCACAAAGGGAACGGGTTGCAGGAGAAACACTTACTCTGGTTTCTCAGTCTGTTTCCTAGTGCCGGTTGGAAGTGCCTGCCGTTTTCACTGTAAAACCGGGTTGGAGCTTGAACCTCCCCATATATATGTATGGAGTGGAGTTTGCAAGTGAAAAGAAACTTTGTGTTCCCTTCAAGCTAGGTGAAGGACGGCTTTCACACACACTTATCTCTCAGAACTGAGCATGTGGTGAGACGTTCGTTCATCCAGCACAAAGGGAATGGGATGCAGGAGAAACACTTACTCTGGTTTCTCAGTCTGTTTTCTAGTGCCGGTTTGAAGTGCCTGCCGTTTTCACTGTAAAACCGGGTTGCAGCTTGAACCTCCCCATATATATGTATGGAGTGGATTTTGCAAGTGAAAAGAAACTTTGTGTTCCCTTCAAGCTAGGTGAAGGACGGCTTTCACACACACTTATCTCTCAGAACTGAGCATGTGGAGAGACGTTCGTTCATCCAGCACAAAGGGAACGGGTTGCAGGAGAAACACTTACTCTGGATTCTCAGTCTGTTTCCTAGTGCCGGTTTGAAGTGCCTGCCGTTTTCACTGTAAAACCGGCCTGGAGCTTGAACCTCCCCATAGATATGCATGGAGTGGAGTTTGCAAGTGAAAAGAAACTTTGTGTTCCCTTCAAGCTAGGTGAAGGACGGCTTTCACACACACTTATCTCTCAGAACTGAGCATGTGGAGAGACGTTCGTTCATCCAGCACAAAGGGAACGGGTTGCAGGAGAAACACTTACTCTGGTTTCTCAGTCTGTTTCCTAGTGCCGGTTGGAAGTGCCTGCCGTTTTCACTGTAAAACCGGGTTGGAGCTTGAACCTCCCCATATATATGTATGGAGTGGAGTTTGCAAGTGAAAAGAAACTTTGTGTTCCCTTCAAGCTAGGTGAAGGGCGGCTTTCACACACACTTATCTCTCAGAACTCAGCATGTGGAGAGACGTTCGTTCATCCAGCACATAGGGAACGGGTTGCAGGAGAAACACTTACTCTGGTTTCTCAGTCTGTTTCCTAGTGCCGGTTTGAAGTGCCTGCCGTTTTCACTGTAAAACCGGGTTGGAGCTTGAACCTCCCCATATATATGTATGGAGTGGAGTTTGCAAGTGAAAAGAAACTTTGTGTTCCCTTCAAGCTAGGTGAAGTATGGCTTTCACACACACTTATCTCTCAGAACTGAGCATGTGGAGAGACGTTCGTTCATCCAGCACAAAGGGAATGGGATGCAGGAGAAACACTTACTCTGGTTTCTCAGTCTGTTCCTAATGCCGGTATGAAGTGCCTGCGTTTTCACTGTAAAATCGGGTTGGAGCTTTAACCTACCCATATATATGTATGGAAAGTAGTTTACAACTGAAAAGAAACTTTGTGTTCCCTTCAAGCTACGTGAAGGACGGCTTTCACACACACTTATCTCTCAGAACTGAGCATGTGGAGAGACGTTCGTTCATCCAGCACAAAGGGAACGGGTTGCAGGAGAAACACTTACTCTGGTTTCTGAGTCTGTTTCCTAGTGCCGGTTTGAAGTGCCTGCCGTTTTCACTGTAAAACCGGGTTGGAGCTTGAACCTCCCCATATATATGTATGGAGTGGAGTTTGCAAGTGAAAAGAAACTTTGTGTTCCCTTCAAGCTAGGTGAAGGACGGCTTTCACACACACTTATCTCTCAGAACTGAGCATGTGGAGAGACGTTTGTTCATCCAGCACAAATGGAACGGGTTGCAGGAGAAACACTTATTCTGGTTTCTCAGTCTGTTTCCTAGTGCCGGTTTGAAGTGCCTGCCGTTTTCACTGTAAAACCGGCCAGGAGCTTGAACCTCCCTATATATATGTATGGAGTGGAGTTTGCAACTGAAAAGAAACTTTGTGTTCCCTTCAAGCTAGGTGAAGGACGGCTTTCACACACACTTATCTCTCAGAACTGAGCATGTGGAGAGACGTTCGTTCATCCAGCACAAAGGGAACGGGTTGCAGGAGAATCAATTACTCTGGTTTCTCAGTCTGTTTCCTAGTGCCGGTTTGAAGTGCCTGCTGTTTCACTGTAAAACCGGGTTGGAGCTTGAACCTCCCCATATATATGTATGGAGTGGAGTTTGCAAGTGAAAAGAAACTTTGTGTTTCCTTCAAGCTAGGTGAAGGACTACTTTCACACACATTTATCTCTCAGAACTGAGCATGTGGAGAGACGTTCGTTCATCCAGCACAAAGGGAACGGGTTGCAGGAGAAACACTTACTCTGGTTTCTCAGTCTGTTTCCTAGTGCCGGTTTGAATTGCCTGCCGTTTTCACTGTAAAACCGGGTTGGAGCTTGAACCTCCCCATATATATGTATGGAGTGGACTTTGCAAGTGAAAAGAAACTTTGTGTTCCCTTCAAGCTAGGTGAAGGACGGCTTTCACACACACTTATCTCTCAGAACTGAGCATGTGGAGAGACGTTCGTTCATCCAGCACAAAGGGAACGGGTTGCAGGAGAAACACTTACTCTGGTTTCTCAGTCTGATTCCTAGTGCCGGTTTGAAGTGCCTGCCGTTTTCACTGTAAAACCGGCCTGGAGCTTGAACCTCCCCATAGATATGCATGGAGTGGAGTTTGCAACTGAAAAGAAACTTTGTGTTCCCTTCAAGCTAGGTGAAGGACGGCTTTCACACACACTTATCTCTCAGAACTGAGCATGTGGAGAGACGTTCGTTCATCCAGCACAAAGGGAATGGGATGCAGGAGAAACACTTACTCTGGTTTCTCAGTCTGTTCCTAATGCCGGTTTGAAGTGCCTGCCGTTTTCACTGTAAAATCGGGTTGGAGCTTTAACCTACCCATATATATGTATTGAAAGTAGTTTAAAACTGAAAAGAAACTTTGTGTTCCCTTCAAGCTAGGTGAAGGACGGCTTTCACACACACTTATCTCTCAGAACTGAGCATGTGGAGAGACGTTCGTTCATCCAGCACAAAGGGAATGGGATGCAGGAGAAACACTTACTCTGGTTTCTCAGTATGTTCCTAATGCCGGTTTGAAGTGCCTGCCGTTTTCACTGTAAAATCGGGTTGGAGCTTTAACCTACCCATATATATGTATTGAAAGTAGTTTAAAACTGAAAAGAAACTTTGTGTTCCCTTCAAGCTAGGTGAAGGACGGCTTTCACACACACTTATCTCTCAGAACTGAGCATGTGGAGAGACGTTCGTTCATCCAGCACAAAGGGAACGGGTTGCAGGAGAAACACTTACTCTGGTTTCTCAGTCTGTTTCCTAGTGCCGGTTTGAAGTGCCTGCCGTTTTCACTGTAAAACCGGGTTGGAGCTTGAACCTCCCCATATATATGTATGGAGTGGAGTTTGCAAGTGAAAAGAAACTTTGTGTTCCCTTCAAGCTAGGTGAAGGACGGCTTTCACACACACTTATCTCTCAGAACTGAGCATGTGGAGAGACGTTCGTTCATCCAGCACAAAGGGAACGGGTTGCAGGAGAAACACTTACTCTGGTTTCTCAGTCTGATTCCTAGTGCCGGTTTGAAGTGCCTGCCGTTTTCACTGTAAAACCGGCCTGGAGCTTGAACCTCCCCATAGATATGCATGGAGTGGAGTTTGCAACTGAAAAGAAACTTTGTGTTCCCTTCAAGCTAGGTGAAGGACGGCTTTCACACACACTTATCTCTCAGAACTGAGCATGTGGAGAGACGTTCGTTCATCCAGCACAAAGGGAATGGGATGCAGGAGAAACACTTACTCTGGTTTGTCAGTCTGTTTCCTAAAGCCGGTTTGAAGTGCCTGCCGTTTTCACTGTAAAACCGGGTTGGAGCTTTAACCTACCCATATATATATATGGAAAGTAGTTTACAACTGAAAAGAAACTTTGTGTTCCCTTCAAGCTAGGTGAAGGACGGCTTTCACACACACTTATCTCTCAGAACTGAGCATGTGGAGAGACGTTCGTTCATCCAGCACAAAGGGAACGGGTTGCAGGAGAAACACTTACTCTGGTTTCTGAGTCTGTTTCCTAGTGCCGGTTTGAAGTGCCTGCCGTTTTCACTGTAAAACCGGGTTGGAGCTTGAACCTCCCCATATATATGTATGGAGTGGAGTTTGCAAGTGAAAAGAAACTTTGTGTTCCCTTCAAGCTAGGTGAAGGACGGCTTTCACACACACTTATCTCTCAGAACTGAGCATGTGGAGAGACGTTCGTTCATCCAGCACATGGGGAACGGGTTGCAGGAGAAACACTTACTCTGGTTTCTCAGTCTGTTTCCTAGTGCCGGTTTGAAGTGCCTGCCGTTTTCACTGTAAAACCGGGTTGGAGCTTGAACCTCCCCATATATATGTATGGAGTGGAGTTTGCAAGTGAAAAGAAACTTTGTGTTCCCTTCAAGCTAGGTGAAGTACGGCTTTCACACACACTTATCTCTCAGAACTGAGCATGTGGAGAGACGTTCGTTCATCCAGCACAAAGGGAACGGGTTGCAGGAGAAACACTTACTCTGGTTTCTCAGTCTGTTTCCTAGTGCCGGTTTGAAGTGCCTGCCGTTTTCACTGTAAAACCGGCCTGGAGCTTGAACCTCCCCATAGATATGCATGGAGTGGAGTTTGCAACTGAAAAGAAACTTTGTGTTCCCTTCAAGCTAGGTGAAGGACGGCTTTCACACACACTTATCTCTCAGAACTGAGCATGTGGAGAGACGTTCGTTCATCCAGCACAAAGGGAATGGGATGCAGGAGAAACACTTACTCTGGTTTCTCAGTCTGTTCCTAATGCCGGTTTGAAGTGCCTGCCTTTTTCACTGTAAAATCGGGTTGGAGCTTTAACCTACCCATATATATGTATTGAAAGTAGTTTAAAACTGAAAAGAAACTTTGTGTTCCCTTCAAGCTAGGTGAAGGACGGCTTTCACACACACTTATCTCTCAGAACTGAGCATGTGGAGAGACGTTCGTTCATCCAGCACAAAGGGAATGGGATGCAGGAGAAACACTTACTCTGGTTTCTCAGTCTGTTCCTAATGCCGGTTTGAAGTGCCTGCCGTTTTCACTGTAAAATCGGGTTGGAGCTTTAACCTACCCATATATATGTATTGAAAGTAGTTTAAAACTGAAAAGAAACTTTGTGTTCCCTTCAAGCTAGGTGAATGACGGCTTTCACACACACTTATCTCTCAGAACTGAGCATGTGGAGAGACGTTCGTTCATCCAGCACAAAGGGAACGGGTTGCAGGAGAAACACTTACTCTGGTTTCTCAGTCTGTTTCCTAGTGCCGGTTTGAAGTGCCTGCCGTTTTCACTGTAAAACCGGGTTGGAGCTTGAACCTCCCCATATATATGTATGGAGTGGAGTTTGCAAGTGAAAAGAAACTTTGTGTTCCCTTCAAGCTAGGTGTAGGACGGCTTTCACACACACTTATCTCTCAGAACTGAGCATGTGGAGAGACGTTCGTTCATCCAGCACAAATGGAACGGGTTGCAGGAGAAACACTTACTCTGGTTTCTCAGTCTGTTTCCTAGTGCCGGTTTGAAGTGCCTGCCGTTTTCACTGTAAAACCGGCCTGGAGCTTGAACTTCCCTATATATATGTATGGAGTGGAGTTTGCAACTGAAAAGAAACTTTGTGTTCCCTTCAAGCTAGGTGAAGGACGGCTTTCACACACACTTATCTCTCAGAACTGAGCATGTGGAGAGACGTTCGTTCATCCAGCACAAAGGGAACGGGTTGCAGGAGAAACACTTACTCTGGTTTCTCAGTCTGATTCCTAGTGCCGGTTTGAAGTGCCTGCCGTTTTCACTGTAAAACCGGCCTGGAGCTTGAACCTCCCCATAGATATGTATGGAGTGGAGTTTGCAACTGAAAAGAAACTTTGTGTTCCCAACAAGCTAGGTGAAGGACGGCTTTCACACACACTTATCTCTCAGAACTGAGCATGTGGAGAGACGTTCGTTCATCCAGCACAAAGGGAATGGGATGCAGGAGAAACACTTACTCTGGTTTCTCAGTCTGTTTCCTAAAGCCGGTTTGAAGTGCCTGGAGTTTTCACTGTAAAACCGGGTTGGAGCTTTAACCTACCCATATATATATATGGAAAGTAGTTTACAACTGAAAAGAAACTTTGTGTTCCCTTCAAGCTAGGTGAAGGACGGCTTTCACACACACTTATCTCTCAGAACTGAGCATGTGGAGAGACGTTCGTTCATCCAGCACAAAGGGAACGGGTTGCAGGAGAAACACTTACTCTGGTTTCTGAGTCTGTTTCCTAGTGCCGGTTTGAAGTGCCTGCCGTTTTCACTGTAAAACCGGGTTGGAGCTTGAACCTCCCCATATATATGTATGGAGTGGAGTTTGCAAGTGAAAAGAAACTTTGTGTTCCCTTCAAGCTAGGTGAAGGACGGCTTTCACACACACTTATCTCTCAGAACTGAGCATGTGGAGAGACGTTCGTTCATCCAGCACAAAGGGAACGGGTTGCAGGAGAAACACTTACTCTGGTTTCTCAGTCTGTTTCCTAGTGCCGGTTTGAAGTGCCTGCCATTTTCACTGTAAAACCGGCCTGGAGTTTGAACCTCCCCATATATATGTATGGAGTGGAGTTTGCAACTGAAAAGAAACTTTGTGTTCCCTTCAAGCTAGGTGAAGGACGGCTTTCACACACACTTATCTCTCAGAAATGAGCATGTGGAGAGACGTTCGTTCATCCAGCACAAAGGGAATGGGATGCAGGAGAAACACTTACTCTGGTTTCTCAGCCTGTTCCTAATGCCGTTTTGAAGTGCCTGCCGTTTTCACTGTAAAACCGGGTTGGAGATTTAACCTACCCATATATATGTATGGAAAGTAGTTTACAACTGAAAAGAAACTTTGTGTTCCCTTCAAGCTAGGTGAAGGACGGCTTTCACACACACTTATCTCTCAGAACTGAGCATGTGGAGAGACGTTCGTTCATCCAGCACAAAGGGAACGGGTTGCAGGAGAAACACTTACTCTGGTTTCTGAGTCTGTTTCCTAGTGCCGGTTTGAAGTGCCTGCCGTTTTCACTGTAAAACCGGGTTGGAGCTTGAACCTCCCCATATATATGTATGGAGTGGAGTTTGCAACTGAAAAGAAACTTTGTGTTCACTTCAAGCTAGGTGAAGGACGGCTTTCACACACACTTATCTCTCAGAACTGAGCATGTGGAGAGACGTTCGTTCATCCAGCACAAAGGGAATGGGATGCAGGAGAAACACTTACTCTGGTTTCTCAGTCTGTTTTCTAGTGCCGGTTTGAAGTGCCTGCCGTTTTCACTGTAAAACCGGGTTGCAGCTTGAACCTCCCCATATATATGTATGGAGTGGATTTTGCAAGTGAAAAGAAACTTTGTGTTCCCTTCAAGCTAGGTGAAGGACGGCTTTCACACACACTTATCTCTCAGAACTGAGCATGTGGAGAGACGTTCGTTCATCCAGCACAAAGGGAACGGGTTGCAGGAGAAACACTTACTCTGGATTCTCAGTCTGTTTCCTAGTGCCGGTTTGAAGTGCCTGCCGTTTTCACTGTAAAACCGGCCTGGAGCTTGAACCTCCCCATAGATATGCCTGGAGTGGAGTTTGCAAGTGAAAAGAAACTTTGTGTTCCCTTCAAGCTAGGTGAAGGACGGCTTTCACACACACTTATCTCTCAGAACTGAGCATGTGGAGAGACGTTCGTTCATCCAGCACAAAGGGAACGGGTTGCAGGAGAAACACTTACTCTGGTTTCTCAGTCTGTTTCCTAGTGCCGGTTGGAAGTGCCTGCCGTTTTCACTGTAAAACCGGGTTGGAGCTTGAACCTCCCCATATATATGTATGGAGTGGAGTTTGCAAGTGAAAAGAAACTTTGTGTTCCCTTCAAGCTAGGTGAAGGGCGGCTTTCACACACACTTATCTCTCAGAACTCAGCATGTGGAGAGACGTTCGTTCATCCAGCACATAGGGAACGGGTTGCAGGAGAAACACTTACTCTGGTTTCTCAGTCTGTTTCCTAGTGCCGGTTTGAAGTGCCTGCCGTTTTCACTGTAAAACCGGGTTGGAGCTTGAACCTCCCCATATATATGTATGGAGTGGAGTTTGCAAGTGAAAAGAAACTTTGTGTTCCCTTCAAGCTAGGTGAAGTATGGCTTTCACACACACTTATCTCTCAGAACTGAGCATGTGGAGAGACGTTCGTTCATCCAGCACAAAGGGAATGGGATGCAGGAGAAACACTTACTCTGGTTTCTCAGTCTGTTCCTAATGCCGGTATGAAGTGCCTGCGTTTTCACTGTAAAATCGGGTTGGAGCTTTAACCTACCCATATATATGTATGGAAAGTAGTTTACAACTGAAAAGAAACTTTGTGTTCCCTTCAAGCTACGTGAAGGACGGCTTTCACACACACTTATCTCTCAGAACTGAGCATGTGGAGAGACGTTCGTTCATCCAGCACAAAGGGAACGGGTTGCAGGAGAAACACTTACTCTGGTTTCTCAGTCTGTTTCCTAGTGCCGGTTTGAAGTGCCTGCCGTTTTCACTGTAAAACCGGGTTGGAGCTTGAACCTCCCCATATATATGTATGGAGTGGAGTTTGCAAGTGAAAAGAAACTTTGTGTTCCCTTCAAGCTAGGTGAAGGACGGCTTTCACACACACTTATCTCTCAGAACTGAGCATGTGGAGAGACGTTTGTTCATCCAGCACAAATGGAACGGGTTGCAGGAGAAACACTTATTCTGGTTTCTCAGTCTGTTTCCTAGTGCCGGTTTGAAGTGCCTGCCGTTTTCACTGTAAAACCGGCCAGGAGCTTGAACCTCCCTATATATATGTATGGAGTGGAGTTTGCAACTGAAAAGAAACTTTGTGTTCCCTTCAAGCTAGGTGAAGGACGGCTTTCACACACACTTATCTCTCAGAACTGAGCATGTGGAGAGACGTTCGTTCATCCAGCACAAAGGGAACGGGTTGCAGGAGAATCAATTACTCTGGTTTCTCAGTCTGTTTCCTAGTGCCGGTTTGAAGTGCCTGCTGTTTCACTGTAAAACCGGGTTGGAGCTTGAACCTCCCCATATATATGTATGGAGTGGAGTTTGCAAGTGAAAAGAAACTTTGTGTTTCCTTCAAGCTAGGTGAAGGACTACTTTCACACACATTTATCTCTCAGAACTGAGCATGTGGAGAGACGTTCGTTCATCCAGCACAAAGGGAACGGGTTGCAGGAGAAACACTTACTCTGGTTTCTCAGTCTGTTTCCTAGTGCCGGTTTGAATTGCCTGCCGTTTTCACTGTAAAACCGGGTTGGAGCTTGAACCTCCCCATATATATGTATGGAGTGGACTTTGCAAGTGAAAAGAAACTTTGTGTTCCCTTCAAGCTAGGTGAAGGACGGCTTTCACACACACTTATCTCTCAGAACTGAGCATGTGGAGAGACGTTCGTTCATCCAGCACACAGGGAACGGGTTGCAGGAGAAACACTTACTCTGGTTTCTCAGTCTGATTCCTAGTGCCGGTTTGAAGTGCCTGCCGTTTTCACTGTAAAACCGGCCTGGAGCTTGAACCTCCCCATAGATATGCATGGAGTGGTGTTTGCAACTGAAAAGAAACTTTGTGTTCCGTTCAAGCTAGGTGAAGGATGGCTTTCACACACACTTATCTCTCAGAACTGAGCATGTGGAGAGACGTTCGTTCATCCAGCACAAAGGGAATGGGATGCAGGAGAAACACTTACTCTGGTTTCTCAGTCTGTTTCCTAAAGCCGGTTTGAAGTGCCTGGAGTTTTCACTGTAAAACCGGGTTGGAGCTTGAACCTCCCCATATATATGTATGGAGTGGGGTTTGCAAGTGAAAAGAAACTTTGTGTTCCCTTCAAGCTATGTGAAGTACGGCTTTCACACACACTTATCTCTCAGAACTGAGCATGTGGAGAGACGTTCGTTCATCCAGCACAAAGGGAACGGGTTGCAGGAGAAACACTTACTCTGGTTTCTCAGTCTGTTTCCTAGTGCCGGTTTGAAGTGCCTGCCATTTTCACTGTAAAACCGGCCTGGAGTTTGAACCTCCCCATATATATGTATGGAGTGGAGTTTGCAACTGAAAAGAAACTTTGTGTTCCCTTCAAGCTAGGTGAAGGACGGCTTTCACACACACTTATCTCTCAGAACTGAGCATGTGGAGAGACGTTCGTTCATCCAGCACAAAGGGAATGGGATGCAGGAGAAACACTTACTCTGGTTTCTCAGTCTGTTCCTAATGCCGTTTTGAAGTGCCTGCCGTTTTCACTGTAAAACCGGGTTGGAGCTTTAACCTACCCATATATATGTATGGAAAGTAGTTTACAACTGAAAAGAAACTTTGTGTTCCCTTCAAGCTAGGTGAAGGACGGCTTTCACACACACTTATCTCTCAGAACTGAGCATGTGGAGAGACGTTCGTTCATCCAGCACAAAGGGAATGGGATGCAGGAGAAACACTTACTCTGGTTTCTCAGTCTGTTTCCTAAAGCCGGTTTGAAGTGCCTGGAGTTTTCACTGTAAAACCGGGTTGGAGCTTTAACCTACCCATATATATATATGGAAAGTAGTTTACAACTGAAAAGAAACTTTGTGTTCCCTTCAAGCTAGGTGAAGGACGGCTTTCACACACACTTATCTCTCAGAACTGAGCATGTGGAGAGACGTTCGTTCATCCAGCACAAAGGGAACGGGTTGCAGGAGAAACACTTACTCTGGTTTCTCAGTCTGTTTCCTAGTGCCGGTTGGAAGTGCCTGCCGTTTTCACTGTAAAACCGGGTTGGAGCTTGAACCTCCCCATATATATGTATGGAGTGGAGTTTGCAAGTGAAAAGAAACTTTGTGTTCCCTTCAAGCTAGGTGAAGGACGGCTTTCACACACACTTATCTCTCAGAACTGAGCATGTGGTGAGACGTTCGTTCATCCAGCACAAAGGGAATGGGATGCAGGAGAAACACTTACTCTGGTTTCTCAGTCTGTTTTCTAGTGCCGGTTTGAAGTGCCTGCCGTTTTCACTGTAAAACCGGGTTGCAGCTTGAACCTCCCCATATATATGTATGGAGTGGATTTTGCAAGTGAAAAGAAACTTTGTGTTCCCTTCAAGCTAGGTGAAGGACGGCTTTCACACACACTTATCTCTCAGAACTGAGCATGTGGAGAGACGTTCGTTCATCCAGCACAAAGGGAACGGGTTGCAGGAGAAACACTTACTCTGGATTCTCAGTCTGTTTCCTAGTGCCGGTTTGAAGTGCCTGCCGTTTTCACTGTAAAACCGGCCTGGAGCTTGAACCTCCCCATAGATATGCATGGAGTGGAGTTTGCAAGTGAAAAGAAACTTTGTGTTCCCTTCAAGCTAGGTGAAGGACGGCTTTCACACACACTTATCTCTCAGAACTGAGCATGTGGAGAGACGTTCGTTCATCCAGCACAAAGGGAACGGGTTGCAGGAGAAACACTTACTCTGGTTTCTCAGTCTGTTTCCTAGTGCCGGTTGGAAGTGCCTGCCGTTTTCACTGTAAAACCGGGTTGGAGCTTGAACCTCCCCATATATATGTATGGAGTGGAGTTTGCAAGTGAAAAGAAACTTTGTGTTCCCTTCAAGCTAGGTGAAGGGCGGCTTTCACACACACTTATCTCTCAGAACTCAGCATGTGGAGAGACGTTCGTTCATCCAGCACATAGGGAACGGGTTGCAGGAGAAACACTTACTCTGGTTTCTCAGTCTGTTTCCTCGTGCCGGTTTGAAGTGCCTGCCGTTTTCACTGTAAAACCGGGTTGGAGCTTGAACCTCCCCATATATATGTATGGAGTGGAGTTTGCAAGTGAAAAGAAACTTTGTGTTCCCTTCAAGCTAGGTGAAGTATGGCTTTCACACACACTTATCTCTCAGAACTGAGCATGTGGAGAGACGTTCGTTCATCCAGCACAAAGGGAATGGGATGCAGGAGAAACACTTACTCTGGTTTCTCAGTCTGTTCCTAATGCCGGTATGAAGTGCCTGCGTTTTCACTGTAAAATCGGGTTGGAGCTTTAACCTACCCATATATATGTATGGAAAGTAGTTTACAACTGAAAAGAAACTTTGTGTTCCCTTCAAGCTACGTGAAGGACGGCTTTCACACACACTTATCTCTCAGAACTGAGCATGTGGAGAGACGTTCGTTCATCCAGCACAAAGGGAACGGGTTGCAGGAGAAACACTTACTCTGGTTTCTGAGTCTGTTTCCTAGTGCCGGTTTGAAGTGCCTGCCGTTTTCACTGTAAAACCGGGTTGGAGCTTGAACCTCCCCATATATATGTATGGAGTGGAGTTTGCAAGTGAAAAGAAACTTTGTGTTCCCTTCAAGCTAGGTGAAGGACGGCTTTCACACACACTTATCTCTCAGAACTGAGCATGTGGAGAGACGTTTGTTCATCCAGCACAAATGGAACGGGTTGCAGGAGAAACACTTATTCTGGTTTCTCAGTCTGTTTCCTAGTGCCGGTTTGAAGTGCCTGCCGTTTTCACTGTAAAACCGGCCAGGAGCTTGAACCTCCCTATATATATGTATGGAGTGGAGTTTGCAACTGAAAAGAAACTTTGTGTTCCCTTCAAGCTAGGTGAAGGACGGCTTTCACACACACTTATCTCTCAGAACTGAGCATGTGGAGAGACGTTCGTTCATCCAGCACAAAGGGAACGGGTTGCAGGAGAATCAATTACTCTGGTTTCTCAGTCTGTTTCCTAGTGCCGGTTTGAAGTGCCTGCTGTTTCACTGTAAAACCGGGTTGGAGCTTGAACCTCCCCATATATATGTATGGAGTGGAGTTTGCAAGTGAAAAGAAACTTTGTGTTTCCTTCAAGCTAGGTGAAGGACTACTTTCACACACATTTATCTCTCAGAACTGAGCATGTGGAGAGACGTTCGTTCATCCAGCACAAAGGGAACGGGTTGCAGGAGAAACACTTACTCTGGTTTCTCAGTCTGTTTCCTAGTGCCGGTTTGAAGTGCCTGCCGTTTTCACTGTAAAACCGGCCTGGAGCTTGAACCTCCCCATATATATGTATGGAGTGGACTTTGCAAGTGAAAAGAAACTTTGTGTTCCCTTCAAGCTAGGTGAAGGACGGCTTTCACACACACTTATCTCTCAGAACTGAGCATGTGGAGAGACGTTCGTTCATCCAGCACAAAGGGAACGGGTTGCAGGAGAAACACTTACTCTGGTTTCTCAGTCTGATTCCTAGTGCCGGTTTGAAGTGCCTGCCGTTTTCACTGTAAAACCGGCCTGGAGCTTGAACCTCCCCATAGATATGCATGGAGTGGTGTTTGCAACTGAAAAGAAACTTTGTGTTCCGTTCAAGCTAGGTGAAGGACGGCTTTCACACACACTTATCTCTCAGAACTGAGCATGTGGAGAGACGTTCGTTCATCCAGCACAAAGGGAATGGGATGCAGGAGAAACACTTACTCTGGTTTCTCAGTCTGTTTCCTAAAGCCGGTTTGAAGTGCCTGGAGTTTTCACTGTAAAACCGGGTTGGAGCTTTAACCTACCCATATATATATATGGAAAGTAGTTTACAACTGAAAAGAAACTTTGTGTTCCCTTCAAGCTAGGTGAAGGACGGCTTTCACACACAATTATCTCTCAGAACTGAGCATGTGGAGAGACGTTCGTTCATCCAGCACAAAGGGAAAGGGTTGCAGGAGAAACACTTACTCTGGTTTCTCAGTCTGTTTCCTAGTGCCGGTTGGAAGTGCCTGCCGTTTTCACTGTAAAACCGGGTTGGAGCTTGAACCTCCCCATATATATGTGTGGAGTGGAGTTTGCAAGTGAAAAGAAACTTTGTGTTCCCTTCAAGCTAGGTGAAGGACGGCTTTCACACACACTTATTTCTCAGAACTGAGCATGTGGTGAGACGTTCGTTCATCCAGCACATAGGGAACGGGTTGCAGGAGAAACACTTACTCTGGTTTCTCAGTCTGTTTCCTAGTGCCGGTTTGAATTGCCTTCCGTTTTCACTGTAAAACCGGGTTGGAGCTTGAACCTCCCCATATATATGTATGGAGTGGGGTTTGCAAGTGAAAAGAAACTTTGTGTTCCCTTCAAGCTAGGTGAAGAACGGCTTTCACACACACTTATCTCTCAGAACTGAGCATGTGGAGAGACGTTCGTTCATCCAGCACAAAGGGAACGGGTTGCAGGAGAAACACTTACTCTGGTTTCTCAGTCTGTTTCCTAGTGCCGGTTTGAAGTGCCTGCCATTTTCACTGTAAAACCGGCCTGGAGTTTGAACCTCCCCATATATATGTATGGAGTGGAGTTTGCAACTGAAAAGAAACTTTGTGTTCCCTTCAAGCTAGGTGAAGGACGGCTTTCACACACACTTATCTCTCAGAACTGAGCATGTGGAGAGACGTTCGTTCATCCAGCACAAAGGGAATGGGATGCAGGAGAAACACTTACTCTGGTTTCTCAGTCTGTTCCTAATGCCGTTTTGAAGTGCCTGCCGTTTTCACTGTAAAACCGGGTTGGAGCTTTAACCTACCCATATATATGTATGGAAAGTAGTTTACAACTGAAAAGAAACTTTGTGTTCCCTTCAAGCTAGGTGAAGGACGGCTTTCACACACACTTATCTCTCAGAACTGAGCATGTGGAGAGACGTTCGTTCATCCAGCACAAAGGGAATGGGATGCAGGAGAAACACTTACTCTGGTTTCTCAGTCTGTTTCCTAAAGCCGGTTTGAAGTGCCTGGAGTTTTCACTGTAAAACCGGGTTGGAGCTTTAACCTACCCATATATATATATGGAAAGTAGTTTACAACTGAAAAGAAACTTTGTGTTCCCTTCAAGCTAGGTGAAGGACGGCTTTCACACACACTTATCTCTCAGAACTGAGCATGTGGAGAGACGTTCGTTCATCCAGCACAAAGGGAACGGGTTGCAGGAGAAACACTTACTCTGGTTTCTCAGTCTGTTTCCTAGTGCCGGTTGGAAGTGCCTGCCGTTTTCACTGTAAAACCGGGTTGGAGCTTGAACCTCCCCATATATATGTATGGAGTGGAGTTTGCAAGTGAAAAGAAACTTTGTGTTCCCTTCAAGCTAGGTGAAGGACGGCTTTCACACACACTTATCTCTCAGAACTGAGCATGTGGTGAGACGTTCGTTCATCCAGCACATAGGGAACGGGTTGCAGGAGAAACACTTACTCTGGTTTCTCAGTCTGTTTCCTAGTGCCGGTTTGAAGTGCCTGCCGTTTTCACTGTAAAACCGGGTTGGAGCTTGAACCTCCCCATATATATGTATGGAGTGGAGTTTGCAAGTGAAAAGAAACTTTGTGTTCCCTTCAAGCTAGGTGAAGTACGGCTTTCACACACACTTATCTCTCAGAACTGAGCATGTGGAGAGACGTTCGTTCATCCAGCACAAAGGGAACGGGTTGCAGGAGAAACACTTACTCTGGTTTCTCAGTCTGTTTCCTAGTGCCGGTTTGAAGTGCCTGCCATTTTCACTGTAAAACCGGCCTGGAGTTTGAACCTCCCCATATATATGTATGGAGTGGAGTTTGCACCTGAAAAGAAACTTTGTGTTCCCTTCAAGCTAGGTGAAGGACGGCTTTCACACACACTTATCTCTCAGAACTGAGCATGTGGAGAGACGTTCGTTCATCCAGCACAAAGGGAATGGGATGCAGGAGAAACACTTACTCTGGTTTCTCAGTCTGTTCCTAATGCCGTTTTGAAGTGCCTGCCGTTTTCACTGTAAAACCGGGTTGGAGCTTTAACCTACCCATATATATGTATGGAAAGTAGTTTACAACTGAAAAGAAACTTTGTGTTCCCTTCAAGCTAGGTGAAGGACGGCTTTCACACACACTTATCTCTCAGAACTGAGCATGTGGAGAGACGTTCGTTCATCCAGCACAAAGGGAACGGGTTGCAGGAGAAACACTTACTCTGGTTTCTGAGTCTGTTTCCTAGTGCCGGTTTGAAGTGCCTGCCGTTTTCACTGTAAAACCGGGTTGGAGCTTGAACCTCCCCATATATATGTATGGAGTGGAGTTTGCAAGTGAAAAGAAACTTTGTGTTCCCTTCAAGCTAGGTGAAGGACGGCTTTCACACACACTTATCTCTCAGAACTGAGCATGTGGAGAGACGTTCTTTCATCCAGCACAAAGGGAACGGGTTGCACGAGAAACACTTACTCTGGTTTCTCAGTCTGTTTCCTAGTGCCGGTTTGAAGTGCCTGCCGTTTTCACTGTAAAACCGGCCTGGAGCTTGAACCTCCCCATAGATATGCATGGAGTGGAGTTTGCAAGTGAAAAGAAACTTTGTGTTCCCTTCAAGCTAGGTGAAGGACGGCTTTCACACACACTTATGTCTCAGAACTGAGCATGTGGAGAGACGTTCGTTCATCCAGCACAAAGGGAATGGGATGCAGGAGAAACACTTACTCTGGTTTCTCAGTCTGTTTCCTAAAGCCGGTTTGAAGTGCCTGCCGTTTTCACTTTAAAATCGGGTTGGAGCTTTAACCTACCCATATATATGTATTGAAAGTAGTTTAAAACTGAAAAGAAACTTTGTGTTCCCTTCAAGCTAGGTGAAGGACGGCTTTCACACACACTTATCTCTCAGAACTGAGCATGTGGAGAGACGTTCGTTCATCCAGCACAAATGGAACGGGTTGCAGGAGAAACACTTACTCTGGTTTCTGAGTCTGTTTCCTAGTGCCGGTTTGAAGTGCCTGCCGTTTTCACTGTAAAACCGGGTTGGAGCTTGAACCTCCCCATATATATGTATGGAGTGGAGTTTGCAACTGAAAAGAAACTTTGTGTTCCCTTCAAGCTAGTTGAAGGACGGCTTTCACACACACTTATCTCTCAGAACTGAGCATGTGGAGAGACGTTCGTTCATCCAGCACAAATGGAACGGGTTGCAGGAGAAACACTTACTCTGGTTTCTCAGTCTGTTTCCTAGTGCCGGTTTGAAGTGCCTGCCGTTTTCACTGTAAAACCGGCCTGGAGCTTGAACCTCCCTATATATATGTATGGAGTGGAGTTTGCAACTGAAAAGAAACTTTGTGTTCCCTTCAATCTAGGTGAAGGACGGTTTCACACACACTTATCTCTCAGAAGTGAGCATGTGGAGAGACGTTCGTTCATCCAGCACAAAGGGAACGGGTTGCAGGAGAATCACTTACTCTGGTTTCTCAGTCTGTTTCCTAGTGCCGGTTTGAAGTGCCTGCTGTTTCACTGTAAAACCGGGTTGGAGCTTGAACCTCCCCATATATATGTATGGAGTGGAGTTTGCAAGTGAAAAGAAACTTTGTGTTCCCTTCAAGCTAGGTGAAGGACGGCTTTCACACACACTTATCTCTCAGAACTGAGCATGTGGAGAGACGTTCGTTCATCCAGCACAAAGGGAACGGGTTGCAGGAGAAACACTTACTCTGGTTTCTCAGTCTGTTTCCTAGTGCCGGTTTGAAGTGCCTTCCGTTTTCACTGTAAAACCGGGTCGGAGCTTGAACCTCCCCATATATATGTATGGAGTGGAGTTTGCAAGTGAAAAGAAACTTTGTGTTCCCTTCAAGCTAGGTGAAGTACGGCTTTCACACACACTTATCTCTCAGAACTGAGCATGTGGAGAGACGTTCGTTCATCCAGCACAAAGGGAACGGGTTGCAGGAGAAACACTTACTCTGGTTTCTCAGTCTGTTTCCTAGTGCCGGTTTGAAGTGCCTGCCATTTTCACTGTAAAACCGGCCTGGAGTTTGAACTTCCCCATATATATGTATGGAGTGGAGTTTGCAACTGAAAAGAAACTTTGTGTTCCCTTCAAGCTAGGTGAAGGACGGCTTTCACACACACTTACCTCTCAGAACTGAGCATGTGGAGAGACGTTCGTTCATCCAGCACAAAGGGAATGGGATGCAGGAGAAACACTTACTCTGGTTTCTCAGTCTGTTCCTAATGCCGTTTTGAAGTGCCTGCCGTTTTCACTGTAAAACCGGGTTGGAGCTTTAACCTACCCATATATATGTATGGAAAGTAGTTTACAACTGAAAAGAAACTTTGTGTTCCCTTCAAGCTAGGTGAAGGACGGCTTTCACACACACTTATCTCTCAGAACTGAGCATGTGGAGAGACGTTCGTTCATCCAGCACAAAGGGAATGGGATGCAGGAGAAACACTTACTCTGGTTTCTCAGTCTGTTTCCTAAAGCCGGTTTGAAGTGCCTGGAGTTTTCATTGTAAAACCGGGTTGGAGCTTTAACCTACCCATATATATATATGGAAAGTAGTTTACAACTGAAAAGAAACTTTGTGTTCCCTTCAAGCTAGGTGAAGGACGGCTTTCACACACACTTATCTCTCAGAACTGAGCATGTGGAGAGACGTTCGTTCATCCAGCACAAAGGGAACGGGTTGCAGGAGAAACACTTACTCTGGTTTCTCAGTCTGTTTCCTAGTGCCGGTTGGAAGTGCCTGCCGTTTTCACTGTAAAACCGGGTTGGAGCTTGAACCTCCCCATATATATGTATGGAGTGGAGTTTGCAAGTGAAAAGAAACTTTGTGTTCCCTTCAAGCTAGGTGAAGGACGGCTTTCACACACACTTATCTCTCAGAACTGAGCATGTGGTGAGACGTTCGTTCATCCAGCACATAGGGAACGGGTTGCAGGAGAAACACTTACTCTGGTTTCTCAGTCTGTTTCCTAGTGCCGGTTTGAAGTGCCTGCCGTTTTCACTGTAAAACCGGGTTGGAGCTTGAACCTCCCCATATATATGTATGGAGTGGAGTTTGCAAGTGAAAAGAAACTTTGTGTTCCCTTCAAGCTAGGTGAAGTACGGCTTTCACACACACTTATCTTTCAGAACTGAGCATGTGGAGAGACGTTCGTTCATCCAGCACAAAGGGAACGGGTTGCAGGAGAAACACTTACTCTGGTTTCTCAGTCTGTTTC
The DNA here is from genome assembly GCF_048564905.1 of Vicugna pacos. Classification (NCBI taxonomy): domain Eukaryota; kingdom Metazoa; phylum Chordata; class Mammalia; order Artiodactyla; family Camelidae; genus Vicugna; species Vicugna pacos. The sequence continues at coordinate 4,167,986 of NW_027328742.1, forward strand.
CTAGTGCCGGTTTGAAGTGCCTGCCATTTTCACTGTAAAACCGGCCTGGAGTTTCAACCTCCCCATATATATGTATGGAGTGGAGTTTGCAACTGAAAAGAAACTTTGTGTTCCCTTCAAGCTAGGTGAAGGACGGCTTTCACACACACTTATCTCTCAGAACTGAGCATGTGGAGAGACGTTCGTTCATCCAGCACAAAGGGAATGGGATGCAGGAGAAACACTTACTCTGGTTTCTCAGTCTGTTCCTAATGCCGTTTTGAAGTGCCTGCCGTTTTCACTGTAAAACCGGGTTGGAGCTTTAACCTACCCATATATATGTATGGAAAGTAGTTTACAACTGAAAAGAAACTTTGTGTTCCCTTCAAGCTAGGTGAAGGACGGCTTTCACACACACTTATCTCTCAGAACTGAGCATGTGGAGAGACGTTCGTTCATCCAGCACAAAGGGAAAGGGTTGCAGGAGAAACACTTACTCTGGTTTCTCAGTCTGTTTCCTAGTGCCGGTTGGAAGTGCCTGCCGTTTTCACTGTAAAACCGGGTTGGAGCTTGAACCTCCCCATATATATGTGTGGAGTGGAGTTTGCAAGTGAAAAGAAACTTTGTGTTCCCTTCAAGCTAGGTGAAGGACGGCTTTCACACACACTTATCTCTCAGAACTGAGCATGTGGTGAGACGTTCGTTCATCCAGCACATAGGGAACGGGTTGCAGGAGAAACACTTACTCTGGTTTCTCAGTCTGTTTCCTAGTGCCGGTTTGAAGTGCCTTCCGTTTTCACTGTAAAACCGGGTTGGAGCTTGAACCTCCCCATATATATGTATGGAGTGGAGTTTGCAAGTGAAAAGAAACTTTGTGTTCCCTTCAAGCTAGGTGAAGTACGGCTTTCACACACACTTATCTCTCAGAACTGAGCATGTGGAGAGACGTTCGTTCATCCAGCACAAAGGGAACGGGTTGCAGGAGAAACACTTACTCTGGTTTCTCAGTCTGTTTCCTAGTGCCGGTTTGAAGTGCCTGCCATTTTCACTGTAAAACCGGCCTGGAGTTTGAACTTCCCCATATATATGTATGGAGTGGAGTTTGCAACTGAAAAGAAACTTTGTGTTCCCTTCAAGCTAGGTGAAGGACGGCTTTCACACACACTTATCTCTCAGAACTGAGCATGTGGAGAGACGTTCGTTCATCCAGCACAAAGGGAATGGGATGCAGGAGAAACACTTACTCTTGTTTCTCAGTCTGTTCCTAATGCCGTTTTGAAGTGCCTGCCGTTTTCACTGTAAAACCGGGTTGGAGCTTTAAGCTACCCATATATATGTATGGAAAGTAGTTTACAACTGAAAAGAAACTTTGTGTTCCCTTCAAGCTAGGTGAAGGACGGCTTTCACACACACTTATCTCTCAGAACTGAGCATGTGGAGAGACGTTCGTTCATCCAGCACAAAGGGAATGGGATGCAGGAGAAACACTTACTCTGGTTTCTCAGTCTGTTTCCTAAAGCCGGTTTGAAGTGCCTGGAGTTTTCATTGTAAAACCGGGTTGGAGCTTTAACCTACCCATATATATATATGGAAAGTAGTTTACAACTGAAAAGAAACTTTGTGTTCCCTTCAAGCTAGGTGAAGGACGGCTTTCACACACACTTATCTCTCAGAACTGAGCATGTGGAGAGACGTTCGTTCATCCAGCACAAAGGGAACGGGTTGCAGGAGAAACACTTACTCTGGTTTCTCAGTCTGTTTCCTAGTGCCGGTTGGAAGTGCCTGCCGTTTTCACTGTAAAACCGGGTTGGAGCTTGAACCTCCCCATATATATGTATGGAGTGGAGTTTGCAAGTGAAAAGAAACTTTGTGTTCCCTTCAAGCTAGGTGAAGGACGGCTTTCACACACACTTATCTCTCAGAACTGAGCATGTGGTGAGACGTTCGTTCATCCAGCACATAGGGAACGGGTTGCAGGAGAAACACTTACTCTGGTTTCTCAGTCTGTTTCCTAGTGCCGGTTTGAAGTGCCTGCCGTTTTCACTGTAAAACCGGGTTGGAGCTTGAACCTCCCCATATATATGTATGGAGTGGAGTTTGCAAGTGAAAAGAAACTTTGTGTTCCCTTCAAGCTAGGTGAAGGACGGCTTTCACACACACTTATCTCTCAGAACTGAGCATGTGGAGAGACGTTCGTTCATCCAGCACAAAGGGAACGGGTTGCAGGAGAAACACTTACTCTGGTTTCTCAGTCTGTTTCCTAGTGCCGGTTTGAAGTGCCTGCCATTTTCACTGTAAAACCGGCCTGGAGTTTGAACTTCCCCATATATATGTATGGAGTGGAGTTTGCAACTGAAAAGAAACTTTGTGTTCCCTTCAATCTAGGTGAAGGACGGCTTTCACACACACTTATCTCTCAGAACTGAGCATGAGGAGAGACGTTCGTTCATCCAGCACAAAGGGAATGGGATGCAGGAGAAACACTTACTCTGGTTTCTCAGTCTGTTCCTAATGCCGTTTTGAAGTGCCTGCCGTTTTCACTGTAAAACCGGGTTGGAGCTTTAAGCTACCCATATATATGTATGGAAAGTAGTTTACAACTGAAAAGAAACTTTGTGTTCCCTTCAAGCTAGGTGAAGGACGGCTTTCACACACACTTATCTCTCAGAACTGAGCATGTGGAGAGACGTTCGTTCATCCAGCACAAAGGGAATGGGATGCAGGAGAAACACTTACTCTGGTTTCTCAGTCTGTTTCCTAAAGCCGGTTTGAAGTGCCTGGAGTTTTCACTGTAAAAACGGGTTGGAGCTTTAACCTACCCATATATATATATGGAAAGTAGTTTACAACTGAAAAGAAACTTTGTGTTCCCTTCAAGCTAGGTGAAGGACGGCTTTCACACACACTTATCTCTCAGAACTGAGCATGTGGAGAGACGTTCGTTCATCCAGCACAAAGGGAACGGGTTGCAGGAGAAACACTTACTCTGGTTTCTCAGTCTGTTTCCTAGTGCCGGTTGGAAGTGCCTGCCGTTTTCACTGTAAAACCGGGTTGGAGCTTGAACCTCCCCATATATATGTATGGAGTGGAGTTTGCAAGTGAAAAGAAACTTTGTGTTCCCTTCAAGCTAGGTGAAGGACGGCTTTCACACACACTTATCTCTCAGAACTGAGCATGTGGTGAGACGTTCGTTCATCCAGCACATAGGGAACGGGTTGCAGGAGAAACACTTACTCTGGTTTCTCAGTCTGTTTCCTAGTGCCGGTTTGAAGTGCCTGCCGTTTTCACTGTAAAACCGGGTTGGAGCTTGAACCTCCCCATATATATGTATGGAGTGGAGTTTGCAAGTGAAAAGAAACTTTGTGTTCCCTTCAAGCTAGGTGAAGTACGGCTTTCACACACACTTATCTCTCAGAACTGAGCATGTGGAGAGACGTTCGTTCATCCAGCACAAAGGGAACGGGTTGCAGGAGAAACACTTACTCTGGTTTCTCAGTCTGTTTCCTAGTGCCGGTTTGAAGTGCCTGCCATTTTCACTGTAAAACCGGCCTGGAGTTTGAACCTCCCCATATATATGTATGGAGTGGAGTTTGCACCTGAAAAGAAACTTTGTGTTCCCTTCAAGCTAGGTGAAGGACGGCTTTCACACACACTTATCTCTCAGAACTGAGCATGTGGAGAGACGTTCGTTCATCCAGCACAAAGGGAATGGGATGCAGGAGAAACACTTACTCTGGTTTCTCAGTCTGTTCCTAATGCCGTTTTGAAGTGCCTGCCGTTTTCACTGTAAAACCGGGTTGGAGCTTTAACCTACCCATATATATGTATGGAAAGTAGTTTACAACTGAAAAGAAACTTTGTGTTCCCTTCAAGCTAGGTGAAGGACGGCTTTCACACACACTTATCTCTCAGAACTGAGCATGTGGAGAGACGTTCGTTCATCCAGCACAAAGGGAACGGGTTGCAGGAGAAACACTTACTCTGGTTTCTCAGTCTGTTTCCTAGTGCCGGTTTGAAGTGCCTGCTGTTTCACTGTAAAACCGGGTTGGAGCTTGAACCTCCCCATATATATGTATGGAGTGGAGTTTGCAAGTGAAAAGAAACTTTGTGTTCCCTTCAAGCTAGGTGAAGGACGGCTTTCACACACACTTATCTCTCAGAACTGAGCATGTGGAGAGACGTTCGTTCATCCAGCACAAAGGGAACGGGTTGCAGGAGAAACACTTACTCTGGTTTCTCAGTCTGTTTCCTAGTGCCGGTTTGAAGTGCCTTCCGTTTTCACTGTAAAACCGGGTTGGAGCTTGAACCTCCCCATATATATGTATGGAGTGGAGTTTGCAAGTGAAAAGAAACTTTGTGTTCCCTTCAAGCTAGGTGAAGTACGGCTTTCACACACACTTATCTCTCAGAACTGAGCATGTGGAGAGACGTTCGTTCATCCAGCACAAAGGGAATGGGATGCAGGAGAAACACTTACTCTGGTTTCTCAGTCTGTTTCCTAAAGCCGGTTTGAAGTGCCTGGAGTTTTCATTGTAAAACCGGGTTGGAGCTTTAACCTACCCATATATATATATGGAAAGTAGTTTACAACTGAAAAGAAACTTTGTGTTCCCTTCAAGCTAGGTGAAGGACGGCTTTCACACACACTTATCTCTCAGAACTGAGCATGTGGAGAGACGTTCGTTCATCCAGCACAAAGGGAACGGGTTGCAGGAGAAACACTTACTCTGGTTTCTCAGTCTGTTTCCTAGTGCCGGTTGGAAGTGCCTGCCGTTTTCACTGTAAAACCGGGTTGGAGCTTGAACCTCCCCATATATATGTATGGAGTGGAGTTTGCAAGTGAAAAGAAACTTTGTGTTCCCTTCAAGCTAGGTGAAGGACGGCTTTCACACACACTTATCTCTCAGAACTGAGCATGTGGTGAGACGTTCGTTCATCCAGCACATAGGGAACGGGTTGCAGGAGAAACACTTACTCTGGTTTCTCAGTCTGTTTCCTAGTGCCGGTTTGAAGTGCCTGCCGTTTTCACTGTAAAACCGGGTTGGAGCTTGAACCTCCCCATATATATGTATGGAGTGGAGTTTGCAAGTGAAAAGAAACTTTGTGTTCCCTTCAAGCTAGGTGAAGTACGGCTTTCACACACACTTATCTCTCAGAACTGAGCATGTGGAGAGACGTTCGTTCATCCAGCACAAAGGGAACGGGTTGCAGGAGAAACACTTACTCTGGTTTCTCAGTCTGTTTCCTAGTGCCGGTTTGAAGTGCCTGCCATTTTCACTGTAAAACCGGCCTGGAGTTTGAACCTCCCCATATATATGTATGGAGTGGAGTTTGCACCTGAAAAGAAACTTTGTGTTCCCTTCAAGCTAGGTGAAGGACGGCTTTCACACACACTTATCTCTCAGAACTGAGCATGTGGAGAGACGTTCGTTCATCCAGCACAAAGGGAATGGGAAGCAGGAGAAACACTTACTCTGGTTTCTCAGTCTGTTCCTAATGCCGTTTTGAAGTGCCTGCCGTTTTCACTGTAAAACCGGGTTGGAGCTTTAACCTACCCATATATATGTATGGAAAGTAGTTTACAACTGAAAAGAAACTTTGTGTTCCCTTCAAGCTAGGTGAAGGACGGCTTTCACACACACTTATCTCTCAGAACTGAGCATGTGGAGAGACGTTCGTTCATCCAGCACAAAGGGAACGGGTTGCAGGAGAAACACTTACTCTGGTTTCTGAGTCTGTTTCCTAGTGCCGGTTTGAAGTGCCTGCCGTTTTCACTGTAAAACCGGGTTGGAGCTTGAACCTCCCCATATATATGTATGGAGTGGAGTTTGCAAGTGAAAAGAAACTTTGTGTTCCCTTCAAGCTAGGTGAAGGACGGCTTTCACACACACTTATCTCTCAGAACTGAGCATGTGGAGAGACGTTCGTTCATCCAGCACAAAGGGAACGGGTTGCAGGAGAAACACTTACTCTGGTTTCTCAGTCTGTTTCCTAGTTCCGGTTTGAAGTGCCTGCCGTTTTCACTGTAAAACCGGCCTGGAGCTTGAACCTCCCCATAGATATGCATGGAGTGGAGTTTGCAAGTGAAAAGAAACTTTGTGTTCCCTTCAAGCTAGGTGAAGGACGGCTTTCACACACACTTATGTCTCAGAACTGAGCATGTGGAGAGACGTTCGTTCATCCAGCACAAAGGGAATGGGATGCAGGAGAAACACTTACTCTGGTTTCTCAGTCTGTTTCCTAAAGCCGGTTTGAAGTGCCTGCCGTTTTCACTGTAAAATCGGGTTGGAGCTTTAACCTACCCATATATATGTATTGAATGTAGTTTAAAACTGAAAAGAAACTTTGTGTTCCCTTCAAGCTAGGTGAAGGACGGCTTTCACACACACTTATCTCTCAGAACTGAGCATGTGGAGAGACGTTCGTTCATCCAGCACAAATGGAACGGGTTGCAGGAGAAACACTTACTCTGGTTTCTGAGTCTGTTTCCTAGTGCCGGTTTGAAGTGCCTGCCGTTTTCACTGTAAAACCGGGTTGGAGCTTGAACCTCCCCATATATATGTATGGAGTGGAGTTTGCAACTGAAAAGAAACTTTGTGTTCCCTTCAAGCTAGGTGAAGGACGGCTTTCACACACACTTATCTCTCAGAACTGAGCATGTGGAGAGACGTTCGTTCATCCAGCACAAATGGAACGGGTTGCAGGAGAAACACTTACTCTGGTTTCTCAGTCTGTTTCCTAGTGCCGGTTTGAAGTGCCTGCCGTTTTCACTGTAAAACCGGCCTGGAGCTTGAACCTCCCTATATATATGTATGGAGTGGACTTTGCAACTGAAAAGAAACTTTGTGTTCCCTTCAATCTAGGTGAAGGACGGTTTCACACACACTTATCTCTCAGAAGTGAGCATGTGGAGAGACGTTCGTTCATCCAGCACAAAGGGAACGGGTTGCAGGAGAATCACTTACTCTGGTTTCTCAGTCTGTTTCCTAGTGCCGGTTTGAAGTGCCTGCTGTTTCACTGTAAAACCGGGTTGGAGCTTGAACCTCCCCATATATATGTATGGAGTGGAGTTTGCAAGTGAAAAGAAACTTTGTGTTCCCTTCAAGCTAGGTGAAGGACGGCTTTCACACACACTTATCTCTCAGAACTGAGCATGTGGAGAGACGTTCGTTCATCCAGCACAAAGGGAACGGGTTGCAGGAGAAACACTTACTCTGGTTTCTCAGTCTGTTTCCTAGTGCCGGTTTGAAGTGCCTTCCGTTTTCACTGTAAAACCGGGTTGGAGCTTGAACCTCCCCATATATATGTATGGAGTGGAGTTTGCAAGTGAAAAGAAACTTTGTGTTCCCTTCAAGCTAGGTGAAGTACGGCTTTCACACACACTTATCTCTCAGAACTGAGCATGTGGAGAGACGTTCGTTCATCCAGCACAAAGGGAACGGGTTGCAGGAGAAACACTTACTCTGGTTTCTCAGTCTGTTTCCTAGTGCCGGTTTGAAGTGCCTGCCATTTTCACTGTAAAACCGGCCTGGAGTTTGAACTTCCCCATATATATGTATGGAGTGGAGTTTGCAACTGAAAAGAAACTTTGTGTTCCCTTCAAGCTAGGTGAAGGACGGCTTTCACACACACTTATCTCTCAGAACTGAGCATGTGGAGAGACGTTCGTTCATCCAGCACAAAGTGAATGGGATGCAGGAGAAACACTTACTCTGGTTTCTCAGTCTGTTCCTAATGCCGTTTTGAAGTGCCTGCCGTTTTCACTGTAAAACCGGGTTGGAGCTTTAACCTACCCATATATATGTATGGAAAGTAGTTTACAACTGAAAAGAAACTTTGTGTTCCCTTCAAGCTAGGTGAAGGACGGCTTTCACACACACTTATCTCTCAGAACTGAGCATGTGGATAGACGTTCGTTCATCCAGCACAAAGGGAATGGGATGCAGGAGAAACACTTACTCTGGTTTCTCAGTCTGTTCCTAATGCCGTTTTGAAGTGCCTGCCGTTTTCACTGTAAAACCGGGTTGGAGCTTTAACCTACCCATATATATGTATGGAAAGTAGTTTACAACTGAAAAGAAACTTTGTGTTCCCTTCAAGCTAGGTGAAGGACGGCTTTCACACACACTTATCTCTCAGAACTGAGCATGTGGAGAGACGTTCGTTCATCCAGCACAAAGGGAAAGGGTTGCAGGAGAAACACTTACTCTGGTTTCTCAGTCTGTTTCCTAGTGCCGGTTGGAAGTGCCTGCCGTTTTCACTGTAAAACCGGGTTGGAGCTTGAACCTCCCCATATATATGTGTGGAGTGGAGTTTGCAAGTGAAAAGAAACTTTGTGTTCCCTTCAAGCTAGGTGAAGGACGGCTTTCACACACACTTATCTCTCAGAACTGAGCATGTGGTGAGACGTTCGTTCATCCAGCACATAGGGAACGGGTTGCAGGAGAAACACTTTCTCTGGTTTCTCAGTCTGTTTCCTAGTGCCGGTTTGAGGTGCCTGCCGTTTTCACTGTAAAACCGGGTTGGAGCTTGAACCTCCCCATATATATGTATGGAGTGGAGTTTGCAAGTGAAAAGAAACTTTGTGTTCCCTTCAAGCTAGGTGAAGTACGGCTTTCACACACACTTATCTCTCAGAACTGAGCATGTGGAGAGACGTTCGTTCATCCAGCACAAAGGGAACGGGTTGCAGGAGAAACACTTACTCTGGTTTCTCAGTCTGTTTCCTAGTGCCGGTTTGAAGTGCCTGCCATTTTCACTGTAAAACCGGCCTGGAGTTTGAACTTCCCCATATATATGTATGGAGTGGAGTTTGCAACTGAAAAGAAACTTTGTGTTCCCTTCAAGCTAGGTGAAGGACGGCTTTCACACACACTTATCTCTCAGAACTGAGCATGTGGAGAGACGTTCGTTCATCCAGCACAAAGGGAATGGGATGCAGGAGAAACACTTACTCTGGTTTCTCAGTCTGTTCCTAATGCCGTTTTGAAGTGCCTGCCGTTTTCACTGTAAAACCGGGTTGGAGCTTTAAGCTACCCATATATATGTATGGAAAGTAGTTTACAACTGAAAAGAAACTTTGTGTTCCCTTCAAGCTAGGTGAAGGACGGCTTTCACACACACTTATCTCTCAGAACTGAGCATGTGGAGAGACGTTCGTTCATCCAGCACAAAGGGAATGGGATGCAGGAGAAACACTTACTCTGGTTTCTCAGTCTGTTTCCTAAAGCCGGTTTGAAGTGCCTGGAGTTTTCATTGTAAAACCGGGTTGGAGCTTTAACCTACCCATATATATATATGGAAAGTAGTTTACAACTGAAAAGAAACTTTGTGTTCCCTTCAAGCTAGGTGAAGGACGGCTTTCACACACACTTATCTCTCAGAACTGAGCATGTGGAGAGACGTTCGTTCATCCAGCACAAAGGGAACGGGTTGCAGGAGAAACACTTACTCTGGTTTCTCAGTCTGTTTCCTAGTGCCGGTTGGAAGTGCCTGCCGTTTTAACTGTAAAACCGGGTTGGAGCTTGAACCTCCCCATATATATGTATGGAGTGGAGTTTGCAAGTGAAAAGAAACTTTGTGTTCCCTTCAAGCTAGGTGAAGGACGGCTTTCACACACACTTATCTCTCAGAACTGAGCATGTGGTGAGACGTTCGTTCATCCAGCACATAGGGAACGGGTTGCAGGAGAAACACTTACTCTGGTTTCTCAGTCTGTTTCCTAGTGCCGGTTTGAAGTGCCTGCCGTTTTCACTGTAAAACCGGGTTGGAGCTTGAACCTCCCCATATATATGTATGGAGTGGAGTTTGCAAGTGAAAAGAAACTTTGTGTTCCCTTCAAGCTAGGTAAAGTACGGCTTTCACACACACTTATCTCTCAGAACTGAGCATGTGGAGAGACGTTCGTTCATCCAGCACAAAGGGAACGGGTTGCAGGAGAAACACTTACTCTGGTTTCTCAGTCTGTTTCCTAGTGCCGGTTTGAAGTGCCTGCCATTTTCACTGTAAAACCGGCCTGGAGTTTGAACCTCCCCATATATATATATGGAGTGGAGTTTGCACCTGAAAAGAAACTTTGTGTTCCCTTCAAGCTAGGTGAAGGACGGCTTTCACACACACTTATCTCTCAGAACTGAGCATGTGGAGAGACGTTCATTCATCCAGCACAAAGGGAATGGGATGCAGGAGAAACACTTACTCTGGTTTCTCAGTCTGTTCCTAATGCCGTTTTGAAGTGCCTGCCGTTTTCACTGTAAAACCGGGTTGGAGCTTTAACCTACCCATATATATGTATGGAAAGTAGTTTACAACTGAAAAGAAACTTTGTGTTCCCTTCAAGCTAGGTGAAGGACGGCTTTCACACACACTTATCTCTCAGAACTGAGCATGTGGAGAGACGTTCGTTCATCCAGCACAAAGGGAACGGGTTGCAGGAGAAACACTTACTCTGGTTTCTGAGTCTGTTTCCTAGTGCCGGTTTGAAGTGCCTGCCGTTTTCACTGTAAAACCGGGTTGGAGCTTGAACCTCCCCATATATATGTATGGAGTGGAGTTTGCAAGTGAAAAGAAACTTTGTGTTCCCTTCAAGCTAGGTGAAGGACGGCTTTCACACACACTTATCTCTCAGAACTGAGCATGTGGAGAGACGTTCGTTCATCCAGCACAAAGGGAACGGGTTGCACGAGAAACACTTACTCTGGTTTCTCAGTCTGTTTCCTAGTGCCGGTTTGAAGTGCCTGCCGTTTTCACTGTAAAACCGGCCTGGAGCTTGAACCTCCCCATAGATATGCATGGAGTGGAGTTTGCAAGTGAAAAGAAACTTTGTGTTCCCTTCAAGCTAGGTGAAGGACGGCTTTCACACACACTTATGTCTCAGAACTGAGCATGTGGAGAGACGTTCGTTCATCCAGCACAAAGGGAATGGGATGCAGGAGAAACACTTACTCTGGTTTCTCAGTCTGTTTCCTAAAGCCGGTTTGAAGTGCCAGCCGTTTTCACTGTAAAATCGGGTTGGAGCTTTAACCTACCCATATATATGTATTGAAAGTAGTTTAAAACTGAAAAGAAACTTTGTGTTCCCTTCAAGCTAGGTGAAGGACGGCTTTCACACACACTTATCTCTCAGAACTGAGCATGTGGAGAGACGTTCGTTCATCCAGCACAAAGGGAACGGGTTGCAGGAGAAACACTTACTCTGGTTTCTCAGTCTGTTTCCTAGTGCCGGTTGGAAGTGCCTGCCGTTTTCACTGTAAAACCGGCCTGGAGCTTGAACCTCCCCATAGATATGCATGGAGTGGAGTTTGCAACTGAAAAGAAACTTTGTGTTCCCTTCAAGCTAGGTGAAGGACGGCTTTCACACACACTTATCTCTCAGAACTGAGCATGTGGAGAGACGTTCGTTCATCCAGCACAAAGGGAATGGGATGCAGGAGAAACACTTACTCTGGTTTCTCAGTCTGTTCCTAATGCCGGTTTGAAGTGCCTGCCGTTTTCACTGTAAAATCGGGTTGGAGCTTTAACCTACCCATATATATGTATTGAAAGTAGTTTAAAACTGAAAAGAAACTTTGTGTTCCCTTCAAGGTAGGTGAAGGATGGCTTTCACACACACTTATCTCTCAGAACTGAGCATGTGGAGAGACGTTCGTTCATCCAGCACAAAGGGAACGGGTTGCAGGAGAAACACTTACTCTGGTTTCTCAGTCTGTTTCCTAGTGCCGGTTGGAAGTGCCTGCCGTTTTCACTGTAAAACCGGCCTGGAGCTTGAACCTCCCCATAGATATGCATGGAGTGGAGTTTGCAACTGAAAAGAAACTTTGTGTTCCCTTCAAGCTAGGTGAAGGACGGCTTTCACACACACTTATCTCTCAGAACTGAGCATGTGGAGAGACGTTCGTTCATCCAGCACAAAGGGAATGGGATGCAGGAGAAACACTTACTCTGGTTTCTCAGTCTGTTCCTAATGCCGGTTTGAAGTGCCTGCCGTTTTCACTGTAAAATCGGGTTGGAGCTTTAACCTACCCATATATATGTATTGAAAGTAGTTTAAAACTGAAAAGAAACTTTGTGTTCCCTTCAAGCTAGGTGAAGGACGGCTTTCACACACACTTATCTCTCAGAACTGAGCATGTGGAGAGACGTTCGTTCATCCAGCACAAAGGGAATGGGATGCAGGAGAAACACTTACTCTGGTTTCTCAGTCTGTTCCTAATGCCGTTTTGAAGTGCCTGCCGTTTTCACTGTAAAATCGGGTTGGAGCTTTAACCTACCCATATATATGTATTGAAAGTAGTTTAAAACTGAAAAGAAACTTTGTGTTCCCTTCAAGCTAGGTGAAGGACAGCTTTCACACACACTTATCTCTCAGAACTGAGCATGTGGAGAGACGTTCGTTCATCCAGCACAAAGGGAACGGGTTGCAGGAGAAACACTTACTTTGGTTTCTCAGTCTGTTTCCTAGTGCCGGTTTGAAGTGCCTGCCGTTTTCACTGTAAAACCGGGTTGGAGCTTGAACCTCCCCATATATATGTATGGAGTGGAGTTTGCAAGTGAAAAGAAACTTTGTGTTCCCTTCAAGCTAGGTGAAGGACGGCTTTCACACACACTTATCTCTCAGAACTGAGCATGTGGAGAGACGTTCGTTCATCCAGCACAAATGGAACGGGTTGCAGGAGAAACACTTACTCTGGTTTCTCAGTCTGTTTCCTAGTGCCGGTTTGAAGTGCCTGCCGTTTTCACTGTAAAACCGGCATGGAGCTTGAACTTCCCTATATATATGTATGGAGTGGAGTTTGCAACTGAAAAGAAACTTTGTGTTCCCTTCAAGCTAGGTGAAGGACGGCTTTCACACACACTTATCTCTCAGAACTGAGCATGTGGAGAGACGTTCGTTCATCCAGCACAAAGGGAACGGGTTGCAGGAGAAACACTTACTCTGGTTTCTCAGTCTGATTCCTAGTGCCGGTTTGAAGTGCCTGCCGTTTTCACTGTAAAACCGGCCTGGAGCTTGAACCTCCCCATAGATATGCATGGAGTGGAGTTTGCAACTGAAAAGAAACTTTGTGTTCCCTTCAAGCTAGGTGAAGGACGGCTTTCACACACACTTATCTCTCAGAACTGAGCATGTGGAGAGACGTTCGTTCATCCAGCACAAAGGGAATGGGATGCAGGAGAAACACTTACTCTGGTTTCTCAGTCTGTTTCCTAAAGCCGGTTTGAAGTGCCTGGAGTTTTCACTGTAAAACCGGGTTGGAGCTTTAACCTACCCATATATATATATGGAAAGTAGTTTACAACTGAAAAGAAACTTTGTGTTCCCTTCAAGCTAGGTGAAGGACGGCTTTCACACACACTTATCTCTCAGAACTGAGCATGTGGAGAGACGTTCGTTCATCCAGCACAAAGGGAACGGGTTGCAGGAGAAACACTTACTCTGGTTTCTGAGTCTGTTTCCTAGTGCCGGTTTGAAGTGCCTGCCGTTTTCACTGTAAAACCGGGTTGGAGCTTGAACCTCCCCATATATATGTATGGAGTGGAGTTTGCAAGTGAAAAGAAACTTTGTGTTCCCTTCAAGCTAGGTGAAGGACGGCTTTCACACACACTTATCTCTCAGAACTGAGCATGTGGAGAGACGTTCGTTCATCCAGCACATAGGGAACGGGTTGCAGGAGAAACACTTACTCTGGTTTCTCAGTCTGTTTCCAAGTGCCGGTTTGAAGTGCCTGCCGTTTTCACTGTAAAACCGGGTTGGAGCTTGAACCTCCCCATATATATGTATGGAGTGGAGTTTGCAAGTGAAAAGAAACTTTGTGTTCCCTTCAAGCTAGGTGAAGTACGGCTTTCACACACACTTATCTCTCAGAACTGAGCATGTGGAGAGACGTTCGTTCATCCAGCACAAAGGGAACGGGTTGCAGGAGAAACACTTACTCTGGTTTCTCAGTCTGTTTCCTAGTGCCGGTTTGAAGTGCCTGCCATTTTCACTGTAAAACCGGCCTGGAGTTTGAACCTCCCCATATATATGTATGGAGTGGAGTTTGCAACTGAAAAGAAACTTTGTGTTCCCTTCAAGCTAGGTGAAGGACGGCTTTCACACACACTTATCTCTCAGAACTGAGCATGTGGAGAGACGTTCGTTCATCCAGCACAAAGGGAATGGGATGCAGGAGAAACACTTACTCTGGTTTCTCAGTCTGTTCCTAATGCCGTTTTGAAGTGCCTGCCGTTTTCACTGTAAAACCGGGTTGGAGCTTTAACCTACCCATATATATGTATGGAAAGTAGTTTACAACTGAAAAGAAACTTTGTGTTCCCTTTAAGCTAGGTGAAGGACGGCTTTCACACACACTTATCTCTCAGAACTGAGCATGTGGAGAGACGTTCGTTCATCCAGCACAAAGGGAACGGGTTGCAGGAGAAACACTTACTCTGGTTTCTGAGTCTGTTTCCTAGTGCCGGTTTGAAGTGCCTGCCGTTTTCACTGTAAAACCGGGTTGGAGCTTGAACCTCCCCATATATATGTATGGAGTGGAGTTTGCAACTGAAAAGAAACTTTGTGTTCCCTTCAAGCTAGGTGAAGGACGGCTTTCACACACACTTATCTCTCAGAACTGAGCATGTGGAGAGACGTTCGTTCATCCAGCACAAAGGGAATGGGATGCAGGAGAAACACTTACTCTGGTTTCTCAGTCTGTTTCCTAGTGCCGGTTTGAAGTGCCTGCCGTTTTCACTGTAAAACCGGGTTGCAGCTTGAACCTCCCCATATATATGTATGGAGTGGATTTTGCAAGTGAAAAGAAACTTTGTGTTCCCTTCAAGCTAGGTGAAGGACGGCTTTCACACACACTTATCTCTCAGAACTGAGCATGTGGAGAGACGTTCGTTCATCCAGCACAAAGGGAACGGGTTGCAGGAGAAACACTTACTCTGGTTTCTCAGTCTGTTTCCTAGTGCCGGTTTGAAGTGCCTGCCATTTTCACTGTAAAACCGGCCTGGAGTTTGAACCTCCCCATATATATGTATGGAGTGGAGTTTGCAACTGAAAAGAAACTTTGTGTTCCCTTCAAGCTAGGTGAAGGACGGCTTTCACACACACTTATCTCTCAGAACTGAGCATGTGGAGAGACGTTCGTTCATCCAGCACAAAGGGAATGGGATGCAGGAGAAACACTTACTCTGGTTTCTCAGTCTGTTCCTAATGCCGTTTTGAAGTGCCTGCCGTTTTCACTGTAAAACCGGGTTGGAGCTTTAACCTACCCATATATATGTATGGAAAGTAGTTTACAACTGAAAAGAAACTTTGTGTTCCCTTCAAGCTAGGTGAAGGACGGCTTTCACACACACTTATCTCTCAGAACTGAGCATGTGGAGAGACGTTCGTTCATCCAGCACAAAGGGAACGGGTTGCAGGAGAAACACTTACTCTGGTTTCTGAGTCTGTTTCCTAGTGCCGGTTTGAAGTGCCTGCCGTTTTCACTGTAAAACCGGGTTGGAGCTTGAACCTCCCCATATATATGTATGGATTGGAGTTTGCAAGTGAAAAGAAACTTTGTGTTCCCTTCAAGCTAGGTGAAGGACGGCTTTCACACACACTTATCTCTCAGAACTGAGCATGTGGAGAGACGTTCGTTCATCCAGCACAAAGGGAACGGGTTGCACGAGAAACACTTACTCTGGTTTCTCAGTCTGTTTCCTAGTGCCGGTTTGAAGTGCCTACCGTTTTCACTGTAAAACCGGCCTGGAGCTTGAACCTCCCCATAGATATGCATGGAGTGGAGTTTGCAAGTGAAAAGAAACTTTGTGTTCCCATCAAGCTAGGTGAAGGACGGCTTTCACACACACTTATGTCTCAGAACTGAGCATGTGGAGAGACGTTCGTTCATCCAGCACAAAGGGAATGGGATGCAGGAGAAACACTTACTCTGGTTTCTCAGTCTGTTTCCTAAAGCCGGTTTGAAGTGCCTGCCGTTTTCACTGTAAAATCGGGTTGGAGCTTTAACCTACCCATATATATGTATTGAAAGTAGTTTACAACTGAAAAGAAACTTTGTGTTCCCTTCAAGCTAGGTGAAGGACGGCTTTCACACACACTTATCTCTCAGAACTGAGCATGTGGAGAGACGTTCGTTCATCCAGCACAAAGGGAACGGGTTGCAGGAGAAACACTTACTCTGGTTTCTGAGTCTGTTTCCTAGTGCCGGTTTGAAGTGCCTGCCGTTTTCACTGTAAAACCGGGTTGGAGCTTGAACCTCCCCATATATATGTATGGAGTGGAGTTTGCAACTGAAAAGAAACTTTGTGTTCCCTTCAAGCTAGGTGAAGGACGGCTTTCACACACACTTATCTCTCAGAACTGAGCATGTGGAGAGACGTTCGTTCATCCAGCACAAATGGAACGGGTTGCATGAGAAACAATTACTCTGGTTTCTCAGTCTGTTTCCTAGTGCCGGTTTGAAGTGCCTGCCGTTTTCACTGTAAAACCGGCCTGGAGCTTGAACCTCCCTATATATATGTATGGAGTGGAGTTTGCAACTGAAAAGAAACTTTGTGTTCCCTTCAATCTAGGTGAAGGACGGCTTTCACACACACTTATCTCTCAGAACTGAGCATGTGGAGAGACGTTCGTTCATCCAGCACAAAGGGAACGGGTTGCAGGAGAATCACTTACTCTGGTTTCTCAGTCTGTTTCCTAGTGCCGGTTTGAAGTGCCTGCTGTTTCACTGTAAAACCGGGTTGGAGCTTGAACCTCCCCATATATATGTATGGAGTGGAGTTTGCAAGTGAAAAGAAACTTTGTGTTCCCTTCAAGCTAGGTGAAGGACGGCTTTCACACACACTTATCTCTCAGAACTGAGCATGTGGAGAGACGTTCGTTCATCCAGCACAAAGGGAATGGGATGCAGGAGAAACACTTACTCTGGTTTCTCAGTCTGTTCCTAATGCCGGTTTGAAGTGCCTGCCGTTTTCACTGTAAAATCGGGTTGGAGCTTTAACCTACCCATATATATGTATTGAAAGTAGTTTAAAACTGAAAAGAAACTTTGTGTTCCCTTCAAGCTAGGTGAAGGACGGCTTTCACACACACTTATCTCTCAGAACTGAGCATGTGGAGAGACGTTCGTTCATCCAGCACAAAGGGAACGGGTTGCAGGAGAAACACTTACTCTGGTTTCTCAGTCTGTTTCCTAGTGCCGGTTTGAAGTGCCTGCCGTTTTCACTGTAAAACCGGGTTGGAGCTTGAACCTCCCCATATATATGTATGGAGTGGAGTTTGCAAGTGAAAAGAAACTTTGTGTTCCCTTCAAGCTAGGTGAAGGACGGCTTTCACACACACTTATCTCTCAGAACTGAGCATGTGGAGAGACGTTCTTTCATCCAGCACAAATGGAACGGGTTGCAGGAGAAACACTTACTCTGGTTTCTCAGTCTGTTTCCTAGTGCCGGTTTGAAGTGCCTGCCGTTTTCACTGTAAAACCGGCCTGGAGCTTGAACTTCCCTATATATATGTATGGAGTGGAGTTTGCAACTGAAAAGAAACTTTGTGTTCCCTTCAAGCTAGGTGAAGGACGGCTTTCACACACACTTATCTCTCAGAACTGAGCATGTGGAGAGACGTTCGTTCATCCAGCACAAAGGGAACGGGTTGCAGGAGAAACACTTACTCTGGTTTCTCAGTCTGATTCCTAGTGCCGGTTTGAAGTGCCTGCCGTTTTCACTGTAAAACCGGCCTGGAGCTTGAACCTCCCCATAGATATGCATGGAGTGGAGTTTGCAACTGAAAAGAAACTTTGTGTTCCCTTCAAGCTAGGTGAAGGACGGCTTTCACACACACTTATCTCTCAGAACTGAGCATGTGGAGAGACGTTCGTTCATCCAGCACAAAGGGAATGGGATGCAGGAGAAACACTTACTCTGGTTTCTCAGTCTGTTTCCTAAAGCCGGTTTGAAGTGCCTGGAGTTTTCACTGTAAAACCGGGTTGGAGCTTTAACCTACCCATATATATATATGGAAAGTAGTTTACAACTGAAAAGAAACTTTGTGTTCCCTTCAAGCTAGGTGAAGGACGGCTTTCACACACACTTATCTCTCAGAACTGAGCATGTGGAGAGACGTTCGTTCATCCAGCACAAAGGGAACGGGTTGCAGGAGAAACACTTACTCTGGTTTCTGAGTCTGTTTCCTAGTGCCGGTTTGAAGTGCCTGCCGTTTTCACTGTAAAACCGGGTTGGAGCTTGAACCTCCCCATATATATGTAGGGAGTGGAGTTTGCAAGTGAAAAGAAACTTTGTGTTCCCTTCAAGCTAGGTGAAGGACGGCTTTCACACACACTTATCTCTCAGAACTGAGCATGTGGAGAGACGTTCGTTCATCCAGCACATAGGGAACGGGTTGCAGGAGAAACACTTACTCTGGTTTCTCAGTCTGTTTCCTAGTGCCGGTTTGAAGTGCCTGCCGTTTTCACTGTAAAACCGGGTTGGAGCTTGAACCTCCCCATATATATGTATGGAGTGGAGTTTGCAAGTGAAAAGAAACTTTGTGTTCCCTTCAAGCTAGGTGAAGTACGGCTTTCACACACACTTATCTCTCAGAACTGAGCATGTGGAGAGACGTTCGTTCATCCAGCACAAAGGGAACGGGTTGCAGGAGAAACACTTACTCTGGTTTCTGAGTCTGTTTCCTAGTGCCGGTTTGAAGTGCCTGCCGTTTTCACTGTAAAACCGGGTTGGAGCTTGAACCTCCCCATATATATGTATGGAGTGGAGTTTGCAACTGAAAAGAAACTTTGTGTTCCCTTCAAGCTAGGTGAAGGACGGCTTTCACACACACTTATCTCTCAGAACTGAGCATGTGGAGAGACGTTCGTTCATCCAGCACAAAGGGAATGGGATGCAGGAGAAACACTTACTCTGGTTTCTCAGTCTGTTTCCTAGTGCCGGTTTGAAGTGCCTGCCGTTTTCACTGTAAAACCGGGTTGCAGCTTGAACCTCCCCATATATATGTATGGAGTGGATTTTGCAAGTGAAAAGAAACTTTGTGTTCCCTTCAAGCTAGGTGAAGGACGGCTTTCACACACACTTATCTCTCAGAACTGAGCATGTGGAGAGACGTTCGTTCATCCAGCACAAAGGGAACGGGTTGCAGGAGAAACACTTACTCTGGTTTCTCAGTCTGTTTCCTAGTGCCGGTTTGAAGTGCCTGCCATTTTCACTGTAAAACCGGCCTGGAGTTTGAACCTCCCCATATATATGTATGGAGTGGAGTTTGCAACTGAAAAGAAACTTTGTGTTCCCTTCAAGCTAGGTGAAGGACGGCTTTCACACACACTTATCTCTCAGAACTGAGCATGTGGAGAGACGTTCGTTCATCCAGCACAAAGGGAATGGGATGCAGGAGAAACACTTACTCTGGTTTCTCAGTCTGTTCCTAATGCCGTTTTGAAGTGCCTGCCGTTTTCACTGTAAAACCGGGTTGGAGCTTTAACCTACCCATATATATGTATGGAAAGTAGTTTACAACTGAAAAGAAACTTTGTGTTCCCTTCAAGCTAGGTGAAGGACGGCTTTCACACACACTTATCTCTCAGAACTGAGCATGTGGAGAGACGTTCGTTCATCCAGCACAAAGGGAACGGGTTGCAGGAGAAACACTTACTCTGGTTTCTGAGTCTGTTTCCTAGTGCCGGTTTGAAGTGCCTGCCGTTTTCACTGTAAAACCGGGTTGGAGCTTGAACCTCCCCATATATATGTATGGATTGGAGTTTGCAAGTGAAAAGAAACTTTGTGTTCCCTTCAAGCTAGGTGAAGGACGGCTTTCACACACACTTATCTCTCAGAACTGAGCATGTGGAGAGACGTTCGTTCATCCAGCACAAAGGGAACGGGTTGCAGGAGAAACACTTACTCTGGTTTCTGAGTCTGTTTCCTAGTGCCGGTTTGAAGTGCCTGCCGTTTTCACTGTAAAACCGGGTTGGAGCTTGAACCTCCCCATATATATGTATGGAGTGGAGTTTGCAAGTGAAAAGAAACTTTGTGTTCCCTTCAAGCTAGGTGAAGGACGGCTTTCACACACACTTATCTCTCAGAACTGAGCATGTGGAGAGACGTTCGTTCATCCAGCACATAGGGAACGGGTTGCAGGAGAAACACTTACTCTGGTTTCTCAGTCTGTTTCCAAGTGCCGGTTTGAAGTGCCTGCCGTTTTCACTGTAAAACCGGGTTGGAGCTTGAACCTCCCCATATATATGTATGGAGTGGAGTTTGCAAGTGAAAAGAAACTTTGTGTTCCCTTCAAGCTAGGTGAAGTACGGCTTTCACACACACTTATCTCTCAGAACTGAGCATGTGGAGAGACGTTCGTTCATCCAGCACAAAGGGAACGGGTTGCAGGAGAAACACTTACTCTGGTTTCTCAGTCTGTTTCCTAGTGCCGGTTTGAAGTGCCTGCCATTTTCACTGTAAAACCGGCCTGGAGTTTGAACCTCCCCATATATATGTATGGAGTGGAGTTTGCAACTGAAAAGAAACTTTGTGTTCCCTTCAAGCTAGGTGAAGGACGGCTTTCACACACACTTATCTCTCAGAACTGAGCATGTGGAGAGACGTTCGTTCATCCAGCACAAAGGGAATGGGATGCAGGAGAAACACTTACTCTGGTTTCTCAGTCTGTTCCTAATGCCGTTTTGAAGTGCCTGCCGTTTTCACTGTAAAACCGGGTTGGAGCTTTAACCTACCCATATATATGTATGGAAAGTAGTTTACAACTGAAAAGAAACTTTGTGTTCCCTTTAAGCTAGGTGAAGGACGGCTTTCACACACACTTATCTCTCAGAACTGAGCATGTGGAGAGACGTTCGTTCATCCAGCACAAAGGGAACGGGTTGCAGGAGAAACACTTACTCTGGTTTCTGAGTCTGTTTCCTAGTGCCGGTTTGAAGTGCCTGCCGTTTTCACTGTAAAACCGGGTTGGAGCTTGAACCTCCCCATATATATGTATGGAGTGGAGTTTGCAACTGAAAAGAAACTTTGTGTTCCCTTCAAGCTAGGTGAAGGACGGCTTTCACACACACTTATCTCTCAGAACTGAGCATGTGGAGAGACGTTCGTTCATCCAGCACAAAGGGAATGGGATGCAGGAGAAACACTTACTCTGGTTTCTCAGTCTGTTTCCTAGTGCCGGTTTGAAGTGCCTGCCGTTTTCACTGTAAAACCGGGTTGCAGCTTGAACCTCCCCATATATATGTATGGAGTGGATTTTGCAAGTGAAAAGAAACTTTGTGTTCCCTTCAAGCTAGGTGAAGGACGGCTTTCACACACACTTATCTCTCAGAACTGAGCATGTGGAGAGACGTTCGTTCATCCAGCACAAAGGGAACGGGTTGCAGGAGAAACACTTACTCTGGTTTCTCAGTCTGTTTCCTAGTGCCGGTTTGAAGTGCCTGCCATTTTCACTGTAAAACCGGCCTGGAGTTTGAACCTCCCCATATATATGTATGGAGTGGAGTTTGCAACTGAAAAGAAACTTTGTGTTCCCTTCAAGCTAGGTGAAGGACGGCTTTCACACACACTTATCTCTCAGAACTGAGCATGTGGAGAGACGTTCGTTCATCCAGCACAAAGGGAATGGGATGCAGGAGAAACACTTACTCTGGTTTCTCAGTCTGTTCCTAATGCCGTTTTGAAGTGCCTGCCGTTTTCACTGTAAAACCGGGTTGGAGCTTTAACCTACCCATATATATGTATGGAAAGTAGTTTACAACTGAAAAGAAACTTTGTGTTCCCTTCAAGCTAGGTGAAGGACGGCTTTCACACACACTTATCTCTCAGAACTGAGCATGTGGAGAGACGTTCGTTCATCCAGCACAAAGGGAACGGGTTGCAGGAGAAACACTTACTCTGGTTTCTGAGTCTGTTTCCTAGTGCCGGTTTGAAGTGCCTGCCGTTTTCACTGTAAAACCGGGTTGGAGCTTGAACCTCCCCATATATATGTATGGATTGGAGTTTGCAAGTGAAAAGAAACTTTGTGTTCCCTTCAAGCTAGGTGAAGGACGGCTTTCACACACACTTATCTCTCAGAACTGAGCATGTGGAGAGACGTTCGTTCATCCAGCACAAAGGGAACGGGTTGCACGAGAAACACTTACTCTGGTTTCTCAGTCTGTTTCCTAGTGCCGGTTTGAAGTGCCTACCGTTTTCACTGTAAAACCGGCCTGGAGCTTGAACCTCCCCATAGATATGCATGGAGTGGAGTTTGCAAGTGAAAAGAAACTTTGTGTTCCCATCAAGCTAGGTGAAGGACGGCTTTCACACACACTTATGTCTCAGAACTGAGCATGTGGAGAGACGTTCGTTCATCCAGCACAAAGGGAATGGGATGCAGGAGAAACACTTACTCTGGTTTCTCAGTCTGTTTCCTAAAGCCGGTTTGAAGTGCCTGCCGTTTTCACTGTAAAATCGGGTTGGAGCTTTAACCTACCCATATATATGTATTGAAAGTAGTTTACAACTGAAAAGAAACTTTGTGTTCCCTTCAAGCTAGGTGAAGGACGGCTTTCACACACACTTATCTCTCAGAACTGAGCATGTGGAGAGACGTTCGTTCATCCAGCACAAAGGGAACGGGTTGCAGGAGAAACACTTACTCTGGTTTCTGAGTCTGTTTCCTAGTGCCGGTTTGAAGTGCCTGCCGTTTTCACTGTAAAACCGGGTTGGAGCTTGAACCTCCCCATATATATGTATGGAGTGGAGTTTGCAACTGAAAAGAAACTTTGTGTTCCCTTCAAGCTAGGTGAAGGACGGCTTTCACACACACTTATCTCTCAGAACTGAGCATGTGGAGAGACGTTCGTTCATCCAGCACAAATGGAACGGGTTGCATGAGAAACAATTACTCTGGTTTCTCAGTCTGTTTCCTAGTGCCGGTTTGAAGTGCCTGCCGTTTTCACTGTAAAACCGGCCTGGAGCTTGAACCTCCCTATATATATGTATGGAGTGGAGTTTGCAACTGAAAAGAAACTTTGTGTTCCCTTCAATCTAGGTGAAGGACGGCTTTCACACACACTTATCTCTCAGAACTGAGCATGTGGAGAGACGTTCGTTCATCCAGCACAAAGGGAACGGGTTGCAGGAGAATCACTTACTCTGGTTTCTCAGTCTGTTTCCTAGTGCCGGTTTGAAGTGCCTGCTGTTTCACTGTAAAACCGGGTTGGAGCTTGAACCTCCCCATATATATGTATGGAGTGGAGTTTGCAAGTGAAAAGAAACTTTGTGTTCCCTTCAAGCTAGGTGAAGGACGGCTTTCACACACACTTATCTCTCAGAACTGAGCATGTGGAGAGACGTTCGTTCATCCAGCACAAAGGGAATGGGATGCAGGAGAAACACTTACTCTGGTTTCTCAGTCTGTTCCTAATGCCGGTTTGAAGTGCCTGCCGTTTTCACTGTAAAATCGGGTTGGAGCTTTAACCTACCCATATATATGTATTGAAAGTAGTTTAAAACTGAAAAGAAACTTTGTGTTCCCTTCAAGCTAGGTGAAGGACGGCTTTCACACACACTTATCTCTCAGAACTGAGCATGTGGAGAGACGTTCGTTCATCCAGCACAAAGGGAACGGGTTGCAGGAGAAACACTTACTCTGGTTTCTCAGTCTGTTTCCTAGTGCCGGTTTGAAGTGCCTGCCGTTTTCACTGTAAAACCGGGTTGGAGCTTGAACCTCCCCATATATATGTATGGAGTGGAGTTTGCAAGTGAAAAGAAACTTTGTGTTCCCTTCAAGCTAGGTGAAGGACGGCTTTCACACACACTTATCTCTCAGAACTGAGCATGTGGAGAGACGTTCTTTCATCCAGCACAAATGGAACGGGTTGCAGGAGAAACACTTACTCTGGTTTCTCAGTCTGTTTCCTAGTGCCGGTTTGAAGTGCCTGCCGTTTTCACTGTAAAACCGGCCTGGAGCTTGAACTTCCCTATATATATGTATGGAGTGGAGTTTGCAACTGAAAAGAAACTTTGTGTTCCCTTCAAGCTAGGTGAAGGACGGCTTTCACACACACTTATCTCTCAGAACTGAGCATGTGGAGAGACGTTCGTTCATCCAGCACAAAGGGAACGGGTTGCAGGAGAAACACTTACTCTGGTTTCTCAGTCTGATTCCTAGTGCCGGTTTGAAGTGCCTGCCGTTTTCACTGTAAAACCGGCCTGGAGCTTGAACCTCCCCATAGATATGCATGGAGTGGAGTTTGCAACTGAAAAGAAACTTTGTGTTCCCTTCAAGCTAGGTGAAGGACGGCTTTCACACACACTTATCTCTCAGAACTGAGCATGTGGAGAGACGTTCGTTCATCCAGCACAAAGGGAATGGGATGCAGGAGAAACACTTACTCTGGTTTCTCAGTCTGTTTCCTAAAGCCGGTTTGAAGTGCCTGGAGTTTTCACTGTAAAACCGGGTTGGAGCTTTAACCTACCCATATATATATATGGAAAGTAGTTTACAACTGAAAAGAAACTTTGTGTTCCCTTCAAGCTAGGTGAAGGACGGCTTTCACACACACTTATCTCTCAGAACTGAGCATGTGGAGAGACGTTCGTTCATCCAGCACAAAGGGAACGGGTTGCAGGAGAAACACTTACTCTGGTTTCTGAGTCTGTTTCCTAGTGCCGGTTTGAAGTGCCTGCCGTTTTCACTGTAAAACCGGGTTGGAGCTTGAACCTCCCCATATATATGTAGGGAGTGGAGTTTGCAAGTGAAAAGAAACTTTGTGTTCCCTTCAAGCTAGGTGAAGGACGGCTTTCACACACACTTATCTCTCAGAACTGAGCATGTGGAGAGACGTTCGTTCATCCAGCACATAGGGAACGGGTTGCAGGAGAAACACTTACTCTGGTTTCTCAGTCTGTTTCCTAGTGCCGGTTTGAAGTGCCTGCCGTTTTCACTGTAAAACCGGGTTGGAGCTTGAACCTCCCCATATATATGTATGGAGTGGAGTTTGCAAGTGAAAAGAAACTTTGTGTTCCCTTCAAGCTAGGTGAAGTACGGCTTTCACACACACTTATCTCTCAGAACTGAGCATGTGGAGAGACGTTCGTTCATCCAGCACAAAGGGAACGGGTTGCAGGAGAAACACTTACTCTGGTTTCTGAGTCTGTTTCCTAGTGCCGGTTTGAAGTGCCTGCCGTTTTCACTGTAAAACCGGGTTGGAGCTTGAACCTCCCCATATATATGTATGGAGTGGAGTTTGCAACTGAAAAGAAACTTTGTGTTCCCTTCAAGCTAGGTGAAGGACGGCTTTCACACACACTTATCTCTCAGAACTGAGCATGTGGAGAGACGTTCGTTCATCCAGCACAAAGGGAATGGGATGCAGGAGAAACACTTACTCTGGTTTCTCAGTCTGTTTCCTAGTGCCGGTTTGAAGTGCCTGCCGTTTTCACTGTAAAACCGGGTTGCAGCTTGAACCTCCCCATATATATGTATGGAGTGGATTTTGCAAGTGAAAAGAAACTTTGTGTTCCCTTCAAGCTAGGTGAAGGACGGCTTTCACACACACTTATCTCTCAGAACTGAGCATGTGGAGAGACGTTCGTTCATCCAGCACAAAGGGAACGGGTTGCAGGAGAAACACTTACTCTGGTTTCTCAGTCTGTTTCCTAGTGCCGGTTTGAAGTGCCTGCCATTTTCACTGTAAAACCGGCCTGGAGTTTGAACCTCCCCATATATATGTATGGAGTGGAGTTTGCAACTGAAAAGAAACTTTGTGTTCCCTTCAAGCTAGGTGAAGGACGGCTTTCACACACACTTATCTCTCAGAACTGAGCATGTGGAGAGACGTTCGTTCATCCAGCACAAAGGGAATGGGATGCAGGAGAAACACTTACTCTGGTTTCTCAGTCTGTTCCTAATGCCGTTTTGAAGTGCCTGCCGTTTTCACTGTAAAACCGGGTTGGAGCTTTAACCTACCCATATATATGTATGGAAAGTAGTTTACAACTGAAAAGAAACTTTGTGTTCCCTTCAAGCTAGGTGAAGGACGGCTTTCACACACACTTATCTCTCAGAACTGAGCATGTGGAGAGACGTTCGTTCATCCAGCACAAAGGGAACGGGTTGCAGGAGAAACACTTACTCTGGTTTCTGAGTCTGTTTCCTAGTGCCGGTTTGAAGTGCCTGCCGTTTTCACTGTAAAACCGGGTTGGAGCTTGAACCTCCCCATATATATGTATGGATTGGAGTTTGCAAGTGAAAAGAAACTTTGTGTTCCCTTCAAGCTAGGTGAAGGACGGCTTTCACACACACTTATCTCTCAGAACTGAGCATGTGGAGAGACGTTCGTTCATCCAGCACAAAGGGAACGGGTTGCACGAGAAACACTTACTCTGGTTTCTCAGTCTGTTTCCTAGTGCCGGTTTGAAGTGCCTACCGTTTTCACTGTAAAACCGGCCTGGAGCTTGAACCTCCCCATAGATATGCATGGAGTGGAGTTTGCAAGTGAAAAGAAACTTTGTGTTCCCATCAAGCTAGGTGAAGGACGGCTTTCACACACACTTATGTCTCAGAACTGAGCATGTGGAGAGACGTTCGTTCATCCAGCACAAAGGGAATGGGATGCAGGAGAAACACTTACTCTGGTTTCTCAGTCTGTTTCCTAAAGCCGGTTTGAAGTGCCTTCCGTTTTCACTGTAAAATCGGGTTGGAGCTTTAACCTACCCATATATATGTATTGAAAGTAGTTTACAACTGAAAAGAAACTTTGTGTTCCCTTCAAGCTAGGTGAAGGACGGCTTTCACACACACTTATCTCTCAGAACTGAGCATGTGGAGAGACGTTCGTTCATCCAGCACAAAGGGAACGGGTTGCAGGAGAAACACTTACTCTGGTTTCTGAGTCTGTTTCCTAGTGCCGGTTTGAAGTGCCTGCCGTTTTCACTGTAAAACCGGGTTGGAGCTTGAACCTCCCCATATATATGTATGGAGTGGAGTTTGCAACTGAAAAGAAACTTTGTGTTCCCTTCAAGCTAGGTGAAGGACGGCTTTCACACACACTTATCTCTCAGAACTGAGCATGTGGAGAGACGTTCGTTCATCCAGCACAAATGGAACGGGTTGCATGAGAAACAATTACTCTGGTTTCTCAGTCTGTTTCCTAGTGCCGGTTTGAAGTGCCTGCCGTTTTCACTGTAAAACCGGCCTGGAGCTTGAACCTCCCTATATATATGTATGGAGTGGAGTTTGCAACTGAAAAGAAACTTTGTGTTCCCTTCAATCTAGGTGAAGGACGGCTTTCACACACACTTATCTCTCAGAACTGAGCATGTGGAGAGACGTTCGTTCATCCAGCACAAAGGGAACGGGTTGCAGGAGAATCACTTACTCTGGTTTCTCAGTCTGTTTCCTAGTGCCGGTTTGAAGTGCCTGCTGTTTCACTGTAAAACCGGGTTGGAGCTTGAACCTCCCCATATATATGTATGGAGTGGAGTTTGCAAGTGAAAAGAAACTTTGTGTTCCCTTCAAGCTAGGTGAAGGACGGCTTTCACACACACTTATCTCTCAGAACTGAGCATGTGGAGAGACGTTCGTTCATCCAGCACAAAGGGAATGGGATGCAGGAGAAACACTTACTCTGGTTTCTCAGTCTGTTCCTAATGCCGGTTTGAAGTGCCTGCCGTTTTCACTGTAAAATCGGGTTGGAGCTTTAACCTACCCATATATATGTATTGAAAGTAGTTTAAAACTGAAAAGAAACTTTGTGTTCCCTTCAAGCTAGGTGAAGGACGGCTTTCACACACACTTATCTCTCAGAACTGAGCATGTGGAGAGACGTTCGTTCATCCAGCACAAAGGGAACGGGTTGCAGGAGAAACACTTACTCTGGTTTCTCAGTCTGTTTCCTAGTGCCGGTTTGAAGTGCCTGCCGTTTTCACTGTAAAACCGGGTTGGAGCTTGAACCTCCCCATATATATGTATGGAGTGGAGTTTGCAAGTGAAAAGAAACTTTGTGTTCCCTTCAAGCTAGGTGAAGGACGGCTTTCACACACACTTATCTCTCAGAACTGAGCATGTGGAGAGACGTTCTTTCATCCAGCACAAATGGAACGGGTTGCAGGAGAAACACTTACTCTGGTTTCTCAGTCTGTTTCCTAGTGCCGGTTTGAAGTGCCTGCCGTTTTCACTGTAAAACCGGCCTGGAGCTTGAACTTCCCTATATATATGTATGGAGTGGAGTTTGCAACTGAAAAGAAACTTTGTGTTCCCTTCAAGCTAGGTGAAGGACGGCTTTCACACACACTTATCTCTCAGAACTGAGCATGTGGAGAGACGTTCGTTCATCCAGCACAAAGGGAACGGGTTGCAGGAGAAACACTTACTCTGGTTTCTCAGTCTGATTCCTAGTGCCGGTTTGAAGTGCCTGCCGTTTTCACTGTAAAACCGGCCTGGAGCTTGAACCTCCCCATAGATATGCATGGAGTGGAGTTTGCAACTGAAAAGAAACTTTGTGTTCCCTTCAAGCTAGGTGAAGGACGGCTTTCACACACACTTATCTCTCAGAACTGAGCATGTGGAGAGACGTTCGTTCATCCAGCACAAAGGGAATGGGATGCAGGAGAAACACTTACTCTGGTTTCTCAGTCTGTTTCCTAAAGCCGGTTTGAAGTGCCTGGAGTTTTCACTGTAAAACCGGGTTGGAGCTTTAACCTACCCATATATATATATGGAAAGTAGTTTACAACTGAAAAGAAACTTTGTGTTCCCTTCAAGCTAGGTGAAGGACGGCTTTCACACACACTTATCTCTCAGAACTGAGCATGTGGAGAGACGTTCGTTCATCCAGCACAAAGGGAACGGGTTGCAGGAGAAACACTTACTCTGGTTTCTGAGTCTGTTTCCTAGTGCCGGTTTGAAGTGCCTGCCGTTTTCACTGTAAAACCGGGTTGGAGCTTGAACCTCCCCATATATATGTAGGGAGTGGAGTTTGCAAGTGAAAAGAAACTTTGTGTTCCCTTCAAGCTAGGTGAAGGACGGCTTTCACACACACTTATCTCTCAGAACTGAGCATGTGGAGAGACGTTCGTTCATCCAGCACATAGGGAACGGGTTGCAGGAGAAACACTTACTCTGGTTTCTCAGTCTGTTTCCTAGTGCCGGTTTGAAGTGCCTGCCGTTTTCACTGTAAAACCGGGTTGGAGCTTGAACCTCCCCATATATATGTATGGAGTGGAGTTTGCAAGTGAAAAGAAACTTTGTGTTCCCTTCAAGCTAGGTGAAGTACGGCTTTCACACACACTTATCTCTCAGAACTGAGCATGTGGAGAGACGTTCGTTCATCCAGCACAAAGGGAACGGGTTGCAGGAGAAACACTTACTCTGGTTTCTCAGTCTGTTTCCTAGTGCCGGTTTGAAGTGCCTGCCATTTTCACTGTAAAACCGGCCTGGAGTTTGAACCTCCCCATATATATGTATGGAGTGGAGTTTGCAACTGAAAAGAAACTTTGTGTTCCCTTCAAGCTAGGTGAAGGACGGCTTTCACACACACTTATCTCTCAGAAATGAGCATGTGGAGAGACGTTCATTCATCCAGCACAAAGGGAATGGGATTCAGGAGAAACACTTACTCTGGTTTCTCAGTCTGTTCCTAATGCCGTTTTGAAGTGCCTGCCGTTTTCACTTTAAAACCGGGTTGGAGCTTTAACCTACCCATATATATGTATGGAAAGTAGTTTACAACTGAAAAGAAACTTTGTGTTCCCTTCAAGCTAGGTGAAGGACGGCTTTCACACACACTTATCTCTCAGAACTGAGCATGTGGAGAGACGTTCGTTCATCCAGCACAAAGGGAACGGGTTGCAGGAGAAACACTTACTCTGGTTTCTGAGTCTGTTTCCTAGTGCCGGTTTGAAGTGCCTGCCGTTTTCACTGTAAAACCGGGTTGGAGCTTGAACCTCCCCATATATATGTATGGAGTGGAGTTTGCAACTGAAAAGAAACTTTGTGTTCCCTTCAAGCTAGGTGAAGGACGGCTTTCACACACACTTATCTCTCAGAACTGAGCATGTGGAGAGACGTTCGTTCATCCAGCACAAAGGGAATGGGATGCAGGAGAAACACTTACTCTGGTTTCTCAGTCTGTTTCCTAGTGCCGGTTTGAAGTGCCTGCCGTTTTCACTGTAAAACCGGGTTGCAGCTTGAACCTCCCCATATATATGTATGGAGTGGATTTTGCAAGTGAAAAGAAACTTTGTGTTCCCTTCAAGCTAGGTGAAGGACGGCTTTCACACACACTTATCTCTCAGAACTGAGCATGTGGAGAGACGTTCGTTCATCCAGCACAAAGGGAACGGGTTGCACGAGAAACACTTACTCTGGTTTCTCAGTCTGTTTCCTAGTGCCGGTTTGAAGTGCCTGCCGTTTTCACTGTAAAACCTGCCTGGAGCTTGAACCTCCCCATAGATATGCATGGAGTGGAGTTTGCAAGTGAAAAGAAACTTTGTGTTCCCTTCAAGCTAGGTGAAGGACGGCTTTCACACACACTTATCTCTCAGAACTGAGCATGTGGAGAGACGTTCGTTCATCCAGCACAAAGGGAACGGGTTGCAGGAGAAACACTTACTCTGGTTTCTGAGTCTGTTTCCTAGTGCCGGTTTGAAGTGCCTGCCGTTTTCACTGTAAAACCGGGTTGGAGCTTGAACCTCCCCATATATATGTATGGAGTGGAGTTTGCAAGTGAAAAGAAACTTTGTGTTCCCTTCAAGCTAGGTGAAGGGCGGCTTTCACACACACTTATCTCTCAGAACTCAGCATGTGGAGAGACGTTCGTTCATCCAGCACATAGGGAACGGGTTGCAGGAGAAACACTTACTCTGGTTTCTCAGTCTGTTTCCTAGTGCCGGTTTGAAGTGCCTGCCGTTTTCACTGTAAAACCGGGTTGGAGCTTGAACCTCCCCATATATATGTATGGAGTGGAGTTTGCAAGTGAAAAGAAACTTTGTGTTCCCTTCAAGCTAGGTGAAGTATGGCTTTCACACACACTTATCTCTCAGAACTGAGCATGTGGAGAGACGTTCGTTCATCCAGCACAAAGGGAACGGGTTGCAGGAGAAACACTTAGTCTGGTTTCTCAGTCTGTTTCCTAGTGCCGGTTTGAAGTGCCTGCCATTTTCACTGTAAAACCGGCCTGGAGTTTGAACCTCCCCATATATATGTATGGATTGGGGTTTGCAACTGAAAAGAAACTTTGTGTTCCCTTCAAGCTAGGTGAAGGACGGCTTTCACACACACTTATCTCTCAGAACTGAGCATGTGGAGAGACGTTCGTTCATCCAGCACAAAGGGAATGGGATGCAGGAGAAACACTTACTCTGGTTTCTCAGTCTGTTCCTAATGCCGGTATGAAGTGCCTGCGTTTTCACTGTAAAATCGGGTTGGAGCTTTAACCTACCCATATATATGTATGGAAAGTAGTTTACAACTGAAAAGAAACTTTGTGTTCCCTTCAAGCTAGGTGAAGGACGGCTTTCACACACACTTATCTCTCAGAACTGAGCATGTGGAGAGACGTTCGTTCATCCAGCACAAATGGAACGGGTTGCAGGAGAAACAATTACTCTGGTTTCTCAGTCTGTTTCCTAGTGCCGGTTTGAAGTGCCTGCCGTTTTCACTGTAAAACCGGCCTGGAGCTTGAACCTCCCTATATATATGTATGGAGTGGAGTTTGCAACTGAAAAGAAACTTTGTGTTCCCTTCAATCTAGGTGAAGGACGGCTTTCACACACACTTATCTCTCAGAACTGAGCATGTGGAGAGACGTTCGTTCATCCAGCACAAAGGGAACGGGTTGCAGGAGAATCACTTACTCTGGTTTCTCAGTCTGTTTCCTAGTGCCGGTTTGAAGTGCCTGCTGTTTCACTGTAAAACCGGGTTGGAGCTTGAACCTCCCCATATATATGTATGGAGTGGAGTTTGCAAGTGAAAAGAAACTTTGTGTTCCCTTCAAGCTAGGTGAAGGACGGCTTTCACACACACTTATCTCTCAGAACTGAGCATGTGGAGAGACGTTCGTTCATCCAGCACAAAGGGAACGGGTTGCAGGAGAAACACTTACTCTGGTTTCTCAGTCTGTTTCCTAGTGCCGGTTTGAATTGCCTGCCGTTTTCACTGTAAAACCGGGTTGGAGCTTGAACCTCCCCATATATATGTATGGAGTGGAGTTTGCAAGTGAAAAGAAACTTTGTGTTCCCTTCAAGCTAGGTGAAGGATGGCTTTCACACACACTTATCTCTCAGAACTGAGCATGTGGAGAGACGTTCGTTCATCCAGCACAAAGGGAACGGGTTGCAGGAGAAACACTTTCTCTGGTTTCTCAGTCTGATTCCTAGTGCCGGTTTGAAGTGCCTGCCGTTTTCACTGTAAAACCGGCCTGGAGCTTGAACCTCCCCATAGATATGCATGGAGTGGAGTTTGCAACTGAAAAGAAACTTTGTGTTCCCTTCAAGCTAGGTGAAGGACGGCTTTCACACACACTTATCTCTCAGAACTGAGCATGTGGAGAGACGTTCGTTCATCCAGCACAAAGGGAATGGGATGCAGGAGAAACACTTACTCTGGTTTCTCAGTCTGTTCCTAATGCCAGTTTGAAGTGCCTGCCGTTTTCACTGTAAAATCGGGTTGGAGCTTTAACCTACCCATATATATGTATTGAAAGTAGTTTAAAACTGAAAAGAAACTTTGTGTTCCCTTCAAGCTAGGTGAAGGACGGCTTTCACACACACTTATCTCTCAGAACTGAGCATGTGGAGAGACGTTCGTTCATCCAGCACAAAGGGAATGGGATGCAGGAGAAACACTTACTCTGGTTTCTCAGTCTGTTCCTAATGCCGGTTTGAAGTGCCTGCCGTTTTCACTGTAAAATCGGGTTGGAGCTTTAACCTACCCATATATATGTATTGAAAGTAGTTTACAACTGAAAAGAAACTTTGTGTTCCCTTCAAGCTAGGTGAAGGACGGCTTTCACACACACTTATCTCTCAGAACTGAGCATGTGGAGAGACGTTCGTTCATCCAGCACAAAGGGAACGGGTTGCAGGAGAAACACTTACTCTGGTTTCTCAGTCTGTTTCCTAGTGCCGGTTTGAAGTGCCTGCCGTTTTCACTGTAAAACCGGGTTGGAGCTTGAACCTCCCCATATATATGTATGGAGTGGAGTTTGCAAGTGAAAAGAAACTTTGTGTTCCCTTCAAGCTAGGTGAAGGACGGCTTTCACACACACTTATCTCTCAGAACTGAGCATGTGGAGAGACGTTCGTTCATCCAGCACAAATGGAACGGGTTGCAGGAGAAACACTTACTCTGGTTTCTCAGTCTGTTTCCTAGTGCCGGTTTGAAGTGCCTGCCGTTTTCACTGTAAAACCGGCCTGGAGCTTGAACTTCCCTATATATATGTATGGAGTGGAGTTTGCAACTGAAAAGAAACTTTGTGTTCCCTTCAAGCTAGGTGAAGGACGGCTTTCACACACACTTATCTCTCAGAACTGAGCATGTGGAGAGACGTTCGTTCATCCAGCACAAAGGGAACGGGTTGCAGGAGAAACACTTACTCTGGTTTCTCAGTCTGATTCCTAGTGCCGGTTTGAAGTGCCTGCCGTTTTCACTGTAAAACCGGCCTGGAGCTTGAACCTCCCCATAGATATGCATGGAGTGGAGTTTGCAACTGAAAAGAAACTTTGTGTTCCCTTCAAGCTAGGTGAAGGACGGCTTTCACACACACTTATCTCTCAGAACTGAGCATGTGGAGAGACGTTCGTTCATCCAGCACAAAGGGAATGGGATGCAGGAGAAACACTTACTCTGGTTTCTCAGTCTGTTTCCTAAAGCCGGTTTGAAGTGCCTGGAGTTTTCACTGTAAAACCGGGTTGGAGCTTTAACCTACCCATATATATATATGGAAAGTAGTTTACAACTGAAAAGAAACTTTGTGTTCCCTTCAAGCTAGGTGAAGGACGGCTTTCACACACACTTATCTCTCAGAACTGAGCATGTGGAGAGACGTTCGTTCATCCAGCACAAAGGGAACGGGTTGCAGGAGAAACACTTACTCTGGTTTCTGAGTCTGTTTCCTAGTGCCGGTTTGAAGTGCCTGCCGTTTTCACTGTAAAACCGGGTTGGAGCTTGAACCTCCCCATATATATGTAGGGAGTGGAGTTTGCAAGTGAAAAGAAACTTTGTGTTCCCTTCAAGCTAGGTGAAGGACGGCTTTCACACACACTTATCTCTCAGAACTGAGCATGTGGAGAGACGTTCGTTCATCCAGCACATAGGGAACGGGTTGCAGGAGAAACACTTACTCTGGTTTCTCAGTCTGTTTCCTAGTGCCCGTTTGAAGTGCCTGCCGTTTTCACTGTAAAACCGGGTTGGAGCTTGAACCTCCCCATATATATGTATGGAGTGGAGTTTGCAAGTGAAAAGAAACTTTGTGTTCCCTTCAAGCTAGGTGAAGTACGGCTTTCACACACACTTATCTCTCAGAACTGAGCATGTGGAGAGACGTTCGTTCATCCAGCACAAAGGGAACGGGTTGCAGGAGAAACACTTACTCTGGTTTCTCAGTCTGTTTCCTAGTGCCGGTTTGAAGTGCCTGCCATTTTCACTGTAAAACCGGCCTGGAGTTTGAACCTCCCCATATATATGTATGGAGTGGAGTTTGCAACTGAAAAGAAACTTTGTGTTCCCTTCAAGCTAGGTGAAGGACGGCTTTCACACACACTTATCTCTCAGAAATGAGCATGTGGAGAGACGTTCATTCATCCAGCACAAAGGGAATGGGATTCAGGAGAAACACTTACTCTGGTTTCTCAGTCTGTTCCTAATGCCGTTTTGAAGTGCCTGCCGTTTTCACTTTAAAACCGGGTTGGAGCTTTAACCTACCCATATATATGTATGGAAAGTAGTTTACAACTGAAAAGAAACTTTGTGTTCCCTTCAAGCTAGGTGAAGGACGGCTTTCACACACACTTATCTCTCAGAACTGAGCATGTGGAGAGACGTTCGTTCATCCAGCACAAAGGGAACGGGTTGCAGGAGAAACACTTACTCTGGTTTCTGAGTCTGTTTCCTAGTGCCGGTTTGAAGTGCCTGCCGTTTTCACTGTAAAACCGGCCTGGAGCTTGAACCTCCCCATATATATGTATGGAGTGGAGTTTGCAACTGAAAAGAAACTTTGTGTTCCCTTCAAGCTAGGTGAAGGACGGCTTTCACACACACTTATCTCTCAGAACTGAGCATGTGGAGAGACGTTCGTTCATCCAGCACAAAGGGAAGGGGATGCAGGAGAAACACTTACTCTGGTTTCTGAGTCTGTTTCCTAGTGCCGGTTTGAAGTGCCTGCCGTTTTCACTGTAAAACCGGGTTGGAGCTTGAACCTCCCCATATATATGTATGGAGTGGAGTTTGCAAGTGAAAAGAAACTTTGTGTTCCCTTCAAGCTAGGTGAAGGGCGGCTTTCACACACACTTATCTCTCAGAACTCAGCATGTGGAGAGACGTTCGTTCATCCAGCACATAGGGAACGGGTTGCAGGAGAAACACTTACTCTGGTTTCTCAGTCTGTTTCCTAGTGCCGGTTTGAAGTGCCTGCCGTTTTCACTGTAAAACCGGGTTGGAGCTTGAACCTCCCCATATATATGTATGGAGTGGAGTTTGCAACTGAAAAGAAACTTTGTGTTCCCTTCAAGCTAGGTGAAGTATGGCTTTCACACACACTTATCTCTCAGAACTGAGCATGTGGAGAGACGTTCGTTCATCCAGCACAAAGGGAACGGGTTGCAGGAGAAACACTTAGTCTGGTTTCTCAGTCTGTTTCCTAGTGCCGGTTTGAAGTGCCTGCCATTTTCACTGTAAAACCGGCCTGGAGTTTGAACCTCCCCATATATATGTATGGATTGGGGTTTGCAACTGAAAAGAAACTTTGTGTTCCCTTCAAGCTAGGTGAAGGACGGCTTTCACACACACTTATCTCTCAGAACTGAGCATGTGGAGAGACGTTCGTTCATCCAGCACAAAGGGAATGGGATGCAGGAGAAACACTTACTCTGGTTTCTCAGTCTGTTCCTAATGCCGGTATGAAGTGCCTGCGTTTTCACTGTAAAATCGGGTTGGAGCTTTAACCTACCCATATATATGTATGGAAAGTAGTTTACAACTGAAAAGAAACTTTGTGTTCCCTTCAAGCTAGGTGAAGGACGGCTTTCACACACACTTATCTCTCAGAACTGAGCATGTGGAGAGACGTTCGTTCATCCAGCACAAAGGGAACGGGTTGCAGGAGAAACACTTACTCTGGTTTCTGAGTCTGTTTCCTAGTGCCGGTTTGAAGTGCCTGCCGTTTTCACTGTAAAACCGGGTTGGAGCTTGAACCTCCCCATATATATGTATGGAGTGGAGTTTGCAAGTGAAAAGAAACTTTGTGTTCCCTTCAAGCTAGGTGAAGGACGGCTTTCACACACACTTATCTCTCAGAACTGAGCATGTGGAGAGACGTTTGTTCATCCAGCACAAATGGAACGGGTTGCAGGAGAAACACTTATTCTGGTTTCTCAGTCTGTTTCCTAGTGCCGGTTTGAAGTGCCTGCCGTTTTCACTGTAAAACCGGCCTGGAGCTTGAACCTCCCTATATATATGTATGGAGTGGAGTTTGCAAGTGAAAAGAAACTTTGTGTTTCCTTCAAGCTAGGTGAAGGACTACTTTCACACACATTTATCTCTCAGAACTGAGCATGTGGAGAGACGTTCGTTCATCCAGCACAAAGGGAACGGGTTGCAGGAGAAACACTTACTCTGGTTTCTCAGTCTGTTTCCTAGTGCCGGTTTGAATTGCCTGCCGTTTTCACTGTAAAACCGGGTTGGAGCTTGAACCTCCCCATATATATGTATGGAGTGGAGTTTGCAAGTGAAAAGAAACTTTGTGTTCCCTTCAAGCTAGGTGAAGGACGGCTTTCACACACACTTATCTCTCAGAACTGAGCATGTGGAGAGACGTTCGTTCATCCAGCACAAAGGGAACGGGTTGCAGGAGAAACACTTACTCTGGTTTCTCAGTCTGATTCCTAGTGCCGGTTTGAAGTGCCTGCCGTTTTCACTGTAAAACCGGCCTGGAGCTTGAACCTCCCCATAGATATGCATGGAGTGGTGTTTGCAACTGAAAAGAAACTTTGTGTTCCGTTCAAGCTAGGTGAAGGACGGCTTTCACACACACTTATCTCTCAGAACTGAGCATGTGGAGAGACGTTCGTTCATCCAGCACAAAGGGAATGGGATGCAGGAGAAACACTTACTCTGGTTTCTCAGTCTGTTTCCTAAAGCCGGTTTGAAGTGCCTGGAGTTTTCACTGTAAAACCGGGTTGGAGCTTTAACCTACCCATATATATATATGGAAAGTAGTTTACAACTGAAAAGAAACTTTGTGTTCCCTTCAAGCTAGGTGAAGGACGGCTTTCACACACACTTATCTCTCAGAACTGAGCATGTGGAGAGACGTTCGTTCATCCAGCACAAAGGGAAAGGGTTGCAGGAGAAACACTTACTCTGGTTTCTCAGTCTGTTTCCTAGTGCCGGTTGGAAGTGCCTGCCGTTTTCACTGTAAAACCGGGTTGGAGCTTTAACCTACCCATATATATGTATGGAAAGTAGTTTACAACTGAAAAGAAACTTTGTGTTCCCTTCAAGCTATGTGAAGGACGGCTTTCACACACACTTATCTCTCAGAACTGAGCATGTGGAGAGACGTTCGTTCATCCAGCACAAAGGGAATGGGATGCAGGAGAAACACTTACTCTGGTTTCTCAGTCTGTTTCCTAAAGCCGGTTTGAAGTGCCTGGAGTTTTCTCTGTAAAACCAGGTTGGAGCTTTAACCTACCCATATATATATATGGAAAGTAGTTTACAACTGAAAAGAAACTTTGTGTTCCCTTCAAGCTAGGTGAAGGACGGCTTTCACACACACTTATCTCTCAGAACTGAGCATGTGGAGAGACGTTCGTTCATCCAGCACAAAGGGAACGGGTTGCAGGAGAAACACTTACTCTGGTTTCTCAGTCTGTTTCCTAGTGCCGGTTGGAAGTGCCTGCCGTTTTCACTGTAAAACCGGGTTGGAGCTTGAACCTCCCCATATATATGTATGGAGTGGAGTTTGCAAGTGAAAAGAAACTTTGTGTTCCCTTCAAGCTAGGTGAAGGACGGCTTTCACACACACTTATCTCTCAGAACTGAGCATGTGGTGAGACGTTCGTTCATCCAGCACATAGGGAACGGGTTGCAGGAGAAACACTTACTCTGGTTTCTCAGTCTGTTTCCTAGTGCCGGTTTGAAGTGCCTGCCGTTTTCACTGTAAAACCGGGTTGGAGCTTGAACCTCCCCATATATATGTATGGAGTGGAGTTTGCAAGTGAAAAGAAACTTTGTGTTCCCTTCAAGCTAGGTGAAGTATGGCTTTCACACACACTTATCTCTCAGAACTGAGCATGTGGAGAGACGTTCGTTCATCCAGCACAAAGGGAATGGGTTGCAGGAGAAACACTTACTCTGGTTTCTCAGTCTGTTTCCTAGTGCCGGTTTGAAGTGCCTGCCATTTTCACTGTAAAACCGGCCTGGAGTTTGAACCTCCCCATATATATGTATGGAGTGGAGTTTGCAACTGAAAAGAAACTTTGTGTTCCCTTCAAGCTAGGTGAAGGACGGCTTTCACACACACTTATCTCTCAGAACTGAGCATGTGGAGAGACGTTCGTTCATCCAGCACAAAGGGAATGGGATGCAGGAGAAACACTTACTCTGGTTTCTCAGTCTGTTCCTAATGCCGTTTTGAAGTGCCTGCCGTTTTCACTGTAAAACCGGGTTGGAGCTTTAACCTACCCATATATATGTATGGAAAGTAGTTTACAACTGAAAAGAAACTTTGTGTTCCCTTCAAGCTAGGTGAAGGACGGCTTTCACACACACTTATCTCTCAGAACTGAGCATGTGGAGAGACGTTCGTTCATCCAGCACAAAGGGAACGGGTTGCAGGAGAAACACTTACTCTGGTTTCTGAGTCTGTTTCCTAGTGCCGGTTTGAAGTGCCTGCCGTTTTCACTGTAAAACCGGGTTGGAGCTTGAACCTCCCCATATATATGTATGGAGTGGAGTTTGCAAGTGAAAAGAAACTTTGTGTTCCCTTCAAGCTAGGTGAAGGACGGCTTTCACACACACTTATCTCTCAGAACTGAGCATGTGGAGAGACGTTTGTTCATCCAGCACAAATGGAACGGGTTGCAGGAGAAACACTTATTCTGGTTTCTCAGTCTGTTTCCTAGTGCCGGTTTGAAGTGCCTGCCGTTTTCACTGTAAAACCGGCCTGGAGCTTGAACCTCCCTATATATATGTATGGAGTGGAGTTTGCAACTGAAAAGAAACTTTGTGTTCCCTTCAAGCTAGGTGAAGGACGGCTTTCACACACAATTATCTCTCAGAACTGAGCATGTGGAGAGACGTTCGTTCATCCAGCACAAAGGGAAAGGGTTGCAGGAGAAACACTTACTCTGGTTTCTCAGTCTGTTTCCTAGTGCCGGTTGGAAGTGCCTGCCGTTTTCACTGTAAAACCGGGTTGGAGCTTGAACCTCCCCATATATATGTGTGGAGTGGAGTTTGCAAGTGAAAAGAAACTTTGTGTTCCCTTCAAGCTAGGTGAAGGACGGCTTTCACACACACTTATCTCTCAGAACTGAGCATGTGGTGAGACGTTCGTTCATCCAGCACATAGGGAACGGGTTGCAGGAGAAACACTTACTCTGGTTTCTCAGTCTGTTTCCTAGTGCCGGTTTGAAGTGCCTTCCGTTTTCACTGTAAAACCGGGTTGGAGCTTGAACCTCCCCATATATATGTATGGAGTGGAGTTTGCAAGTGAAAAGAAACTTTGTGTTCCCTTCAAGCTAGGTGAAGTACGGCTTTCACACACACTTATCTCTCAGAACTGAGCATGTGGAGAGACGTTCGTTCATCCAGCACAAAGGGAACGGGTTGCAGGAGAAACACTTACTCTGGTTTCTCAGTCTGTTTCCTAGTGCCGGTTTGAAGTGCCTGCCATTTTCACTGTTAAACCGGCCTGGAGTTTGAACCTCCCCATATATATGTATGGAGTGGAGTTTGCAACTGAAAAGAAACTTTGTGTTCCCTTCAAGCTAGGTGAAGGACGGCTTTCACACACACTTATCTCTCAGAACTGAGCATGTGGAGAGACGTTCGTTCATCCAGCACAAAGGGAATGGGATGCAGGAGAAACACTTACTCTGGTTTCTCAGTCTGTTCCTAATGCCGTTTTGAAGTGCCTGCCGTTTTCACTGTAAAACCGGGTTGGAGCTTTAACCTACCCATATATATGTATGGAAAGTAGTTTACAACTGAAAAGAAACTTTGTGTTCCCTTCAAGCTAGGTGAAGGACGGCTTTCACACACACTTATCTCTCAGAACTGAGCATGTGGAGAGACGTTCGTTCATCCAGCACAAAGGGAACGGGTTGCAGGAGAAACACTTACTCTGGTTTCTGAGTCTGTTTCCTAGTGCCGGTTTGAAGTGCCTGCCGTTTTCACTGTAAAACCGGCCTGGAGCTTGAACCTCCCCATATATATGTATGGAGTGGAGTTTGCAACTGAAAAGAAACTTTGTGTTCCCTTCAAGCTAGGTGAAGGACGGCTTTCACACACACTTATCTCTCAGAACTGAGCATGTGGAGAGACGTTCGTTCATCCAGCACAAAGGGAATGGGATGCAGGAGAAACACTTACTCTGGTTTCTCAGTCTGTTTCCTAGTGCCGGTTTGAAGTGCCTGCCGTTTTCACTGTAAAACCGGGTTGCAGCTTGAACCTCCCCATATATATGTATGGAGTGGATTTTGCAAGTGAAAAGAAACTTTGTGTTCTCTTCAAGCTAGGTGAAGGACGGCTTTCACACACACTTATCTCTCAGAACTCAGCATGTGGAGAGACGTTCGTTCATCCAGCACAAAGGGAACGGGTTGCACGAGAAACACTTACTCTGGTTTCTCAGTCTGTTTCCTAGTGCCGGTTTGAAGTGCCTGCCGTTTTCACTGTAAAACCTGCCTGGAGCTTGAACCTCCCCATAGATATGCATGGAGTGGAGTTTGCAAGTGAAAAGAAACTTTGTGTTCCCTTCAAGCTAGGTGAAGGACGGCTTTCACACACACTTATCTCTCAGAACTGAGCATGTGGAGAGACGTTCGTTCATCCAGCACAAAGGGAACGGGTTGCAGGAGAAACACTTACTCTGGTTTCTGAGTCTGTTTCCTAGTGCCGGTTTGAAGTGCCTGCCGTTTTCACTGTAAAACCGGGTTGGAGCTTGAACCTCCCCATATATATGTATGGAGTTGAGTTTGCAAGTGAAAAGAAACTTTGTGTTCCCTTCAAGCTAGGTGAAGGGCGGCTTTCACACACACTTATCTCTCAGAACTCAGCATGTGGAGAGACGTTCGTTCATCCAGCACATAGGGAACGGGTTGCAGGAGAAACACTTACTCTGGTTTCTCAGTCTGTTTCCTAGTGCCGGTTTGAAGTGCCTGCCGTTTTCACTGTAAAACCGTGTTGGAGCTTGAACCTCCCCATATATATGTATGGAGTGGAGTTTGCAACTGAAAAGAAACTTTGTGTTCCCTTCAAGCTAGGTGAAGTATGGCTTTCACACACACTTATCTCTCAGAACTGAGCATGTGGAGAGACGTTCGTTCATCCAGCACAAAGGGAACGGGTTGCAGGAGAAACACTTAGTCTGGTTTCTCAGTCTGTTTCCTAGTGCCGGTTTGAAGTGCCTGCCATTTTCACTGTAAAACCGGCCTGGAGTTTGAACCTCCCCATATATATGTATGGATTGGGGTTTGCAACTGAAAAGAAACTTTGTGTTCCCTTCAAGCTAGGTGAAGGACGGCTTTCACACACACTTATCTCTCAGAACTGAGCATGTGGAGAGACGTTCGTTCATCCAGCACAAAGGGAATGGGATGCAGGAGAAACACTTACTCTGGTTTCTCAGTCTGTTCCTAATGCCGGTATGAAGTGCCTGCGTTTTCACTGTAAAATCGGGTTGGAGCTTTAACCTACCCATATATATGTATGGAAAGTAGTTTACAACTGAAAAGAAACTTTGTGTTCCCTTCAAGCTAGGTGAAGGACGGCTTTCACACACACTTATCTCTCAGAACTGAGCATGTGGAGAGACGTTCGTTCATCCAGCACAAAGGGAACGGGTTGCAGGAGAAACACTTACTCTGGTTTCTGAGTCTGTTTCCTAGTGCCGGTTTGAAGTGCCTGCCGTTTTCACTGTAAAACCGGGTTGGAGCTTGAACCTCCCCATATATATGTATGGAGTGGAGTTTGCAAGTGAAAAGAAACTTTGTGTTCCCTTCAAGCTAGGTGAAGGACGGCTTTCACACACACTTATCTCTCAGAACTGAGCATGTGGAGAGACGTTTGTTCATCCAGCACAAATGGAACGGGTTGCAGGAGAAACACTTATTCTGGTTTCTCAGTCTGTTTCCTAGTGCCGGTTTGAAGTGCCTGCCGTTTTCACTGTAAAACCGGCCTGGAGCTTGAACCTCCCTATATATATGTATGGAGTGGAGTTTGCAACTGAAAAGAAACTTTGTGTTCCCTTCAAGCTAGGTGAAGGACGGCTTTCACACACACTTATCTCTCAGAACTGAGCATGTGGAGAGACGTTCGTTCATCCAGCACAAAGGGAACGGGTTGCAGGAGAATCAATTACTCTGGTTTCTCAGTCTGTTTCCTAGTGCCGGTTTGAAGTGCCTGCTGTTTCACTGTAAAACCGGGTTGGAGCTTGAACCTCCCCATATATATGTATGGAGTGGAGTTTGCAAGTGAAAAGAAACTTTGTGTTTCCTTCAAGCTAGGTGAAGGACTACTTTCACACACATTTATCTCTCAGAACTGAGCATGTGGAGAGACGTTCGTTCATCCAGCACAAAGGGAACGGGTTGCAGGAGAAACACTTACTCTGGTTTCTCAGTCTGTTTCCTAGTGCCGGTTTGAATTGCCTGCCGTTTTCACTGTAAAACCGGGTTGGAGCTTGAACCTCCCCATATATATGTATGGAGTGGAGTTTGCAAGTGAAAAGAAACTTTGTGTTCCCTTCAAGCTAGGTGAAGGACGGCTTTCACACACACTTATCTCTCAGAACTGAGCATGTGGAGAGACGTTCGTTCATCCAGCACAAAGGGAACGGGTTGCAGGAGAAACACTTACTCTGGTTTCTCAGTCTGATTCCTAGTGCCGGTTTGAAGTGCCTGCCGTTTTCACTGTAAAACCGGCCTGGAGCTTGAACCTCCCCATAGATATGCATGGAGTGGTGTTTGCAACTGAAAAGAAACTTTGTGTTCCGTTCAAGCTAGGTGAAGGACGGCTTTCACACACACTTATCTCTCAGAACTGAGCATGTGGAGAGACGTTCGTTCATCCAGCACAAAGGGAATGGGATGCAGGAGAAACACTTACTCTGGTTTCTCAGTCTGTTTCCTAAAGCCGGTTTGAAGTGCCTGGAGTTTTCACTGTAAAACCGGGTTGGAGCTTTAACCTACCCATATATATATATGGAAAGTAGTTTACAACTGAAAAGAAACTTTGTGTTCCCTTCAAGCTAGGTGAAGGACGGCTTTCACACACACTTATCTCTCAGAACTGAGCATGTGGAGAGACGTTCGTTCATCCAGCACAAAGGGAAAGGGTTGCAGGAGAAACACTTACTCTGGTTTCTCAGTCTGTTTCCTAGTGCCGGTTGGAAGTGCCTGCCGTTTTCACTGTAAAACCGGGTTGGAGCTTTAACCTACCCATATATATGTATGGAAAGTAGTTTACAACTGAAAAGAAACTTTGTGTTCCCTTCAAGCTATGTGAAGGACGGCTTTCACACACACTTATCTCTCAGAACTGAGCATGTGGAGAGACGTTCGTTCATCCAGCACAAAGGGAATGGGATGCAGGAGAAACACTTACTCTGGTTTCTCAGTCTGTTTCCTAAAGCCGGTTTGAAGTGCCTGGAGTTTTCTCTGTAAAACCGGGTTGGAGCTTTAACCTACCCATATATATATATGGAAAGTAGTTTACAACTGAAAAGAAACTTTGTGTTCCCTTCAAGCTAGGTGAAGGACGGATTTCACACACACTTATCTCTCAGAACTGAGCATGTGGAGAGACGTTCGTTCATCCAGCACAAAGGGAACGGGTTGCAGGAGAAACACTTACTCTGGTTTCTCAGTCTGTTTCCTAGTGCCGGTTGGAAG
Source organism: Vicugna pacos (assembly GCF_048564905.1). Taxonomy (NCBI): domain Eukaryota; kingdom Metazoa; phylum Chordata; class Mammalia; order Artiodactyla; family Camelidae; genus Vicugna; species Vicugna pacos. The sequence goes on from NW_027328742.1 coordinate 4,212,284, forward strand.
TGCCTGCCGTTTTCACTGTAAAACCGGGTTGGAGCTTGAACCTCCCCATATATATGTATGGAGTGGAGTTTGCAAGTGAAAAGAAACTTTGTGTTCCCTTCAAGCTAGGTGAAGGACGGCTTTCACACACATTTATCTCTCAGAACTGAGCATGTGGTGAGACGTTCGTTCATCCAGCACATAGGGAACGGGTTGCAGGAGAAACACTTACTCTGGTTTCTCAGTCTGTTTCCTAGTGCCGGTTTGAAGTGCCTGCCGTTTTCACTGTAAAACCGGGTTGGAGCTTGAACCTCCCCATATATATGTATGGAGTGGAGTTTGCAAGTGAAAAGAAACTTTGTGTTCCCTTCAAGCTAGGTGAAGTACGGCTTTCACACACACTTATCTCTCAGAACTGAGCATGTGGAGAGACGTTCGTTCATCCAGCACAAAGGGAATGGGTTGCAGGAGAAACACTTACTCTGGTTTCTCAGTCTGTTTCCTAGTGCCGGTTTGAAGTGCCTGCCGTTTTCACTGTAAAACCGGCCTGGAGCTTGAACCTCCCTATATATATGTATGGAGTGGAGTTTGCAACTGAAAAGAAACTTTGTGTTCCCTTCAAGCTAGGTGAAGGACGGCTTTCACACACAATTATCTCTCAGAACTGAGCATGTGGAGAGACGTTCGTTCATCCAGCACAAAGGGAAAGGGTTGCAGGAGAAACACTTACTCTGGTTTCTCAGTCTGTTTCCTAGTGCCGGTTGGAAGTGCCTGCCGTTTTCACTGTAAAACCGGGTTGGAGCTTGAACCTCCCCATATATATGTGTGGAGTGGAGTTTGCAAGTGAAAAGAAACTTTGTGTTCCCTTCAAGCTAGGTGAAGGACGGCTTTCACACACACTTATCTCTCAGAACTGAGCATGTGGTGAGACGTTCGTTCATCCAGCACATAGGGAACGGGTTGCAGGAGAAACACTTACTCTGGTTTCTCAGTCTGTTTCCTAGTGCCGGTTTGAAGTGCCTTCCGTTTTCACTGTAAAACCGGGTTGGAGCTTGAACCTCCCCATATATATGTATGGAGTGGAGTTTGCAAGTGAAAAGAAACTTTGTGTTCCCTTCAAGCTAGGTGAAGTACGGCTTTCACACACACTTATCTCTCAGAACTGAGCATGTGGAGAGACGTTCGTTCATCCAGCACAAAGGGAACGGGTTGCAGGAGAAACACTTACTCTGGTTTCTCAGTCTGTTTCCTAGTGCCGGTTTGAAGTGCCTGCCATTTTCACTGTTAAACCGGCCTGGAGTTTGAACCTCCCCATATATATGTATGGAGTGGAGTTTGCAACTGAAAAGAAACTTTGTGTTCCCTTCAAGCTAGGTGAAGGACGGCTTTCACACACACTTATCTCTCAGAACTGAGCATGTGGAGAGACGTTCGTTCATCCAGCACAAAGGGAATGGGATGCAGGAGAAACACTTACTCTGGTTTCTCAGTCTGTTCCTAATGCCGTTTTGAAGTGCCTGCCGTTTTCACTGTAAAACCGGGTTGGAGCTTTAACCTACCCATATATATGTATGGAAAGTAGTTTACAACTGAAAAGAAACTTTGTGTTCCCTTCAAGCTAGGTGAAGGACGGCTTTCACACACACTTATCTCTCAGAACTGAGCATGTGGAGAGACGTTCGTTCATCCAGCACAAAGGGAATGGGATGCAGGAGAAACACTTACTCTGGTTTCTCAGTCTGTTTCCTAAAGCCGGTTTGAAGTGCCTGGAGTTTTCACTGTAAAACCGGGTTGGAGCTTTAACCTACCCATATATATATATGGAAAGTAGTTTACAACTGAAAAGAAACTTTGTGTTCCCTTCAAGCTAGGTGAAGGACGGCTTTCACACACACTTATCTCTCAGAACTGAGCATGTGGAGAGACGTTCGTTCATCCAGCACAAAGGGAACGGGTTGCAGGAGAAACACTTACTCTGGTTTCTCAGTCTGTTTCCTAGTGCCGGTTGGAAGTGCCTGCCGTTTTCACTGTAAAACCGGGTTGGAGCTTGAACCTCCCCATATATATGTATGGAGTGGAGTTTGCAAGTGAAAAGAAACTTTGTGTTCCCTTCAAGCTAGGTGAAGGACGGCTTTCACACACACTTATCTCTCAGAACTGAGCATGTGGTGAGACGTTCGTTCATCCAGCACATAGGGAACGGGTTGCAGGAGAAACACTTACTCTGGTTTCTCAGTCTGTTTCCTAGTGCCGGTTTGAAGTGCCTGCCGTTTTCACTGTAAAACCGGGTTGGAGCTTGAACCTCCCCATATATATGTATGGAGTGGAGTTTGCAAGTGAAAAGAAACTTTGTGTTCCCTTCAAGCTAGGTGAAGTACGGCTTTCACACACACTTATCTCTCAGAACTGAGCATGTGGAGAGACGTTCGTTCATCCAGCACAAAGGGAACGGGTTGCAGGAGAAACACTTACTCTGGTTTCTCAGTCTGTTTCCTAGTGCCGGTTTGAAGTGCCTGCCATTTTCACTGTAAAACCGGCCTGGAGTTTGAACCTCCCCATATATATGTATGGAGTGGAGTTTGCAACTGAAAAGAAACTTTGTGTTCCCTTCAAGCTAGGTGAAGGACGGCTTTCACACACACTTATCTCTCAGAACTGAGCATGTGGAGAGACGTTCGTTCATCCAGCACAAAGGGAATGGGATGCAGGAGAAACACTTACTCTGGTTTCTCAGTCTGTTCCTAATGCCGTTTTGAAGTGCCTGCCGTTTTCACTGTAAAACCGGGTTGGAGCTTTAACCTACCCATATATATGTATGGAAAGTAGTTTACAACTGAAAAGAAACTTTGTGTTCCCTTCAAGCTAGGTGAAGGACGGCTTTCACACACACTTATCTCTCAGAACTGAGCATGTGGAGAGACGTTCGTTCATCCAGCACAAAGGGAACGGGTTGCAGGAGAAACACTTACTCTGGTTTCTGAGTCTGTTTCCTAGTGCCGGTTTGAAGTGCCTGCCGTTTTCACTGTAAAACCGGGTTGGAGCTTGAACCTCCCCATATATATGTATGGAGTGGAGTTTGCAAGTGAAAAGAAACTTTGTGTTCCCTTCAAGCTAGGTGAAGGACGGCTTTCACACACACTTATCTCTCAGAACTGAGCATGTGGAGAGACGTTTGTTCATCCAGCACAAATGGAACGGGTTGCAGGAGAAACACTTATTCTGGTTTCTCAGTCTGTTTCCTAGTGCCGGTTTGAAGTGCCTGCCGTTTTCACTGTAAAACCGGCCTGGAGCTTGAACCTCCCTATATATATGTATGGAGTGGAGTTTGCAACTGAAAAGAAACTTTGTGTTCCCTTCAAGCTAGGTGAAGGACGGCTTTCACACACACTTATCTCTCAGAACTGAGCATGTGGAGAGACGTTCGTTCATCCAGCACAAAGGGAACGGGTTGCAGGAGAATCAATTACTCTGGTTTCTCAGTCTGTTTCCTAGTGCCGGTTTGAAGTGCCTGCTGTTTCACTGTAAAACCGGGTTGGAGCTTGAACCTCCCCATATATATGTATGGAGTGGAGTTTGCAAGTGAAAAGAAACTTTGTGTTTCCTTCAAGCTAGGTGAAGGATTACTTTCACACACATTTATCTCTCAGAACTGAGCATGTGGAGAGACGTTCGTTCATCCAGCACAAAGGGAACGGGTTGCAGGAGAAACACTTACTCTGGTTTCTCAGTCTGTTTCCTAGTGCCGGTTTGAATTGCCTGCCGTTTTCACTGTAAAACCGGGTTGGAGCATGAACCTCCCCATATATATGTATGGAGTGGAGTTTGCAAGTGAAAAGAAACTTTGTGTTCCCTTCAAGCTAGGTGAAGGACGGCTTTCACACACACTTATCTCTCAGAACTGAGCATGTGGAGAGACGTTCGTTCATCCAGCACAAAGGGAACGGGTTGCAGGAGAAACACTTACTCTGGTTTCTCAGTCTGATTCCTAGTGCCGGTTTGAAGTGCCTGCCGTTTTCACTGTAAAACCGGCCTGGAGCTTGAACCTCCCCATAGATATGCATGGAGTGGTGTTTGCAACTGAAAAGAAACTTTGTGTTCCGTTCAAGCTAGGTGAAGGACGGCTTTCACACACACTTATCTCTCAGAACTGAGCATGTGGAGAGACGTTCATTCATCCAGCACAAAGGGAATGGGATGCAGGAGAAACACTTACTCTGGTTTCTCAGTCTGTTTCCTAAAGCCGGTTTGAAGTGCCTGGAGGTTTCACTGTAAAACCGGGTTGGAGCTTTAACCTACCCATATATATATATGGAAAGTAGTTTACAACTGAAAAGAAAGTTTGTGTTCCCTTTAAGCTAGGTGAAGGACGGCTTTCACACACAATTATCTCTCAGAACTGAGCATGTGGAGAGACGTTCGTTCATCCAGCACAAAGGGAAAGGGTTGCAGGAGAAACACTTACTCTGGTTTCTCAGTCTGTTTCCTAGTGCCGGTTGGAAGTGCCTGCCGTTTTCACTGTAAAACCGGGTTGGAGCTTGAACCTCCCCATATATATGTGTGGAGTGGAGTTTGCAAGTGAAAAGAAACTTTGTGTTCCCTTCAAGCTAGGTGAAGGACGGCTTTCACACACACTTATCTCTCAGAACTGAGCATGTGGTGAGACGTTCGTTCATCCAGCACATAGGGAACGGGTTGCAGGAGAAACACTTACTCAGGTTTCTCAGTCTGTTTCCTAGTGCCGGTTTGAAGTGCCTTCCGTTTTCACTGTAAAACCGGGTTGGAGCTTGAACCTCCCCATATATATGTATGGAGTGGAGTTTGCAAGTGAAAAGAAACTTTGTGTTCCCTTCAAGCTAGGTGAAGGACGGCTTTCACACACACTTATCTCTCAGAACTGAGCATGTGGAGAGACGTTCGTTCATCCAGCACAAAGGGAACGGGTTGCAGGAGAAACACTTACTCTGGTTTCTCAGTCTGTTTCCTAGTGCCGGTTTGAAGTGCCTGCCATTTTCACTGTAAAACCGGCCTGGAGTTTGAACCTCCCCATATATATGTATGGAGTGGAGTTTGCAACTGAAAAGAAACTTTGTGTTCCCTTCAAGCTAGGTGAAGGACGGCTTTCACACACACTTATCTCTCAGAACTGAGCATGTGGAGAGACGTTCGTTCATCCAGCACAAAGGGAATGGGATGCAGGAGAAACACTTACTCTGGTTTCTCAGTCTGTTCCTAATGCCGTTTTGAAGTGCCTGCCGTTTTCACTGTAAAACCGGGTTGGAGCTTTAACCTACCCATATATATGTATGGAGTGGAGTTTGCAAGTGAAAAGAAACTTTGTGTTCCCTTCAAGCTAGGTGAAGGACGGCTTTCACACACACTTATCTCTCAGAACTGAGCATGTGGAGAGACGTTTGTTCATCCAGCACAAATGGAACGGGTTGCAGGAGAAACACTTATTCTGGTTTCTCAGTCTGTTTCCTAGTGCCGGTTTGAAGTGCCTGCCGTTTTCACTGTAAAACCGGCCTGGAGCTTGAACCTCCCTATATATATGTATGGAGTGGAGTTTGCAACTGAAAAGAAACTTTGTGTTCCCTTCAAGCTAGGTGAAGGACGGCTTTCACACACACTTATCTCTCAGAACTGAGCATGTGGAGAGACGTTCGTTCATCCAGCACAAAGGGAACGGGTTGCAGGAGAAACACTTACTCTGGTTTCTCAGTCTGATTCCTAGTGCCGGTTTGAAGTGCCTGCCGTTTTCACTGTAAAACCGGCCTGGAGCTTGAACCTCCCCATAGATATGCATGGAGTGGTGTTTGCAACTGAAAAGAAACTTTGTGTTCCGTTCAAGCTAGGTGAAGGACGGCTTTCACACACACTTATCTCTCAGAACTGAGCATGTGGAGAGACGTTCGTTCATCCAGCACAAAGGGAATGGGATGCAGGAGAAACACTTACTCTGGTTTCTCAGTCTGTTTCCTAAAGCCGGTTTGAAGTGCCTGGAGGTTTCACTGTAAAACCGGGTTGGAGCTTTAACCTACCCATATATATATATGGAAAGTAGTTTACAACTGAAAAGAAAGTTTGTGTTCCCTTTAAGCTAGGTGAAGGACGGCTTTCACACACAATTATCTCTCAGAACTGAGCATGTGGAGAGACGTTCGTTCATCCAGCACAAAGGGAAAGGGTTGCAGGAGAAACACTTACTCTGGTTTCTCAGTCTGTTTCCTAGTGCCGGTTGGAAGTGCCTGCCGTTTTCACTGTAAAACCGGGTTGGAGCTTGAACCTCCCCATATATATGTGTGGAGTGGAGTTTGCAAGTGAAAAGAAACTTTGTGTTCCCTTCAAGCTAGGTGAAGGACGGCTTTCACACACACTTATCTCTCAGAACTGAGCATGTGGTGAGACGTTCGTTCATCCAGCACATAGGGAACGGGTTGCAGGAGAAACACTTACTCAGGTTTCTCAGTCTGTTTCCTAGTGCCGGTTTGAAGTGCCTTCCGTTTTCACTGTAAAACCGGGTTGGAGCTTGAACCTCCCCATATATATGTATGGAGTGGAGTTTGCAAGTGAAAAGAAACTTTGTGTTCCCTTCAAGCTAGGTGAAGGACGGCTTTCACACACACTTATCTCTCAGAACTGAGCATGTGGAGAGACGTTCGTTCATCCAGCACAAAGGGAACGGGTTGCAGGAGAAACACTTACTCTGGTTTCTCAGTCTGTTTCCTAGTGCCGGTTTGAAGTGCCTGCCATTTTCACTGTAAAACCGGCCTGGAGTTTGAACCTCCCCATATATATGTATGGAGTGGAGTTTGCAACTGAAAAGAAACTTTGTGTTCCCTTCAAGCTAGGTGAAGGACGGCTTTCACACACACTTATCTCTCAGAACTGAGCATGTGGAGAGACGTTCGTTCATCCAGCACAAAGGGAATGGGATGCAGGAGAAACACTTACTCTGGTTTCTCAGTCTGTTCCTAATGCCGTTTTGAAGTGCCTGCCGTTTTCACTGTAAAACCGGGTTGGAGCTTTAACCTACCCATATATATGTATGGAAAGTAGTTTACAACTGAAAAGAAACTTTGTGTTCCCTTCAAGCTAGGTGAAGGACGGCTTTCACACACACTTATCTCTCAGAACTGAGCATGTGGAGAGACGTTCGTTCATCCAGCACAAAGGGAATGGGATGCAGGAGAAACACTTACTCTGGTTTCTCAGTCTGTTTCCTAAAGCCGGTTTGAAGTGCCTGGAGTTTTCACTGTAAAACCGGGTTGGAGCTTTAACCTACCCATATATATATATGGAAAGTAGTTTACAACTGAAAAGAAACTTTGTGTTCCCTTCAAGCTAGGTGAAGGACGGCTTTCACACACACTTATCTCTCAGAACTGAGCATGTGGAGAGACGTTCGTTCATCCAGCACAAAGGGAATGGGTTGCAGGAGAAACACTTACTCTGGTTTCTCAGTCTGTTTCCTAATGCCGGTTTGAAGTGCCTGCCGTTTTCACTGTAAAACCGGGTTGGAGCTTGAACCTCCCCATATATATGTATGGAGTGGAGTTTGCAAGTGAAAAGAAACTTTGTGTTCCCTTCAAGCTAGGTGAAGGACGGCTTTCACACACACTTATCTCTCAGAACTGAGCATGTGGTGAGACGTTCGTTCATCCAGCACATAGGGAACGGGTTGCAGGAGAAACACTTACTCTGGTTTCTCAGTCTGTTTCCTAGTGCCGGTTTGAAGTGCCTGCCGTTTTCACTGTAAAACCGGGTTGGAGCTTGAACCTCCCCATATATATGTATGGAGTGGAGTTTGCAAGTGAAAAGAAACTTTGTGTTCCCTTCAAGCTAGGTGAAGTACGGCTTTCACACACACTTATCTCTCAGAACTGAGCATGTGGAGAGACGTTCGTTCATCCAGCACAAAGGGAACGGGTTGCAGGAGAAACACTTACTCTGGTTTCTCAGTCTGTTTCCTAGTGCCGGTTTGAAGTGCCTGCCATTTTCACTGTAAAACCGGCCTGGAGTTTGAACCTCCCCATATATATGTATGGAGTGGAGTTTGCAACTGAAAAGAAACTTTGTGTTCCCTTCAAGCTAGGTGAAGGACGGCTTTCACACACACTTATCTCTCAGAACTGAGCATGTGGAGAGACGTTCGTTCATCCAGCACAAAGGGAATGGGATGCAGGAGAAACACTTACTCTGGTTTCTCAGTCTGTTCCTAATGCCGTTTTGAAGTGCCTGCCGTTTTCACTGTAAAACCGGGTTGGAGCTTTAACCTACCCATATATATGTATGGAAAGTAGTTTACAACTGAAAAGAAAGTTTGTGTTCCCTTCAAGCTAGGTGAAGGACGGCTTTCACACACACTTATCTCTCAGAACTGAGCATGTGGAGAGACGTTCGTTCATCCAGCACAAAGGGAACGGGTTGCAGGAGAAACACTTACTCTGGTTTCAGAGTCTGTTTCCTAGTGCCGGTTTGAAGTGCCTGCCGTTTTCACTGTAAAACCGGGTTGGAGCTTGAACCTCCCCATATATATGTATGGAGTGGAGTTTGCAAGTGAAAAGAAACTTTGTGTTCCCTTCAAGCTAGGTGAAGGACGGCTTTCACACACACTTATCTCTCAGAACTGAGCATGTGGAGAGACGTTCGTTCATCCAGCACAAAGGGAACGGGTTGCACGAGAAACACTTACTCTGGTTTCTCAGTCTGTTTCCTAGTGCCGGTTTGAAGTGCCTGCCGTTTTCACTGTAAAACCGGCCTGGAGCTTGAACCTACCCATAGATATGCATGGAGTGGAGTTTGCAAGTGAAAAGAAACTTTGTGTTCCCTTCAAGCTAGGTGAAGGACGGCTTTCACACACACTTATCTCTCAGTACTGAGCATGTGGAGAGACGTTCGTTCATCCAGCACAAAGGGAACGGGTTGCAGGAGAAACACTTACTCTGGTTTCTCAGTCTGTTTCCTAGTGCCGGTTGGAAGTGCCTGCCGTTTTCACTGTAAAACCGGGTTGGAGCTCGAACCTCCCCATATATATGTGTGGAGTGGAGTTTGCAAGTGAAAAGAAACTTTGTGTTCCCTTCAAGCTAGGTGAAGGACGGCTTTCACACACACTTATCTCTCAGAACTGAGCATGTGGAGAGACGTTCGTTCATCCAGCACATAGGGAACGGGTTGCAGGAGAAACACTTACTCTGGTTTCTCAGTCTGTTTCCTAGTGCCGGTTTGAAGTGCCTGCCGTTTTCACTGTAAAACCGGGTTGGAGCTTGAACCTCCCCATATATATGTATGGAGTGGAGTTTGCAAGTGAAAAGAAACTTTGTGTTCCCTTCAAGCTAGGTGAAGTATGGCTTTAACACACACTTATCTCTCAGAACTGAGCATGTGGAGAGACGTTCGTTCATCCAGCACAAAGGGAACGGGTTGCAGGAGAAACACTTACTCTGGTTTCTCAGTCTGTTTCCTAGTGCCGGTTTGAAGTGCCTGCCATTTTCACTGTAAAACCGGCCTGGAGTTTGAACCTCCCCATATATATGTATGGAGTGGAGTTTGCAACTGAAAAGAAACTTTGTGTTCCCTTCAAGCTAGGTGAAGGACGGCTTTCACACACACTTATCTCTCAGAACTGAGCATGTGGAGAGACGTTCGTTCATCCAGCACAAAGGGAATGGGATGCAGGAGAAACACTTACTCTGGTTTCTCAGTCTGTTCCTAATGCCGGTTTGAAGTGCCTGCGTTTTCACTGTAAAATCGGGTTGGAGCTTTAACCTACCCATATATATGTATGGAAAGTAGTTTACAACTGAAAAGAAACTTTGTGTTCCCTTCAAGCTAGGTGAAGGACGGCTTTCACACACACTTATCTCTCAGAACTGAGCATGTGGAGAGACGTTCGTTCATCCAGCACAAAGGGAACGGGTTGCAGGAGAAACACTTACTCTGGTTTCTGAGTCTGTTTCCTAGTGCCGGTTTGAAGTGCCTGCCGTTTTCACTGTAAAACCGGGTTGGAGCTTTAACCTACCCATATATATGTATGGAGTGGAGTTTGCAAGTGAAAAGAAACTTTGTGTTCCCTTCAAGCTAGGTGAAGGACGGCTTTCACACACACTTATCTCTCAGAACTGAGCATGTGGAGAGACGTTCGTTCATCCAGCACAAAGGGAACGGGTTGCAGGAGAAACACTTACTCTGGTTTCTCAGTCTGTTTCCTAGTGCCGGTTTGAAGTGCCTGCCGTTTTCACTGTAAAACCGGCCTGGAGCTTGAACCTCCCTATATATATGTATGGAGTGGAGTTTGCAACTGAAAAGAAACTTTGTGTTCCCTTCAAGCTAGGTGAAGGACGGCTTTCACACACACTTATCTCTCAGAACTGAGCATGTGGAGAGACTTTCGTTCATCCAGCACAAAGGGAACGGGTTGCAGGAGAATCACTTGCTCTGGTTTCTCAGTCTGTTTCCTAGTGCCGGTTTGAAGTGCCTGCTGTTTCACTGTAAAACCGGGTTGGAGCTTGAACCTCCCCATATATATGTATGGAGTGGAGTTTGCAAGTGAAAAGAAACTTTGTGTTTCCTTCAAGCTAGGTGAAGGACTACATTCACACACACTTATCTCTCAGAACTGAGCATGTGGAGAGACGTTCTTTCATCCAGCACAAAGGGAACGGGTTGCAGGAGAAACACTTACTCTGGTTTCTCAGTCTGTTTCCTAGTGCCGGTTTGAATTGCCTGCCGTTTTCACTGTAAAACCGGGTTGGAGCTTGAACCTCCCCATATATATGTATGGAGTGGAGTTTGCAAGTGAAAAGAAACTTTGTGTTCCCTTCAAGCTAGGTGAAGGACGGCTTTCACACACACTTATCTCTCAGAACTGAGCATGTGGAGAGACGTTCGTTCATCCAGCACAAAGGGAACGGGTTGCAGGAGAAACACTTACTCTGGTTTCTCAGTCTGATTCCTAGTGCCGGTTTGAAGTGCCTGCCGTTTTCACTGTAAAACCGGCCTGGAGCTTGAACCTCCCCATAGATATGCATGGAGTGGAGTTTGCAACTGAAAAGAAACTATGTGTTCCCTTCAAGCTAGGTGAAGGACGGCTTTCACACACACTTATCTCTCAGAACTGAGCATGTGGAGAGACGTTCGTTCATCCAGCACAAAGGGAATGGGATGCAGGAGAAACACTTACTCTGGTTTCTCAGTCTGTTTCCTAAAGCCGGTTTGAAGTGCCTGGAGTTTTCACTGTAAAACCGGGTTGGAGCTTTAACCTACCCATATATATATATGGAAAGTAGTTTACAACTGAAAAGAAACTTTGTGTTCCCTTCAAGCTAGGTGAAGGACGGCTTTCACACACACTTATCTCTCAGAACTGAGCATGTGGAGAGACGTTCGTTCATCCAGCACAAAGGGAACGGGTTGCAGGAGAAACACTTACTCTGGTTTCTGAGTCTGTTTCCTAGTGCCGGTTTGAAGTGCCTGCCGTTTTCACTGTAAAACCGGGTTGGAGCTTGAACCTCCCCATATATATGTATGGAGTGGAGTTTGCAAGTGAAAAGAAACTTTGTGTTCCCTTCATGCTAGGTGAAGGACGGCTTTCACACACACTTATCTCTCAGAACTGAGCATGTGGAGAGACGTTCGTTCATCCAGCACATAGGGAACGGGTTGCAGGAGAAACACTTACTCTGGTTTCTCAGTCTGTTTCCTAGTGCCTTTTGAAGTGCCTGCCGTTTTCACTGTAAAACCGGATTGGAGCTTGAACCTCCCCATATATATGTATGGAGTGGAGTTTGCAAGTGAAAAGAAACTTTGTGTTCCCTTCAAGCTAGGTGAAGTACGGCTTTCACACACACTTATCTCTCAGAACTGAGCATGTGGAGAGACGTTCGTTCATCCAGCACAAAGGGAACGGGTTGCAGGAGAAACACTTACTCTGGTTTCTCAGTCTGTTTCCTAGTGCCGGTTTGAAGTGCCTGCCATTTTCACTGTAAAACCGGCCTGGAGTTTGAACCTCCCCATATATATGTATGGAGTGGAGTTTGCAACTGAAAAGAAACTTTGTGTTCCCTTCAAGCTAGGTGAAGGCCGGCTTTCACACACACTTATCTCTCAGAACTGAGCATGTGGAGAGACGTTCGTTCATCCAGCACAAAGGGAATGGGATGCAGGAGAAACACTTACTCTGGTTTCTCAGTCTGTTCCTAATGCCGTTTTGAAGTGCCTGCCGTTTTCACTGTAAAACCGGGTTGGAGCTTTAACCTACCCATATATATGTATGGAAAGTTGTTTACAACTGAAAAGAAACTTTGTGTTCCCTTCAAGCTAGGTGAAGGACGGCTTTCACACACACTTATCTCTCAGAACTGAGCATGTGGAGAGACGTTCGTTCATCCAGCACAAAGGGAACGGGTTGCAGGAGAAACACTTACTCTGGTTTCTGAGTCTGTTTCCTAAAGCCGGTTTGAAGTGCCTGCCGTTTTCACTGTAAAACCGGGTTGGAGCTTGAACCTCCCCATATATATGTATGGAGTGGAGTTTGCAAGTGAAAAGAAACTTTGTGTTCCCTTCAAGCTAGGTGAAGGACGGCTTTCACACACACTTATCTCTCAGAACTGAGCATGTGGAGAGACGTTCGTTCATCCAGCACATAGGGAACGGGTTGCAGGAGAAACACTTACTCTGGTTTCTCAGTCTGTTTCCTAGTGCCGGTTTGAAGTGCCTGCCGTTTTCACTGTAAAACCGGGTTGGAGCTTGAACCTCCCCATATATATGTATGGAGTGGAGTTTGCAAGTGAAAAGAAACTTTGTGTTCCCTTCAAGCTAGGTGAAGGACGGCTTTCACACACACTTATCTCTCAGAACTGAGCATGTGGAGAGACGTTCGTTCATCCAGCACAAAGGGAACGGGTTGCAGGAGAAACACTTACTCTGGTTTCTCAGTCTGTTTCCTAGTGCCGGTTTGAAGTGCCTGCCATTTTCATTGTAAAACCAGCCTGGAGTTTGAACCTCCCCATATATATGTATGGAGTGGAGTTTGCAACTGAAAAGAAACTTTGTGTTCCCTTCAAGCTAGGTGAAGGCCGGCTTTCACACACACTTATCTCTCAGAACTGAGCATGTGGAGAGACGTTCGTTCATCCAGCACAAAGGGAATGGGATGCAGGAGAAACACTTACTCTGGTTTCTCAGTCTGTTCCTAATGCCGTTTTGAAGTGCCTGCCGTTTTCACTGTAAAACCGGGTTGGAGCTTTAACCTACCCATATATATGTATGGAAAGTAGTTTACAACTGAAAAGAAACTTTGTGTTCCCTTCAAGCTAGGTGAAGGACGGCTTTCACACACACTTATCTCTCAGAACTGAGCATGTGGAGAGACGTTCGTTCATCCAGCACAAAGGGAACGGGTTGCAGGGGAAACACTTACTCTGGTTTCTGAGTCTGTTTCCTAGTGCCGGTTTGAAGTGCCTGCCGTTTTCACTGTAAAACCGGGTTGGAGCTTGAACCTCCCCATATATATGTATGGAGTGGAGTTTGCAAGTGAAAAGAAACTTTGTGTTCCCTTCAAGCTAGGTGAAGGACGGCTTTCACACACACTTATCTCTCAGAACTGAGCATGTGGAGAGACGTTCGTTCATCCAGCACAAAGGGAACGGGTTGCACGAGAAACACTTACTCTGGTTTCTCAGTCTGTTTCCTAGTGCCGGTTTGAAGTGCCTGCCGTTTTCACTGTAAAACCGGCCTGGAGCTTGAACCTACCCATAGATATGCATGGAGTGGAGTTTGCAAGTGAAAAGAAACTTTGTGTTCCCTTCAAGCTAGGTGAAGGACGGCTTTCACACACACTTATCTCTCAGAACTGAGCATGTGGAGAGACGTTCGTTCATCCAGCACAAAGGGAACGGGTTGCAGGAGAAACACTTACTCTGGTTTCTCAGTCTGTTTCCTAGTGCCGGTTGGAAGTGCCTGCCGTTTTCACTGTAAAACCGGGTTGGAGCTCGAACCTCCCCATATATATGTGTGGAGTGGAGTTTGCAAGTGAAAAGAAACTTTGTGTTCCCTTCAAGCTAGGTGAAGGACGGCTTTCACACACACTTATCTCTCAGAACTGAGCATGTGGAGAGACGTTCGTTCATCCAGCACATAGGGAACGGGTTGCAGGAGAAACACTTACTCTGGTTTCTCAGTCTGTTTCCTAGTGCCGGTTTGAAGTGCCTGCCGTTTTCACTGTAAAACCGGGTTGGAGCTTGAACCTCCCCATATATATGTATGGAGTGGAGTTTGCAAGTGAAAAGAAACTTTGTGTTCCCTTCAAGCTAGGTGAAGTATGGCTTTAACACACACTTATCTCTCAGAACTGAGCATGTGGAGAGACGTTCGTTCATCCAGCACAAAGGGAACGGGTTGCAGGAGAAACACTTACTCTGGTTTCTCAGTCTGTTTCCTAGTGCCGGTTTGAAGTGCCTGCCATTTTCACTGTAAAACCGGCCTGGAGTTTGAACCTCCCCATATATATGTATGGAGTGGAGTTTGCAACTGAAAAGAAACTTTGTGTTCCCTTCAAGCTAGGTGAAGGACGGCTTTCACACACACTTATCTCTCAGAACTGAGCATGTGGAGAGACGTTCGTTCATCCAGCACAAAGGGAATGGGATGCAGGAGAAACACTTACTCTGGTTTCTCAGTCTGTTCCTAATGCCGGTTTGAAGTGCCTGCGTTTTCACTGTAAAATCGGGTTGGAGCTTTAACCTACCCATATATATGTATGGAAAGTAGTTTACAACTGAAAAGAAACTTTGTGTTCCCTTCAAGCTAGGTGAAGGACGGCTTTCACACACACTTGTCTCTCAGAACTGAGCATGTGGAGAGACGTTCGTTCATCCAGCACAAAGGGAACGGGTTGCAGGAGAAACACTTACTCTGGTTTCTGAGTCTGTTTCCTAGTGCCGGTTTGAAGTGCCTGCCGTTTTCACTGTAAAACCGGGTTGGAGCTTTAACCTACCCATATATATGTATGGAGTGGAGTTTGCAAGTGAAAAGAAACTTTGTGTTCCCTTCAAGCTAGGTGAAGGACGGCTTTCACACACACTTATCTCTCAGAACTGAGCATGTGGAGAGACGTTCGTTCATCCAGCACAAAGGGAACGGGTTGCAGGAGAAACACTTACTCTGGTTTCTCAGTCTGTTTCCTAGTGCCGGTTTGAAGTGCCTGCCGTTTTCACTGTAAAACCGGCCTGGAGCTTGAACCTCCCTATATATATGTATGGAGTGGAGTTTGCAACTGAAAAGAAACTTTGTGTTCCCTTCAAGCTAGGTGAAGGACGGCTTTCACACACACTTATCTCTCAGAACTGAGCATGTGGAGAGACTTTCGTTCATCCAGCACAAAGGGAACGGGTTGCAGGAGAATCACTTGCTCTGGTTTCTCAGTCTGTTTCCTAGTGCCGGTTTGAAGTGCCTGCTGTTTCACTGTAAAACCGGGTTGGAGCTTGAACCTCCCCATATATATGTATGGAGTGGAGTTTGCAAGTGAAAAGAAACTTTGTGTTTCCTTCAAGCTAGGTGAAGGACTACATTCACACACACTTATCTCTCAGAACTGAGCATGTGGAGAGACGTTCTTTCATCCAGCACAAAGGGAACGGGTTGCAGGAGAAACACTTACTCTGGTTTCTCAGTCTGTTTCCTAGTGCCGGTTTGAATTGCCTGCCGTTTTCACTGTAAAACCGGGTTGGAGCTTGAACCTCCCCATATATATGTATGGAGTGGAGTTTGCAAGTGAAAAGAAACTTTGTGTTCCCTTCAAGCTAGGTGAAGGACGGCTTTCACACACACTTATCTCTCAGAACTGAGCATGTGGAGAGACGTTCGTTCATCCAGCACAAAGGGAACGGGTTGCAGGAGAAACACTTACTCTGGTTTCTCAGTCTGATTCCTAGTGCCGGTTTGAAGTGCCTGCCGTTTTCACTGTAAAACCGGCCTGGAGCTTGAACCTCCCCATAGATATGCATGGAGTGGAGTTTGCAACTGAAAAGAAACTATGTGTTCCCTTCAAGCTAGGTGAAGGACGGCTTTCACACACACTTATCTCTCAGAACTGAGCATGTGGAGAGACGTTCGTTCATCCAGCACAAAGGGAATGGGATGCAGGAGAAACACTTACTCTGGTTTCTCAGTCTGTTTCCTAAAGCCGGTTTGAAGTGCCTGGAGTTTTCACTGTAAAACCGGGTTGGAGCTTTAACCTACCCATATATATATATGGAAAGTAGTTTACAACTGAAAAGAAACTTTGTGTTCCCTTCAAGCTAGGTGAAGGACGGCTTTCACACACACTTATCTCTCAGAACTGAGCATGTGGAGAGACGTTCGTTCATCCAGCACAAAGGGAACGGGTTGCAGGAGAAACACTTACTCTGGTTTCTGAGTCTGTTTCCTAGTGCCGGTTTGAAGTGCCTGCCGTTTTCACTGTAAAACCGGGTTGGAGCTTGAACCTCCCCATATATATGTATGGAGTGGAGTTTGCAAGTGAAAAGAAACTTTGTGTTCCCTTCATGCTAGGTGAAGGACGGCTTTCACACACACTTATCTCTCAGAACTGAGCATGTGGAGAGACGTTCGTTCATCCAGCACATAGGGAACGGGTTGCAGGAGAAACACTTACTCTGGTTTCTCAGTCTGTTTCCTAGTGCCGGTTTGAAGTGCCTGCCGTTTTCACTGTAAAACCGGATTGGAGCTTGAACCTCCCCATATATATGTATGGAGTGGAGTTTGCAAGTGAAAAGAAACTTTGTGTTCCCTTCAAGCTAGGTGAAGTACGGCTTTCACACACACTTATCTCTCAGAACTGAGCATGTGGAGAGACGTTCGTTCATCCAGCACAAAGGGAACGGGTTGCAGGAGAAACACTTACTCTGGTTTCTCAGTCTGTTTCCTAGTGCCGGTTTGAAGTGCCTGCCATTTTCACTGTAAAACCGGCCTGGAGTTTGAACCTCCCCATATATATGTATGGAGTGGAGTTTGCAACTGAAAAGAAACTTTGTGTTCCCTTCAAGCTAGGTGAAGGCCGGCTTTCACACACACTTATCTCTCAGAACTGAGCATGTGGAGAGACGTTCGTTCATCCAGCACAAAGGGAATGGGATGCAGGAGAAACACTTACTCTGGTTTCTCAGTCTGTTCCTAATGCCGTTTTGAAGTGCCTGCCGTTTTCACTGTAAAACCGGGTTGGAGCTTTAACCTACCCATATATATGTATGGAAAGTAGTTTACAACTGAAAAGAAACTTTGTGTTCCCTTCAAGCTAGGTGAAGGACGGCTTTCACACACACTTATCTCTCAGAACTGAGCATGTGGAGAGACGTTCGTTCATCCAGCACAAAGGGAACGGGTTGCAGGAGAAACACTTACTCTGGTTTCTGAGTCTGTTTCCTAAAGCCGGTTTGAAGTGCCTGCCGTTTTCACTGTAAAACCGGGTTGGAGCTTGAACCTCCCCATATATATGTATGGAGTGGAGTTTGCAAGTGAAAAGAAACTTTGTGTTCCCTTCAAGCTAGGTGAAGGACGGCTTTCACACACACTTATCTCTCAGAACTGAGCATGTGGAGAGACGTTCGTTCATCCAGCACATAGGGAACGGGTTGCAGGAGAAACACTTACTCTGGTTTCTCAGTCTGTTTCCTAGTGCCGGTTTGAAGTGCCTGCCGTTTTCACTGTAAAACCGGGTTGGAGCTTGAACCTCCCCATATATATGTATGGAGTGGAGTTTGCAAGTGAAAAGAAACTTTGTGTTCCCTTCAAGCTAGGTGAAGGACGGCTTTCACACACACTTATCTCTCAGAACTGAGCATGTGGAGAGACGTTCGTTCATCCAGCACAAAGGGAACGGGTTGCAGGAGAAACACTTACTCTGGTTTCTCAGTCTGTTTCCTAGTGCCGGTTTGAAGTGCCTGCCATTTTCACTGTAAAACCAGCCTGGAGTTTGAACCTCCCCATATATATGTATGGAGTGGAGTTTGCAACTGAAAAGAAACTTTGTGTTCCCTTCAAGCTAGGTGAAGGCCGGCTTTCACACACACTTATCTCTCAGAACTGAGCATGTGGAGAGACGTTCGTTCATCCAGCACAAAGGGAATGGGATGCAGGAGAAACACTTACTCTGGTTTCTCAGTCTGTTCCTAATGCCGTTTTGAAGTGCCTGCCGTTTTCACTGTAAAACCGGGTTGGAGCTTTAACCTACCCATATATATGTATGGAAAGTAGTTTACAACTGAAAAGAAACTTTGTGTTCCCTTCAAGCTAGGTGAAGGACGGCTTTCACACACACTTATCTCTCAGAACTGAGCATGTGGAGAGACGTTCGTTCATCCAGCACAAAGGGAACGGGTTGCAGGGGAAACACTTACTCTGGTTTCTGAGTCTGTTTCCTAGTGCCGGTTTGAAGTGCCTGCCGTTTTCACTGTAAAACCGGGTTGGAGCTTGAACCTCCCCATATATATGTATGGAGTGGAGTTTGCAAGTGAAAAGAAACTTTGTGTTCCCTTCAAGCTAGGTGAAGGACGGCTTTCACACACACTTATCTCTCAGAACTGAGCATGTGGAGAGACGTTCGTTCATCCAGCACAAAGGGAACGGGTTGCACGAGAAACACTTACTCTGGTTTCTCAGTCTGTTTCCTAGTGCCGGTTTGAAGTGCCTGCCGTTTTCACTGTAAAACCGGCCTGGAGCTTGAACCTCCCCATAGATATGCATGGAGTGGAGTTTGCAAGTGAAAAGAAACTTTGTGTTCCCTTCAAGCTAGGTGAAGGACGGCTTTCACACACACTTATGTCTCAGAACTGAGCATGTGGAGAGACGTTCGTTCATCCAGCACAAAGGGAATGGGATGCAGGAGAAACACTTACTCTGGTTTCTCAGTCTGTTTCCTAAAGCCGGTTTGAAGTGCCTGCCGTTTTCACTGTAAAATCGGGTTGGAGCTTTAACCTACCCATATATGTGTATTGAAAGTAGTTTAAAACTGAAAAGAAACTTTGTGTTCCCTTCAAGCTAGGTGAAGGACGGCTTTCACACACATTTATCTCTCAGAACTGAGCATGTGGAGAGACGTTCGTTCATCCAGCACAAAGGGAAAGGGTTGCAGGAGAAACACTTACTCTGGTTTCTGAGTCTGTTTCCTAGTGCCGGTTTGAAGTGCCTGCCGTTTTCACTGTAAAACCGGGTTGGAGCTTGAACCTCCCCATATATATGTATGGAGTGGAGTTTGCAACTGAAAAGAAACTTTGTGTTCCCTTCAAGCTAGGTGAAGGACGGCTTTCACACACACTTATCTCTCAGAACTGAGCATGTGGAGAGACGTTCGTTCATCCAGCACAAAGGGAACGGGTTGCAGGAGAAACACTTACTCTGGTTTCTGAGTCTGTTTCCTAAAGCCGGTTTGAAGTGCCTGCCGTTTTCACTGTAAAACCGGGTTGGAGCTTGAACCTCCCCATATATATGTATGGAGTGGAGTTTGCAAGTGAAAAGAAACTTTGTGTTCCCTTCAAGCTAGGTGAAGGACGGCTTTCACACACACTTATCTCTCAGAACTGAGCATGTGGAGAGACGTTCGTTCATCCAGCACATAGGGAACGGGTTGCAGGAGAAACACTTACTCTGGTTTCTCAGTCTGTTTCCTAGTGCCGGTTTGAAGTGCCTGCCGTTTTCACTGTAAAACCGGGTTGGAGCTTGAACCTCCCCATATATATGTATGGAGTGGAGTTTGCAAGTGAAAAGAAACTTTGTGTTCCCTTCAAGCTAGGTGAAGGACGGCTTTCACACACACTTATCTCTCAGAACTGAGCATGTGGAGAGACGTTCGTTCATCCAGCACAAAGGGAACGGGTTGCAGGAGAAACACTTACTCTGGTTTCTCAGTCTGTTTCCTAGTGCCGGTTTGAAGTGCCTGCCATTTTCACTGTAAAACCAGCCTGGAGTTTGAACCTCCCCATATATATGTATGGAGTGGAGTTTGCAACTGAAAAGAAACTTTGTGTTCCCTTCAAGCTAGGTGAAGGCCGGCTTTCACACACACTTATCTCTCAGAACTGAGCATGTGGAGAGACGTTCGTTCATCCAGCACAAAGGGAATGGGATGCAGGAGAAACACTTACTCTGGTTTCTCAGTCTGTTCCTAATGCCGTTTTGAAGTGCCTGCCGTTTTCACTGTAAAACCGGGTTGGAGCTTTAACCTACCCATATATATGTATGGAAAGTAGTTTACAACTGAAAAGAAACTTTGTGTTCCCTTCAAGCTAGGTGAAGGACGGCTTTCACACACACTTATCTCTCAGAACTGAGCATGTGGAGAGACGTTCGTTCATCCAGCACAAAGGGAACGGGTTGCAGGGGAAACACTTACTCTGGTTTCTGAGTCTGTTTCCTAGTGCCGGTTTGAAGTGCCTGCCGTTTTCACTGTAAAACCGGGTTGGAGCTTGAACCTCCCCATATATATGTATGGAGTGGAGTTTGCAAGTGAAAAGAAACTTTGTGTTCCCTTCAAGCTAGGTGAAGGACGGCTTTCACACACACTTATCTCTCAGAACTGAGCATGTGGAGAGACGTTCGTTCATCCAGCACAAAGGGAACGGGTTGCACGAGAAACACTTACTCTGGTTTCTCAGTCTGTTTCCTAGTGCCGGTTTGAAGTGCCTGCCGTTTTCACTGTAAAACCGGCCTGGAGCTTGAACCTCCCCATAGATATGCATGGAGTGGAGTTTGCAAGTGAAAAGAAACTTTGTGTTCCCTTCAAGCTAGGTGAAGGACGGCTTTCACACACACTTATGTCTCAGAACTGAGCATGTGGAGAGACGTTCGTTCATCCAGCACAAAGGGAATGGGATGCAGGAGAAACACTTACTCTGGTTTCTCAGTCTGTTTCCTAAAGCCGGTTTGAAGTGCCTGCCGTTTTCACTGTAAAATCGGGTTGGAGCTTTAACCTACCCATATATGTGTATTGAAAGTAGTTTAAAACTGAAAAGAAACTTTGTGTTCCCTTCAAGCTAGGTGAAGGACGGCTTTCACACACATTTATCTCTCAGAACTGAGCATGTGGAGAGACGTTCGTTCATCCAGCACAAAGGGAAAGGGTTGCAGGAGAAACACTTACTCTGGTTTCTGAGTCTGTTTCCTAGTGCCGGTTTGAAGTGCCTGCCGTTTTCACTGTAAAACCGGGTTGGAGCTTGAACCTCCCCATATATATGTATGGAGTGGAGTTTGCAACTGAAAAGAAACTTTGTGTTCCCTTCAAGCTAGGTGAAGGACGGCTTTCACACACACTTATCTCTCAGAACTGAGCATGTGGAGAGACGTTCGTTCATCCAGCACAAATGGAACGGGTTGCAGGAGAAACACTTACTCTGGTTTCTCAGTCTGTTTCCTAGTGCCGGTTTGAAGTGCCTGCCGTTTTCACTGTAAAACCGGCCTGGAGCTTGAACCTCCCTATATATATGTATGGAGTGGAGTTTGCAACTGAAAAGAAACTTTGTGTTCCCTTCAATCTAGGTGAAGGACGGCTTTCACACACACTTATCTCTCAGAACTGAGCATGTGGAGAGACGTTCGTTCATCCAGCACAAAGGGAACGGGTTGCAGGAGAAACACTTACTCTGGTTTCTCAGTCTGTTTCCTAGTGCCGGTTTGAAGTGCCTGCTGTTTCACTGTAAAACCGGGTTGGAGCTTGAACCTCCCCATATATATGTATGGAGTGGAGTTTGCAAGTGAAAAGAAACTTTGTGTTCCCTTCAAGCTAGGTGAAGGACGGCTTTCACACACACTTATCTCTCAGAACTGAGCATGTGGAGAGACGTTCGTTCATCCAGCACAAAGGGAACGGGTTGCAGGAGAAACACTTACTCTGGTTTCTCAGTCTGTTTCCTAGTGCCGGTTTGAATTGCCTGCCGTTTTCACTGTAAAACCGGGTTGGAGCTTGAACCTCCCCATATATATGTATGGAGTGGAGTTTGCAAGTGAAAAGAAACTTTGTGTTCCCTTCAAGCTAGGTGAAGGACGACTTTCACACACACTTATCTCTCAGAACTGAGCATGTGGAGAGACGTTCGTTCATCCAGCACAAAGGGAACGGGTTGCAGGAGAAACACTTACTCTGGTTTCTCAGTCTGTTTCCTAGTGCCGGTTTGAAGTGCCTGCCATTTTCACTGTAAAACCGGCCTGGAGCTTGAACCTCCCCATAGATATGCATGGAGTGGAGTTTGCAACTGAAAAGAAACTTTGTGTTCCCTTCAAGCTAGGTGAAGGACGGCTTTCACACACACTTATCTCTCAGAACTGAGCATGTGGAGAGACGTTCGTTCATCCAGCACAAAGGGAATGGGATGCAGGAGAAACACTTACTCTGGTTTCTCAGTCTGTTCCTAATGCCGGTTTGAAGTGCCTGCCGTTTTCACTGTAAAATCGGGTTGGAGCTTTAACCTACCCATATATATGTATTGAAAGTAGTTTAAAACTGAAAAGAAACTTTGTGTTCCCTTCAAGCTAGGTGAAGGACGGCTTTCACACACACTTATCTCTCAGAACTGAGCATGTGGAGAGACGTTCGTTCATCCAGCACAAAGGGAAAGGGTTGCAGGAGAAACACTTACTCTGGTTTCTGAGTCTGTTTCCTAGTGCCGGTTTGAAGTGCCTGCCGTTTTCACTGTAAAACCGGGTTGGAGCTTGAACCTCCCCATATATATGTATGGAGTGGAGTTTGCAACTGAAAAGAAACTTTGTGTTCCCTTCAAGCTAGGTGAAGGACGGCTTTCACACACACTTATCTCTCAGAACTGAGCATGTGGAGAGACGTTCGTTCATCCAGCACAAATGGAACGGGTTGCAGGAGAAACACTTACTCTGGTTTCTCAGTCTGTTTCCTAGTGCCGGTTTGAAGTGCCTGCCGTTTTCACTGTAAAACCGGCCTGGAGCTTGAACCTCCCTATATATATGTATGGAGTGGAGTTTGCAACTGAAAAGAAACTTTGTGTTCCCTTCAATCTAGGTGAAGGATGGCTTTCACACACACTTATCTCTCAGAACTGAGCATGTGGAGAGACGTTCGTTCATCCAGCACAAAGGGAACGGGTTGCAGGAGAATCACTTACTCTGGTTTCTCAGTCTGTTTCCTAGTGCCGGTTTGAAGTGCCTGCTGTTTCACTGTAAAACCGGGTTGGAGCTTGAACCTCCCCATATATATGTATGGAGTGGAGTTTGCAAGTGAAAAGAAACTTTGTGTTCCCTTCAAGCTAGGTGAAGGACGGCTTTCACACACACTTATCTCTCAGAACTGAGCATGTGGAGAGACGTTCGTTCATCCAGCACAAAGGGAACGGGTTGCAGGAGAAACACTTACTCTGGTTTCTCAGTCTGTTTCCTAGTGGCGGTTTGAATTGCCTGCCGTTTTCACTGTAAAACCGGGTTGGAGCTTGAACCTCCCCATATATATGTATGCAGTGGAGTTTGCAAGTGAAAAGAAACTTTGTGTTCCCTTCAAGCTAGGTGAAGGACGGCTTTCACACACACTTATCTCTCAGAACTGAGCATGTGGAGAGACGTTCGTTCATCCAGCACAAAGGGAACGGGTTGCAGGAGAAACACTTACTCTGGTTTCTAAGTCTGTTTCCTAGTGCCGGTTTGAAGTGCCTGCCGTTTTCACTGTAAAACCGGCCTGGAGCTTCAACCTCCCCATAGATATGCATGGAGTGGAGTTTGCAACTGAAAAGAAACTTTGTGTTCCCTTCAAGCTAGGTGAAGGACGGCTTTCACACACACTTATCTCTCAGAACTGAGCATGTGGAGAGACGTTCGTTCATCCAGCACAAAGGGAATGGGATGCAGGAGAAACACTTACTCTGGTTTCTCAGTCTGTTCCTAATGCCGGTTTGAAGTGCCTGCCGTTTTCACTGTAAAATCGGGTTGGAGCTTTAACCTACCCATATATATGTATTGAAAGTAGTTTAAAACTGAAAAGAAACTTTGTGTTCCCTTCAAGCTAGGTGAAGGACGGCTTTCACACACACTTATCTCTCAGAACTGAGCATGTGGAGAGACGTTCGTTCATCCAGCACAAAGGGAATGGGATGCAGGAGAAACACTTACTCTGGTTTCTCAGTCTGTTCCTAATGCCGGTTTGAAGTGCCTGCCGTTTTCACTGTAAAATCGTGTTGGAGCTTTAACCTACCCATATATATGTATTGAAAGTAGTTTAAAACTGAAAAGAAACTTTGTGTTCCCTTCAAGCTAGGTGAAGGACGGCTTTCACACACACTTATCTCTCAGAACTGAGCATGTGGAGAGACGTTCGTTCATCCAGCACAAAGGGAACGGGTTGCAGGAGAAACACATACTCTGGTTTCTCAGTCTGTTTCCTAGTGCCGGTTTGAAGTGCCTGCCGTTTTCACTGTAAAACCGGGTTAGAGCTTGAACCTCCCCATATATATGTATGGAGTGGAGTTTGCAAGTGAAAAGAAACTTTGTGTTCCCTTCAAGCTAGGTGAAGGACGGCTTTCACACACAATTATCTCTCAGAAATGAGCATGTGGAGAGACGTTCGTTCATCCAGCACAAAGGAAACGGGTTGCAGGAGAAACACTTACTCTGGTTTCTCAGCCTGATTCCTAGTGCCGGTTTGAAGTGCCTGCCGTTTTCACTGTAAAACCGGCCTGGAGCTTGAACCTCCCCATAGATATGCATGGAGTGGAGTTTGCAACTGAAAAGAAACTTTGTGTTCCCTTCAAGCTAGGTGAAGGACGGCTTTCACACACACTTATCTCTCAGAACTGAGCATGTGGAGAGACGTTCGTTCATCCAGCACAAAGGGAATGGGATGCAGGAGAAACACTTACTCTGGTTTCTCAGTCTGTTTCCTAAAGCCGGTTTGAAGTGCCTGGAGTTTTCACTGTAAAACCGGGTTGGAGCTTTAACCTACCCATATATATATATGGAAAGTAGTTTACAACTGAAAAGAAACTTTGTGTTCCCTTCAAGCTAGGTGAAGGACGGCTTTCACACACACTTATCTCTCAGAACTGAGTATGTGGAGAGACGTTCGTTCATCCAGCACAAAGGGAACGGGTTGCAGGAGAAACACTTACTCTGGTTTCTGAGTCTGTTTCCTAGTGCCGGTTTGAAGTGCCTGCCGTTTTCACTGTAAAACCGGGTTGGAGCTTGAACCTCCCCATATATATGTATGGAGTGGAGTTTGCAAGTGAAAAGAAACTTTGTGTTCCCTTCAAGCTAGGTGAAGGACGGCTTTCACACACACTTATCTCTCAGAACTGAGCATGTGGAGAGACGTTCGTTCATCCAGCACATAGGGAACGGGTTGCAGGAGAAACACTTACTCTGGTTTCTCAGTCTGTTTCCTAGTGCCGGTTTGAAGTGCCTGCCGTTTTCACTGTAAAACCGGGTTGGAGCTTGAACCTCACCATATATATGTATGGAGTGGAGTTTGCAAGTGAAAAGAAACTTTGTGTTCCCTTCAAGCTAGGTGAAGTACGGCTTTCACACACACTTATCTCTCAGAACTGAGCATGTGGAGAGACGTTCGTTCATCCAGCACAAAGGGAACGGGTTGCAGGAGAAACACTTACTCTGGTTTCTCAGTCTGTTTCCTAGTGCCGGTTTGAAGTGCCTGCCATTTTCACTGTAAAACCGGCCTGGAGTTTGAACCTCCCCATAGATATGTATGGAGTGGAGTTTGCAACTGAAAAGAAACTTTGTGTTCCCTTCAAGCTAGGTGAAGGACGGCTTTCACACACACTTATCTCTCAGAACTGAGCATGTGGAGAGACGTTCGTTCATCCAGCACAAAGGGAATGGGATGCAGGAGAAACACTTACTCTGGTTTCTCAGTCTGTTCCTAATGCCGTATTGAAGTGCCTGCCGTTTTCACTGTAAAACCGGGTTGGAGCTTTAACCTACCCATATATATGTATGGAAAGTAGTTTACAACTGAAAAGAAACTTTGTGTTCCCTTCAAGCTAGGTGAAGGACGGCTTTCACACACACTTATCTCTCAGAACTGAGCATGTGGAGAGACGTTCGTTCATCCAGCACAAAGGGAACGGGTTGCAGGAGAAACACTTACTCTGGTTTCTGAGTCTGTTTCCTAGTGCCGGTTTGAAGTGCCTGCCGTTTTCACTGTAAAACCGGGTTGGAGCTTGAACCTCCCCATATATATGTATGGAGTGGAGTTTGCAAGTGAAAAGAAACTTTGTGTTCCCTTCAAGCTAGGTGAAGGACGGCTTTCACACACACTTATCTCTCAGAACTGAGCATGTGGAGAGACGTTCGTTCATCCAGCACAAAGGGAATGGGATGCAGGAGAAACACTTACTCTGGTTTCTCAGTCTGTTTCCTAGTGCCGGTTTGAAGTGCCTGCCGTTTTCACTGTAAAACCGGGTTGCAGCTTGAACCTCCCCATATATATGTATGGAGTGGATTTTGCAAGTGAAAAGAAACTTTGTGTTCCCTTCAAGCTAGGTGAAGGACGGCTTTCACACACACTTATCTCTCAGAACTGAGCATGTGGAGAGACGTTCGTTCATCCAGCACAAAGGGAACGGGTTGCAGGAGAAACACTTACTCTGGTTTCTCAGTCTGTTTCCTAGTGCCGGTTTGAAGTGCCTGCCATTTTCACTGTAAAACCGGCCTGGAGTTTGAACCTCCCCATATATATGTATGGAGTGGAGTTTGCAACTGAAAAGAAACTTTGTGTTCCCTTCAAGCTAGGTGAAGGACGGCTTTCACACACACTTATCTCTCAGAACTGAGCATGTGGAGAGACGTTCGTTCATCCAGCACAAAGGGAATGGGATGCAGGAGAAACACTTACTCTGGTTTCTCAGTCTGTTCCTAATGCCGTTTTGAAGTGCCTGCCGTTTTCACTGTAAAACCGGGTTGGAGCTTTAACCTACCCATATATATGTATGGAAAGTAGTTTACAACTGAAAAGAAACTTTGTGTTCCCTTCAAGCTAGGTGAAGGACGGCTTTCACACACACTTATCTCTCAGAACTGAGCATGTGGAGAGACGTTCGTTCATCCAGCACAAAGGGAACGGGGTGCAGGAGAAACACTTACTCTGGTTTCTGAGTCTGTTTCCTAGTGCCGGTTTGAAGTGCCTGCCGTTTTCACTGTAAAACCGGGTTGGAGCTTGAACCTCCCCATATATATGTATGGAGTGGAGTTTGCAAGTGAAAAGAAACTTTGTGTTCCCTTCAAGCTAGGTGAAGGACGGCTTTCACACACACTTATCTCTCAGAACTGAGCATGTGGAGAGACGTTCGTTCATCCAGCACATAGGGAACGGGTTGCAGGAGAAACACTTACTCTGGTTTCTCAGTCTGTTTCCTAGTGCCGGTTTGAAGTGCCTGCCGTTTTCACTGTAAAACCGGGTTGGAGCTTGAACCTCACCATATATATGTATGGAGTGGAGTTTGCAAGTGAAAAGAAACTTTGTGTTCCCTTCAAGCTAGGTGAAGGACGGCTTTCACACACACTTATCTCTCAGAACTGAGCATGTGGAGAGACGTTCGTTCATCCAGCACAAAGGGAACGGGTTGCAGGAGAAACACTTACTCTGGTTTCTCAGTCTGTTTCCTAGTGCCGGTTTGAAGTGCCTGCCATTTTCACTGTAAAACCGGCCTGGAGTTTGAACCTCCCCATAGATATGTATGGAGTGGAGTTTGCAACTGAAAAGAAACTTTGTGTTCCCTTCAAGCTAGGTGAAGGACGGCTTTCACACACACTTATCTCTCAGAACTGAGCATGTGGAGAGACGTTCGTTCATCCAGCACAAAGGGAATGGGATGCAGGAGAAACACTTACTCTGGTTTCTCAGTCTGTTCCTAATGCCGTTTTGAAGTGCCTGCCGTTTTCACTGTAAAACCGGGTTGGAGCTTTAACCTACCCATATATATGTATGGAAAGTAGTTTACAACTGAAAAGAAACTTTGTGTTCCCTTCAAGCTAGGTGAAGGACGGCTTTCACACACACTTATCTCTCAGAACTGAGCATGTGGAGAGACGTTCGTTCATCCAGCACAAAGGGAACGGGTTGCAGGAGAAACACTTACTCTGGTTTCTGAGTCTGTTTCCTAGTGCCGGTTTGAAGTGCCTGCCGTTTTCACTGTAAAACCGGGTTGGAGCTTGAACCTCCCCATATATATGTATGGAGTGGAGTTTGCAAGTGAAAAGAAACTTTGTGTTCCCTTCAAGCTAGGTGAAGGACGGCTTTCACACACACTTATCTCTCAGAACTGAGCATGTGGAGAGACGTTCGTTCATCCAGCACAAAGGGAATGGGATGCAGGAGAAACACTTACTCTGGTTTCTCAGTCTGTTTCCTAGTGCCGGTTTGAAGTGCCTGCCGTTTTCACTGTAAAACCGGGTTGCAGCTTGAACCTCCCCATATATATGTATGGAGTGGATTTTGCAAGTGAAAAGAAACTTTGTGTTCCCTTCAAGCTAGGTGAAGGACGGCTTTCACACACACTTATCTCTCAGAACTGAGCATGTGGAGAGACGTTCGTTCATCCAGCACAAAGGGAACGGGTTGCAGGAGAAACACTTACTCTGGTTTCTCAGTCTGTTTCCTAGTGCCGGTTTGAAGTGCCTGCCATTTTCACTGTAAAACCGGCCTGGAGTTTGAACCTCCCCATATATATGTATGGAGTGGAGTTTGCAACTGAAAAGAAACTTTGTGTTCCCTTCAAGCTAGGTGAAGGACGGCTTTCACACACACTTATCTCTCAGAACTGAGCATGTGGAGAGACGTTCGTTCATCCAGCACAAAGGGAATGGGATGCAGGAGAAACACTTACTCTGGTTTCTCAGTCTGTTCCTAATGCCGTTTTGAAGTGCCTGCCGTTTTCACTGTAAAACCGGGTTGGAGCTTTAACCTACCCATATATATGTATGGAAAGTAGTTTACAACTGAAAAGAAACTTTGTGTTCCCTTCAAGCTAGGTGAAGGACGGCTTTCACACACACTTATCTCTCAGAACTGAGCATGTGGAGAGACGTTCGTTCATCCAGCACAAAGGGAACGGGGTGCAGGAGAAACACTTACTCTGGTTTCTGAGTCTGTTTCCTAGTGCCGGTTTGAAGTGCCTGCCGTTTTCACTGTAAAACCGGGTTGGAGCTTGAACCTCCCCATATATATGTATGGAGTGGAGTTTGCAAGTGAAAAGAAACTTTGTGTTCCCTTCAAGCTAGGTGAAGTACGGCTTTCACACACACTTATCTCTCAGAACTGAGCATGTGGAGAGACGTTCGTTCATCCAGCACAAAGGGAACGGGTTGCACGGGAAACACTTACTCTGGTTTCTCAGTCCGTTTCCTAGAGCCGGTTTGAAGTGCCTGCCGTTTTCACTGTAAAACCGGCCTGGAGCTTGAACCTCCCCATAGATATGCATGGAGTGGAGTTTGCAAGTGAAAAGAAACTTTGTGTTCCCTTCAAGCTAGGTGAAGGACGGCTTTCACACACACTTATCTCTCAGAACTGAGCATGTGGAGAGACGTTCGTTCATCCAGCACAAATGGAACGGGTTGCAGGAGAAACACTTACTCTGGTTTCTCAGTCTGTTTCCTAGTGCCGGTTTGAAGTGCCTGCCGTTTTCACTGTAAAACCGGCCTGGAGCTTGAACCTCCCTATATATATGTATGGAGTGGAGTTTGCAACTGAAAAGAAACTTTGTGTTCCCTTCAATCTAGGTGAAGGACGGCTTTCACACACACTTATCTCTCAGAACTGAGCATGTGGAGAGACGTTCGTTCATCCAGCACAAAGGGAACGGGTTGCAGGAGAATCACTTACTCTGGTTTCTCAGTCTGTTTCCTAGTGCCGGTT
This sequence comes from Vicugna pacos, assembly GCF_048564905.1. Lineage (NCBI taxonomy): Eukaryota > Metazoa > Chordata > Mammalia > Artiodactyla > Camelidae > Vicugna > Vicugna pacos. The sequence goes on from NW_027328742.1 coordinate 4,242,132, forward strand.
TGAAGTGCCTGCTGTTTCACTGTAAAACCGGGTTGGAGCTTGAACCTCCCCATATATATGTATGGAGTGGAGTTTGCAAGTGAAAAGAAACTTTGTGTTCCCTTCAAGCTAGGTGAAGGACGGCTTTCACACACACTTATCTCTCAGAACTGAGCATGTGGAGAGACGTTCGTTCATCCAGCACAAAGGGAACGGGTTGCAGGAGAAACACTTACTCTGGTTTCTCAGTCTGTTTCCTAGTGCCGGTTTGAATTGCCTGCCGTTTTCACTGTAAAACCGGGTTGGAGCTTGAACCTCCCCATATATATGTATGGAGTGGAGTTTGCAAGTGAAAAGAAACTTTGTGTTCCCTTCAAGCTAGGTGAAGGATGGCTTTCACACACACTTATCTCTCAGAACTGAGCATGTGGAGAGACGTTCGTTCATCCAGCACAAAGGGAACGGGTTGCAGGAGAAACACTTACTCTGGTTTCTCAGTCTGTTTCCTAGTGCCGGTTTGAAGTGCCTGCCGTTTTCACTGTAAAACCGGCCTGGAGCTTGAACCTCCCCATAGATATGCATGGAGTGGAGTTTGCAACTGAAAAGAAACTTTGTGTTCCCTTCAAGCTAGGTGAAGGACGGCTTTCACACACACTTATCTCTCAGAACTGAGCATGTGGAGAGACGTTCGTTCATCCAGCACAAAGGGAATGGGATGCAGGAGAAACACTTACTCTGGTTTCTCAGTCTGTTCCTAATGCCGGTTTGAAGTGCCTGCCTTTTTCACTGTAAAATCGGGTTGGAGCTTTAACCTACCCATATATATGTATTGAAAGTAGTTTAAAACTGAAAAGAAACTTTGTGTTCCCTTCAAGCTAGGTGAAGGACGGCTTTCACACACACTTATCTCTCAGAACTGAGCATGTGGAGAGACGTTCGTTCATCCAGCACAAAGGGAACGGGTTGCAGGAGAAACACTTACTCTGGTTTCTCAGTCTGTTTCCTAGTGCCGGTTTGAAGTGCCTGCCGTTTTCACTGTAAAACCGGTTTGGAGCTTGAACCTCCCCATATATATGTATGGAGTGGAGTTTGCAAGTGAAAAGAAACTTTGTGTTCCCTTCAAGCTAGGTGAAGGATGGCTTTCACACACACTTATCTCTCAGAACTGAGCATGTGGAGAGACGTTCGTTCATCCAGCACAAAGGGAACGGGTTGCAGGAGAAACACTTACTCTGGTTTCTCAGTCTGTTTCCTAGCGCCGGTTTGAAGTGCCTGCCGTTTTCACTGTAAAACCGGCCTGGAGCTTGAACCTCCCCATAGATATGCATGGAGTGGAGATTGCAACTGAAAAGAAACTTTGTGTTCCCTTCAAGCTAGGTGAAGGACGGCTTTCACACACACTTATCTCTCAGAACTGAGCATGTGGAGAGACGTTCGTTCATCCAGCACAAAGGGAATGGGATGCAGGAGAAACACTTACTCTGGTTTCTCAGTCTGTTCCTAATGCCGGTTTGAAGTGCCTGCCGTTTTCACTGTAAAATCGGGTTGGAGCTTTAACCTACCCATATATATGTATTGAAAGTAGTTTAAAACTGAAAAGAAACTTTGTGTTCCCTTCAAGCTAGGTGAAGGACGGCTTTCACACACACTTATCTCTCAGAACTGAGCATGTGGAGAGACGTTCGTTCATCCAGCACAAAGGGAACGGGTTGCAGGAGAAACACTTACTCTGGTTTCTCAGTCTGTTTCCTAGTGCCGGTTTGAAGTGCCTGCCGTTTTCACTGTAAAACCGGGTTGGAGCTTGAACCTCCCCATATATATGTATGGAGTGGAGTTTGCAAGTGAAAAGAAACTTTGTGTTCCCTTCAAGCTAGGTGAAGGACGGCTTTCACACACACTTATCTCTCAGAACTGAGCATGTGGAGAGACGTTCGTTCATCCAGCACAAATGGAACGGTTTGCAGGAGAAACACTTACTCTGGTTTCTCAGTCTGTTTCCTAGTGCCGGTTTGAAGTGCCTGCCGTTTTCACTGTAAAACCGGCCTGGAGCTTGAACTTCCCTATATATATGTATGGAGTGGAGTTTGCAACTGAAAAGAAACTTTGTGTTCCCTTCAAGCTAGGTGAAGGACGGCTTTCACACACACTTATCTCTCAGAACTGAGCATGTGGAGAGACGTTCGTTCATCCAGCACAAAGGGAACGGGTTGCAGGAGAAACACTTACTCTGGTTTCTCAGTCTGATTCCTAGTGCCGGTTTGAAGTGCCTGCCGTTTTCACTGTAAAACCGGCCTGGAGCTTGAACCTCCCCATAGATATGTATGGAGTGGAGTTTGCAACTGAAAAGAAACTTTGTGTTCCCTTCAAGCTAGGTGAAGGACGGCTTTCACACACACTTATCTCTCAGAACTGAGCATGTGGAGAGACGTTCGTTCATCCAGCACAAAGGGAATGGGATGCAGGAGAAACACTTACTCTGGTTTCTCAGTCTGTTTCCTAGTGCCGGTTTGAAGTGCCTGCCATTTTCACTGTAAAACCGGCCTGGAGTTTGAACCTCCCCATATATATGTATGGAGTGGAGTTTGCAAGTGAAAAGAAACTTTGTGTTCCCTTCAAGCTAGGTGAAGGACGGCTTTCACACACACTTATCTCTCAGAACTGAGCATGTGGAGAGACGTTCGTTCATCCAGCACAAAGGGAATGGGATGCAGGAGAAACACTTACTCTGGTTTCTCAGTCTGTTCCTAATGCCGTTTTGAAGTGCCTGCCGTTTTCACTGTAAAACCGGGTTGGAGCTTTAACCTACCCATATATATGTATGGAAAGTAGTTTACAACTGAAAAGAAACTTTGTGTTCCCTTCAAGCTAGGTGAAGGACGGCTTTCACACACACTTATCTCTCAGAACTGAGCATGTGGAGAGACGTTCGTTCATCCAGCACAAAGGGAACGGGTTGCAGGAGAAACACTTACTCTGGTTTCTGAGTCTGTTTCCTAGTGCCGGTTTGAAGTGCCTGCCGTTTTCACTGTAAAACCGGGTTGGAGCTTGAACCTCCCCATATATATGTATGGAGTGGAGTTTGCAAGTGAAAAGAAACTTTGTGTTCCCTTCAAGCTAGGTGAAGGACGGCTTTCACACACACTTATCTCTCAGAACTGAGCATGTGGAGAGACGTTCGTTCATCCAGCACAAAGGGAACGGGTTGCACGAGAAACACTTACTCTGGTTTCTCAGTCCGTTTCCTAGAGCCGGTTTGAAGTGCCTGCCGTTTTCACTGTAAAACCGGCCTGGAGCTTGAACCTCCCCATAGATATGCATGGAGTGGAGTTTGCAAGTGTAAAGAAACTTTGTGTTCCCTTCAAGCTAGGTGAAGGACGGCTTTCACACACACTTATCTCTCAGAACTGAGCATGTGGAGAGACGTTCGTTCATCCAGCACAAAGGGAACGGGTTGCAGGAGAAACACTTACTCTGGTTTCTCAGTCTGTTTCCTAGTGCCGGTTTGAAGTGCCTGCCGTTTTCACTGTAAAACCGGCCTGGAGCTTGAACCTCCCTATATATATGTATGGAGTGGAGTTTGCAACTGAAAAGAAACTTTGTGTTCCCTTCAATCTAGGTGAAGGACGGCTTTCACACACACTTATCTCTCAGAACTGAGCATGTGGAGAGACGTTCGTTCATCCAGCACAAAGGGAACGGGTTGCAGGAGAATCACTTACTCTGGTTTCTCAGTCTGTTTCCTAGTGCCGGTTTGAAGTGCCTGCTGTTTCACTGTAAAACCGGGTTGGAGCTTGAACCTCCCCATATATATGTATGGAGTGGAGTTTGCAAGTGAAAAGAAACTTTGTGTTCCCTTCAAGCTAGGTGAAGGACGGCTTTCACACACACTTATCTCTCAGAACTGAGCATGTGGAGAGACGTTCGTTCATCCAGCACAAAGGGAACGGGTTTCAGGAGAAACACTTACTCTGGTTTCTCAGTCTGTTTCCTAGTGCCGGTTTGAATTGCCTGCCGTTTTCACTGTAAAACCGGGTTGGAGCTTGAACCTCCCCATATATATGTATGGAGTGGAGTTTGCAAGTGAAAAGAAACTTTGTGTTCCCTTCAAGCTAGGTGAAGGATGGCTTTCACACACACTTATCTCTCAGAACTGAGCATGTGGAGAGACGTTCGTTCATCCAGCACAAAGGGAACGGGTTGCAGGAGAAACACTTACTCTGGTTTCTCAGTCTGTTTCCTAGTGCCGGTTTGAAGTGCCTGCCGTTTTCACTGTAAAACCGGCCTGGAGCTTGAACCTCCCCATAGATATGCATGGAGTGGAGTTTGCAACTGAAAAGAAACTTTGTGTTCCCTTCAAGCTAGGTGAAGGACGGCTTTCACACACACTTATCTCTCAGAACTGAGCATGTGGAGAGACGTTCGTTCATCCAGCACAAAGGGAATGGGATGCAGGAGAAACACTTACTCTGGTTTCTCAGTCTGTTCCTAATGCCGGTTTGAAGTGCCTGCCGTTTTCACTGTAAAATCGGGTTGGAGCTTTAACCTACCCATATATATGTATTGAAAGTAGTTTAAAACTGAAAAGAAACTTTGTGTTCCCTTCAAGCTAGGTGAAGGACGGCTTTCACACACACTTATCTCTCAGAACTGAGCATGTGGAGAGACGTTCGTTCATCCAGCACAAAGGGAACGGGTTGCAGGAGAAACACTTACTCTGGTTTCTCAGTCTGTTTCCTAGTGCCGGTTTGAAGTGCCTGCCGTTTTCACTGTAAAACCGGGTTGGAGCTTGAACCTCCCCATATATATGTATGGAGTGGAGTTTGCAAGTGAAAAGAAACTTTGTGTTCCCTTCAAGCTAGGTGAAGGACGGCTTTCACACACACTTATCTCTCAGAACAGAGCATGTGGAGAGACGTTCGTTCATCCAGCACAAATGGAACGGGTTGCAGGAGAAACACTTACTCTGGTTTCTCAGTCTGTTTCCTAGTGCCGGTTTGAAGTGCCTGCCGTTTTCACTGTAAAACCGGCCTGGAGCTTGAACCTCCCTATATATATGTATGGAGTGGAGTTTGCAACTGAAAAGAAACTTTGTGTTCCCTTCAATCTAGGTGAAGGACGGCTTTCACACACACTTATCTCTCAGAACTGAGCATGTGGAGAGACGTTCGTTCATCCAGCACAAAGGGAACGGTTTGCAGGAGAATCACTTACTCTGGTTTCTCAGTCTGTTTCCTAGTGCCGGTTTGAAGTGCCTGCTGTTTCACTGTAAAACCGGGTTGGAGCTTGAACCTCCCCATATATATGTATGGAGTGGAGTTTGCAAGTGAAAAGAAACTTTGTGTTCCCTTCAAGCTAGGTGAAGGACGGCTTTCACACACACTTATCTCTCAGAACTGAGCATGTGGAGAGACGTTCGTTCATCCAGCACAAAGGGAACGGGTTGCAGGAGAAACACTTACTCTGGTTTCTCAGTCTGTTTCCTAGTGCCGGTTTGAATTGCCTGCCGTTTTCACTGTAAAACCGGGTTGGAGCTTGAACCTCCCCATATATATGTATGGAGTGGAGTTTGCAAGTGTAAAAAAACCTTGTGTTCCCTTCAAGCTAGGTGAAGGATGGCTTTCACACACACTTATCTCTCAGAACTGAGCATGTGGAGAGACGTTCGTTCATCCAGCACAAAGGGAACGGGTTGCAGGAGAAACACTTACTCTGGTTTCTCAGTCTGTTTCCTAGTGCCGGTTTGAAGTGCCTGCCGTTTTCACTGTAAAACCGGCCTGGAGCTTGAACCTCCCCATAGATATGCATGGAGTGGAGTTTGCAACTGAAAAGAAACTTTGTGTTCCCTTCAAGCTAGGTGAAGGACGGCTTTCACACACACTTATCTCTCAGAACTGAGCATGTGGAGAGACGTTCGTTCATCCAGCACAAAGGGAATGGGATGCAGGAGAAACACTTACTCTGGTTTCTCAGTCTGTTCCTAATGCCGGTTTGAAGTGCCTGCCGTTTTCACTGTAAAATCGGGTTGGAGCTTTAACCTACCCATATATATGTATTGAAAGTAGTTTAAAACTGAAAAGAAACTTTGTGTTCCCTTCAAGCTAGGTGAAGGACGGCTTTCACACACACTTATCTCTCAGAACTGAGCATGTGGAGAGACGTTCGTTCATCCAGCACAAAGGGAACGGGTTGCAGGAGAAACACTTACTCTGGTTTCTCAGTCTGTTTCCTAGTGCCGGTTTGAAGTGCCTGCCGTTTTCACTGTAAAACCGGGTTGGAGCTTGAACCTCCCCATATATATGTATGGAGTGGAGTTTGCAAGTGAAAAGAAACTTTGTGTTCCCTTCAAGCTAGGTGAAGGACGGCTTTCACACACACTTATCTCTCAGAACTGAGCATGTGGAGAGACGTTCGTTCATCCAGCACAAATGGAACGTGTTGCAGGAGAAACACTTACTCTGGTTTCTCAGTCTGTTTCCTAGTGCCGGTTTGAAGTGCCTGCCGTTTTCACTGTAAAACCGGCCTGGAGCTTGAACTTCCCTATATATATGTATGGAGTGGAGTTTGCAACTGAAAAGAAACTTTGTGTTCCCTTCAAGCTAGGTGAAGGACGGCTTTCACACACACTTATCTCTCAGAACTGAGCATGTGGAGAGACGTTCGTTCATCCAGCACAAAGGGAACGGGTTGCAGGAGAAACACTTACTCTGGTTTCTCAGTCTGATTCCTAGTGCCGGTTTGAAGTGCCTGCCGTTTTCACTGTAAAACCGGCCTGGAGCTTGAACCTCCCCATAGATATGTATGGAGTGGAGTTTGCAACTGAAAAGAAACTTTGTGTTCCCTTCAAGCTAGGTGAAGGACGGCTTTCACACACACTTATCTCTCAGAACTGAGCATGTGGAGAGACGTTCGTTCATCCAGCACAAAGGGAATGGGATGCAGGAGAAACACTTACTCTGGTTTCTCAGTCTGTTTCCTAAAGCCGGTTTGAAGTGCCTGGAGTTTTCACTGTAAAACCGGGTTGGAGATTTAACCTACCCATATATATATATGGAAAGTAGTTTACAACTGAAAAGAAACTTTGTGTTCCCTTCAAGCTAGGTGAAGGACGGCTTTCACACACACTTATCTCTCAGAACTGAGCATGTGGAGAGACGTTCGTTCATCCAGCACAAAGGGAACGGGTTGCAGGAGAAACACTTACTCTGGTTTCTGAGTCTGTTTCCTAGTGCCGGTTTGAAGTGCCTGCCGTTTTCACTGTAAAACCGGGTTGGAGCTTGAACCTCCCCATATATATGTATGGAGTGGAGTTTGCAACTGAAAAGAAACTTTGTGTTCCCTTCAAGCTAGGTGAAGGACGGCTTTCACACACACTTATCTCTCAGAACTGAGCATGTGGAGAGACGTTCGTTCATCCAGCACAAAGGGAATGGGATGCAGGAGAAACACTTTCTCTGGTTTCTCAGTCTGTTTCCTAGTGCCGGTTTGAAGTGCCTGCCGTTTTCACTGTAAAACCGGGTTGCAGCTTGAACCTCCCCATATATATGTATGGAGTGGATTTTGCAAGTGAAAAGAAACTTTGTGTTCCCTTCAAGCTAGGTGAAGGACGGCTTTCACACACACTTATCTCTCAGAACTCAGCATGTGGAGAGACGTTCGTTCATCCAGCACATAGGGAACGGGTTGCAGGAGAAACACTTACTCTGGTTTCTCAGTCTGTTTCCTAGTGCGGGTTTGAAGTGCCTGCCGTTTTCACTGTAAAACCGGGTTGGAGCTTGAACCTCCCCATATATATGTATGGAGTGGAGTTTGCAAGTGAAAAGAAACTTTGTGTTCCCTTCAAGCTAGGTGAAGTATGGCTTTCACACACACTTATCTCTCAGAACTGAGCATGTGGAGAGACGTTCGTTCATCCAGCACAAAGGGAACGGGTTGCAGGAGAAACACTTAGTCTGGTTTCTCAGTCTGTTTCCTAGTGCCGGTTTGAAGTGCCTGCCGTTTTCACTGTAAAACCGGCCTGGAGTTTGAACCTCCCCATATATATGTATGGATTGGGGTTTGCAACTGAAAAGAAACTTTGTGTTCCCTTCAAGCTAGGTGAAGGACGGCTTTCACACACACTTATCTCTCAGAACTGAGCATGTGGAGAGACGTTCGTTCATCCAGCACAAAGGGAATGGGATGCAAGAGAAACACTTACTCTGGTTTCTCAGTCTGTTCCTAATGCCGGTATGAAGTGCCTGCGTTTTCACTGTAAAATCGGGTTGGAGCTTTAACCTACCCATATATATGTATGGAAAGTAGTTTACAACTGAAAAGAAACTTTGTGTTCCCTTCAAGCTAGGTGAAGGACGGCTTTCACACACACTTATCTCTCAGAACTGAGCATGTGGAGAGACGTTCGTTCATCCAGCACAAAGGGAACGGGTTGCAGGAGAAACACTTACTCTGGTTTCTGAGTCTGTTTCCTAGTGCCGGTTTGAAGTGCCTGCCGTTTTCACTGTAAAACCGGGTTGGAGCTTGAACCTCCCCATATATATGTATGGAGTGGAGTTTGCAAGTGAAAAGAAACTTTGTGTTCCCTTCAAGCTAGGTGAAGGACGGCTTTCACACACACTTATCTCTCAGAACTGAGCATGTGGAGAGACGTTTGTTCATCCAGCACAAATGGAACGGGTTGCAGGAGAAACACTTATTCTGGTTTCTCAGTCTGTTTCCTAGTGCCGGTTTGAAGTGCCTGCCGTTTTCACTGTAAAACCGGCCTGGAGCTTGAACCTCCCTATATATATGTATGGAGTGGAGTTTGCAACTGAAAAGAAACTTTGTGTTCCCTTCAAGCTAGGTGAAGGACGGCTTTCACACACACTTATCTCTCAGAACTGAGCATGTGGAGAGACGTTCGTTCATCCAGCACAAAGGGAACGGGTTGCAGGAGAATCAATTACTCTGGTTTCTCAGTCTGTTTCCTAGTGCCGGTTTGAAGTGCCTGCTGTTTCACTGTAAAACCGGGTTGGAGCTTGAACCTCCCCATATATATGTATGGAGTGGAGTTTGCAAGTGAAAAGAAACTTTGTGTTTCCTTCAAGCTAGGTGAAGGACTACTTTCACACACATTTATCTCTCAGAACTGAGCATCTGGAGAGACGTTCGTTCATCCAGCACAAAGGGAACGAGTTGCAGGAGAAACACTTACTCTGGTTTCTCAGTCTGTTTCCTAGTGCCGGTTTGAATTGCCTGCCGTTTTCACTGTAAAACCGGGTTGGAGCTTGAACCTCCCCATATATATGTATGGAGTGGAATTTGCAAGTGAAAAGAAACTTTGTGTTCCCTTCAAGCTAGGTGAAGGACGGCTTTCACACACACTTATCTCTCAGAACTGAGCATGTGGAGAGACGTTCGTTCATCCAGCACAAAGGGAACGGGTTGCAGGAGAAACACTTACTCTGGTTTCTCAGTCTGATTCCTAGTGCCGGTTTGAAGTGCCTGCCGTTTTCACTGTAAAACCGGCCTGGAGCTTGAACCTCCCCATAGATATGCATGGAGTGGTGTTTGCAACTGAAAAGAAACTTTGTGTTCCGTTCAAGCTAGGTGAAGGACGGCTTTCACACACACTTATCTCTCAGAACTGAGCATGTGGAGAGACGTTCGTTCATCCAGCACAAAGGGAATGGGATGCAGGAGAAACACTTACTCTGGTTTCTCAGTCTGTTTCCTAAAGCCGGTTTGAAGTGCCTGGAGTTTTCACTGTAAAACCGGGTTGGAGCTTTAACCTACCCATATATATATATGGAAAGTAGTTTACAACTGAAAAGAAACTTTGTGTTCCCTTCAAGCTGGGTGAAGGACGGCTTTCACACACAATTATCTCTCAGAACTGAGCATGTGGAGAGACGTTCGTTCATCCAGCACAAAGGGAAAGGGTTGCAGGAGAAACACTTACTCTGGTTTCTCAGTCTGTTTCCAAGTGCCGTTTGGAAGTGCCTGCCGTTTTCACTGTAAAACCGGGTTGGAGCTTGAACCTCCCCATATATATGTGTGGAGTGGAGTTTGCAAGTGAAAAGAAACTTTGTGTTCCCTTCAAGCTAGGTGAAGGACGGCTTTCACACACACTTATCTCTCAGAACTGAGCATGTGGTGAGACGTTCGTTCATCCAGCACATAGGGAACGGGTTGCAGGAGAAACACTTACTCTGGTTTCTCAGTCTGTTTCCTAGTGCCGGTTTGAAGTGCCTTCCGTTTTCACTGTAAAACCGGGTTGGAGCTTGAACCTCCCCATATATATGTATGGAGTGGAGTTTGCAAGTGAAAAGAAACTTTGTGTTCCCTTCAAGCTAGGTGAAGGACGGCTTTCACACACACTTATCTCTCAGAACTGAGCATGTGGAGAGACGTTCGTTCATCCAGCACAAAGGGAACGGGTTGCAGGAGAAACACTTACTCTGGTTTCTCAGTCTGTTTCCTAGTGCCGGTTTGAAGTGCCTGCCATTTTCACTGTAAAACCGGCCTGGAGTTTGAACCTCCCCATATATATGTATGGAGTGGCGTTTGCAACTGAAAAGAAACTTTGTGTTCCCTTCAAGCTAGGTGAAGGACGGCTTTCACACACACTTATCTCTCAGAACTGAGCATGTGGAGAGACGTTCGTTCATCCAGCACAAAGGGAATGGGATGCAGGAGAAACACTTACTCTGGTTTCTCAGTCTGTTCCTAATGCCGTTTTGAAGTGCCTGCCGTTTTCACTGTAAAACCGGGTTGGAGCTTTAACCTACCCATATATATGTATGGAAAGTAGTTTACAACTGAAAAGAAACTTTGTGTTCCCTTCAAGCTAGGTGAAGGACGGCTTTCACACACACTTATCTCTCAGAACTGAGCATGTGGAGAGACGTTCGTTCATCCAGCACAAAGGGAACGGGTTGCAGGAGAAACACTTACTCTGGTTTCTCAGTCTGTTTCCTAGTGCCGGTTTGAAGTGCCTGCCGTTTTCACTGTAAAACCGGGTTGGAGCTTGAACCTCCCCATATATATGTATGGAGTGGAGTTTGCAAGTGAAAAGAAACTTTGTGTTCCCTTCAAGCTAGGTGAAGGACGGCTTTCACACACACTTATCTCTCAGAACTGAGCATGTGGAGAGACGTTCGTTCATCCAGCACAAATGGAACGGGTTGCAGGAGAAACACTTACTCTGGTTTCTCAGTCTGTTTCCTAGTGCCGGTTTGAAGTGCCTGCCGTTTTCACTGTAAAACCGGCCTGGAGCTTGAACTTCCCTATATATATGTATGGAGTGGAGTTTGCAACTGAAAAGAAACTTTGTGTTCCCTTCAAGCTAGGTGAAGGACGGCTTTCACACACACTTATCTCTCAGAACTGAGCATGTGGAGAGACGTTCGTTCATCCAGCACAAAGGGAACGGGTTGCAGGAGAAACACTTACTCTGGTTTCTCAGTCTGATTCCTAGTGCCGGTTTGAAGTGCCTGCCGTTTTCACTGTAAAACCGGCCTGGAGCTTGAACCTCCCCATAGATATGTATGGAGTGGAGTTTGCAACTGAAAAGAAACTTTGTGTTCCCTTCAAGCTAGGTGAAGGACGGCTTTCACACACACTTATCTCTCAGAACTGAGCATGTGGAGAGACGTTCGTTCATCCAGCACAAAGGGAATGTGATGCAGGAGAAACACTTACTCTGGTTTCTCAGTCTGTTTCCTAAAGCCGGTTTGAAGTGCCTGGAGTTTTCACTGTAAAACCGGGTTGGAGCTTTAACCTACCCATATATATATATGGAAAGTAGTTTACAACTGAAAAGAAACTTTGTGTTCCCTTCAAGCTAGGTGAAGGACGGCTTTCACACACACTTATCTCTCAGAACTGAGCATGTGGAGAGACGTTCGTTCATCCAGCACAAAGGTAACGGGTTGCAGGAGAAACACTTACTCTGGTTTCTCAGTCTGTTTCCTAGTGCCGGTTTGAAGGGCCTGCCGTTTTCACTGTAAAACCGGGTTGGAGCTTGAACCTCCCCATATATATGTATGGAGTGGAGTTTGCAACTGAAAAGAAACTTTGTGTTCCCTTCAAGCTAGGTGAAGGACGGCTTTCACACACACTTATCTCTCAGAACTGAGCATGTGGAGAGACGTTCGTTCATCCAGCACAAAGGGAATGGGATGCAGGAGAAACACTTACTCTGGTTTCTCAGTCTGTTTCCTAGTGCCGGTTTGAAGTGCCTGCCGTTTTCACTGTAAAACCGGGTTGCAGCTTGAACCTCCCCATATATATGTATGGAGTGGATTTTGCAAGTGAAAAGAAACTTTGTGTTCCCTTCAAGCTAGGTGAAGGACGGCTTTCACACACACTTATCTCTCAGAACTGAGCATGTGGAGAGACGTTCGTTCATCCAGCACAAAGGGAACGGGTTGCAGGAGAAACACTTACTCTGGTTTCTCAGTCTGTTTCCTAGTGCCGGTTTGAAGTGCCTGCCGTTTTCACTGTTAAACCGGCCTGGAGCTTGAACCTCCCCATAGATATGCATGGAGTGGAGTTTGCAAGTGAAAAGAAACTTTGTGTTCCCTTGAAGCTAGGTGAAGGACGGCTTTCACACACACTTATCTCTCAGAACTGAGCATGTGGAGAGACGTTCGTTCATCTAGCACAAAGGGAACGTGTTGCAGGAGAAACACTTACTCTGGTTTCTCAGTCTGTTTCCTAGTGCCGGTTGGAAGTGCCTGCCGTTTTCACTGTAAAACCGGGTTGGAGCTTGAACCTCCCCATATATATGTATGGAGTGGAGTTTGCAAGTGAAAAGAAACTTTGTGTTCCCTTCAAGCTAGGTGAAGGGCGGCTTTCACACACACTTATCTCTCAGAACTCAGCATGTGGAGAGACGTTCGTTCATCCAGCACATAGGGAACGGGTTGCAGGAGAAACACTTACTCTGGTTTCTCAGTCTGTTTCCTAGTGCGGGTTTGAAGTGCCTGCCGTTTTCACTGTAAAACCGGGTTGGAGCTTGAACCTCCCCATATATATGTATGGAGTGGAGTTTGCAAGTGAAAAGAAACTTTGTGTTCCCTTCAAGCTAGGTGAAGTATGGCTTTCACACACACTTATCTCTCAGAACTGAGCATGTGGAGAGACGTTCGTTCATCCAGCACAAAGGGAACGGGTTGCAGGAGAAACACTTAGTCTGGTTTCTCAGTCTGTTTCCTAGTGCCGGTTTGAAGTGCCTGCCGTTTTCACTGTAAAACCGGCCTGGAGTTTGAACCTCCCCATATATATGTATGGATTGGGGTTTGCAACTGAAAAGAAACTTTGTGTTCCCTTCAAGCTAGGTGAAGGACGGCTTTCACACACACTTATCTCTCAGAACTGAGCATGTGGAGAGACGTTCGTTCATCCAGCACAAAGGGAATGGGATGCAAGAGAAACACTTACTCTGGTTTCTCAGTCTGTTCCTAATGCCGGTATGAAGTGCCTGCGTTTTCACTGTAAAATCGGGTTGGAGCTTTAACCTACCCATATATATGTATGGAAAGTAGTTTACAACTGAAAAGAAACTTTGTGTTCCCTTCAAGCTAGGTGAAGGACGGCTTTCACACACACTTATCTCTCAGAACTGAGCATGTGGAGAGACGTTCGTTCATCCAGCACAAAGGGAACGGGTTGCAGGAGAAACACTTACTCTGGTTTCTGAGTCTGTTTCCTAGTGCCGGTTTGAAGTGCCTGCCGTTTTCACTGTAAAACCGGGTTGGAGCTTGAACCTCCCCATATATATGTATGGAGTGGAGTTTGCAAGTGAAAAGAAACTTTGTGTTCCCTTCAAGCTAGGTGAAGGACGGCTTTCACACACACTTATCTCTCAGAACTGAGCATGTGGAGAGACGTTTGTTCATCCAGCACAAATGGAACGGGTTGCAGGAGAAACACTTATTCTGGTTTCTCAGTCTGTTTCCTAGTGCCGGTTTGAAGTGCCTGCCGTTTTCACTGTAAAACCGGCCTGGAGCTTGAACCTCCCTATATATATGTATGGAGTGGAGTTTGCAACTGAAAAGAAACTTTGTGTTCCCTTCAAGCTAGGTGAAGGACGGCTTTCACACACACTTATCTCTCAGAACTGAGCATGTGGAGAGACGTTCGTTCATCCAGCACAAAGGGAACGGGTTGCAGGAGAATCAATTACTCTGGTTTCTCAGTCTGTTTCCTAGTGCCGGTTTGAAGTGCCTGCTGTTTCACTGTAAAACCGGGTTGGAGCTTGAACCTCCCCATATATATGTATGGAGTGGAGTTTGCAAGTGAAAAGAAACTTTGTGTTTCCTTCAAGCTAGGTGAAGGACTACTTTCACACACATTTATCTCTCAGAACTGAGCATCTGGAGAGACGTTCGTTCATCCAGCACAAAGGGAACGGGTTGCAGGAGAAACACTTACTCTGGTTTCTCAGTCTGTTTCCTAGTGCCGGTTTGAATTGCCTGCCGTTTTCACTGTAAAACCGGGTTGGAGCTTGAACCTCCCCATATATATGTATGGAGTGGAGTTTGCAAGTGAAAAGAAACTTTGTGTTCCCTTCAAGCTAGGTGAAGGACGGCTTTCACACACACTTATCTCTCAGAACTGAGCATGTGGAGAGACGTTCGTTCATCCAGCACAAAGGGAACGGGTTGCAGGAGAAACACTTACTCTGGTTTCTCAGTCTGATTCCTAGTGCCGGTTTGAAGTGCCTGCCGTTTTCACTGTAAAACCGGCCTGGAGCTTGAACCTCCCCATAGATATGCATGGAGTGGTGTTTGCAACTGAAAAGAAACTTTGTGTTCCGTTCAAGCTAGGTGAAGGACGGCTTTCACACACACTTATCTCTCAGAACTGAGCATGTGGAGAGACGTTCGTTCATCCAGCACAAAGGGAATGGGATGCAGGAGAAACACTTACTCTGGTTTCTCAGTCTGTTTCCTAAAGCCGGTTTGAAGTGCCTGGAGTTTTCACTGTAAAACCGGGTTGGAGCTTTAACCTACCCATATATATATATGGAAAGTAGTTTACAACTGAAAAGAAACTTTGTGTTCCCTTCAAGCTAGGTGAAGGACGGCTTTCACACACAATTATCTCTCAGAACTGAGCATGTGGAGAGACGTTCGTTCATCCAGCACAAAGGGAAAGGGTTGCAGGAGAAACACTTACTCTGGTTTCTCAGTCTGTTTCCTAGTGCCGGTTGGAAGTGCCTGCCGTTTTCACTGTAAAACCGGGTTGGAGCTTGAACCTCCCCATATATATGTGTGGAGTGGAGTTTGCAAGTGAAAAGAAACTTTGTGTTCCCTTCAAGCTAGGTGAAGGACGGCTTTCACACACACTTATCTCTCAGAACTGAGCATGTGGTGAGACGTTCGTTCATCCAGCACATAGGGAACGGGTTGCAGGAGAAACACTTACTCTGGTTTCTCAGTCTGTTTCCTAGTGCCGGTTTGAAGTGCCTTCCGTTTTCACTGTAAAACCGGGTTGGAGCTTGAACCTCCCCATATATATGTATGGAGTGGAGTTTGCAAGTGAAAAGAAACTTTGTGTTCCCTTCAAGCTAGGTGAAGGACGGCTTTCACACACACTTATCTCTCAGAACTGAGCATGTGGAGAGACGTTCGTTCATCCAGCACAAAGGGAACGGGTTGCAGGAGAAACACTTACTCTGGTTTCTCAGTCTGTTTCCTAGTGCCGGTTTGAAGTGCCTGCCATTTTCACTGTAAAACCGGCCTGGAGTTTGAACCTCCCCATATATATGTATGGAGTGGAGTTTGCTACTGAAAAGAAACTTTGTGTTCCCTTCAAGCTAGGTGAAGGACGGCTTTCACACACACTTATCTCTCAGAACTGAGCATGTGGAGAGACGTTCGTTCATCCAGCACAAAGGGAATGGGATGCAGGAGAAACACTTACTCTGGTTTCTCAGTCTGTTCCTAATGCCGTTTTGAAGTGCCTGCCGTTTTCACTGTAAAACCGGGTTGGAGCTTTAACCTACCCATATATATGTATGGAAAGTAGTTTACAACTGAAAAGAAACTTTGTGTTCCCTTCAAGCTAGGTGAAGGACGGCTTTCACACACACTTATCTCTCAGAACTGAGCATGTGGAGAGACGTTCGTTCATCCAGCACAAAGGGAATGGGATGCAGGAGAAACACTTACTCTGATTTCTCAGTCAGTTTCCTAAAGCCGGTTTGAAGTGCCTGGAGTTTTCACTGTAAAACCGGGTTGGAGCTTTAACCTACCCATATATATATATGGAAAGTTGTTTACAACTGAAAAGAAACTTTGTGTTCCCTTCAAGCTAGGTGAAGGACGGCTTTCACACACACTTATCTCTCAGAACTGAGCATGTGGAGAGACGTTCGTTCATCCAGCACAAAGGGAACGGGTTGCAGGAGAAACACTTACTCTGGTTTCTCAGTCTGTTTCCTAGTGCCGGTTGGAAGTGCCTGCCGTTTTCACTGTAAAACCGGGTTGGAGCTTGAACCTCCCCATATATATGTATGGAGTGGAGTTTGCAAGTGAAAAGAAACTTTGTGTTCCCTTCAAGCTAGGTGAAGGACGGCTTTCACACACACTTATCTCTCAGAACTGAGCATGTGGTGAGACGTTCGTTCATCCAGCACATAGGGAACGGGTTGCAGGAGAAACACTTACTCTGGTTTCTCAGTCTGTTTCCTAGTGCCGGTTTGAAGTGCCTGCCGTTTTCACTGTAAAACCGGGTTGGAGCTTGAACCTCCCCATATATATGTATGGAGTGGAGTTTGCAAGTGAAAAGAAACTTTGTGTTCCCTTCAAGCTAGGTGAAGGACGGCTTTCACACACACTTATCTCTCAGAACTGAGCATGTGGAGAGACGTTCGTTCATCCAGCACAAAGGGAACGGGGTGCAGGAGAAACACTTACTCTGGTTTCTGAGTCTGTTTCCTAGTGACGGTTTGAAGTGCCTGCCGTTTTCACTGTAAAACCGGGTTGGAGCTTGAACCTCCCCATATATATGTATGGAGTGGAGTTTGCAAGTGAAAAGAAACTTTGTGTTCCCTTCAAGCTAGGTGAAGGACGGCTTTCACACACACTTATCTCTCAGAACTGAGCATGTGGAGAGACGTTCGTTCATCCAGCACAAAGGGAACGGGTTGCAGGAGAATCAATTACTCTGGTTTCTCAGTCTGTTTCCTAGTGCCGGTTTGAAGTGCCTGCTGTTTCACTGTAAAACCGGGTTGGAGCTTGAACCTCCCCATATATATGTATGGAGTGGAGTTTGCAAGTGAAAAGAAACTTTGTGTTTCCTTCAAGCTAGGTGAAGGATTACTTTCACACACATTTATCTCTCAGAACTGAGCATGTGGAGAGACGTTCGTTCATCCAGCACAAAGGGAACGGGTTGCAGGAGAAACACTTACTCTGGTTTCTCAGTCTGTTTCCTAGTGCCGGTTTGAATTGCCTGCCGTTTTCACTGTAAAACCGGGTTGGAGCTTGAACCTCCCCATATATATGTATGGAGTGGAGTTTGCAAGTGAAAAGAAACTTTGTGTTCCCTTCAAGCTAGGTGAAGGACGGCTTTCACACACACTTATCTCTCAGAACTGAGCATGTGGAGAGACGTTCGTTCATCCAGCACAAAGGGAACGGGTTGCAGGAGAAACACTTACTCTGGTTTCTCAGTCTGATTCCTAGTGCCGGTTTGAAGTGCCTGCCGTTTTCACTGTAAAACCGGCCTGGAGCTTGAACCTCCCCATAGATATGCATGGAGTGGTGTTTGCAACTGAAAAGAAACTTTGTGTTCCGTTCAAGCTAGGTGAAGGACGGCTTTCACACACACTTATCTCTCAGAACTGAGCATGTGGAGAGACGTTCGTTCATCCAGCACAAAGGGAATGGGATGCAGGAGAAACACTTACTCTGGTTTCTCAGTCTGTTTCCTAAAGCCGGTTTGAAGTGCCTGGAATTTTCACTGTAAAACCGGGTTGGAGCTTTAACCTACCCATATATATATATGGAAAGTAGTTTACAACTGAAAAGAAACTTTGTGTTCCCTTCAAGCTAGGTGAAGGACGGCTTTCACACACAAATATCTCTCAGAACTGAGCATGTGGAGAGACGTTCGTTCATCCAGCACAAAGGGAAAGGGTTGCAGGAGAAACACTTACTCTGGTTTCTCAGTCTGTTTCCTAGTGCCGGTTGGAAGTGCCTGCCGTTTTCACTGTAAAACCGGGTTGGAGCTTGAACCTCCCCATATATATGTGTGGAGTGGAGTTTGCAAGTGAAAAGAAACTTTGTGTTCCCTTCAAGCTAGGTGAAGGACGGCTTTCACACACACTTATCTCTCAGAACTGAGCATGTGGTGAGACGTTCGTTCATCCAGCACATAGGGAACGGGTTGCAGGAGAAACACTTACTCTGGTTTCTCAGTCTGTTTCCTAGTGCCGGTTTGAAGTGCCTTCCGTTTTCACTGTAAAACCGGGTTGGAGCTTGAACCTCCCCATATATATGTATGGAGTGGAGTTTGCAAGTGAAAAGAAACTTTGTGTTCCCTTCAAGCTAGGTGAAGTACGGCTTTCACACACACTTATCTCTCAGAACTGAGCATGTGGAGAGACGTTCGTTCATCCAGCACAAAGGGAACGGGTTGCAGGAGAAACACTTACTCTGGTTTCTCAGTCTGTTTCCTAGTGCCTGTTTGAAGTGCCTGCCATTTTCACTGTAAAACCGGCCTGGAGTTTGAACTTCCCCATATATATGTATGGAGTGGAGTTTGCAACTGAAAAGAAACTTTGTGTTCCCTTCAAGCTAGGTGAAGGACGGCTTTCACACACACTTATCTCTCAGAACTGAGCATGTGGAGAGACGTTCGTTCATCCAGCACAAAGGGAATGGGATGCAAGAGAAACACTTACTCTGGTTTCTCAGTCTGTTCCTAATGCCGGTATGAAGTGCCTGCGTTTTCACTGTAAAATCGGGTTGGAGCTTTAACCTACCCATATATATGTATGGAAAGTAGTTTACAACTGAAAAGAAACTTTGTGTTCCCTTCAAGCTAGGTGAAGGACGGCTTTCACACACACTTATCTCTCAGAACTGAGCATGTGGAGAGACGTTCGTTCATCCAGCACAAAGGGAACGGGTTGCAGGAGAAACACTTACTCTGGTTTCTGAGTCTGTTTCCTAGTGCCGGTTTGAAGTGCCTGCCGTTTTCACTGTAAAACCGGGTTGGAGCTTGAACCTCCCCATATATATGTATGGAGTGGAGTTTGCAAGTGAAAAGAAACTTTGTGTTCCCTTCAAGCTAGGTGAAGGACGGCTTTCACACACACTTATCTCTCAGAACTGAGCATGTGGAGAGACGTTTGTTCATCCAGCACAAATGGAACGGGTTGCAGGAGAAACACTTATTCTGGTTTCTCAGTCTGTTTCCTAGTGCCGGTTTGAAGTGCCTGCCGTTTTCACTGTAAAACCGGCCTGGAGCTTGAACCTCCCTATATATATGTATGGAGTGGAGTTTGCAACTGAAAAGAAACTTTGTGTTCCCTTCAAGCTAGGTGAAGGACGGCTTTCACACACACTTATCTCTCAGAACTGAGCATGTGGAGAGACGTTCGTTCATCCAGCACAAAGGGAACGGGTTGCAGGAGAATCAATTACTCTGGTTTCTCAGTCTGTTTCCTAGTGCCGGTTTGAAGTGCCTGCTGTTTCACTGTAAAACCGGGTTGGAGCTTGAACCTCCCCATATATATGTATGGAGTGGAGTTTGCAAGTGAAAAGAAACTTTGTGTTTCCTTCAAGCTAGGTGAAGGACTACTTTCACACACATTTATCTCTCAGAACTGAGCATCTGGAGAGACGTTCGTTCATCCAGCACAAAGGGAACGGGTTGCAGGAGAAACACTTACTCTGGTTTCTCAGTCTGTTTCCTAGTGCCGGTTTGAATTGCCTGCCGTTTTCACTGTAAAACCGGGTTGGAGCTTGAACCTCCCCATATATATGTATGGAGTGGAGTTTGCAAGTGAAAAGAAACTTTGTGTTTCCTTCAAGCTAGGTGAAGGACTACTTTCACACACATTTATCTCTCAGAACTGAGCATCTGGAGAGACGTTCGTTCATCCAGCACAAAGGGAACGGGTTGCAGGAGAAACACTTACTCTGGTTTCTCAGTCTGTTTCCTAGTGCCGGTTTGAATTGCCTGCCGTTTTCACTGTAAAACCGGGTTGGAGCTTGAACCTCCCCATATATATGTATGGAGTGGAGTTTGCAAGTGAAAAGAAACTTTGTGTTCCCTTCAAGCTAGGTGAAGGACGGCTTTCACACACACTTATCTCTCAGAACTGAGCATGTGGAGAGACGTTCGTTCATCCAGCACAAAGGGAACGGGTTGCAGGAGAAACACTTACTCTGGTTTCTCAGTCTGATTCCTAGTGCCGGTTTGAAGTGCCTGCCGTTTTCACTGTAAAACCGGCCTGGAGCTTGAACCTCCCCATAGATATGCATGGAGTGGTGTTTGCAACTGAAAAGAAACTTTGTGTTCCGTTCAAGCTAGGTGAAGGACGGCTTTCACACACACTTATCTCTCAGAACTGAGCATGTGGAGAGACGTTCGTTCATCCAGCACAAAGGGAATGGGATGCAGGAGAAACACTTACTCTGGTTTCTCAGTCTGTTTCCTAAAGCCGGTTTGAAGTGCCTGGAGTTTTCACTGTAAAACCGGGTTGGAGCTTTAACCTACCCATATATATATATGGAAAGTAGTTTACAACTGAAAAGAAACTTTGTGTTCCCTTCAAGCTAGGTGAAGGACGGCTTTCACACACAATTATCTCTCAGAACTGAGCATGTGGAGAGACGTTCGTTCATCCAGCACAAAGGGAAAGGGTTGCAGGAGAAACACTTACTCTGGTTTCTCAGTCTGTTTCCTAGTGCCGGTTGGAAGTGCCTGCCGTTTTCACTGTAAAACCGGGTTGGAGCTTGAACCTCCCCATATATATGTGTGGAGTGGAGTTTGCAAGTGAAAAGAAACTTTGTGTTCCCTTCAAGCTAGGTGAAGGACGGCTTTCACACACACTTATCTCTCAGAACTGAGCATGTGGTGAGACGTTCGTTCATCCAGCACATAGGGAACGGGTTGCAGGAGAAACACTTACTCTGGTTTCTCAGTCTGTTTCCTAGTGCCGGTTTGAAGTGCCTTCCGTTTTCACTGTAAAACCGGGTTGGAGCTTGAACCTCCCCATATATATGTATGGAGTGGAGTTTGCAAGTGAAAAGAAACTTTGTGTTCCCTTCAAGCTAGGTGAAGGACGGCTTTCACACACACTTATCTCTCAGAACTGAGCATGTGGAGAGACGTTCGTTCATCCAGCACAAAGGGAACGGGTTGCAGGAGAAACACTTACTCTGGTTTCTCAGTCTGTTTCCTAGTGCCGGTTTGAAGTGCCTGCCATTTTCACTGTAAAACCGGCCTGGAGTTTGAACCTCCCCATATATATGTATGGAGTGGAGTTTGCTACTGAAAAGAAACTTTGTGTTCCCTTCAAGCTAGGTGAAGGACGGCTTTCACACACACTTATCTCTCAGAACTGAGCATGTGGAGAGACGTTCGTTCATCCAGCACAAAGGGAATGGGATGCAGGAGAAACACTTACTCTGGTTTCTCAGTCTGTTCCTAATGCCGTTTTGAAGTGCCTGCCGTTTTCACTGTAAAACCGGGTTGGAGCTTTAACCTACCCATATATATGTATGGAAAGTAGTTTACAACTGAAAAGAAACTTTGTGTTCCCTTCAAGCTAGGTGAAGGACGGCTTTCACACACACTTATCTCTCAGAACTGAGCATGTGGAGAGACGTTCGTTCATCCAGCACAAAGGGAATGGGATGCAGGAGAAACACTTACTCTGATTTCTCAGTCAGTTTCCTAAAGCCGGTTTGAAGTGCCTGGAGTTTTCACTGTAAAACCGGGTTGGAGCTTTAACCTACCCATATATATATATGGAAAGTTGTTTACAACTGAAAAGAAACTTTGTGTTCCCTTCAAGCTAGGTGAAGGACGGCTTTCACACACACTTATCTCTCAGAACTGAGCATGTGGAGAGACGTTCGTTCATCCAGCACAAAGGGAACGGGTTGCAGGAGAAACACTTACTCTGGTTTCTCAGTCTGTTTCCTAGTGCCGGTTGGAAGTGCCTGCCGTTTTCACTGTAAAACCGGGTTGGAGCTTGAACCTCCCCATATATATGTATGGAGTGGAGTTTGCAAGTGAAAAGAAACTTTGTGTTCCCTTCAAGCTAGGTGAAGGACGGCTTTCACACACACTTATCTCTCAGAACTGAGCATGTGGTGAGACGTTCGTTCATCCAGCACATAGGGAACGGGTTGCAGGAGAAACACTTACTCTGGTTTCTCAGTCTGTTTCCTAGTGCCGGTTTGAAGTGCCTGCCGTTTTCACTGTAAAACCGGGTTGGAGCTTGAACCTCCCCATATATATGTATGGAGTGGAGTTTGCAAGTGAAAAGAAACTTTGTGTTCCCTTCAAGCTAGGTGAAGGACGGCTTTCACACACACTTATCTCTCAGAACTGAGCATGTGGAGAGACGTTCGTTCATCCAGCACAAAGGGAACGGGTTGCAGGAGAAACACTTACTCTGGTTTCTCAGTCTGTTTCCTAGTGCCGGTTTGAAGTGCCTGCCATTTTCACTGTAAAACCGGCCTGGAGTTTGAACCTCCCCATATATATGTATGGAGTGGAGTTTGCAACTGAAAAGAAACTTTGTGTTCCCTTCAAGCTAGGTGAAGGACGGCTTTCACACACACTTATCTCTCAGAACTGAGCATGTGGAGAGACGTTCGTTCATCCAGCACAAAGGGAATGGGATGCAGGAGAAACACTTACTATGGTTTCTCAGTCTGTTCCTAATGCCGTTTTGAAGTGCCTGCCGTTTTCACTGTAAAACCGGGTTGGAGCTTTAACCTACCCATATATATGTATGGAAAGTAGTTTACAACTGAAAAGAAACTTTGTGTTCCCTTCAAGCTAGGTGAAGGACGGCTTTCACACACACTTATCTCTCAGAACTGAGCATGTGGAGAGACGTTCGTTCATCCAGCACAAAGGGAACGGGGTGCAGGAGAAACACTTACTCTGGTTTCTGAGTCTGTTTCCTAGTGACGGTTTGAAGTGCCTGCCGTTTTCACTGTAAAACCGGGTTGGAGCTTGAACCTCCCCATATATATGTATGGAGTGGAGTTTGCAAGTGAAAAGAAACTTTGTGTTCCCTTCAAGCTAGGTGAAGGACGGCTTTCACACACACTTATCTCTCAGAACTGAGCATGTGGAGAGACGTTCGTTCATCCAGCACAAGGGGACGGGTTGCAGGAGAATCAATTACTCTGGTTTCTCAGTCTGTTTCCTAGTGCCGGTTTGAAGTGCCTGCTGTTTCACTGTAAAACCGGGTTGGAGCTTGAACCT
Organism: Vicugna pacos; assembly: GCF_048564905.1. Lineage (NCBI taxonomy): Eukaryota > Metazoa > Chordata > Mammalia > Artiodactyla > Camelidae > Vicugna > Vicugna pacos. The sequence goes on from NW_027328742.1 coordinate 4,265,562, forward strand.
CCCCATATATATGTATGGAGTGGAGTTTGCAAGTGAAAAGAAACTTTGTGTTTCCTTCAAGCTAGGTGAAGGATTACTTTCACACACATTTATCTCTCAGAACTGAGCATGTGGAGAGACGTTCGTTCATCCAGCACAAAGGGAACGGGTTGCAGGAGAAACACTTACTCTGGTTTCTCAGTCTGTTTCCTAGTGCCGGTTTGAATTGCCTGCCGTTTTCACTGTAAAACCGGGTTGGAGCTTGAACCTCCCCATATATATGTATGGAGTGGAGTTTGCAAGTGAAAAGAAACTTTGTGTTCCCTTCAAGCTAGGTGAAGGACGGCTTTCACACACACTTATCTCTCAGAACTGAGCATGTGGAGAGACGTTCGTTCATCCAGCACAAAGGGAACGGGTTGCAGGAGAAACACTTACTCTGGTTTCTCAGTCTGATTCCTAGTGCCGGTTTGAAGTGCCTGCCGTTTTCACTGTAAAACCGGCCTGGAGCTTGAACCTCCCCATAGATATGCATGGAGTGGTGTTTGCAACTGAAAAGAAACTTTGTGTTCCGTTCAAGCTAGGTGAAGGACGGCTTTCACACACACTTATCTCTCAGAACTGAGCATGTGGAGAGACGTTCGTTCATCCAGCACAAAGGGAATGGGATGCAGGAGAAACACTTACTCTGGTTTCTCAGTCTGTTTCCTAAAGCCGGTTTGAAGTGCCTGGAATTTTCACTGTAAAACCGGGTTGGAGCTTTAACCTACCCATATATATATATGGAAAGTAGTTTACAACTGAAAAGAAACTTTGTGTTCCCTTCAAGCTAGGTGAAGGACGGCTTTCACACACAATTATCTCTCAGAACTGAGCATGTGGAGAGACGTTCGTTCATCCAGCACAAAGGGAAAGGGTTGCAGGAGAAACACTTACTCTGGTTTCTCAGTCTGTTTCCTAGTGCCGGTTGGAAGTGCCTGCCGTTTTCACTGTAAAACCGGGTTGGAGCTTGAACCTCCCCATATATATGTGTGGAGTGGAGTTTGCAAGTGAAAAGAAACTTTGTGTTCCCTTCAAGCTAGGTGAAGGACGGCTTTCACACACACTTATCTCTCAGAACTGAGCATGTGGTGAGACGTTCGTTCATCCAGCACATAGGGAACGGGTTGCAGGAGAAACACTTACTCTGGTTTCTCAGTCTGTTTCCTAGTGCCGGTTTGAAGTGCCTTCCGTTTTCACTGTAAAACCGGGTTGGAGCTTGAACCTCCCCATATATATGTATGGAGTGGAGTTTGCAAGTGAAAAGAAACTTTGTGTTCCCTTCAAGCTAGGTGAAGTACGGCTTTCACACACACTTATCTCTCAGAACTGAGCATGTGGAGAGACGTTCGTTCATCCAGCACAAAGGGAACGGGTTGCAGGAGAAACACTTACTCTGGTTTCTCAGTCTGTTTCCTAGTGCCTGTTTGAAGTGCCTGCCATTTTCACTGTAAAACCGGCCTGGAGTTTGAACTTCCCCATATATATGTATGGAGTGGAGTTTGCAACTGAAAAGAAACTTTGTGTTCCCTTCAAGCTAGGTGAAGGACGGCTTTCACACACACTTATCTCTCAGAACTGAGCATGTGGAGAGACGTTCGTTCATCCAGCACAAAGGGAATGGGATGCAGGAGAAACACTTACTCTGGTTTCTCAGTCTGTTCCTAATGCCGTTTTGAAGTGCCTGCCGTTTTCACTGTAAAACCGGGTTGGAGCTATAAGCTACCCATATATATGTATGGAAAGTAGTTTACAACTGAAAAGAAACTTTGTGTTCCCTTCAAGCTAGGTGAAGGACGGCTTTCACACACACTTATCTCTCAGAACTGAGCATGTGGAGAGACGTTCGTTCATCCAGCACAAAGGGAATGGGATGCAGGGGAAACACTTACTCTGGTTTCTCAGTCTGTTTCCTAAAGCCGGTTAGAAGTGCCTGGAGTTTTCATTGTAAAACCGGCTTGGAGCTTTAACCTACCCATATATATATATGGAAAGTAGTTTACAACTGAAAAGAAACTTTGTGTTCCCTTCAAGCTAGGTGAAGGACGGCTTTCACACACACTTATCTCTCAGAACTGAGCATGTGGAGAGACGTTCGTTCATCCAGCACAAAGGGAACGGGTTGCAGGAGAAACACTTACTCTGGTTTCTCAGTCTGTTTCCTAGTGCCGGTTGGAAGTGCCTGCCGTTTTCACTGTAAAACCGGGTTGGAGCTTGAACCTCCCCATATATATGTATGGAGTGGAGTTTGCAAGTGAAAAGAAACTTTGTGTTCCCTTCAAGCTAGGTGAAGGACGGCTTTCACACACACTTATCTCTCAGAACTGAGCATGTGGAGAGACGTTCGTTCATCCAGCACAAAGGGAACGGGTTGCAGGAGAAACACTTACTCTGGTTTCTCAGTCTGTTTCCTAGTGCCGGTTTGAAGTGCCTGCCATTTTCACTGTAAAACCGGCCTGGAGTTTGAACGTCCCCATATATATGTATGGAGTGGAGTTTGCACCTGAAAAGAAACTTTGTGTTCCCTTCAAGCTAGGTGAAGGACGGCTTTCACACACACTTATCTCTCAGAACTGAGCATGTGGAGAGACGTTCGTTCATCCAGCACAAAGGGAATGGGATGCAGGAGAAACACTTACTCTGGTTTCTCAGTCTGTTCCTAATGCCGTTTTGAAGTGCCTGCCGTTTTCACTGTAAAACCGGGTTGGAGCTTTAACCTACCCATATATATGTATGGAAAGTAGTTTACAACTGAAAAGAAACTTTGTGTTCCCTTCAAGCTAGGTGAAGGACGGCTTTCACACACACTTATCTCTCAGAACTGAGCATGTGGAGAGACGTTCGTTCATCCAGCACAAAGGGAACGGGTTGCAGGAGAAACACTTACTCTGGTTTCTGAGTCTGTTTCCTAGTGCCGGTTTGAAGTGCCTGCCGTTTTCACTGTAAAACCGGGTTGGAGCTTGAACCTCCCCATATATATGTATGGAGTGGAGTTTGCAAGTGAAAAGAAACTTTGTGTTCCCTTCAAGCTAGGTGAAGGACGGCTTTCACACACACTTATCTCTCAGAACTGAGCATGTGGAGAGACGTTCGTTCATCCAGCACAAAGGGAACGGGTTGCACGAGAAACACTTTCTCTGGTTTCTCAGTCTGTTTCCTAGTGCCGGTTTGAAGTGCCTGCCGTTTTCACTGTAAAACCGGCCTGGAGCTTGAACCTCCCCATAGATATGCATGGAGTGGAGTTTGCAAGTGAAAAGAAACTTTGTGTTCCCTTCAAGCTAGGTGAAGAACGGCTTTCACACACACTTATGTCTCAGAACTGAGCATGTGGAGAGACGTTCGTTCATCCAGCACAAACTGAATGGGATGCAGGAGAAACACATACTCCTGTTTCTCAGTCTGTTTCCTAAAGCCGGTTTGAAGTGCCTGCCGTTTTCACTGTAAAATCGGGTTGGAGCTTTAACCTACCCATATATATGTATTGAAAGTAGTTTAAAACTGAAAAGAAACTTTGTGTTCCCTTCAAGCTAGGTGAAGGACGGCTTTCACACACACTTATCTCTCAGAACTGAGCATGTGGAGAGACGTTCGTTCATCCAGCACAAATGGAACGGGTTGCAGGAGAAACACTTACTCTGGTTTCTGAGTCTGTTTCCTAGTGCCGGTTTGAAGTGCCTGCCGTTTTCACTGTAAAACCGGGTTGGAGCTTGAACCTCCCCATATATATGTATGGAGTGGAGTTTGCAACTGAAAAGAAACTTTGTGTTCCCTTCAAGCTAGGTGAAGGACGGCTTTCACACACACTTATCTCTCAGAACTGAGCATGTGGAGAGACGTTCGTTCATCCAGCACAAATGGAACGGGTTGCAGGAGAAACACTTACTCTGGTTTCTCAGTCTGTTTCCTAGTGCCGGTTTGAAGTGCCTGCCGTTTTCACTGTAAAACCGGCCTGGAGCTTGAACCTCCCTATATATATGTATGGAGTGGAGTTTGCAACTGAAAAGAAACTTTGTGTTCCCTTCAATCTAGGTGAAGGACGGTTTCACACACACTTATCTCTCAGAAGTGAGCATGTGGAGAGACGTTCGTTCATCCAGCACAAAGGGAACGGGTTGCAGGAGAAACACTTACTCTGGTTTCTCAGTCTGTTTCCTAGTGCCGGTTTGAATTGCCTGCCGTTTTCACTGTAAAACCGGGTTGGAGCTTGAACCTCCCCATATATATGTATGGAGTGGAGTTTGCAAGTGAAAAGAAACTTTGTGTTCCCTTCAAGCTAGGTGAAGGACGGCTTTCACACACACTTATCTCTCAGAACTGAGCATGTGGAGAGACGTTCGTTCATCCAGCACAAAGGGAACGGGTTGCAGGAGAAACACTTACTCTGGTTTCTCAGTCTGTTTCCTAGTGCCGGTTTGAAGTGCCTGCCGTTTTCACTGTAAAACCGGCCTGGAGCTTGAACCTCCCCATAGATATGCATGGAGTGGAGTTTGCAACTGAAAAGAAACTTTGTGTTCCCTTCAAGCTAGGTGAAGGACGGCTTTCACACACACTTATCTCTCAGAACTGAGCATGTGGAGAGACGTTCGTTCATCCAGCACAAAGGGAACGGGATGCAGGAGAAACACTTACTCTGGTTTCTCAGTCTGTTCCTAATGCCGGTTTGAAGTGCCTGCCGTTTTCACTGTAAAATCGGGTTGGAGCTTTAACCTACCCATATATATGTATTGAAAGTAGTTTAAAACTGAAAAGAAACTTTGTGTTCCCTTCAAGCTAGGTGAAGGACGGCTTTCACACACACTTATCTCTCAGAACTGAGCATGTGGAGAGACGTTCGTTCATCCAGCACAAAGGGAATGGGATGCAGGAGAAACACTTACTCTGGTTTCTCAGTCTGTTCCTAATGCCGGTTTGAAGTGCCTGCCGTTTTCACTGTAAAATCGGTTTGGAGCTTTAACCTACCCATATATATGTATTGAAAGTAGTTTAAAACTGAAAAGAAACTTTGTGTTCCCTTCAAGCTAGGTGAAGGACGGCTTTCACACACACTTATCTCTCAGAACTGAGCATGTGGAGAGACGTTCGTTCATCCAGCACAAAGGGAACGGGTTGCATGAGAAACACTTACTTTGGTTTCTCAGTGTGTTTCCTAGTGCCGGTTTGAAGTGCCTGCCGTTTTCACTGTAAAACCGGGTTGGAGCTTGAACCTCCCCATATATATGTATGGAGTGGAGTTTGCAAGTGAAAAGAAACTTTGTGTTCCCTTCAAGCTAGGTGAAGGACGGCTTTCACACACACTTATCTCTCAGAACTGAGCATGTGGAGAGACGTTCGTTCATCCAGCACAAATGGAACGGGTTGCAGGAGAAACAGTTACTCTGGTTTCTCAGTCTGTTTCCTAGTGCCGGTTTGAAGTGCCTGCCGTTTTCACTGTAAAACCGGCCTGGAGCTTGAACTTCCCTATATATATGTATGGAGTGGAGTTTGCAACTGAAAAGAAACTTTGTGTTCCCTTCAAGCTAGGTGAAGGACGGCTTTCACACACACTTATCTCTCAGAACTGAGCATGTGGAGAGACGTTCGTTCATCCAGCACAAAGGGAACGGGTTGCAGGAGAAACACTTACTCTGGTTTCTCAGTCTGATTCCTAGTGCCGGTTTGAAGTGCCTGCCGTTTTCACTGTAAAACCGGCCTGGAGCTTGAACCTCCCCATAGATATGCATGGAGTGGAGTTTGCAACTGAAAAGAAACTTTGTGTTCCCTTCAAGCTAGGTGAAGGACGGCTTTCACACACACTTATCTCTCAGAACTGAGCATGTGGAGAGACGTTCGTTCATCCAGCACAAAGGGAATGGGATGCAGGAGAAACACTTACTCTGGTTTCTCAGTCTGTTTCCTAAAGCCGGTTTGAAGTGCCTGGAGTTTTCACTGTAAAACCGGGTTGGAGCTTTAACCTACCCATATATATATATGGAAAGTAGTTTACAACTGAAAAGAAACTTTGTGTTCCATTCAAGCTAGGTGTAGGACGGCTTTCACACACACTTATCTCTCAGAACTGAGCATGTGGAGAGACGTTCGTTCATCCAGCACAAAGGGAACGGGTTGCAGGAGAAACACTTACTCTGGTTTCTGAGTCTGTTTCCTAGTGCCGGTTTGAAGTGCCTGCCGTTTTCACTGTAAAACCGGGTTGGAGCTTGAACCTCCCCATATATATGTATGGAGTGGAGTTTGCAAGTGAAAAGAAACTTTGTGTTCCCTTCAAGCTAGGTGAAGGACGGCTTTCACACACACTTATCTCTCAGAACTGAGCATGTGGAGAGACGTTCGTTCATCCAGCACATAGGGAACGGGTTGCAGGAGAAACACTTACTCTGGTTTCTCAGTCTGTTTCCTAGTGCCGGTTTGAAGTGCCTGCCGTTTTCACTGTAAAACCGGGTTGGAGCTTGAACCTCCCCATATATATGTATGGAGTGGAGTTTGCAAGTGAAAAGAAACTTTGTGTTCCCTTCAAGCTAGGTGAAGTACGGCTTTCACACACACTTATCTCTCAGAACTGAGCATGTGGAGAGACGTTCGTTCATCCAGCACAAAGGGAACGGGTTGCAGGAGAAACACTTACTCTGGTTTCTCAGTCTGTTTCCTAGTGCCGGTTTGAAGTGCCTGCCATTTTCACTGTAAAACCGGCCTGGAGTTTGAACCTCCCCATATATATGTATGGAGTGGAGTTTGCAACTGAAAAGAAACTTTGTGTTCCCTTCAAGCTAGGTGAAGGACGGCTTTCACACACACTTATCTCTCAGAACTGAGCATGTGGAGAGACGTTCGTTCATCCAGCACAAAGGGAATGGGATGCAGGAGAAACACTTACTCTGGTTTCTCAGTCTGTTCCTAATGCCGTTTTGAAGTGCCTGCCGTTTTCACTGTAAAACCGGGTTGGAGCTTTAACCTACCCATATATATGTATGGAAAGTAGTTTACAACTGAAAAGAAACTTTGTGTTCCCTTCAAGCTAGGTGAAGGACGGCTTTCACACACACTTATCTCTCAGAACTGAGCATGTGGAGAGACGTTCGTTCATCCAGCACAAAGGGAACGGGTTGCAGGAGAAACACTTACTCTGGTTTCTGAGTCTGTTTCCTAGTGCCGGTTTGAAGTGCCTGCCGTTTTCACTGTAAAACCGGGTTGGAGCTTGAACCTCCCCATATATATGTATGGAGTGGAGTTTGCAACTGAAAAGAAACTTTGTGTTCCCTTCAAGCTAGGTGAAGGACGGCTTTCACACACACTTATCTCTCAGAACTGAGCATGTTGAGAGACGTTCGTTCATCCAGCACAAAGGGAATGGGATGCAGGAGAAACACTTACTCTGGTTTCTCAGTCTGTTTCCTAGTGCCGGTTTGAAGTGCCTGCCCTTTTCACTGTAAAACCGGGTTGCAGCTTGAACCTCCCCATATATATGTATGGAGTGGATTTTGCAAGTGAAAAGAAACTTTGTGTTCCCTTCAAGCTAGGTGAAGGACGGCTTTCACACACACTTATCTCTCAGAACTGAGCATGTGGAGAGACGTTCGTTCATCCAGCACAAAGGGAACGGGTTGCAGGAGAAACACTTACTCTGGTTTCTCAGTCTGTTTCCTAGTGCCGGTTTGAAGTGCCTGCCATTTTCACTGTAAAACCGGCCTGGAGTTTGAACCTCCCCATATATATGTATGGAGTGGAGTTTGCAACTGAAAAGAAACTTTGTGTTCCCTTCAAGCTAGGTGAAGGACGGCTTTCACACACACTTATCTCTCAGAACTGAGCATGTGGAGAGACGTTCGTTCATCCAGCACAAAGGGAATGGGATGCAGGAGAAACACTTACTCTGGTTTCTCAGTCTGTTCCTAATGCCGTTTTGAAGTGCCTGCCGTTTTCACTGTAAAACCGGGTTGGAGCTTTAACCTACACATATATATGTATGGAAAGTAGTTTACAACTGAAAAGAAACTTTGTGTTCCCTTCAAGCTAGGTGAAGGACGGCTTTCACACACACTTATCTCTCAGAACTGAGCATGTGGAGAGACGTTCGTTCATCCAGCACAAAGGGAACGGGTTGCAGGAGAAACACTTACTCTGGTTTCTGAGTCTGTTTCCTAGTGCCGGTTTGAAGTGCCTGCCGTTTTCACTGTAAAACCGGGTTGGAGCTTGAACCTCCCCATATATATGTATGGAGTGGAGTTTGCAAGTGAAAAGAAACTTTGTGTTCCCTTCAAGCTAGGTGAAGGACGGCTTTCACACACACTTATCTCTCAGAACTGAGCATGTGGAGAGACGTTCGTTCATCCAGCACAAAGGGAACGGGTTGCACGAGAAACACTTACTCTGGTTTCTCAGTCTGTTTCCTAGTGCCGGTTTGAAGTGCCTGCCGTTTTCACTGTAAAACCGGCCTGGAGCTTGAACCTCCCCATAGATATGCATGGAGTGGAGTTTGCAACTGAAAAGAAACTTTGTGTTCCCTTCAAGCTAGGTGAAGGACGGCTTTCACACACACTTATCTCTCAGAACTGAGCATGTGGAGAGACCTTCGTTCATCCAGCACAAAGGGAACGGGTTGCAGGAGAAACACTTACTCTGGTTTCTGAGTCTGTTTCCTAGTGCCGGTTTGAAGTGCCTGCCGTTTTCACTGTAAAACCGGGTTGGAGCTTGAACCTCCCCATATATATGTATGGAGTGGAGTTTGCAAGTGAAAAGAAACTTTGTGTTCCCTTCAAGCTAGGTGAAGGACGGCTTTCACACACACTTATCTCTCAGAACTGAGCATGTGGAGAGACGTTCGTTCATCCAGCACAAAGGGAACGGGTTGCAGGAGAAACACTTACTCTGGTTTCTCAGTCTGTTTCCTAGTGCCGGTTTGAAGTGCCTGCCGTTTTCACTGTAAAACCGGCCTGGAGCTTGAACCTCCCCATAGATATGCATGGAGTGGAGTTTGCAACTGAAAAGAAACTTTGTGTTCCCTTCAAGCTAGGTGAAGGACGGCTTTCACACACACTTATCTCTCAGAACTGAGCATGTGGAGAGACGTTCGTTCATCCAGCACAAAGGGAACGGGTTGCAGGAGAAACACTTACTCTGGTTTCTCAGTCTGTTTCCTAGTGCCGGTTTGAAGTGCCTGCCGTTTTCACTGTAAAACCGGGTTGGAGCTTGAACCTCCCCATATATATGTATGGAGTGGAGTTTGCAAGTGAAAAGAAACTTTGTGTTCCCTTCAAGCTAGGTGAAGGACGGCTTTCACACACACTTATCTCTCAGAACTGAGCATGTGGAGAGACGTTCGTTCATCCAGCACAAATGGAACGGGTTGCAGGAGAAACACTTACTCTGGTTTCTCAGTCTGTTTCCTAGTGCCGGTTTGAAGTGCCTGCCGTTTTCACTGTAAAACCGGCCTGGAGCTTGAACCTCCCCATAGATATGCATGGAGTGGAGTTTGCAAGTGAAAAGAAACTTTGTGTTCCCTTCAAGCTAGGTGAAGGACGGCTTTCACACACACTTATGTCTCAGAACTGAGCATGTGGAGAGACGTTCGTTCATCCAGCACAAAGGGAATGGGATGCAGGAGAAACACTTACTCTGGTTTCTCAGTCTGTTTCCTAAAGCCGGTTTGAAGTGCCTGCCGTTTTCACTGTAAAATCGGGTTGGAGCTTTAACCTACCCATATATATGTATTGAAAGTAGTTTAAAACTGAAAAGAAACTTTGTGTTCCCTTCAAGCTAGGTGAAGGACGGCTTTCACACACACTTATCTCTCAGAACTGAGCATGTGGAGAGACGTTCGTTCATCCAGCACAAAGGGAACGGGTTGCAGGAGAAACACTTACTCTGGTTTCTCAGTCTGTTTCCTAGTGCCGGTTTGAAGTGCCTGCCGTTTTCACTGTAAAACCGGGTTGGAGCTTGAACCTCCCCATATATATGTATGGAGTGGAGTTTGCAACTGAAAAGAAACTTTGTGTTCCCTTCAAGCTAGGTGAAGGACGGCTTTCACACACACTTATCTCTCAGAACTGAGCATGTGGAGAGACGTTCGTTCATCCAGCACAAATGGAACGGGTTGCAGGAGAAACACTTACTCTGGTTTCTCAGTCTGTTTCCTAGTGCCGGTTTGAAGTGCCTGCCGTTTTCACTGTAAAACCGGCCTGGAGCTTGAACCTCCCTATATATATGTATGGAGTGGAGTTTGCAACTGAAAAGAAACTTTGTGTTCCCTTCAATCTAGGTGAAGGACGGCTTTCACACACACTTATCTCTCAGAACTGAGCATGTGGAGAGACGTTCGTTCATCCAGCACAAAGGGAACGGGTTGCAGGAGAATCACTTACTCTGGTTTCTCAGTCTGTTTCCTAGTGCCGGTTTGAAGTGCCTGCTGTTTCACTGTAAAACCGGGTTGGAGCTTGAACCTCCCCATATATATGTATGGAGTGGAGTTTGCAAGTGAAAAGAAACTTTGTGTTCCCTTCAAGCTAGGTGAAGGACGGCTTTCACACACACTTATCTCTCAGAACTGAGCATGTGGAGAGACGTTCGTTCATCCAGCACAAAGGGAACGGGTTGCAGGAGAAACACTTACTCTGGTTTCTCAGTCTGTTTCCTAGTGCCGGTTTGAATTGCCTGCCGTTTTCACTGTAAAACCGGGTTGGAGCTTGAACCTCCCCATATATATGTATGGAGTGGAGTTTGCAAGTGAAAAGAAACTTTGTGTTCCCTTCAAGCTAGGTGAAGGATGGCTTTCACACACACTTATCTCTCAGAACTGAGCATGTGGAGAGACGTTCGTTCATCCAGCACAAAGGGAACGGGTTGCAGGAGAAACACTTACTCTGGTTTCTCAGTCTGATTCCTAGTGCCGGTTTGAAGTGCCTGCCGTTTTCACTGTAAAACCGGCCTGGAGCTTGAACCTCCCCATAGATATGCATGGAGTGGAGTTTGCAACTGAAAAGAAACTTTGTGTTCCCTTCAAGCTAGGTGAAGGACGGCTTTCACACACACTTATCTCTCAGAACTGAGCATGTGGAGAGACGTTCGTTCATCCAGCACAAAGGGAATGGGATGCAGGAGAAACACTTACTCTGGTTTCTCAGTCTGTTCCTAATGCCGGTTTGAAGTGCCTGCCGTTTTCACTGTAAAATCGGGTTGGAGCTTTAACCTACCCATATATATGTATTGAAAGTAGTTTAAAACTGAAAAGAAACTTTGTGTTCCCTTCAAGCTAGGTGAAGGACGGCTTTCACACACACTTATCTCTCAGAACTGAGCATGTGGAGAGACGTTCGTTCATCCAGCACAAAGGGAATGGGATGCAGGAGAAACACTTACTCTGGTTTCTCAGTCTGTTCCTAATGCCGGTTTGAAGAGCCTGCCGTTTTCACTGTAAAATCGGGTTGGGGCTTTAACCTACCCATATATATGTATTGAAAGTAGTTTAAAACTGAAAAGAAACTTTGTGTTCCCTTCAAGCTAGGTGAAGGACGGCTTTCACACACACTTATCTCTCAGAACTGAGCATGTGGAGAGACGTTCGTTCATCCAGCACAAAGGGAACGGGTTGCAGGAGAAACACTTACTCTGGTTTCTGAGTCTGTTTCCTAGTGCCGGTTTGAAGTGCCTGCCGTTTTCACTGTAAAACCGGGTTGGAGCTTGAACCTCCCCATATATATGTATGGAGTGGAGTTTGCAAGTGAAAAGAAACTTTGTGTTCCCTTCAAGCTAGGTGAAGGACGGCTTTCACACACACTTATCTCTCAGAACTGAGCATGTGGAGAGACGTTCGTTCATCCAGCACAAATGGAACGGGTTGCAGGAGAAACACTTACTCTGGTTTCTCAGTCTGTTTCCTAGTGCCGGTTTGAAGTGCCTGCCGTTTTCACTGTAAAACCGGCCTGGAGCTTGAACTTCCCTATATATATGTATGGAGTGGAGTTTGCAACTGAAAAGAAACTTTGTGTTCCCTTCAAGCTAGGTGAAGGACGGCTTTCACACACACTTATCTCTCAGAACTGAGCATGTGGAGAGACGTTCGTTCATCCAGCACAAAGGGAACGGGTTGCAGGAGAAACACTTACTCTGGTTTCTCAGTCTGATTCCTAGTGCCGGTTTGAAGTGCCTGCCGTTTTCACTGTAAAACCGGCCTGGAGCTTGAACCTCCCCATAGATATGCATGGAGTGGAGTTTGCAACTGAAAAGAAACTTTGTGTTCCCTTCAAGCTAGGTGAAGGACGGCTTTCACACACACTTATCTCTCAGAACTGAGCATGTGGAGAGACGTTCGTTCATCCAGCACAAATGGAATGGGATGCAGGAGAAACACTTACTCTGGTCTCTCAGTCTGTTTCCTAAAGCCGGTTTGAAGTGCCTGGAGTTTTCACTGTAAAACCGGGTTGGAGCTTTAACCTACCCATATATATATATGGAAAGTAGTTTACAACTAAAAAGAAACTTTGTGATCCCTTCAAGCTAGGTGAAGGACGGCTTTCACACACACTTATCTCTCAGAACTGAGCATGTGGAGAGACGTTCGTTCATCCAGCACAAAGGGAACGGGTTGCAGGAGAAACACTTACTCTGGTTTCTGAGTCTGTTTCCTAGTGCCGGTTTGAAGTGCCTGCCGTTTTCACTGTAAAACCGGGTTGGAGCTTGAACCTCCCTATATATATGTATGGAGTGGAGTTTGCAAGTGAAAAGAAACTTTGTGTTCCCTTCAAGCTAGGTGAAGGACGGCTTTCACACACACTTATCTCTCAGAACTGAGCATGTGGAGAGACGTTCGTTCATCCAGCACATAGGGAACGGGTTGCAGGAGAAACACTTACTCTGGTTTCTCAGTCTGTTTCCTAGTGCCGGTTTGAAGTGCCTGCCGTTTTCACTGTAAAACCGGGTTGGAGCTTGAACCTCCCCATATATATGTATGGAGTGGAGTTTGCAAGTGAAAAGAAACTTTGTGTTCCCTTCAAGCTAGGTGAAGTACGGCTTTCACACACACTTATCTCTCAGAACTGAGCATGTGGAGAGACGTTCGTTCATCCAGCACAAATGGAACGGGTTGCAGGAGAAACACTTACTCTGGTTTCTCAGTCTGTTTCCTAGTGCCGGTTTGAAGTGCCTGCCATTTTCACTGTAAAACCGGCCTGGAGTTTGAACCTCCCCATATATATGTATGGAGTGGAGTTTGCAACTGAAAAGAAACTTTGTGTTCCCTTCAAGCTAGGTGAAGGACAGCTTTCACACACACTTATCTCTCAGAAATGAGCATGTGGAGAGACGTTCGTTCATCCAGCACAAAGGGAATGGGATGCAGGAGAAACACTTACTCTGGTTTCTCAGTCTGTTCCTAATGCCGTTTTGAAGTGCCTGCCGTTTTCACTGTAAAACCGGGTTGGAGCTTTAACCTACCCATATATATGTATGGAAAGTAGTTTACAACTGAAAAGAAACTTTGTGTTCCCTTCAAGATAGGTGAAGGACGGCTTTCACACACACTTATCTCTCAGAACTGAGCATGTGGAGAGACGTTCGTTCATCCAGCACAAAGGGAACGGGTTGCACGAGAAACACTTACTCTGGTTTCTCAGTCTGTTTCCTAGTGCCGGTTTGAAGTGCCTGCCGTTTTCACTGTAAAACCGGCCTGGAGCTTGAACCTCCCCATAGATATGCATGGAGTGGAGTTTGCAACTGAAAAGAAACTTTGTGTTCCCTTCAAGCTAGGTGAAGGACGGCTTTCACACACACTTATCTCTCAGAACTGAGCATGTGGAGAGACGTTCGTTCATCCAGCACAAAGGGAACGGGTTGCAGGAGAAACACTTACTCTGGTTTCTGAGTCTGTTTCCTAGTGCCGGTTTGAAGTGCCTGCCGTTTTCACTGTAAAACCGGGTTGGAGCTTGAACCTCCCCATATATATGTATGGAGTGGAGTTTGCAAGTGAAAAGAAACTTTGTGTTCCCTTCAAGCTAGGTGAAGGACGGCTTTCACACACACTTATCTCTCAGAACTGAGCATGTGGAGAGACGTTCGTTCATCCAGCACAAAGGGAACGGGTTGCAGGAGAAACACTTACTCTGGTTTCTCAGTCTGTTTCCTAGTGCCGGTTTGAAGTGCCTGCCGTTTTCACTGTAAAACCGGCCTGGAGCTTGAACCTCCCCATAGATATGCATGGAGTGGAGTTTGCAACTGAAAAGAAACTTTGTGTTCCCTTCAAGCTAGGTGAAGGACGGCTTTCACACACACTTATCTCTCAGAACTGAGCATGTGGAGAGACGTTCGTTCATCCAGCACAAAGGGAACGGGTTGCAGGAGAAACACTTACTCTGGTTTCTCAGTCTGTTTCCTAGTGCCGGTTTGAAGTGCCTGCCGTTTTCACTGTAAAACCGGGTTGGAGCTTGAACCTCCCCATATATATGTATGGAGTGGAGTTTGCAAGTGAAAAGAAACTTTGTGTTCCCTTCAAGCTAGGTGAAGGACGGCTTTCACACACACTTATCTCTCAGAACTGAGCATGTGGAGAGACGTTCGTTCATCCAGCACAAAGGGAACGGGTTGCAGGAGAAACACTTACTCTGGTTTCTCAGTCTGTTTCCTAGTGCCGGTTTGAAGTGCCTGCCGTTTTCACTGTAAAACCGGCCTGGAGCTTGAACCTCCCCATAGATATGCATGGAGTGGAGTTTGCAAGTGAAAAGAAACTTTGTGTTCCCTTCAAGCTAGGTGAAGGACGGCTTTCACACACACTTATGTCTCAGAACTGAGCATGTGGAGAGACGTTCGTTCATCCAGCACAAAGGGAATGGGATGCAGGAGAAACACTTACTCTGGTTTCTCAGTCTGTTTCCTAAAGCCGGTTTGAAGTGCCTGCCGTTTTCACTGTAAAATCGGGTTGGAGCTTTAACCTACCCATATATATGTATTGAAAGTAGTTTAAAACTGAAAAGAAACTTTGTGTTCCCTTCAAGCTAGGTGAAGGACGGCTTTCACACACACTTATCTCTCAGAACTGAGCATGTGGAGAGACGTTCGTTCATCCAGCACAAAGGGAACGGGTTGCAGGAGAAACACTTACTCTGGTTTCTCAGTCTGTTTCCTAGTGCCGGTTTGAAGTGCCTGCCGTTTTCACTGTAAAACCGGGTTGGAGCTTGAACCTCCCCATATATATGTATGGAGTGGAGTTTGCAACTGAAAAGAAACTTTGTGTTCCCTTCAAGCTAGGTGAAGGACGGCTTTCACACACACTTATCTCTCAGAACTGAGCATGTGGAGAGACGTTCGTTCATCCAGCACAAATGGAACGGGTTGCAGGAGAAACACTTACTCTGGTTTCTCAGTCTGTTTCCTAGTGCCGGTTTGAAGTGCCTGCCGTTTTCACTGTAAAACCGGCCTGGAGCTTGAACCTCCCTATATATATGTATGGAGTGGAGTTTGCAACTGAAAAGAAACTTTGTGTTCCCTTCAATCTAGGTGAAGGACGGCTTTCACACACACTTATCTCTCAGAACTGAGCATGTGGAGAGACGTTCGTTCATCCAGCACAAAGGGAACGGGTTGCAGGAGAATCACTTACTCTGGTTTCTCAGTCTGTTTCCTAGTGCCGGTTTGAAGTGCCTGCTGTTTCACTGTAAAACCGGGTTGGAGCTTGAACCTCCCCATATATATGTATGGAGTGGAGTTTGCAAGTGAAAAGAAACTTTGTGTTCCCTTCAAGCTAGGTGAAGGACGGCTTTCACACACACTTATCTCTCAGAACTGAGCATGTGGAGAGACGTTCGTTCATCCAGCACAAAGGGAACGGGTTGCAGGAGAAACACTTACTCTGGTTTCTCAGTCTGTTTCCTAGTGCCGGTTTGAATTGCCTGCCGTTTTCACTGTAAAACCGGGTTGGAGCTTGAACCTCCCCATATATATGTATGGAGTGGAGTTTGCAAGTGAAAAGAAACTTTGTGTTCCCTTCAAGCTAGGTGAAGGATGGCTTTCACACACACTTATCTCTCAGAACTGAGCATGTGGAGAGACGTTCGTTCATCCAGCACAAAGGGAACGGGTTGCAGGAGAAACACTTACTCTGGTTTCTCAGTCTGATTCCTAGTGCCGGTTTGAAGTGCCTGCCGTTTTCACTGTAAAACCGGCCTGGAGCTTGAACCTCCCCATAGATATGCATGGAGTGGAGTTTGCAACTGAAAAGAAACTTTGTGTTCCCTTCAAGCTAGGTGAAGGACGGCTTTCACACACACTTATCTCTCAGAACTGAGCATGTGGAGAGACGTTCGTTCATCCAGCACAAAGGGAATGGGATGCAGGAGAAACACTTACTCTGGTTTCTCAGTCTGTTCCTAATGCCGGTTTGAAGTGCCTGCCGTTTTCACTGTAAAATCGGGTTGGAGCTTTAACCTACCCATATATATGTATTGAAAGTAGTTTAAAACTGAAAAGAAACTTTGTGTTCCCTTCAAGCTAGGTGAAGGACGGCTTTCACACACACTTATCTCTCAGAACTGAGCATGTGGAGAGACGTTCGTTCATCCAGCACAAAGGGAATGGGATGCAGGAGAAACACTTACTCTGGTTTCTCAGTCTGTTCCTAATGCCGGTTTGAAGAGCCTGCCGTTTTCACTGTAAAATCGGGTTGGAGCTTTAACCTACCCATATATATGTATTGAAAGTAGTTTAAAACTGAAAAGAAACTTTGTGTTCCCTTCAAGCTAGGTGAAGGACGGCTTTCACACACACTTATCTCTCAGAACTGAGCATGTGGAGAGACGTTCGTTCATCCAGCACAAAGGGAACGGGTTGCAGGAGAAACACTTACTCTGGTTTCTGAGTCTGTTTCCTAGTGCCGGTTTGAAGTGCCTGCCGTTTTCACTGTAAAACCGGGTTGGAGCTTGAACCTCCCCATATATATGTATGGAGTGGAGTTTGCAAGTGAAAAGAAACTTTGTGTTCCCTTCAAGCTAGGTGAAGGACGGCTTTCACACACACTTATCTCTCAGAACTGAGCATGTGGAGAGACGTTCGTTCATCCAGCACAAATGGAACGGGTTGCAGGAGAAACACTTACTCTGGTTTCTCAGTCTGTTTCCTAGTGCCGGTTTGAAGTGCCTGCCGTTTTCACTGTAAAACCGGGTTGGAGCTTGAACTTCCCTATATATATGTATGGAGTGGAGTTTGCAACTGAAAAGAAACTTTGTGTTCCCTTCAAGCTAGGTGAAGGACGGCTTTCACACACACTTATCTCTCAGAACTGAGCATGTGGAGAGACGTTCGTTCATCCAGCACAAAGGGAACGGGTTGCAGGAGAAACACTTACTCTGGTTTCTCAGTCTGATTCCTAGTGCCGGTTTGAAGTGCCTGCCGTTTTCACTGTAAAACCGGCCTGGAGCTTGAACCTCCCCATAGATATGCATGGAGTGGAGTTTGCAACTGAAAAGAAACTTTGTGTTCCCTTCAAGCTAGGTGAAGGACGGCTTTCACACACACTTATCTCTCAGAACTGAGCATGTGGAGAGACGTTCGTTCATCCAGCACAAAGGGAATGGGATGCAGGAGAAACACTTACTCTGGTCTCTCAGTCTGTTTCCTAAAGCCGGTTTGAAGTGCCTGGAGTTTTCACTGTAAAACCGGGTTGGAGCTTTAACCTACCCATATATATATATGGAAAGTAGTTTACAACTGAAAAGAAACTTTGTGATCCCTTCAAGCTAGGTGAAGGACGGCTTTCACACACACTTATCTCTCAGAACTGAGCATGTGGAGAGACGTTCGTTCATCCAGCACAAAGGGAACGGGTTGCAGGAGAAACACTTACTCTGGTTTCTGAGTCTGTTTCCTAGTGCCGGTTTGAAGTGCCTGCCGTTTTCACTGTAAAACCGGGTTGGAGCTTGAACCTCCCTATATATATGTATGGAGTGGAGTTTGCAAGTGAAAAGAAACTTTGTGTTCCCTTCAAGCTAGGTGAAGGACGGCTTTCACACACACTTATCTCTCAGAACTGAGCATGTGGAGAGACGTTCGTTCATCCAGCACATAGGGAACGGGTTGCAGGAGAAACACTTACTCTGGTTTCTCAGTCTGTTTCCTAGTGCCGGTTTGAAGTGCCTGCCGTTTTCACTGTAAAACCGGGTTGGAGCTTGAACCTCCCCATATATATGTATGGAGTGGAGTTTGCAAGTGAAAAGAAACTTTGTGTTCCCTTCAAGCTAGGTGAAGTACGGCTTTCACACACACTTATCTCTCAGAACTGAGCATGTGGAGAGACGTTCGTTCATCCAGCACAAATGGAACGGGTTGCAGGAGAAACACTTACTCTGGTTTCTCAGTCTGTTTCCTAGTGCCGGTTTGAAGTGCCTGCCATTTTCACTGTAAAACCGGCCTGGAGTTTGAACCTCCCCATATATATGTATGGAGTGGAGTTTGCAACTGAAAAGAAACTTTGTGTTCCCTTCAAGCTAGGTGAAGGACAGCTTTCACACACACTTATCTCTCAGAAATGAGCATGTGGAGAGACGTTCGTTCATCCAGCACAAAGGGAATGGGATGCAGGAGAAACACTTACTCTGGTTTCTCAGTCTGTTCCTAATGCCGTTTTGAAGTGCCTGCCGTTTTCACTGTAAAACCGGGTTGGAGCTTTAACCTACCCATATATATGTATGGAAAGTAGTTTACAACTGAAAAGAAACTTTGTGTTCCCTTCAAGATAGGTGAAGGACGGCTTTCACACACACTTATCTCTCAGAACTGAGCATGTGGAGAGACGTTCGTTCATCCAGCACAAAGGGAACGGGTTGCAGGAGAAACACTTACTCTGGTTTCTGAGTCTGTTTCCTAGTGCCGGTTTGAAGTGCCTGCCGTTTTCACTGTAAAACCGGCCTGGAGCTTGAACCTCCCCATATATATGTATGGATTGGAGTTTGCAACTGAAAAGAAACTTTGTGTTCCCTTCAAGCTAGGTGAAGGACGGCTTTCACACACACTTATCTCTCAGAACTGAGCATGTGGAGAGACGTTCGTTCATCCAGCACAAAGGGAATGGGATGCAGGAGAAACACTTACTCTGGTTTCTCAGTCTGTTTCCTAGTGCCGGTTTGAAGTGCCTGCCGTTTTCACTGTAAAACCGGGTTGCAGCTTGAACCTCCCCATATATATGTATGGAGTGGATTTTGCAAGTGAAAAGAAACTTTGTGTTCCCTTCAAGCTAGGTGAAGGACGGCTTTCACACACACTTATCTCTCAGAACTGAGCATGTGGAGAGACGTTCGTTCATTCAGCACAAAGGGAACGGGTTGCACGAGAAACACTTACTCTGGTTTCTCAGTCTGTTTCCTAGTGCCGGTTTGAAGTGCCTGCCGTTTTCACTGTAAAACCGGCCTGGAGCTTGAACCTCCCCATAGATATGCATGGAGTGGAGTTTGCAAGTGAAAAGAAACTTTGTGTTCCCTTCAAGCTAGGTGAAGGACGGCTTTCACACACACTTATCTCTCAGAACTGAGCATGTGGAGAGACGTTCGTTCATCCAGCACAAAGGGAACGGGTTGCAGGAGAAACACTTACTCTGGTTTCTGAGTCTGTTTCCTAGTGCCGGTTTGAAGTGCCTGCCGTTTTCACTGTAAAACCGGCCTGGAGCTTGAACCTCCCCATAGATATGCATGGAGTGGAGTTTGCAACTGAAAAGAAACTTTGTGTTCCCTTCAAGCTAGGTGAAGGACGGCTTTCACACACACTTATCTCTCAGAACTGAGCATGTGGAGAGACGTTCGTTCATCCAGCACAAAGGGAATGGGATGCAGGAGAAACACTTACTCTGGTTTCTCAGTCTGTTCCTAATGCCGGTTTGAAGTGCCTGCCGTTTTCACTGTAAAATCGGGTTGGAGCTTTAACCTACCCATATATATGTATTGAAAGTAGTTTAAAACTGAAAAGAAACTTTGTGTTCCCTTCAAGCTAGGTGAAGGACGGCTTTCACACACACTTATCTCTCAGAACTGAGCATGTGGAGAGACGTTCGTTCATCCAGCACAAAGGGAATGGGATGCAGGAGAAACACTTACTCTGGTTTCTCAGTCTGTTCCTAATGCCGGTTTGAAGAGCCTGCCGTTTTCACTGTAAAATCGGGTTGGAGCTTTAACCTACCCATATATATGTATTGAAAGTAGTTTAAAACTGAAAAGAAACTTTGTGTTCCCTTCAAGCTAGGTGAAGGACGGCTTTCACACACACTTATCTCTCAGAACTGAGCATGTGGAGAGACGTTCGTTCATCCAGCACAAAGGGAACGGGTTGCAGGAGAAACACTTACTCTGGTTTCTGAGTCTGTTTCCTAGTGCCGGTTTGAAGTGCCTGCCGTTTTCACTGTAAAACCGGGTTGGAGCTTGAACCTCCCCATATATATGTATGGAGTGGAGTTTGCAAGTGAAAAGAAACTTTGTGTTCCCTTCAAGCTAGGTGAAGGACGGCTTTCACACACACTTATCTCTCAGAACTGAGCATGTGGAGAGACGTTCGTTCATCCAGCACAAATGGAACGGGTTGCAGGAGAAACACTTACTCTGGTTTCTCAGTCTGTTTCCTAGTGCCGGTTTGAAGTGCCTGCCGTTTTCACTGTAAAACCGGCCTGGAGCTTGAACTTCCCTATATATATGTATGGAGTGGAGTTTGCAACTGAAAAGAAACTTTGTGTTCCCTTCAAGCTAGGTGAAGGACGGCTTTCACACACACTTATCTCTCAGAACTGAGCATGTGGAGAGACGTTCGTTCATCCAGCACAAAGGGAACGGGTTGCAGGAGAAACACTTACTCTGGTTTCTCAGTCTGATTCCTAGTGCCGGTTTGAAGTGCCTGCCGTTTTCACTGTAAAACCGGCCTGGAGCTTGAACCTCCCCATAGATATGCATGGAGTGGAGTTTGCAACTGAAAAGAAACTTTGTGTTCCCTTCAAGCTAGGTGAAGGACGGCTTTCACACACACTTATCTCTCAGAACTGAGCATGTGGAGAGACGTTCGTTCATCCAGCACAAAGGGAATGGGATGCAGGAGAAACACTTACTCTGGTCTCTCAGTCTGTTTCCTAAAGCCGGTTTGAAGTGCCTGGAGTTTTCACTGTAAAACCGGGTTGGAGCTTTAACCTACCCATATATATATATGGAAAGTAGTTTACAACTGAAAAGAAACTTTGTGATCCCTTCAAGCTAGGTGAAGGACGGCTTTCACACACACTTATCTCTCAGAACTGAGCATGTGGAGAGACGTTCGTTCATCCAGCACATAGGGAACGGGTTGCAGGAGAAACACTTACTCTGGTTTCTCAGTCTGTTTCCTAGTGCCGGTTTGAAGTGCCTGCCGTTTTCACTGTAAAACCGGGTTGGAGCTTGAACCTCCCCATATATATGTATGGAGTGGAGTTTGCAAGTGAAAAGAAACTTTGTGTTCCCTTCAAGCTAGGTGAAGTACGGCTTTCACACACACTTATCTCTCAGAACTGAGCATGTGGAGAGACGTTCGTTCATCCAGCACAAATGGAACGGGTTGCAGGAGAAACACTTACTCTGGTTTCTCAGTCTGTTTCCTAGTGCCGGTTTGAAGTGCCTGCCATTTTCACTGTAAAACCGGCCTGGAGTTTGAACCTCCCCATATATATGTATGGAGTGGAGTTTGCAACTGAAAAGAAACTTTGTGTTCCCTTCAAGCTAGGTGAAGGACAGCTTTCACACACACTTATCTCTCAGAAATGAGCATGTGGAGAGACGTTCGTTCATCCAGCACAAAGGGAATGGGATGCAGGAGAAACACTTACTCTGGTTTCTCAGTCTGTTCCTAATGCCGTTTTGAAGTGCCTGCCGTTTTCACTGTAAAACCGGGTTGGAGCTTTAACCTACCCATATATATGTATGGAAAGTAGTTTACAACTGAAAAGAAACTTTGTGTTCCCTTCAAGATAGGTGAAGGACGGCTTTCACACACACTTATCTCTCAGAACTGAGCATGTGGAGAGACGTTCGTTCATCCAGCACAAAGGGAACGGGTTGCAGGAGAAACACTTACTCTGGTTTCTGAGTCTGTTTCCTAGTGCCGGTTTGAAGTGCCTGCCGTTTTCACTGTAAAACCGGCCTGGAGCTTGAACCTCCCCATATATATGTATGGATTGGAGTTTGCAACTGAAAAGAAACTTTGTGTTCCCTTCAAGCTAGGTGAAGGACGGCTTTCACACACACTTATCTCTCAGAACTGAGCATGTGGAGAGACGTTCGTTCATCCAGCACAAAGGGAATGGGATGCAGGAGAAACACTTACTCTGGTTTCTCAGTCTGTTTCCTAGTGCCGGTTTGAAGTGCCTGCCGTTTTCACTGTAAAACCGGGTTGCAGCTTGAACCTCCCCATATATATGTATGGAGTGGATTTTGCAAGTGAAAAGAAACTTTGTGTTCCCTTCAAGCTAGGTGAAGGACGGCTTTCACACACACTTATCTCTCAGAACTGAGCATGTGGAGAGACGTTCGTTCATCCAGCACAAAGGGAACGGGTTGCACGAGAAACACTTACTCTGGTTTCTCAGTCTGTTTCCTAGTGCCGGTTTGAAGTGCCTGCCGTTTTCACTGTAAAACCGGCCTGGAGCTTGAACCTCCCCATAGATATGCATGGAGTGGAGTTTGCAAGTGAAAAGAAACTTTGTGTTCCCTTCAAGCTAGGTGAAGGACGGCTTTCACACACACTTATCTCTCAGAACTGAGCATGTGGAGAGACGTTCGTTCATCCAGCACAAAGGGAACGGGTTGCAGGAGAAACACTTACTCTGGTTTCTGAGTCTGTTTCCTAGTGCCGGTTTGAAGTGCCTGCCGTTTTCACTGTAAAACCGGGTTGGAGCTTGAACCTCCCCATATATATGTATGGAGTGGAGTTTGCAACTGAAAAGAAACTTTGTGTTCCCTTCAAGCTAGGTGAAGGGCGGCTTTCACACACACTTATCTCTCAGAACTCAGCATGTGGAGAGACGTTCGTTCATCCAGCACATAGGGAACGGGTTGCAGGAGAAACACTTACTCTGGTTTCTCAGTCTGTTTCCTAGTGCCGGTTTGAAGTGCCTGCCGTTTTCACTGTAAAACCGGGTTGGAGCTTGAACCTCCCCATATATATGTATGGAGTGGAGTTTGCAAGTGAAAAGAAACTTTGTGTTCCCTTCAAGCTAGGTGAAGTATGGCTTTCACACACACTTATCTCTCAGAACTGAGCATGTGGAGAGACGTTCGTTCATCCAGCACAAAGGGAACGGGTTGCAGGAGAAACACTTAGTCTGGTTTCTCAGTCTGTTTCCTAGTGCCGGTTTGAAGTGCCTGCCATTTTCACTGTAAAACCGGCCTGGAGTTTGAACCTCCCCATATATATGTATGGATTGGGGTTTGCAACTGAAAAGAAACTTTGTGTTCCCTTCAAGCTAGGTGAAGGACGGCTTTCACACACACTTATCTCTCAGAACTGAGCATGTGGAGAGACGTTCGTTCATCCAGCACAAAGGGAATGGGATGCAGGAGAAACACTTACTCTGGTTTCTCAGTCTGTTCCTAATGCCGGTATGAAGTGCCTGCGTTTTCACTGTAAAATCGGGTTGGAGCTTTAACCTACCCATATATATGTATGGAAAGTAGTTTACAACTGAAAAGAAACTTTGTGTTCCCTTCAAGCTAGGTGAAGGACGGCTTTCACACACACTTATCTCTCAGAACTGAGCATGTGGAGAGACGTTCGTTCATCCAGCACAAAGGGAACGGGTTGCAGGAGAAACACTTACTCTGGTTTCTCAGTCTGTTTCCTAGTGCCGGTTTGAAGTGCCTGCCGTTTTCACTGTAAAACCGGGTTGGAGCTTGAACCTCCCCATATATATGTATGGAGTGGAGTTTGCAAGTGAAAAGAAACTTTGTGTTCCCTTCAAGCTAGGTGAAGGACGGCTTTCACACACACTTATCTCTCAGAACTGAGCATGTGGAGAGACGTTTGTTCATCCAGCACAAATGGAACGGGTTGCAGGAGAAACACTTATTCTGGTTTCTCAGTCTGTTTCCTAGTGCCGGTTTGAAGTGCCTGCCGTTTTCACTGTAAAACCGGCCTGGAGCTTGAACCTCCCTATATATATGTATGGAGTGGAGTTTGCAACTGAAAAGAAACTTTGTGTTCCCTTCAAGCTAGGTGAAGGACGGCTTTCACACACACTTATCTCTCAGAACTGAGCATGTGGAGAGACGTTCGTTCATCCAGCACAAAGGGAACGGGTTGCAGGAGAATCAATTACTCTGGTTTCTCAGTCTGTTTCCTAGTGCTGGTTTGAAGTGCCTGCTGTTTCACTGTAAAACCGGGTTGGAGCTTGAACCTCCCCATATATATGTATGGAGTGGAGTTTGCAAGTGAAAAGAAACTTTGTGTTTCCTTCAAGCTAGGTGAAGGACTACTTTCACACACATTTATCTCTCAGAACTGAGCATGTGGAGAGACGTTCGTTCATCCAGCACAAAGGGAACGGGTTGCAGGAGAAACACTTACTCTGGTTTCTCAGTCTGTTTCCTAGTGCCGGTTTGAATTGCCTGCCGTTTTCACTGTAAAACCGGGTTGGAGCTTGAACCTCCCCATATATATGTATGGAGTGGAGTTTGCAAGTGAAAAGAAACTTTGTGTTCCCTTCAAGCTAGGTGAAGGACGGCTTTCACACACACTTATCTCTCAGAACTGAGCATGTGGAGAGACGTTCGTTCATCCAGCACAAAGGGAACGGGTTGCAGGAGAAACACTTACTCTGGTTTCTCAGTCTGATTCCTAGTGCCGGTTTGAAGTGCCTGCCGTTTTCACTGTAAAACCGGCCTGGAGCTTGAACCTCCCCATAGATATGCATGGAGTGGTGTTTGCAACTGAAAAGAAACTTTGTGTTCCGTTCAAGCTAGGTGAAGGACGGCTTTCACACACACTTATCTCTCAGAACTGAGCATGTGGAGAGACGTTCGTTCATCCAGCACAAAGGGAATGGGATGCAGGAGAAACACTTACTCTGGTTTCTCAGTCTGTTTCCTAAAGCCGGTTTGAAGTGCCTGGAGTTTTCACTGTAAAACCGGGTTGGAGCTTTAACCTACCCATATATATATATGGAAAGTAGTTTACAACTGAAAAGAAACTTTGTGTTCCCTTCAAGCTAGGTGAAGGACGGCTTTCACACACAATTATCTCTCAGAACTGAGCATGTGGAGAGACGTTCGTTCATCCAGCACAAAGGGAAAGGGTTGCAGGAGAAACACTTACTCTGGTTTCTCAGTCTGTTTCCTAGTGCCGGTTTGAAGTGCCTGCCGTTTTCACTGTAAAACCGGGTTGGAGCTTGAACCTCCCCATATATATGTGTGGAGTGGAGTTTGCAAGTGAAAAGAAACTTTGTGTTCCCTTCAAGCTAGGTGAAGGACGACTTTCACACACACTTATCTCTCAGAACTGAGCATGTGGTGAGACGTTCGTTCATCCAGCACATAGGGAACGGGTTGCAGGAGAAACACTTACTCTGGTTTCTCAGTCTGTTTCCTAGTGCCGGTTTGAAGTGCCTTCCGTTTTCACTGTAAAACCGGGTTGGAGCTTGAACCTCCCCATATATATGTATGGAGTGGAGTTTGCAAGTGAAAAGAAACTTTGTGTTCCCTTCAAGCTAGGTGAAGTACGGCTTTCACACACACTTATCTCTCAGAACTGAGCATGTGGAGAGACGTTCGTTCATCCAGCACAAAGGGAACGGGTTGCAGGAGAAACACTTACTCTGGTTTCTCTGTCTGTTTCCTAGTGCCGGTTTGAAGTGCCTGCCATTTTCACTGTAAAACCGGCCTGGAGTTTGAACCTCCCCATATATATGTATGGAGTGGAGTTTGCAACTGAAAAGAAACTTTGTGTTCCCTTCAAGCTAGGTGAAGGACGGCTTTCACACACACTTATCTCTCAGAACTGAGCATGTGGAGAGACGTTCGTTCATCCAGCACAAAGGGAATGGGATGCAGGAGAAACACTTACTCTGGTTTCTCAGTCTGTTTCCTAATGCCGGTTTGAAGTGCCTGCCGTTTTCACTGTAAAACCGGGTTGGAGCTTTAACCTACCCATATATATGTATGGAAAGTAGTTTACAACTGAAAAGAAACTTTGTGTTCCCTTCAAGCTAGGTGAAGGACGGCTTTCACACACACTTATCTCTCAGAACTGAGCATGTGGAGAGACGTTCGTTCATCCAGCACAAAGGGAATGGGATGCAGGAGAAACACTTACTCTGGTTTCTCAGTCTGTTTCCTAAAGCCGGTTTGAAGTGCCTGGAGTTTTCTCTGTAAAACCGGGTTGGAGCTTTAACCTACCCATATATATATATGGAAAGTAGTTTACAACTGAAAAGAAACTTTGTGTTCCCTTCAAGCTAGGTGAAGGACGGCTTTCACACACACTTATCTCTCAGAACTGAGCATGTGGAGAGACGTTCGTTCATCCAGCACAAAGGGAACGGGTTGCAGGAGAAACACTTACTCTGGTTTCTCAGTCTGTTTCCTAGTGCCGGTTGGAAGTGCCTGCCGTTTTCACTGTAAAACCGGGATGGAGCTTGAACCTCCCCATATATATGTATGGAGTGGAGTTTGCAAGTGAAAAGAAACTTTGTGTTCCCTTCAAGCTAGGTGAAGGACGGCTTTCACACACACTTATCTCTCAGAACTGAGCATGTGGTGAGACGTTCGTTCATCCAGCACATAGGGAACGGGTTGCAGGAGAAACACTTACTCTGGTTTCTCAGTCTGTTTCCTAGTGCCGGTTTGAAGTGCCTGCCGTTTTCACTGTAAAACCGGGTTGAAGCTTGAACCTCCCCATATATATGTATGGAGTGGAGTTTGCAAGTGAAAAGAAACTTTGTGTTCCCTTCAAGCTAGGTGAAGTACGGCTTTCACACACACTTATCTCTCAGAACTGAGCATGTGGAGAGACGTTCGTTCATCCAGCACAAAGGGAACGGGTTGCAGGAGAAACACTTACTCTGGTTTCTCAGTCTGTTTCCTAGTGCCGGTTTGAAGTGCCTGCCATTTTCACTGTAAAACCGGCCTGGAGTTTGAACCTTCCCATATATATGTATGGAGTGGAGTTTGCAACTGAAAAGAAACTTTGTGTTCCCTTCAAGCTAGGTGAAGGACGGCTTTCACACACACTTATCTCTCAGAACTGAGCATGTGGAGAGACGTTCGTTCATCCAGCACAAAGGGAATGGGATGCAGGAGAAACACTTAATCTGGTTTCTCAGTCTGTTCCTAATGCCGTTTTGAAGTGCCTGCCGTTTTCACTGTAAAACCGGGTTGGAGCTTTAACCTACCCATATATATGTATGGAAAGTAGTTTACAACTGAAAAGAAACTTTGTGTTCCCTTCAAGCTAGGTGAAGGACGACTTTCACACACACTTATCTCTCAGAACTGAGCATGTGGAGAGACGTTCGTTCATCCAGCACAAAGGGAACGGGTTGCAGGAGAAACACTTACTCTGGTTTCTGAGTCTGTTTCCTAGTGCCGGTTTGAAGTGCCTGCCTTTTTCACTGTAAAACCGGGTTAGAGCTTGAACCTCCCCATATATATGTATGGAGTGGAGTTTGCAAGTGAAAAGAAACTTTGTGTTCCCTTCAAGCTAGGTGAAGGACGGCTTTCACACACACTTATCTCTCAGAACTGAGCATGTGGAGAGACGTTTGTTCATCCAGCACAAATGGAACGGGTTGCAGGAGAAACACTTATTCTGGTTTCTCAGTCTGTTTCCTAGTGCCGGTTTGAAGTGCCTGCCGTTTTCACTGTAAAACCGGCCTGGAGCTTGAACCTCCCTATATATATGTATGGAGTGGAGTTTGCAACTGAAAAGAAACTTTGTGTTCCCTTCAAGCTAGGTGAAGGACGGCTTTCACACACAATTATCTCTCAGAACTGAGCATGTGGAGAGACGTTCGTTCATCCAGCACAAAGGGAAAGTGTTGCAGGAGAAACACTTACTCTGGTTTCTCAGTCTGTTTCCTAGTGCCGGTTGGAAGTGCCTGCCGTTTTCACTGTAAAACCGGGTTGGAGCTTGAACCTCCCCATATATATGTGTGGAGTGGAGTTTGCAAGTGAAAAGAAACTTTGTGTTCCCTTCAAGCTAGGTGAAGGACGGCTTTCACACACACTTATCTCTCAGAACTGAGCATGTGGTGAGACGTTCGTTCATCCAGCACATAGGGAACGGGTTGCAGGAGAAACACTTACTCTGGTTTCTGAGTCTGTTTCCTAGTGCCGGTTTGAAGTGCCTGCCGTTTTCACTGTAAAACCGGGTTGGAGCTTGAACCTCCCCATATATATGTATGGAGTGGAGTTTGCAAGTGAAAAGAAACTTTGTGTTCCCTTCAAGCTAGGTGAAGTACGGCTTTCACACACACTTATCTCTCAGAAATGAGCATGTGGAGAGACGTTCGTTCATCCAGCACAAAGGGAACGGGTTGCAGGAGAAACACTTACTCTGGTTTCTCAGTCTGTTTCCTAGTGCCGGTTTGAAGTGCCTGCCATTTTCACTGTAAAACCGGCCTGGAGTTTGAACCTCCCCATATATATGTATGGAGTGGAGTTTGCAACTGAAAAGAAACTTTGTGTTCCCTTCAAGCTAGGTGAAGGACGGCTTTCACACACACTTATCTCTCAGAACTGAGCATGTGGAGAGACGTTCGTTCATCCAGCACAAAGGGAATGGGATGCAGGAGAAACACTTACTCTGGTTTCTCAGTCTGTTCCTAATGCCGTTTTGAAGTGCCTGCCGTTTTCACTGTAAAACCGGGTTGGAGCTTTAACCTACCCATATATATGTATGGAAAGTAGTTTACAACTGAAAAGAAACTTTGTGTTCCCTTCAAGCTAGGTGAAGGACGGCTTTCACACACACTTATCTCTCAGAACTGAGCATGTGGAGAGACGTTCGTTCATCCAGCACAAAGGGAATGGGATGCAGGAGAAACACTTACTCTGGTTTCTCAGTCTGTTTCCTAAAGCCGGTTTGAAGTGCCTGGAGTTTTCACTGTAAAACCGGGTTGGAGCTTTAACCTACCCATATATATATATGGAAAGTAGTTTACAACTGAAAAGAAACTTTGTGTTCCCTTCAAGCTAGGTGAAGGACGGCTTTCACACACACTTATCTCTCAGAACTGAGCATGTGGAGAGACGTTCGTTCATCCAGCACAAAGGGAACGGGTTGCAGGAGAAACACTTACTCTGGTTTCTCAGTCTGTTTCCTAGTGCCGGTTGGAAGTGCCTGCCGTTTTCACTGTAAAACCGGGTTGGAGCTTGAACCTCCCCATATATATGTATGGAGTGGAGTTTGCAAGTGAAAAGAAACTTTGTGTTCCCTTCAAGCTAGGTGAAGGACGGCTTTCACACACACTTATCTCTCAGAACTGAGCATGTGGTGAGACGTTCGTTCATCCAGCACATAGGGAACGTGTTGCAGGAGAAACACTTACTCAGGTTTCTCAGTCTGTTTCCTAGTGCCGGTTTGAAGTGCCTTCCGTTTTCACTGTAAAACCGGGTTGGAGCTTGAACCTCCCCATATATATGTATGGAGTGGAGTTTACAAGTGAAAAGAAACTTTGTGTTCCCTTCAAGCTAGGTGAAGGACGGCTTTCACACACACTTATCTCTCAGAACTGAGCATGTGGAGAGACGTTCGTTCATCCAGCACAAAGGGAACGGGTTGCAGGAGAAACACTTACTCTGGTTTCTCAGTCTGTTTCCTAGTGCCGGTTTGAAGTGCCTGCCATTTTCACTGTAAAACCGGCCTGGAGTTTGAACCTCCCCATATATATGTATGGAGTGGAGTTTGCAACTGAAAAGAAACTTTGTGTTCCCTTCAAGCTAGGTGAAGGACGGCTTTCACACACACTTATCTCTCAGAACTGAGCATGTGGAGAGACGTTCGTTCATCCAGCACAAAGGGAATGGGATGCAGGAGAAACACTTACTCTGGTTTCTCAGTCTGTTTCCTAAAGCCGGTTTGAAGTGCCTGGAGTTTTCACTGTAAAACCGGGTTGGAGCTTTAACCTACCCATATATATATATGGAAAGTAGTTTACAACTGAAAAGAAACTTTGTGTTCCCTTCAAGCTAGGTGAAGGACGGCTTTCACACACACTTATCTCTCAGAACTGAGCATGTGGAGAGACGTTCGTTCATCCAGCACAAAGGGAACGGGTTGCAGGAGAAACACTTACTCTGGTTTCTCAGTCTGATTCCTAGTGCCGGTTTGAAGTGCCTGCCGTTTTCACTGTAAAACCGGCCTGGAGCTTGAACCTCCCCATAGATATGCATGGAGTGGTGTTTGCAACTGAAAAGAAACTTTGTGTTCCGTTCAAGCTAGGTGAAGGACGGCTTTCACACACACTTATCTCTCAGAACTGAGCATGTGGAGAGACGTTCGTTCATCCAGCACAAAGGGAACGGGTTGCAGGAGAAACACTTACTCTGGTTTCTGAGTCTGTTTCCTAGTGCCGGTTTGAAGTGCCTGCCGTTTTCACTGTAAAACCGGGTTGGAGCTTGAACCTCCCCATATATATGTATGGAGTGGAGTTTGCAAGTGAAAAGAAACTTTGTGTTCCCTTCAAGCTAGGTGAAGGACGGCTTTCACACACACTTATCTCTCAGAACTGAGCATGTGGAGAGACGTTTGTTCATCCAGCACAAAGGGAACGGGTTGCAGGAGAAACACTTATTCTGGTTTCTCAGTCTGTTTCCTAGTGCCGGTTTGAAGTGCCTGCCGTTTTCACTGTAAAACCGGCCTGGAGCTTGAACCTCCCTATATATATGTATGGAGTGGAGTTTGCAACTGAAAAGAAACTTTGTGTTCCCTTCAAGCTAGGTGAAGGACGGCTTTCACACACACTTATCTCTCAGAACTGAGCATGTGGAGAGACGTTCGTTCATCCAGCACAAAGGGAACGGGTTGCAGGAGAATCAATTACTCTGGTTTCTCAGTCTGTTTCCTAGTGCCGGTTTGAAGTGCCTGCTGTTTCACTGTAAAACCGGCCTGGAGTTTGAACCTCCCCATATATATGTATGGAGTGGAGTTTGCAAGTGAAAAGAAACTTTGTGTTTCCTTCAAGCTAGGTGAAGGATTACTTTCACACACATTTATCTCTCAGAACTGAGCATGTGGAGAGACGTTCGTTCATCCAGCACAAAGGGAACGGGTTGCAGGAGAAACACTTACTCTGGTTTCTCAGTCTGTTTCCTAGTGCCGGTTTGAATTGCCTGCCGTTTTCACTGTAAAACCGGGTTGGAGCTTGAACCTCCCCATATATATGTATGGAGTGGAGTTTGCAAGTGAAAAGAAACTTTGTGTTCCCTTCAAGCTAGGTGAAGGACGGCTTTCACACACACTTATCTCTCAGAACTGAGCATGTGGAGAGACGTTCGTTCATCCAGCACAAAGGGAACGGGTTGCAGGAGAAACACTTACTCTGGTTTCTCAGTCTGATTCCTAGTGCCGGTTTGAAGTGCCTGCCGTTTTCACTGTAAAACCGGCCTGGAGCTTGAACCTCCCCATAGATATGCATGGAGTGGTGTTTGCAACTGAAAAGAAACTTTGTGTTCCGTTCAAGCTAGGTGAAGGACGGCTTTCACACACACTTATCTCTCAGAACTGAGCATGTGGAGAGACGTTCGTTCATCCAGCACAAAGGGAATGGGATGCAGGAGAAACACTTACTCTGGTTTCTCAGTCTGTTTCCTAAAGCCGGTTTGAAGTGCCTGGAGTTTTCACTGTAAAACCGGGTTGGAGCTTTAACCTACCCATATATATATATGGAAAGTAGTTTACAACTGAAAAGAAACTTTGTGTTCCCTTTAAGCTAGGTGAAGGACGGCTTTCACACACAATTATCTCTCAGAACTGAGCATGTGGAGAGACGTTCGTTCATCCAGCACAAAGGGAAAGGGTTGCAGGAGAAACACTTACTCTGGTTTCTCAGTCTGTTTCCTAGTGCCGGTTGGAAGTGCCTGCCGTTTTCACTGTAAAACCGGGTTGGAGCTTGAACCTCCCCATATATATGTATGGAGTGGAGTTTGCAAGTGAAAAGAAACTTTGTGTTCCCTTCAAGCTAGGTGAAGGACGGCTTTCACACACACTTATCTCTCAGAACTGAGCATGTGGTGAGACGTTCGTTCATCCAGCACATAGGGAACGTGTTGCAGGAGAAACACTTACTCAGGTTTCTCAGTCTGTTTCCTAGTGCCGGTTTGAAGTGCCTTCCGTTTTCACTGTAAAACCGGGTTGGAGCTTGAACCTCCCCATATATATGTATGGAGTGGAGTTTGCAAGTGAAAAGAAACTTTGTGTTCCCTTCAAGCTAGGTGAAGGACGGCTTTCACACACACTTATCTCTCAGAACTGAGCATGTGGAGAGACGTTCGTTCATCCAGCACAAAGGGAACGGGTTGCAGGAGAAACACTTACTCTGGTTTCTCAGTCTGTTTCCTAGTGCCGGTTTGAAGTGCCTGCCGTTTTCACTGTAAATCCGGCCTGGAGATTGAACCTCCCTATATATATGTATGGAGTGGAGTTTGCAACTGAAAAGAAACTTTGTGTTCCCTTCAATCTAGGTGAAGGACGGCTTTCACACACACTTATCTCTCAGAACTGAGCATGTGGAGAGACGTTCGTTCATCAAGCACAAAGGGAACGGGTTGCAGGAAAATCACTTACTCTGGTTTCTCAGTCTGTTTCCTAGTGCCGGTTTGAAGTGCCTGCTGTTTCACTGTAAAACCGGGTTGGAGCTTGAACCTCCCCATATATATGTATGGAGTGGAGTTTGCAAGTGAAAAGAAACTTTGTGTTCCCTTCAAGCTAGGTGAAGGACGGCTTTCACACACACTTATCTCTCAGAACTGAGCATGTGGAGAGACGTTCGTTCATCCAGCACAAAGGGAACGGGTTGCAGGAGAAACAATTACTCTGGTTTCTCAGTCTGTTTCCTAGTGCCGGTTTGAAGTGCCTGCCGTTTTCACTGTAAAACCGGCCTGGAGCTTGAACCTCCCCATAGATATGCATGGAGTGGAATTTGCAAGTGAAAAGAAACTTTGTGTTCCCTTCAAGCTAGGTGAAGGACGGCTTTCACACACACTTATGTCTCAGAACTGAGCATGTGGAGAGACGTTCGTTCATCCAGCACAAAGGGAATGGGATGCAGGAGAAACACTTACTCTGGTTTCTCAGTCTGTTTCCTAAAGCCGGTTTGAAGTGCCTGCCGTTTTCACTGTAAAATCGGGTTGGAGCTTTAACCTACCCATATATATGTATTGAAAGTAGTTTAAAACTGAAAAGAAACTTTGTGTTCCCTTCAAGCTAGGTGAAGGACGGCTTTCACACACACTTATCTCTCAGAACTGAGCATGTGGAGAGACGTTCGTTCATCCAGCACAAAGGGAACGGGTTGCAGGAGAAACACTTACTCTGGTTTCTGAGTCTGTTTCCTAGTGCCGATTTGAAGTGCCTGCCGTTTTCACTGTAAAACCGGCCTGGAGCTTGAACCTCCCCATATATATGTATGGAGTGGAGTTTGCAACTGAAAAGAAATTTTGTGTTCCCTTCAAGCTAGGTGAAGGACGGCTTTCACACACACTTATCTCTCAGAACTGAGCATGTGGAGAGACGTTCGTTCATCCAGCACAAATGGAACGGGTTGCAGGAGAAACACTTACTCTGGTTTCTCAGTCTGTTTCCTAGTGCCGGTTTGAAGTGCCTGCCGTTTTCACTGTAAAACCGGCCTGGAGATTGAACCTCCCTATATATATGTATGGGGTGGAGTTTGCAACTGAAAAGAAACTTTGTGTTCCCTTCAAGCTAGGTGAAGGACGGCTTTCACACACACTTATCTCTCAGAACTGAGCATGTGGAGAGACGTTCGTTCATCCAGCACAAAGGGAACGGGTTGCAGGAGAATCACTTGCTCTGGTTTCTCAGTCTGTTTCCTAGTGCCGGTTTGAAGTGCCTGCTGTTTCACTGTAAAACCGGGTTGGAGCTTGAACCTCCCCATATATATGTATGGAGTGGAGTTTGCAAGTGAAAAGAAACTTTGTGTTCCCTTCAAGCTAGGTGAAGGACGGCTTTCACACACACTTATCTCTCAGAACTGAGCATGTGGAGAGACGTTCGTTCATCCAGCACAAAGGGAACGGGTTGCAGGAGAAACACTTACTCTGGTTTCTCAGTCTGTTTCCTAGTGCCGGTTTGAATTGCCTGCCGTTTTCACTGTAAAACCGGGTTGGAGCTTGAACCTCCCCATATATATGTATGGAGTGGAGTTTGCAAGTGAAAAGAAACTTTGTGTTCCCTTCAAGCTAGGTGAAGGACGGCTTTCACACACACTTATCTCTCAGAACTGAGCATGTGGAGAGACGTTCGTTCATCCAGCCCAAAGGGAATGGGATGCAGGAGAAACACTTACTCTGGTTTCTCAGTCTGTTCCTAATGCCGGTTTGAAGTGCCTGCCGTTTTCACTGTAAAATCGGGTTGGAGCTTTAACCTACCCATATATATGTATTGAAAGTAGTTTAAAACTGAAAAGAAACTTTGTGTTCCCTTCAAGCTAGGTGAAGGACGGCTTTCACACACACTTATCTCTCAGAACTGAGCATGTGGAGAGACGTTCGTTCATCCAGCACAAAGGGAATGGGATGCAGGAGAAACACTTACTCTGGTTTCTCAGTCTGTTCCTAATGCCGGTTTGAAGTGCCTGCCGTTTTCACTGTAAAATCGGGTTGGAGCTTTAACCTACCCATATATATGTATTGAAAGTAGTTTAAAACTGAAAAGAAACTTTGTGTTCCCTTCAAGCTAGGTGAAGACGGCTTTCACACACACTTATCTCTCAGAACTGAGCATGTGGAGAGACGTTCGTTCATCCAGCACAAAGGGAACGGGTTGCAGGAGAAACACTTACTCTGGTTTCTCAGTCTGTTTCCTAGTGCCGGTTTGAAGTGCCTGCCGTTTTCACTGTAAAACCGGGTTGGAGCTTGAACCTCCCCATATATATGTATGGAGTGGAGTTTGCAAGTGAAAAGAAACTTTGTGTTCCCTTCAAGCTAGGTGAAGGACGGCTTTCACACACACTTATCTCTCAGAACTGAGCATGTGGAGAGACGTTCGTTCATCCAGCACAAAGGGAACGGGTTGCACGAGAAACACTTACTCTGGTTTCTCAGTCTGTTTCCTAGTGCCGGTTTGAAGTGCCTGCCGTTTTCACTGTAAAACCGGCCTGGAGCTTGAACCTCCCCATAGATATGCATGGAGTGGAGTTTGCAAGTGAAAAGAAACTTTGTGTTCCCTTCAAGCTAGGTGAAGGACGGCTTTCACACACACTTATGTCTCAGAACTGAGCATGTGGAGCCACGTTCGTTCATCCAGCACAAAGGGAATGGGATGCAGGAGAAACACTTACTCTGGTTTCTCAGTCTGTTTCCTAAAGCCGGTTTGAAGTGCCTGCCGTTTTCACTGTAAAATCGGGTTGGAGCTTTAACCTACCCATATATATGTATTGAAACTAGTTTAAAACTGAAAAGAAACTTTGTGTTCCCTTCAAGCTAGGTGAAGGACGGCTTTCACACACACTTATCTCTCAGAACTGAGCATGTGGAGAGACGTTCGTTCATCCAGCACAAAGGGAACGGGTTGCAGGAGAAACACTTACTCTGGTTTCTGAGTCTGTTTCCTAGTGCCGATTTGAAGTGCCTGCCGTTTTCACTGTAAAACCGGCCTGGAGCTTGAACCTCCCCATATATATGTATGGATTGGAGTTTGCAACTGAAAAGAAACTTTGTGTTCCCTTCAAGCTAGGTGAAGGACGGCTTTCACACACACTTATCTCTCAGAACTGAGCATGTGGAGAGACGTTCGTTCATCCAGCACAAATGGAACGGGTTGCAGGAGAAACACTTACTCTGGTTTCTCAGTCTGTTTCCTAGTGCCGGTTTGAAGTGCCTGCCGTTTTCACTGTAAAACCGGCCTGGAGATTGAACCTCCCTATATATATGTATGGGGTGGAGTTTGCAACTGAAAAGAAACTTTGTGTTCCCTTCAAGCTAGGTGAAGGACGGCTTTCACACACACTTATCTCTCAGAACTGAGCATGTGGAGAGACGTTCGTTCATCCAGCACAAAGGGAACGGGTTGCAGGAGAATCACTTACTCTGGTTTCTCAGTCTGTTTCCTTGTGCCGGTTTGAAGTGCCTGCCATTTTCACTGTAAAACCGGCCTGGAGTTTGAACCTCCCCATATATATGTATGGAGTGGAGCTTGCAACTGAAAAGAAACTTTGTGTTCCCTTCAAGCTAGGTGAAGGACGGCTTTCACACACACTTATCTCTCAGAACTGAGCATGTGGAGAGACGTTCATTCATCCAGCACAAAGGGAATGGGATGCAGGAGAAACACTTACTCTGGTTTCTCAGTCTGTTTCCTAGTGCCGGTTTGAAGTGCCTGCCGTTTTCACTGTAAAACCTGGTTGCAGCTTGAACCTCCCCATATATATGTATGGAGTGGATTTTGCAAGTGAAAAGAAACTTTGTGTTCCCTTCAAGCTAGGTGAAGGACGGCTTTCACACACACTTATCTCTCAGAACTGAGCATGTGGAGAGACGTTCGTTCATCCAGCACAAAGGGAACGGGTTGCAGAAGAAACACTTACTCTGGTTTCTCAGTCTGTTTCCTATTCCCGGTTTGAATGGCCTGCCGTTTTCACTGTAAAACCGGGTTGGAGCTTGAACCTCCCCATATATATGTATGGAGTGGAGTTTGCAAGTGAAAAGAAACTTTGTGTTCCCTTCAAGCTAGGTGAAGGACGGCTTTCACACACACTTATCTCTCAGAACTGAGCATGTGGAGAGACGTTCGTTCATCCAGCACAAAGGGAACGGGTTGCACGGGAAACACTTACTCTGGTTTCTCAGTCTGTTTCCTTGTGCCGGTTTGAAGTGCCTGCCGTTTTCACTGTAAAACCGGCCTGGAGCTTGAACCTCCCGATAGATATGCATGGAGTGGAGTTTGCAAGTGAAAAGAAACTTTGTGTTCCCTTCAAGCTAGGTGAAGGACGGCTTTCACACACACTTATCTCTCAGAACTGAGCATGTGGAGAGACGTTCGTTCATCCAGCACAAAGGGAATGGGATGCAGGAGAAACACTTACTCTGGTTTCTCAGTCTGTTTCCTAGTGCCGGTTTGAATGGCCTGCCGTTTTCACTGTAAAACCGGGTTGGAGCTTGAACCTCCCCATATATATGTATGGAGTGGAGTTTGCAAGTGAAAAGAAACTTTGTGTTCCCTTCAAGCTAGGTGAAGGACGGCTTTCACACACACTTATCTCTCAGAACTGAGCATGTGGAGAGACGTTCGTTCATCCAGCACAAAGGGAACGGGTTGCACGAGAAACACTTACTCTGGTTTCTCAGTCTGTTTCCTAGTGCCGGTTTGAAGTGCCTGCCGTTTTCACTGTAAAACCGGCCTGGAGCTTGAACCTCCCCATAGATATGCATGGAGTGGAGTTTGCAAGTGAAAAGAAACTTTGTGTTCCCTTCAAGCTAGGTGAAGGACGGCTTTCACACACACTTATCTCTCAGAACTGAGCATGTGGAGAGACGTTCGTTCATCCAGCACAAAGGGAATGGGATGCAGGAGAAACACTTACTCTGGTTTCTCAGTCTGTTTCCTAAAGCCGGTTTGAAGTGCCTGCCGTTTTCACCGTAAAATCGGGTTGGAGCTTTAACCTACCCATATATATGTATTGAAAGTAGTTTAAAACTGAAAAGAAACTTTGTGTTCCCTTCAAGCTAGGTGAAGGACGGCTTTCACACACACTTATCTCTCAGAACTGAGCATGTGGAGAGACGTTCGTTCATCCAGCACAAAGGGAACGGGTTGCACGAGAAACACTTACTCTGGTTTCTCAGTCTGATTCCTAGTGCCGGTTTGAAGTGCCTGCCGTTTTCACTGTAAAACCGGCCTGGAGCTTGAACCTCCCCATAGATATGCATGGAGTGGTGTTTGCAACTGAAAAGAAACTTTGTGTTCCGTTCAAGCTAGGTGAAGGACGGCTTTCACACACACTTATCTCTCAGAACTGAGCATGTGGAGAGACGTTCGTTCATCCAGCACAAATGGAATGGGATGCAGGAGAAACACTTACTCTGGTTTCTCAGTCTGTTTCCTAAAGCCGGTTTGAAGTGCCTGGAGTTTTCACTGTAAAACCGGGTTGGAGCTTTAACCTACCCATATATATATATGGAAAGTAGTTTACAACTGAAAAGAAACTTTGTGTTCCCTTTAAGCTAGGTGAAGGACGGCTTTCACACACAATTATCTCTCAGAACTGAGCATGTGGAGAGACGATCGTTCATCCAGCACAAAGGGAAAGGGTTGCAGGAGAAACACTTACTCTGGTTTCTCAGTCTGTTTCCTAGTGCCGGTTGGAAGTGCCTGCCGTTTTCACTGTAAAACCGGGTTGGAGCTTGAACCTCCCCATATATATGTGTGGAGTGGAGTTTGCAAGTGAAAAGAAACTTTGTGTTCCCTTCAAGCTAGGTGAAGGACGGCTTTCACACACACTTATCTCTCAGAACTGAGCATGTGGTGAGACGTTCGTTCATCCAGCACATAGGGAACGGGTTGCAGGAGAAACACTTACTCAGGTTTCTCAGTCTGTTTCCTAGTGCCGGTTTGAAGTGCCTTCCGTTTTCACTGTAAAACCGGGTTGGAGCTTGAACCTCCCCATATATATGTATGGAGTGGAGTTTGCAAGTGAAAAGAAACTTTGTGTTCCCTTCAAGCTAGGTGAAGGACGGCTTTCACACACACTTATCTCTCAGAACTGAGCATGTGGAGAGACGTTCGTTCATCCAGCACAAAGGGAACGGGTTGCAGGAGAAACACTTACTCTGGTTTCTCAGTCTGTTTCCTAGTGCCGGTTTGAAGTGCCTGCCATTTTCACTGTAAAACCGGCCTGGAGTTTGAACCTCCCCATATATATGTATGGAGTGGAGTTTGCAACTGAAAAGAAACTTTGTGTTCCCTTCAAGCTAGGTGAAGGACGGCTTTCACACACACTTATCTCTCAGAACTGAGCATGTGGAGAGACGTTCGTTCATCCAGCACAAAGGGAATGGGATGCAGGAGAAACACTTACTCTGGTTTCTCAGTCTGTTTCCTAAAGCCGGTTTGAAGTGCCTGGAGTTTTCACTGTAAAACCGGGTTGGAGCTTTAACCTACCCATATATATATATGGAAAGTAGTTTACAACTGAAAAGAAACTTTGTGTTCCCTTCAAGCTAGGTGAAGGACGGCTTTCACACACACTTATCTCTCAGAACTGAGCATGTGGAGAGACGTTCGTTCATCCAGCACAAAGGGAACGGGTTGCAGGAGAAACACTTACTCTGGTTTCTCAGTCTGTTTCCTAGTGCCGGTTGGAAGTGCCTGCCGTTTTCACTGTAAAACCGGGTTGGAGCTTGAACCTCCCCATATATATGTATGGAGTGGAGTTTGCAAGTGAAAAGAAACTTTGTGTTCCCTTCAAGCTAGGTGAAGGACGGCTTTCACACACACTTATCTCTCAGAACTGAGCATGTGGTGAGACGTTCGTTCATCCAGCACATAGGGAACGGGTTGCAGGAGAAACACTTACTCTGGTTTCTCAGTCTGTTTCCTAGTGCCGGTTTGAAGTGCCTGCCGTTTTCACTGTAAAACCGGGTTGGAGCTTGAACCTCCCCATATATATGTATGGAGTGGAGTTTGCAAGTGAAAAGAAACTTTGTGTTCCCTTCAAGCTAGGTGAAGTACGGCTTTCACACACACTTATCTCTCAGAACTGAGCATGTGGAGAGACGTTCGTTCATCCAGCACAAAGGGAATGGGATGCAGGAGAAACACTTACTCTGGTTTCTCAGTCTGTTTCCTAAAGCCGGTTTGAAGTGCCTGCCGTTTTCACTGTAAAATCGGGTTGGAGCTTTAACCTACCCATATATATGTATTGAAAGTAGTTTAAAACTGAAAAGAAACTTTGTGTTCCCTTCAAGCTAGGTGAAGGACGGCTTTCACACACACTTATCTCTCAGAACTGAGCATGTGGAGAGACGTTCGTTCATCCAGCACAAAGGGAACGGGTTGCAGGAGAAACACTTACTCTGGTTTCTGAGTCTGTTTCCTAGTGCCGATTTGAAGTGCCTGCCGTTTTCACTGTAAAATCGGATTGGAGCTTGAACCTCCCCATATATATGTATGGAGTGGAGTTTGCAACTGAAAAGAAACTTTGTGTTCCCTTCAGGCTAGGTGAAGGACGGCTTTCACACACACTTATCTCTCAGAACTGAGCATGTGGAGAGACGTTCGTTCATCCAGCACAAATGGAACGGGTTGCAGGAGAAACACTTACTCTGGTTTCTCAGTCTTTTTCCTAGTGCCGGTTTGAAGTGCCTGCCGTTTTCACTGTAAAACCGGCCTGGAGATTGAACCTCCCTATATATATGTATGGAGTGGAGTTTGCAACTGAAAAGAAACTTTGTGTTCCCTTCAATCTAGGTAAAGGACGGCTTTCACACACACTTATCTCTCAGAACTGAGCATGTGGAGAGACGTTCGTTCATCCAGCACAAAGGGAACGGGTTGCAGGAAAATCACTTACTCTGGTTTCTCAGTCTGTTTCCTAGTGCCGGTTTGAAGTGCCTGCTGTTTCACTGTAAAACCGGGTTGGAGCTTGAACCTCCCCATATATATGTATGGAGTGGAGTTTGCAAGTGAAAAGAAACTTTGTGTTCCCTTCAAGCTAGGTGAAGGACGGCTTTCACACACACTTATCTCTCAGAACTGAGCATGTGGAGAGACGTTCGTTCATCCAGCACAAAGGGAACGGGTTGCAGGAGAAACACTTACTCTGGTTTCTCAGTCTGTTTCCTAGTGCCGGTTTGAAGTGCCTGCCGTTTTCACTGTAAAACCGGCCTGGAGCTTGAACCTCCCCATAGATATGCATGGAGTGGAATTTGCAAGTGAAAAGAAACTTTGTGTTCCCTTCAAGCTAGGTGAAGGACGGCTTTCACACACACTTATGTCTCAGAACTGAGCATGTGGAGAGACGTTCGTTCATCCAGCACAAAGGGAATGGGATGCAGGAGAAACACTTACTCTGGTTTCTCAGTCTGTTTCCTAAAGCCGGTTTGAAGTGCCTGCCGTTTTCACTGTAAAATCGGGTTGGAGCTTTAACCTACCCATATATATGTATTGAAAGTAGTTTAAAACTGAAAAGAAACTTTGTGTTCCCTTCAAGCTAGGTGAAGGACGGCTTTCACACACACTTATCTCTCAGAACTGAGCATGTGGAGAGACGTTCGTTCATCCAGCACAAAGGGAACGGGTTGCAGGAGAAACATTTACTCTGGTTTCTGAGTCTGTTTCCTAGTGCCGATTTGAAGTGCCTGCCGTTTTCACTGTAAAACCGGCCTGGAGCTTGAACCTCCCCATATATATGTATGGAGTGGAGTTTGCAACTGAAAAGAAACTTTGTGTTCCCTTCAAGCTAGGTGAAGGACGGCTTTCACACACACTTATCTCTCAGAACTGAGCATGTGGAGAGACGTTCGTTCATCCAGCACAAATGGAACGGGTTGCAGGAGAAACACTTACTCTGGTTTCTCAGTCTGTTTCCTAGTGCCGGTTTGAAGTGCCTGCCGTTTTCACTGTAAAACCGG
Source organism: Vicugna pacos (assembly GCF_048564905.1). Classification (NCBI taxonomy): domain Eukaryota; kingdom Metazoa; phylum Chordata; class Mammalia; order Artiodactyla; family Camelidae; genus Vicugna; species Vicugna pacos. The sequence continues at coordinate 4,307,348 of NW_027328742.1, forward strand.
CCTGGAGATTGAACCTCCCTATATATATGTATGGGGTGGAGTTTGCAACTGAAAAGAAACTTTGTGTTCCCTTCAATCTAGGTGAAGGACGGCTTTCACACACACTTATCTCTCAGAACTGAGCATGTGGAGAGACGTTCGTTCATCCAGCACAAAGGGAACGGGTTGCAGGAGAATCACTTACTCTGGTTTCTCAGTCTGTTTCCTAGTGCCGGTTTGAAGTGCCTGCTGTTTCACTGTAAAACCGGGTTGGAGCTTGAACCTCCCCATATATATGTATGGAGTGGAGTTTGCAAGTGAAAAGAAACTTTGTGTTCCCTTCAAGCTAGGTGAAGGACGGCTTTCACACACACTTATCTCTCAGAACTGAGCATGTGGAGAGACGTTCGTTCATCCAGCACAAAGGGAACGGGTTGCAGGAGAAACACTTACTCTGGTTTCTCAGTCTGTTTCCTAGTGCCGGTTTGAATTGCCTGCCGTTTTCACTGTAAAACCGGGTTGGAGCTTGAACCTCCCCATATATATGTATGGAGTGGAGTTTGCAAGTGAAAAGAAACTTTGTGTTCCCTTCAAGCTAGGTGAAGGACGGCTTTCACACACACTTATCTCTCAGAACTGAGCATGTGGAGAGACGTTCGTTCATCCAGCACAAATTGAATGGGATGCAGGAGAAACACTTACTCTGGTTTCTCAGTCTGTTCCTAATGCCGGTTTGAAGTGCCTGCCGTTTTCACTGTAAAATCGGGTTGGAGCTTTAACCTACCCATATATATGTATTGAAAGTAGTTTAAAACTGAAAAGAAACTTTGTGTTCCCTTCAAGCTAGGTGAAGGACGGCTTTCACACACACTTATCTCTCAGAACTGAGCATGTGGAGAGACGTTCGTTCATCCAGCACAAAGGGAATGGGATGCAGGAGAAACACTTACTCTGGTTTCTCAGTCTGTTCCTAATGCCGGTTTGAAGTGCCTGCCGTTTTCACTGTAAAATCGGGTTGGAGCTTTAACCTACCCATATATATGTATTGAAAGTAGTTTAAAACTGAAAAGAAACTTTGTGTTCCCTTCAAGCTAGGTGAAGACGGCTTTCACACACACTTATCTCTCAGAACTGAGCATGTGGAGAGACGTTCGTTCATCCAGCACAAATGGAACGGGTTGCAGGAGAAACACTTACTCTGGTTTCTCAGTCTGTTTCCTAGTGCCGGTTTGAAGTGCCTGCCGTTTTCACTGTAAAACCGGCCTGGAGATTGAACCTCCCTATATATATGTATGGGGTGGAGTTTGCAACTGAAAAGAAACTTTGTGTTCCCTTCAATCTAGGTGAAGGACGGCTTTCACACACACTTATCTCTCAGAACTGAGCATGTGGAGAGACGTTCGTTCATCCAGCACAAAGGGAACGGGTTGCAGGAGAATCACTTACTCTGGTTTCTCAGTCTGTTTCCTAGTGCCGGTTTGAAGTGCCTGCTGTTTCACTGTAAAACCGGGTTGGAGCTTGAACCTCCCCATATATATGTATGGAGTGGAGTTTGCAAGTGAAAAGAAACTTTGTGTTCCCTTCAAGCTAGGTGAAGGACGGCTTTCACACACACTTATCTCTCAGAACTGAGCATGTGGAGAGACGTTCGTTCATCCAGCACAAAGGGAACGGGTTGCAGGAGAAACACTTACTCTGGTTTCTCAGTCTGTTTCCTAGTGCCGGTTTGAAGTGCCTGCCGTTTTCACTGTAAAACCGGGTTGGAGCTTGAACCTCCCCATATATATGTATGGAGTGGAGTTTGCAAGTGAAAAGAAACTTTGTGTTCCCTTCAAGCTAGGTGAAGGACGGCTTTCACACACACTTATCTCTCAGAACTGAGCATGTGGAGAGACGTTCGTTCATCCAGCACAAATTGAATGGGATGCAGGAGAAACACTTACTCTGGTTTCTCAGTCTGTTCCTAATGCCGGTTTGAAGTGCCTGCCGTTTTCACTGTAAAATCGGGTTGGAGCTTTAACCTACCCATATATATGTATTGAAAGTAGTTTAAAACTGAAAAGAAACTTTGTGTTCCCTTCAAGCTAGGTGAAGGACGGCTTTCACACACACTTATCTCTCAGAACTGAGCATGTGGATAGACGTTCGTTCATCCAGCACAAAGGGAATGGGATGCAGGAGAAACACTTACTCTGGTTTCTCAGTCTGTTCCTAATGCCGGTTTGAAGTGCCTGCCGTTTTCACTGTAAAATCGGGTTGGAGCTTTAACCTACCCATATATATGTATTGAAAGTAGTTTAAAACTGAAAAGAAACTTTGTGTTCCCTTCAAGCTAGGTGAAGACGGCTTTCACACACACTTATCTCTCAGAACTGAGCATGTGGAGAGACGTTCGTTCATCCAGCACAAAGGGAACGGGTTGCAGGAGAAACACTTACTCTGGTTTCTCAGTCTGTTTCCTAGTGCCGGTTTGAAGTGCCTGCCGTTTTCACTGTAAAACCGGGTTGGAGCTTGAACCTCCCCATATATATGTATGGAGTGGAGTTTGCAAGTGAAAAGAAACTTTGTGTTCCCTTCAAGCTAGGTGAAGGACGGCTTTCACACACACTTATCTCTCAGAACTGAGCATGTGGAGAGACGTTCGTTCATCCAGCACAAATGGAACGGGTTGCAGGAGAAACACTTACTCTGGTTTCTCAGTCTGTTTCCTAGTGCCGGTTTGAAGTGCCTGCCGTTTTCACTGTAAAACCGGGTTGGAGCTTGAACCTCCCCATATATATGTATGGAGTGGAGTTTGCAAGTGAAAAGAAACTTTGTGTTCCCTTCAAGCTAGGTGAAGGACGGCTTTCACACACACTTATCTCTCAGAACTGAGCATGTGGAGAGACGTTCGTTCATCCAGCACAAAGGGAACGGGTTGCACGAGAAACACTTACTCTGGTTTCTCAGTCTGTTTCCTAGTGCCGGTTTGAAGTGCCTGCCGTTTTCACTGTAAAACCGGCCTGGAGCTTGAACCTCCCCATAGATATGCATGGAGTGGAGTTTGCAAGTGAAAAGAAACTTTGTGTTCCCTTCAAGCTAGGTGAAGGACGGCTTTCACACACACTTATGTCTCAGAACTGAGCATGTGGAGACACGTTCGTTCATCCAGCACAAAGGGAATGGGATGCAGGAGAAACACTTACTCTGGTTTCTCAGTCTGTTTCCTAAAGCCGGTTTGAAGTGCCTGCCGTTTTCACTGTAAAATCGGGTTGGAGCTTTAACCTACCCATATATATGTATTGAAAGTAGTTTAAAACTGAAAAGAAACTTTGTGTTCCCTTCAAGCTAGGTGAAGGACGGCTTTCACACACACTTATCTCTCAGAACTGAGCATGTGGAGAGACGTTCGTTCATCCAGCACAAAGGGAACGGGTTGCAGGAGAAACACTTACTCTGGTTTCTGAGTCTGTTTCCTAGTGCCGATTTGAAGTGCCTGCCGTTTTCACTGTAAAATCGGATTGGAGCTTGAACCTCCCCATATATATGTATGGAGTGGAGTTTGCAACTGAAAAGAAACTTTGTGTTCCCTTCAAGCTAGGTGAAGGACGGCTTTCACACACACTTATCTCTCAGAACTGAGCATGTGGAGAGACGTTCGTTCATCCAGCACAAATGGAACGGGTTGCAGGAGAAACACTTACTCTGGTTTCTCAGTCTGTTTCCTAGTGCCGGTTTGAAGTGCCTGCCGTTTTCACTGTAAAACCGGCCTGGAGATTGAACCTCCCTATATATATGTATGGAGTGGAGTTTGCAACTGAAAAGAAACTTTGTGTTCCCTTCAATCTAGGTGAAGGACGGCTTTCACACACACTTATCTCTCAGAACTGAGCATGTGGAGAGACGTTCGTTCATCCAGCACAAAGGGAACGGGTTGCAGGAGAATCACTTACTCTGGTTTCTCAGTCTGTTTCCTAGTGCCGGTTTGAAGTGCCTGCTGTTTCACTGTAAAACCGGGTTGGAGCTTGAACCTCCCCATATATATGTATGGAGTGGAGTTTGCAAGTGAAAAGAAACTTTGTGTTCCCTTCAAGCTAGGTGAAGGACGGCTTTCACACACACTTATCTCTCAGAACTGAGCATGTGGAGAGACGTTCGTTCATCCAGCACAAAGGGAACGGGTTGCAGGAGAAACACTTACTCTGGTTTCTCAGTCTGTTTCCTAGTGCCGGTTTGAAGTGCCTGCCGTTTTCACTGTAAAACCGGCCTGGAGCTTGAACCTCCCCATAGATATGCATGGAGTGGAGTTTGCAAGTGAAAAGAAACTTTGTGTTCCCTTCAAGCTAGTTGAAGGACGGCTTTCACACACACTTATGTCTCAGAACTGAGCATGTGGAGAGACGTTCGTTCATCCAGCACAAAGGGAATGGGATGCAGGAGAAACACTTACTCTGGTTTCTCAGTCTGTTTCCTAAAGCCGGTTTGAAGTGCCTGCCGTTTTCACTGTAAAATCGGGTTGGAGCTTTAACCTACCCATATATATGTATTGAAAGTAGTTTAAAACTGAAAAGAAACTTTGTGTTCCCTTCAAGCTAGGTGAAGGACGGCTTTCACACACACTTATCTCTCAGAACTGAGCATGTGGAGAGACGTTCGTTCATCCAGCACAAAGGGAACGGGTTGCACGAGAAACACTTACTCTGGTTTCTCAGTCTGTTCCTAATGCCGGTTTGAAGTGCCTGCCGTTTTCACTGTAAAATCGGGTTGGAGCTTTAACCTACCCATATATATGTATTGAAAGTAGTTTAAAACTGAAAAGAAACTTTGTGTTCCCTTCAAGCTAGGTGAAGACGGCTTTCACACACACTTATCTCTCAGAACTGAGCATGTGGAGAGACGTTCGTTCATCCAGCACAAAGGGAACGGGTTGCAGGAGAAACACTTACTCTGGTTTCTCAGTCTGTTTCCTAGTGCCGGTTTGAAGTGCCTGCCGTTTTCACTGTAAAACCGGGTTGGAGCTTGAACCTCCCCATATATATGTATGGAGTGGAGTTTGCAAGTGAAAAGAAACTTTGTGTTCCCTTCAAGCTAGGTGAAGGACGGCTTTCACACACACTTATCTCTCAGAACTGAGCATGTGGAGAGACGTTCGTTCATCCAGCACAAATGGAACGGGTTGCAGGAGAAACACTTACTCTGGTTTCTCAGTCTGTTTCCTAGTGCCGGTTTGAAGTGCCTGCCGTTTTCACTGTAAAACCGGGTTGGAGCTTGAACCTCCCCATATATATGTATGGAGTGGAGTTTGCAAGTGAAAAGAAACTTTGTGTTCCCTTCAAGCTAGGTGAAGGACGGCTTTCACACACACTTATCTCTCAGAACTGAGCATGTGGAGAGACGTTCGTTCATCCAGCACAAAGGGAACGGGTTGCACGAGAAACACTTACTCTGGTTTCTCAGTCTGTTTCCTAGTGCCGGTTTGAAGTGCCTGCCGTTTTCACTGTAAAACCGGCCTGGAGCTTGAACCTCCCCATAGATATGCATGGAGTGGAGTTTGCAAGTGAAAAGAAACTTTGTGTTCCCTTCAAGCTAGGTGAAGGACGGCTTTCACACACACTTATGTCTCAGAACTGAGCATGTGGAGACACGTTCGTTCATCCAGCACAAAGGGAATGGGATGCAGGAGAAACACTTACTCTGGTTTCTCAGTCTGTTTCCTAAAGCCGGTTTGAAGTGCCTGCCGTTTTCACTGTAAAATCGGGTTGGAGCTTTAACCTACCCATATATATGTATTGAAAGTAGTTTAAAACTGAAAAGAAACTTTGTGTTCCCTTCAAGCTAGGTGAAGGACGGCTTTCACACACACTTATCTCTCAGAACTGAGCATGTGGAGAGACGTTCGTTCATCCAGCACAAAGGGAACGGGTTGCAGGAGAAACACTTACTCTGGTTTCTGAGTCTGTTTCCTAGTGCCGATTTGAAGTGCCTGCCGTTTTCACTGTAAAATCGGATTGGAGCTTGAACCTCCCCATATATATGTATGGAGTGGAGTTTGCAACTGAAAAGAAACTTTGTGTTCCCTTCAAGCTAGGTGAAGGACGGCTTTCACACACACTTATCTCTCAGAACTGAGCATGTGGAGAGACGTTCGTTCATCCAGCACAAATGGAACGGGTTGCAGGAGAAACACTTACTCTGGTTTCTCAGTCTGTTTCCTAGTGCCGGTTTGAAGTGCCTGCCGTTTTCACTGTAAAACCGGCCTGGAGATTGAACCTCCCTATATATATGTATGGAGTGGAGTTTGCAACTGAAAAGAAACTTTGTGTTCCCTTCAATCTAGGTGAAGGACGGCTTTCACACACACTTATCTCTCAGAACTGAGCATGTGGAGAGACGTTCGTTCATCCAGCACAAAGGGAACGGGTTGCAGGAGAATCACTTACTCTGGTTTCTCAGTCTGTTTCCTAGTGCCGGTTTGAAGTGCCTGCTGTTTCACTGTAAAACCGGGTTGGAGCTTGAACCTCCCCATATATATGTATGGAGTGGAGTTTGCAAGTGAAAAGAAACTTTGTGTTCCCTTCAAGCTAGGTGAAGGACGGCTTTCACACACACTTATCTCTCAGAACTGAGCATGTGGAGAGACGTTCGTTCATCCAGCACAAAGGGAACGGGTTGCAGGAGAAACACTTACTCTGGTTTCTCAGTCTGTTTCCTAGTGCCGGTTTGAAGTGCCTGCCGTTTTCACTGTAAAACCGGCCTGGAGCTTGAACCTCCCCATAGATATGCATGGAGTGGAGTTTGCAAGTGAAAAGAAACTTTGTGTTCCCTTCAAGCTAGTTGAAGGACGGCTTTCACACACACTTATGTCTCAGAACTGAGCATGTGGAGAGACGTTCGTTCATCCAGCACAAAGGGAATGGGATGCAGGAGAAACACTTACTCTGGTTTCTCAGTCTGTTTCCTAAAGCCGGTTTGAAGTGCCTGCCGTTTTCACTGTAAAATCGGGTTGGAGCTTTAACCTACCCATATATATGTATTGAAAGTAGTTTAAAACTGAAAAGAAACTTTGTGTTCCCTTCAAGCTAGGTGAAGGACGGCTTTCACACACACTTATCTCTCAGAACTGAGCATGTGGAGAGACGTTCGTTCATCCAGCACAAAGGGAACGGGTTGCAGGAGAAACACTTACTCTGGTTTCTGAGTCTGTTTCCTAGTGCCGATTGGAAGTGCCTGCCGTTTTCACTGTAAAACCGGCCTGGAGCTTGAACCTCCCCATATATATGTATGGAGTGGAGTTTGCAACTGAAAAGAAACTTTGTGTTCCCTTCAAGCTAGGTGAAGGACGGCTTTCACACACACTTATCTCTCAGAACTGAGCATGTGGAGAGACGTTCGTTCATCCAGCACAAATGGAACGGGTTGCAGGAGAAACACTTACTCTGGTTTCTCAGTCTGTTTCCTAGTGCCGGTTTGAAGTGCCTGCCGTTTTCACTGTAAAACCGGCCTGGAGATTGAACCTCCCTATATATATGTATGGGGTGGAGTTTGCAACTGAAAAGAAACTTTGTGTTCCCTTCAATCTAGGTGAAGGACGGCTTTCACACACACTTATCTCTCAGAACTGAGCATGTGGAGAGACGTTCGTTCATCCAGCACAAAGGGAACGGGTTGCAGGAGAATCACTTACTCTGGTTTCTCAGTCTGTTTCCTAGTGCCGGTTTGAAGTGCCTGCTGTTTCACTGTAAAACCGGGTTGGAGCTTGAACCTCCCCATATATATGTATGGAGTGGAGTTTGCAAGTGAAAAGAAACTTTGTGTTCCCTTCAAGCTAGGTGAAGGACGGCTTTCACACACACTTATCTCTCAGAACTGAGCATGTGGAGAGACGTTCGTTCATCCAGCACAAAGGGAACGGGTTGCAGGAGAAACACTTACTCTGGTTTCTCAGTCTGTTTCCTAGTGCCGGTTTGAATTGCCTGCCGTTTTCACTGTAAAACCGGGTTGGAGCTTGAACCTCCCCATATATATGTATGGAGTGGAGTTTGCAAGTGAAAAGAAACTTTGTGTTCCCTTCAAGCTAGGTGAAGGACGGCTTTCACACACACTTATCTCTCAGAACTGAGCATGTGGAGAGACGTTCGTTCATCCAGCACAAAGGGAATGGGATGCAGGAGAAACACTTACTCTGGTTTCTCAGTCTGTTCCTAATGCCGGTTTGAAGTGCCTGCCGTTTTCACTGTAAAATCGGGTTGGAGCTTTAACCTACCCATATATATGTATTGAAAGTAGTTTAAAACTGAAAAGAAACTTTGTGTTCCCTTCAAGCTAGGTGAAGGACGGCTTTCACACACACTTATCTCTCAGAACTGAGCATGTGGAGAGACGTTCGTTCATCCAGCACAAAGGGAATGGGATGCAGGAGAAACACTTACTCTGGTTTCTCAGTCTGTTCCTAATGCCGGTTTGAAGTGCCTGCCGTTTTCACTGTAAAATCGGGTTGGAGCTTTAACCTACCCATATATATGTATTGAAAGTAGTTTAAAACTGAAAAGAAACTTTGTGTTCCCTTCAAGCTAGGTGAAGACGGCTTTCACACACACTTATCTCTCAGAACTGAGCATGTGGAGAGACGTTCGTTCATCCAGCACAAAGGGAACGGGTTGCAGGAGAAACACTTACTCTGGTTTCTCAGTCTGTTTCCTAGTGCCGGTTTGAAGTGCCTGCCGTTTTCACTGTAAAACCGGGTTGGAGCTTGAACCTCCCCATATATATGTATGGAGTGGAGTTTGCAAGTGAAAAGAAACTTTGTGTTCCCTTCAAGCTAGGTGAAGGACGGCTTTCACACACACTTATCTCTCAGAACTGAGCATGTGGAGAGACGTTCGTTCATCCAGCACAAATGGAACGGGTTGCAGGAGAAACACTTACTCTGGTTTCTCAGTCTGTTTCCTAGTGCCGGTTTGAAGTGCCTGCCGTTTTCACTGTAAAACCGGGTTGGAGCTTGAACCTCCCCATATATATGTATGGAGTGGAGTTTGCAAGTGAAAAGAAACTTTGTGTTCCCTTCAAGCTAGGTGAAGGACGGCTTTCACACACACTTATCTCTCAGAACTGAGCATGTGGAGAGACGTTCGTTCATCCAGCACAAAGGGAACGGGTTGCACGAGAAACACTTACTCTGGTTTCTCAGTCTGTTTCCTAGTGCCGGTTTGAAGTGCCTGCCGTTTTCACTGTAAAACCGGCCTGGAGCTTGAACCTCCCCATAGATATGCATGGAGTGGAGTTTGCAAGTGAAAAGAAACTTTGTGTTCCCTTCAAGCTAGGTGAAGGACGGCTTTCACACACACTTATGTCTCAGAACTGAGCATGTGGAGACACGTTCGTTCATCCAGCACAAAGGGAATGGGATGCAGGAGAAACACTTACTCTGGTTTCTCAGTCTGTTTCCTAAAGCCGGTTTGAAGTGCCTGCCGTTTTCACTGTAAAATCGGGTTGGAGCTTTAACCTACCCATATATATGTATTGAAAGTAGTTTAAAACTGAAAAGAAACTTTGTGTTCCCTTCAAGCTAGGTGAAGGACGGCTTTCACACACACTTATCTCTCAGAACTGAGCATGTGGAGAGACGTTCGTTCATCCAGCACAAAGGGAACGGGTTGCAGGAGAAACACTTACTCTGGTTTCTGAGTCTGTTTCCTAGTGCCGATTTGAAGTGCCTGCCGTTTTCACTGTAAAATCGGATTGGAGCTTGAACCTCCCCATATATATGTATGGAGTGGAGTTTGCAACTGAAAAGAAACTTTGTGTTCCCTTCAAGCTAGGTGAAGGACGGCTTTCACACACACTTATCTCTCAGAACTGAGCATGTGGAGAGACGTTCGTTCATCCAGCACAAATGGAACGGGTTGCAGGAGAAACACTTACTCTGGTTTCTCAGTCTGTTTCCTAGTGCCGGTTTGAAGTGCCTGCCGTTTTCACTGTAAAACCGGCCTGGAGATTGAACCTCCCTATATATATGTATGGAGTGGAGTTTGCAACTGAAAAGAAACTTTGTGTTCCCTTCAATCTAGGTGAAGGACGGCTTTCACACACACTTATCTCTCAGAACTGAGCATGTGGAGAGACGTTCGTTCATCCAGCACAAAGGGAACGGGTTGCAGGAGAATCACTTACTCTGGTTTCTCAGTCTGTTTCCTAGTGCCGGTTTGAAGTGCCTGCTGTTTCACTGTAAAACCGGGTTGGAGCTTGAACCTCCCCATATATATGTATGGAGTGGAGTTTGCAAGTGAAAAGAAACTTTGTGTTCCCTTCAAGCTAGGTGAAGGACGGCTTTCACACACACTTATGTCTCAGAACTGAGCATGTGGAGAGACGTTCGTTCATCCAGCACAAAGGGAATGGGATGCAGGAGAAACACTTACTCTGGTTTCTCAGTCTGTTTCCTAAAGCCGGTTTGAAGTACCTGCCGTTTTCACTGTAAAATCGGGTTGGAGCTTTAACCTACCCATATATATGTATTGAAAGTAGTTTAAAACTGAAAAGAAACTTTGTGTTCCCTTCAAGCTAGGTGAAGGACGGCTTTCACACACACTTATCTCTCAGAACTGAGCATGTGGAGAGACGTTCGTTCATCCAGCACAAAGGGAACGGGTTGCAGGAGAAACAATTACTCTGGTTTCTGAGTCTGTTTCCTAGTGCCGATTTGAAGTGCCTGCCGTTTTCACTGTAAAACCGGCCTGGAGCTTGAACCTCCCCATATATATGTATGGAGTGGAGTTTGCAACTGAAAAGAAACTTTGTGTTCCCTTCAAGCTAGGTGAAGGACGGCTTTCACACACACTTATCTCTCAGAACTGAGCATGTGGAGAGACGTTCGTTCATCCAGCACAAATGGAACGGGTTGCAGGAGAAACACTTACTCTGGTTTCTCAGTCTGTTTCCTAGTGCCGGTTTGAAGTGCCTGCCGTTTTCACTGTAAAACCGGCCTGGAGCTTGAACCTCCCTATATATATGTATGGGGTGGAGTTTGCAACTGAAAAGAAACTTTGTGTTCCCTTCAAGCTAGGTGAAGGACGGCTTTCACACACACTTATCTCTCAGAACTGAGCATGTGGAGAGACGTTCGTTCATCCAGCACAAAGGGAACGGGTTGCAGGAGAATCACTTACTCTGGTTTCTCAGTCTGTTTCCTAGTGCCGGTTTTAAGTGCCTGCCATTTTCACTGTAAAACCGGCCTGGAGTTTGAACCTCCCCATATATATGTATGGAGTGGAGCTTGCAACTGAAAAGAAACTTTGTGTTCCCTTCAAGCTAGGTGAAGGACGGCTTTCACACACACTTATCTCTCAGAACTGAGCATGTGGAGAGACGTTCGTTCATCCAGCACAAAGGGAATGGGATGCAGGAGAAACACTTACTCTGGTTTCTCAGTCTGTTTCCTAGTGCCGGTTTGAAGTGCCTGCCGTTTTCACTGTAAAACCGGGTTGCAGCTTGAACCTCCCCATATATATGTATGGAGTGGATTTTGCAAGTGAAAAGAAACTTTGTGTTCCCTTCAAGCTAGGTGAAGGACGGCTTTCACACACACTTATCTCTCAGAACTGAGCATGTGGAGAGACGTTCGTTCATCCAGCACAAAGGGAACGGGTTGCAGAAGAAACACTTACTCTGGTTTCTCAGTCTGTTTCCTATTCCCGGTTTGAATGGCCTGCCGTTTTCACTGTAAAACCGGGTTGGAGCTTGAACCTCCCCATATATATGTATGGAGTGGAGTTTGCAAGTGAAAAGAAACTTTGTGTTCCCTTCAAGCTAGGTGAAGGACGGCTTTCACACACACTTATCTCTCAGAACTGAGCATGTGGAGAGACGTTCGTTCATCCAGCACAAAGGGAACGGGTTGCAGGAGAAACACTTACTCTGGTTTCTCAGTCTGTTTCCTAGTGCCGGTTTGAAGTGCCTGCCGTTTTCACTGTAAAACCGGCCTGGAGCTTGAACCTCCCCATAGATATGCATGGAGTGGAGTTTGCAAGTGAAAAGAAACTTTGTGTTCCCTTCAAGCTAGTTGAAGGACGGCTTTCACACACACTTATGTCTCAGAACTGAGCATGTGGAGAGACGTTCGTTCATCCAGCACAAAGGGAATGGGATGCAGGAGAAACACTTACTCTGGTTTCTCAGTCTGTTTCCTAAAGCCGGTTTGAAGTGCCTGCCGTTTTCACTGTAAAATCGGGTTGGAGCTTTAACCTACCCATATATATGTATTGAAAGTAGTTTAAAACTGAAAAGAAACTTTGTGTTCCCTTCAAGCTAGGTGAAGGACGGCTTTCACACACACTTATCTCTCAGAACTGAGCATGTGGAGAGACGTTCGTTCATCCAGCACAAAGGGAACGGGTTGCAGGAGAAACACTTACTCTGGTTTCTGAGTCTGTTTCCTAGTGCCGATTTGAAGTGCCTGCCGTTTTCACTGTAAAACCGGCCTGGAGCTTGAACCTCCCCATATATATGTATGGAGTGGAGTTTGCAACTGAAAAGAAACTTTGTGTTCCCTTCAAGCTAGGTGAAGGACGGCTTTCACACACACTTATCTCTCAGAACTGAGCATGTGGAGAGACGTTCGTTCATCCAGCACAAATGGAACGGGTTGCAGGAGAAACACTTACTCTGGTTTCTCAGTCTGTTTCCTAGTGCCGGTTTGAAGTGCCTGCCGTTTTCACTGTAAAACCGGCCTGGAGATTGAACCTCCCTATATATATGTATGGGGTGGAGTTTGCAACTGAAAAGAAACTTTGTGTTCCCTTCAATCTAGGTGAAGGACGGCTTTCACACACACTTATCTCTCAGAACTGAGCATGTGGAGAGACGTTCGTTCATCCAGCACAAAGGGAACGGGTTGCAGGAGAATCACTTACTCTGGTTTCTCAGTCTGTTTCCTAGTGCCGGTTTGAAGTGCCTGCTGTTTCACTGTAAAACCGGGTTGGAGCTTGAACCTCCCCATATATATGTATGGAGTGGAGTTTGCAAGTGAAAAGAAACTTTGTGTTCCCTTCAAGCTAGGTGAAGGACGGCTTTCACACACACTTATCTCTCAGAACTGAGCATGTGGAGAGACGTTCGTTCATCCAGCACAAAGGGAACGGGTTGCAGGAGAAACACTTACTCTGGTTTCTCAGTCTGTTTCCTAGTGCCGGTTTGAATTGCCTGCCGTTTTCACTGTAAAACCGGGTTGGAGCTTGAACCTCCCCATATATATGTATGGAGTGGAGTTTGCAAGTGAAAAGAAACTTTGTGTTCCCTTCAAGCTAGGTGAAGGACGGCTTTCACACACACTTATCTCTCAGAACTGAGCATGTGGAGAGACGTTCGTTCATCCAGCACAAAGGGAATGGGATGCAGGAGAAACACTTACTCTGGTTTCTCAGTCTGTTCCTAATGCCGGTTTGAAGTGCCTGCCGTTTTCACTGTAAAATCGGGTTGGAGCTTTAACCTACCCATATATATGTATTGAAAGTAGTTTAAAACTGAAAAGAAACTTTGTGTTCCCTTCAAGCTAGGTGAAGGACGGCTTTCACACACACTTATCTCTCAGAACTGAGCATGTGGAGAGACGTTCGTTCATCCAGCACAAAGGGAATGGGATGCAGGAGAAACACTTACTCTGGTTTCTCAGTCTGTTCCTAATGCCGGTTTGAAGTGCCTGCCGTTTTCACTGTAAAATCGGGTTGGAGCTTTAACCTACCCATATATATGTATTGAAAGTAGTTTAAAACTGAAAAGAAACTTTGTGTTCCCTTCAAGCTAGGTGAAGACGGCTTTCACACACACTTATCTCTCAGAACTGAGCATGTGGAGAGACGTTCGTTCATCCAGCACAAAGGGAACGGGTTGCAGGAGAAACACTTACTCTGGTTTCTCAGTCTGTTTCCTAGTGCCGGTTTGAAGTGCCTGCCGTTTTCACTGTAAAACCGGGTTGGAGCTTGAACCTCCCCATATATATGTATGGAGTGGAGTTTGCAAGTGAAAAGAAACTTTGTGTTCCCTTCAAGCTAGGTGAAGGACGGCTTTCACACACACTTATCTCTCAGAACTGAGCATGTGGAGAGACGTTCGTTCATCCAGCACAAATGGAACGGGTTGCAGGAGAAACACTTACTCTGGTTTCTCAGTCTGTTTCCTAGTGCCGGTTTGAAGTGCCTGCCGTTTTCACTGTAAAACCGGGTTGGAGCTTGAACCTCCCCATATATATGTATGGAGTGGAGTTTGCAAGTGAAAAGAAACTTTGTGTTCCCTTCAAGCTAGGTGAAGGACGGCTTTCACACACACTTATCTCTCAGAACTGAGCATGTGGAGAGACGTTCGTTCATCCAGCACAAAGGGAACGGGTTGCACGAGAAACACTTACTCTGGTTTCTCAGTCTGTTTCCTAGTGCCGGTTTGAAGTGCCTGCCGTTTTCACTGTAAAACCGGCCTGGAGCTTGAACCTCCCCATAGATATGCATGGAGTGGAGTTTGCAAGTGAAAAGAAACTTTGTGTTCCCTTCAAGCTAGGTGAAGGACGGCTTTCACACACACTTATGTCTCAGAACTGAGCATGTGGAGACACGTTCGTTCATCCAGCACAAAGGGAATGGGATGCAGGAGAAACACTTACTCTGGTTTCTCAGTCTGTTTCCTAAAGCCGGTTTGAAGTGCCTGCCGTTTTCACTGTAAAATCGGGTTGGAGCTTTAACCTACCCATATATATGTATTGAAAGTAGTTTAAAACTGAAAAGAAACTTTGTGTTCCCTTCAAGCTAGGTGAAGGACGGCTTTCACACACACTTATCTCTCAGAACTGAGCATGTGGAGAGACGTTCGTTCATCCAGCACAAAGGGAACGGGTTGCAGGAGAAACACTTACTCTGGTTTCTGAGTCTGTTTCCTAGTGCCGATTTGAAGTGCCTGCCGTTTTCACTGTAAAATCGGATTGGAGCTTGAACCTCCCCATATATATGTATGGAGTGGAGTTTGCAACTGAAAAGAAACTTTGTGTTCCCTTCAAGCTAGGTGAAGGACGGCTTTCACACACACTTATCTCTCAGAACTGAGCATGTGGAGAGACGTTCGTTCATCCAGCACAAATGGAACGGGTTGCAGGAGAAACACTTACTCTGGTTTCTCAGTCTGTTTCCTAGTGCCGGTTTGAAGTGCCTGCCGTTTTCACTGTAAAACCGGCCTGGAGATTGAACCTCCCTATATATATGTATGGAGTGGAGTTTGCAACTGAAAAGAAACTTTGTGTTCCCTTCAATCTAGGTGAAGGACGGCTTTCACACACACTTATCTCTCAGAACTGAGCATGTGGAGAGACGTTCGTTCATCCAGCACAAAGGGAACGGGTTGCAGGAGAATCACTTACTCTGGTTTCTCAGTCTGTTTCCTAGTGCCGGTTTGAAGTGCCTGCTGTTTCACTGTAAAACCGGGTTGGAGCTTGAACCTCCCCATATATATGTATGGAGTGGAGTTTGCAAGTGAAAAGAAACTTTGTGTTCCCTTCAAGCTAGGTGAAGGACGGCTTTCACACACACTTATGTCTCAGAACTGAGCATGTGGAGAGACGTTCGTTCATCCAGCACAAAGGGAATGGGATGCAGGAGAAACACTTACTCTGGTTTCTCAGTCTGTTTCCTAAAGCCGGTTTGAAGTACCTGCCGTTTTCACTGTAAAATCGGGTTGGAGCTTTAACCTACCCATATATATGTATTGAAAGTAGTTTAAAACTGAAAAGAAACTTTGTGTTCCCTTCAAGCTAGGTGAAGGACGGCTTTCACACACACTTATCTCTCAGAACTGAGCATGTGGAGAGACGTTCGTTCATCCAGCACAAAGGGAACGGGTTGCAGGAGAAACAATTACTCTGGTTTCTGAGTCTGTTTCCTAGTGCCGATTTGAAGTGCCTGCCGTTTTCACTGTAAAACCGGCCTGGAGCTTGAACCTCCCCATATATATGTATGGAGTGGAGTTTGCAACTGAAAAGAAACTTTGTGTTCCCTTCAAGCTAGGTGAAGGACGGCTTTCACACACACTTATCTCTCAGAACTGAGCATGTGGAGAGACGTTCGTTCATCCAGCACAAATGGAACGGGTTGCAGGAGAAACACTTACTCTGGTTTCTCAGTCTGTTTCCTAGTGCCGGTTTGAAGTGCCTGCCGTTTTCACTGTAAAACCGGCCTGGAGCTTGAACCTCCCTATATATATGTATGGGGTGGAGTTTGCAACTGAAAAGAAACTTTGTGTTCCCTTCAAGCTAGGTGAAGGACGGCTTTCACACACACTTATCTCTCAGAACTGAGCATGTGGAGAGACGTTCGTTCATCCAGCACAAAGGGAACGGGTTGCAGGAGAATCACTTACTCTGGTTTCTCAGTCTGTTTCCTAGTGCCGGTTTTAAGTGCCTGCCATTTTCACTGTAAAACCGGCCTGGAGTTTGAACCTCCCCATATATATGTATGGAGTGGAGCTTGCAACTGAAAAGAAACTTTGTGTTCCCTTCAAGCTAGGTGAAGGACGGCTTTCACACACACTTATCTCTCAGAACTGAGCATGTGGAGAGACGTTCGTTCATCCAGCACAAAGGGAATGGGATGCAGGAGAAACACTTACTCTGGTTTCTCAGTCTGTTTCCTAGTGCCGGTTTGAAGTGCCTGCCGTTTTCACTGTAAAACCGGGTTGCAGCTTGAACCTCCCCATATATATGTATGGAGTGGATTTTGCAAGTGAAAAGAAACTTTGTGTTCCCTTCAAGCTAGGTGAAGGACGGCTTTCACACACACTTATCTCTCAGAACTGAGCATGTGGAGAGACGTTCGTTCATCCAGCACAAAGGGAACGGGTTGCAGAAGAAACACTTACTCTGGTTTCTCAGTCTGTTTCCTATTCCCGGTTTGAATGGCCTGCCGTTTTCACTGTAAAACCGGGTTGGAGCTTGAACCTCCCCATATATATGTATGGAGTGGAGTTTGCAAGTGAAAAGAAACTTTGTGTTCCCTTCAAGCTAGGTGAAGGACGGCTTTCACACACACTTATCTCTCAGAACTGAGCATGTGGAGAGACGTTCGTTCATCCAGCACAAAGGGAACGGGTTGCACGGGAAACACTTACTCTGGTTTCTCAGTCTGTTTCCTTGTGCCGGTTTGAAGTGCCTGCCGTTTTCACTGTAAAACCGGCCTGGAGCTTGAACCTCCCCATAGATATGCATGGAGTGGAGTTTGCAAGTGAAAAGAAACTTTGTGTTCCCTTCAAGCTAGGTGAAGGACGGCTTTCACACACACTTATCTCTCAGAACTGAGCATGTGGAGAGACGTTCGTTCATCCAGCACAAAGGGAATGGGATGCAGGAGAAACACTTACTCTGGTTTCTCAGTCTGTTTCCTAGTGCCGGTTTGAATGGCCTGCCGTTTTCACTGTAAAACCGGGTTGGAGCTTGAACCTCCCCATATATATGTATGGAGTGGAGTTTGCAAGTGAAAAGAAACTTTGTGTTCCCTTCAAGCTAGGTGAAGGACGGCTTTCACACACACTTATCTCTCAGAACTGAGCATGTGGAGAGACGTTCGTTCATCCAGCACAAAGGGAACGGGTTGCACGAGAAACACTTACTCTGGTTTCTCAGTCTGTTTCCTAGTGCCGGTTTGAAGTGCCTGCCGTTTTCACTGTAAAACCGGCCTGGAGCTTGAACCTCCCCATAGATATGCATGGAGTGGAGTTTGCAACTGAAAAGAAACTTTGTGTTCCCTTCAAGCTAGGTGAAGGACGGCTTTCACACACACTTATCTCTCAGAACTGAGCATGTGGAGAGACGTTCGTTCATCCAGCACAAAGGGAATGGGATGCAGGAGAAACACTTACTCTGGTTTCTCAGTCTGTTTCCTAAAGCCGGTTTGAAGTGCCTGCCGTTTTCACTGTAAAATCGGGTTGGAGCTTTAACCTACCCATATATATGTATTGAAAGTAGTTTAAAACTGAAAAGAAACTTTGTGTTCCCTTCAAGCTAGGTGAAGGACGGCTTTCACACACACTTATCTCTCAGAACTGAGCATGTGGAGAGACGTTCGTTCATCCAGCACAAAGGGAATGGGATGCAGGAGAAACACTTACTCTGGTTTCTCAGTCTGTTTCCTAAAGCCGGTTTAAAGTGCCTGCCGTTTTCACTGTAAAACCGGCCTGGAGCTTTAACCTACCCATATATATATATGGAAAGTAGTTTACAACTTAAAAGAAACTTTGTGTTCCCTTCAAGCTAGGTGAAGGACGGCTTTCACACACACTTATCTCTCAGAACTGAGCATGTGGAGAGACGTTCGTTCATCCAGCACAAAGGGAACGGGTTGCAGGAGAAACACTTACTCTGGTTTCTGAGTCTGTTTCCTAGTGCCGGTTTGAAGTGCCTGCCGTTTTCACTGTAAAACCGGGTTGGAGCTTGAACCTCCCCATATATATGTATGGAGTGGAGTTTGCAACTGAAAAGAAACTTTGTGTTCCCTTCAAGCTAGGTGAAGGACTGCTTTCACACACACTTATCTCTCAGAACTGAGCATGTGGAGAGACGTTCGTTCATCCAGCACATAGGGAACGGGTTGCAGGAGAAACACTTACTCTGGTTTCTCAGTCTGTTTCCTAGTGCCAGTTTGAAGTGCCTGCCGTTTTCACTGTAAAACCGGGTTGGAGCTTGAACCTCCCCATATATATGTATGGAGAGGAGTTTGCAAGTGAAAAGAAACTTTGTGTTCCCTTCAAGCTAGGTGAAGTACGGCTTTCACACACACTTATCTCTCAGAACTGAGCATGTGGAGAGACGTTCGTTCATCCAGCACAAAGGGAACGGGTTGCAGGAGAAACACTTACTCTGGTTTCTCAGTCTGTTTCCTAGTGCCGGTTTGAAGTGCCTGCCATTTTCACTGTAAAACCGGCCTGGAGTTTGAACCTCCCCATATATATGTATGGAGTGGAGCTTGCAACTGAAAAGAAACTTTGTGTTCCCTTCAAGCTAGGTGAAGGACGGCTTTCACACACACTTATCTCTCAGAACTGAGCATGTGGAGAGACGTTCGTTCATCCAGCACAAAGGGAATGGGATGCAGTAGAAACACTTACTCTGGTTTCTCAGTCTGTTTCCTAGTGCCGGTTTGAAGTGCCTGCCGTTTTCACTGTAAAACCGGGTTGCAGCTTGAACCTCCCCATATATATGTATGGAGTGGATTTTGCAAGTGAAAAGAAACTTTGTGTTCCCTTCAAGCTAGGTGAAGGACGGCTTTCACACACACTTATCTCTCAGAACTGAGCATGTGGAGAGACGTTCGTTCATCCAGCACAAAGGGAACGGGTTGCTCGAGAAACACTTACTCTGGTTTCTCAGTCTGTTTCCTAGTGCCGGTTTGAAGTGCCTGCCATTTTCACTGTAAAACCGGCCTGGAGTTTGAACCTCCCCATATATATGTATGGAGTGGAGTTTGCAACTGAAAAGAAACTTTGTGTTCCCTTCAAGCTAGGTGAAGGACAGCTTTCACACACACTTATCTCTCAGAACTGAGCATGTGGAGAGACGTTCGTTCATCCAGCACAAAGGGAATGGGATGCAGGAGAAACACTTACTCTGGTTTCTCAGTCTGTTTCCTAAAGCCGGTTTAAAGTGCCTGCCGTTTTCACTGTAAAACCGGCCTGGAGCTTTAACCTACCCATATATATATATGGAAAGTAGTTTACAACTTAAAAGAAACTTTGTGTTCCCTTCAAGCTAGGTGAAGGACGGCTTTCACACACACTTATCTCTCAGAACTGAGCATGTGGAGAGACGTTCGTTCATCCAGCACAAAGGGAACGGGTTGCAGGAGAAACACTTACTCTGGTTTCTCAGTCTGTTTCCTAGTGCCGGTTTGAAGTGCCTGCCGTTTTCACTGTAAAACCGGCCTGGAGCTTGAACCTCCCTATATATATATATGGAGTGGAGTTTGCAACTGAAAAGAAACTTTGTGTTCCCTTCAAGCTAGGTGAAGGACGGCTTTCACACACACTTATCTCTCAGAACTGAGCATGTGGAGAGACGTTCGTTCATCCAGCACAAAGGGAATGGGATGCAGGAGAAACACTTACTCTGGTTTCTCAGTCTGTTTCCTAGTGCCGGTTTGAAGTGCCTGCCGTTTTCACTGTAAAACCGGGTTGGAACTTGAACCTCCCCATAGATATGTATGGAGTGGATTTTGCAAGTGAAAAGAAACTTTGTGTTCCCTTCAAGCTAGGTGAAGGACGGCTTTCACACACACTTATCTCTCAGAACTGAGCATGTGGAGAGACGTTCGTTCATCCAGCACAAATGGAAGGGGTTGCAGGAGAAACACTTATTCTGGTTTCTCAGTCTGTTTCCTAGTGCCGGTTTGAAGTGCCTGCCGTTTTCACTGTAAAACCGGCCTGGAGCTTGAACCTCCCTATATATATGTATGGAGTGGAGTTTGCAAGTGAAAAGAAACTTTGTGTTCCCTTCAAGCTAGGTGAAGGACGGCTTTCACACACACTTATCTCTCAGAACTGAGCATGTGGAGAGACGTTCGTTCATCCAGCACAAAGGGAACGGGTTGCAGGAGAATCACTTACTCTGGTCTCTCAGTCTGTTTCCTAGTGCCGGTTTGAAGTGCCTGCTGTTTCACTGTAAAACCGGGTTGGAGCTTGAACCTCCCCATATATATGTATGGAGTGGAGTTTGCAAGTGAAAAGAAACTTTGTGTTCCCTTCAAGCTAGGTGAAGGACGGCTTTCACACACACTTATCTCTCAGAACTGAGCATGTGGAGAGACGTTCGTTCATCCAGCACAAAGGGAACGGGTTGCAGAAGAAACACTTACTCTGGTTTCTCAGTCTGTTTCCTAGTGCCGGTTTGAATGGCCTGCCGTTTTCACTGTAAAACCGGGTTGGAGCTTGAACCTCCCCATATATATGTATGGAGTGGAGTTTGCAAGTGAAAAGAAACTTTGTGTTCCCTTCAAGCTAGGTGAAGGACGGCTTTCACACACACTTATCTCTCAGAACTGAGCATGTGGAGAGACGTTCGTTCATCCAGCACAAAGGGAACGGGTTGCACGAGAAACACTTACTCTGGTTTCTCAGTCTGTTTCCTAGTGCCGGTTTGAAGTGCCTGCCGTTTTCACTGTAAAACCGGCCTGGAGCTTGAACCTCCCCATAGATATGCATGGAGTGGAGTTTGCAAGTGAAAAGAAACTTTGTGTTCCCTTCAAGCTAGGTGAAGGACGGTTTCACACACACTTATCTCTCAGAACTGGGCATGTGGAGAGACGTTCGTTCATCCAGCACAAATGGAATGGGATGCAGGAGAAACACTTACTCTGGTTTCTCAGTCTGTTTCCTAGTGCCGGTTTGAATGGCCTGCCGTTTTCACTGTAAAACCGGGTTGGAGCTTGAACCTCCCCATATATATGTATGGAGTGGAGTTTGCAAGTGAAAAGAAACTTTGTGTTCCCTTCAAGCTAGGTGAAGGACGGCTTTCACACACACTTATCTCTCAGAACTGAGCATGTGGAGAGACGTTCGTTCATCCAGCACAAAGGGAACGGGTTGCACGAGAAACACTTACTCTGGTTTCTCAGTCTGTTTCCTAGTGCCGGTTTGAAGTGCCTGCCGTTTTCACTGTAAAACCGGCCTGGAGCTTGAACCTCCCCATAGATATGCATGGAGTGGACTTTGCAAGTGAAAAGAAACTTTGTGTTCCCTTCAAGCTAGGTGAAGGACGGCTTTCACACACACTTATCTCTCAGAACTGAGCATGTGGAGAGACGTTCGTTCATCCAGCACAAAGGGAATGGGATGCAGGAGAAACACTTACTCTGGTTTCTCAGGCTGTTTCCTAAAGCCGGTTTGAAGTGCCTGCCGTTTTCACTGTAAAATCGGGTTGGAGCTTTAACCTACCCATATATATGTATTGAAAGTAGTTTAAAACTGAAAAGAAACTTTGTGTTCCCTTCAAGCTAGGTGAAGGACGGCTTTCACACACACTTATCTCTCAGAACTGAGCATGTGGAGAGACGTTCGTTCATCCAGCACAAAGGGAACGGGTTGCAGGAGAAACACTTACTCTGGTTTCTGAGTCTGTTTCCTAGTGCCGGTGTGAAGTGCCTGCCGTTTTCACTGTAAAACCGGGTTGGAGCTTGAACCTCCCCATATATATGTATGGAGTGGAGTTTGCAAGTGAAAAGAAACTTTGTGTTCCCTTCAAGCTAGGTGAAGGACGGCTTTCACACACACTTATCTCTCAGAACTGAGCATGTGGAGAGACGTTCGTTCATCCAGCACAAATGGAACGGGTTGCAGGAGAAACACTTACTCTGGTTTCTCAGTCTGTTTCCTAGTGCCGGTTTGAAGTGCCTGCCGTTTTCACTGTAAAACCGGCCTGGAGCTTGAACCTCCCTATATATATGTATGGAGTGGAGTTTGCAACTGAAAAGAAACTTTGTGTTCCCTTCAAGCTAGGTGAAGGACGGCTTTCACACACACTTATCTCTCAGAACTGAGCATGTGGAGAGACGTTCGTTCATCCAGCACAAAGGGAACGGGTTGCAGGAGAATCACTTACTCTGGTTTCTCAGTCTGCTTCCTAGTGCCGGTTTGAAGTGCCTGCTGTTTCACTGTAAAACCGGGTTGGAGCTTGAACCTCCCCATATATATGTATGGAGTGGAGTTTGCAAGTGAAAAGAAACTTTGTGTTCCCTTCAAGCTAGGTGAAGGACGGCTTTCACACACACTTATCTCTCAGAACTGAGCATGTGGAGAGACGTTCGTTCATCCAGCACAAAGGGAATGGGATGCAGGAGAAACACTTACTCTGGTTTCTCAGTCTGTTTCCTAAAGCCGGTTTAAAGTGCCTGCCGTTTTCACTGTAAAACCGGCCTGGAGCTTTAACCTACCCATATATATATATGGAAAGTAGTTTACAACTTAAAAGAAACTTTGTGTTCCCTTCAAGCTAGGTGAAGGACGGCTTTCACACACACTTATCTCTCAGAACTGAGCATGTGGAGAGACGTTCGTTCATCCAGCACAAAGGGAACGGGTTGCAGGAGAAACACTTACTCTGGTTTCTCAGTCTGTTTCCTAGTGCCGGTTTGAAGTGCCTGCCGTTTTCACTGTAAAACCGGCCTGGAGCTTGAACCTCCCTATATATATATATGGAGTGGAGTTTGCAACTGAAAAGAAACTTTGTGTTCCCTTCAAGCTAGGTGAAGGACGGCTTTCACACACACTTATCTCTCAGAACTGAGCATGTGGAGAGACGTTCGTTCATCCAGCACAAAGGGAATGGGATGCAGGAGAAACACTTACTCTGGTTTCTCAGTCTGTTTCCTAGTGCCGGTTTGAAGTGCCTGCCGTTTTCACTGTAAAACCGGGTTGGAACTTGAACCTCCCCATAGATATGTATGGAGTGGATTTTGCAAGTGAAAAGAAACTTTGTGTTCCCTTCAAGCTAGGTGAAGGACGGCTTTCACACACACTTATCTCTCAGAACTGAGCATGTGGAGAGACGTTCGTTCTTCCAGCACAAATGGAAGGGGTTGCAGGAGAAACACTTATTCTGGTTTCTCAGTCTGTTTCCTAGTGCCGGTTTGAAGTGCCTGCCGTTTTCACTGTAAAACCGGCCTGGAGCTTGAACCTCCCTATATATATGTATGGAGTGGAGTTTGCAAGTGAAAAGAAACTTTGTGTTCCCTTCAAGCTAGGTGAAGGACGGCTTTCACACACACTTATCTCTCAGAACTGAGCATGTGGAGAGACGTTCGTTCATCCAGCACAAAGGGAACGGGTTGCAGGAGAATCACTTACTCTGGTCTCTCAGTCTGTTTCCTAGTGCCGGTTTGAAGTGCCTGCTGTTTCACTGTAAAACCGGGTTGGAGCTTGAACCTCCCCATATATATGTATGGAGTGGAGTTTGCAAGTGAAAAGAAACTTTGTGTTCCCTTCAAGCTAGGTGAAGGACGGCTTTCACACACACTTATCTCTCAGAACTGAGCATGTGGAGAGACGTTCGTTCATCCAGCACAAAGGGAACGGGTTGCAGAAGAAACACTTACTCTGGTTTCTCAGTCTGTTTCCTAGTGCCGGTTTGAATGGCCTGCCGTTTTCACTGTAAAACCGAGTTGCAGCTTGAACCTCCCCATATATATGTATGGAGTGGAGTTTGCAAGTGAAAAGAAACTTTGTGTTCCCTTCAAGCTAGGTGAAGGACGGCTTTCACACACACTTATCTCTCAGAACTGAGCATGTGGAGAGACGTTCGTTCATCCAGCACAAAGGGAACGGGTTGCACGAGAAACACTTACTCTGGTTTCTCAGTCTGTTTCCTAGTGCCGATTTGAAGTGCCTGCCGTTTTCACTGTAAAACCGGCCTGGAGCTTGAACCTCCCCATAGATATGCATGGAGTGGAGTTTGCAAGTGAAAAGAAACTTTGTGTTCCCTTCAAGCTAGGTGAAGGACGGCTTTCACACACACTTATCTCTCAGAACTGGGCATGTGGAGAGACGTTCGTTCATCCAGCACAAATGGAATGGGATGCAGGAGAAACACTTACTCTGGTTTCTCAGTCTGTTTCCTAGTGCCGGTTTGAATGGCCTGCCGTTTTCACTGTAAAACCGGGTTGGAGCTTGAACCTCCCCATATATATGTATGGAGTGGAGTTTGCAAGTGAAAAGAAACTTTGTGTTCCCTTCAAGCTAGGTGAAGGACGGCTTTCACACACACTTATCTCTCAGAACTGAGCATGTGGAGAGACGTTCGTTCATCCAGCACAAAGGGAACGGGTTGCACGAGAAACACTTACTCTGGTTTCTCAGTCTGTTTCCTAGTGCCGGTTTGAAGTGCCTGCCGTTTTCACTGTAAAACCGGCCTGGAGCTTGAACCTCCCCATAGATATGCATGGAGTGAACTTTGCAAGTGAAAAGAAACTTTGTGTTCCCTTCAAGCTAGGTGAAGGACGGCTTTCACACACACTTATCTCTCAGAACTGAGCATGTGGAGAGACGTTCGTTCATCCAGCACAAAGGGAATGGGATGCAGGAGAAACACTTACTCTGGTTTCTCAGGCTGTTTCCTAAAGCCGGTTTGAAGTGCCTGCCGTTTTCACTGTAAAATCGGGTTGGAGCTTTAACCTACCCATATATATGTATTGAAAGTAGTTTAAAACTGAAAAGAAACTTTGTGTTCCCTTCAAGCTAGGTGAAGGACGGCTTTCACACACACTTATCTCTCAGAACTGAGCATGTGGAGAGACGTTCGTTCATCCAGCACAAAGGGAACGGGTTGCAGGAGAAACACTTACTCTGGTTTCTGAGTCTGTTTCCTAGTGCCGGTGTGAAGTGCCTGCCGTTTTCACTGTAAAACCGGGTTGGAGCTTGAACCTCCCCATATATATGTATGGAGTGGAGTTTGCAACTGAAAAGAAACTTTGTGTTCCCTTCAAGCTAGGTGAAGGACGGCTTTCACACACACTTATCTCTCAGAACTGAGCATGTGGAGAGACGTTCGTTCATCCAGCACAAATGGAACGGGTTGCAGGAGAAACACTTACTCTGGTTTCTCAGTCTGTTTCCTAGTGCCGGTTTGAAGTGCCTGCCGTTTTCACTGTAAAACCGGCCTGGAGCTTGAACCTCCCTATATATATGTATGGAGTGGAGTTTGCAACTGAAAAGAAACTTTGTGTTCCCTTCAAGCTAGGTGAAGGACGGCTTTCACACACACTTATCTCTCAGAACTGAGCATGTGGAGAGACGTTCGTTCATCCAGCACAAAGGGAACGGGTTGCAGGAGAATCACTTACTCTGGTTTCTCAGTCTGCTTCCTAGTGCCGGTTTGAAGTGCCTGCTGTTTCACTGTAAAACCGGGTTGGAGCTTGAACCTCCCCATATATATGTATGGAGTGGAGTTTGCAAGTGAAAAGAAACTTTGTGTTCCCTTCAAGCTAGGTGAAGGACGGCTTTCACACACACTTATCTCTCAGAACTGAGCATGTGGAGAGACGTTCGTTCATCCAGCACAAAGGGAACGGGTTGCAGGAGAAACACTTACTCTGGTTTCTCAGTCTGTTTCCTAGTGCCGGTTTGAATTGCCTGCCGTTTTCACTGTAAAACCGGGTTGGAGCTTGAACGTCCCTATATATATGTATGGAGTGGAGTTTGCAAGTGAAAAGAAACTTTGTGTTCCCTTCAAGCTAGGTGAAGGACGGCTTTCACACACGCTTATCTCTCAGAACTGAGCATGTGGAGAGACGTTCGTTCATCCAGCACAAAGGGAACGGGTTGCAGGAGAAACACTTACTCTGGTTTCTGAGTCTGTTTCCTAGTGCCGGTTTGAAGTGCCTGCCGTTTTCACTGTAAAACCGGGTTGGAGCTTGAACCTCCCCATATATATGTATGGAGTGGAGTTTGCAACTGAAAAGAAACTTTGTGTTCCCTTCAAGCTAGGTGAAGGACGGCTTTCACACACACTTATCTCTCAGAACTGAGCATGTGGAGAGACGTTCGTTCATCCAGCACAAATGGAACGGGTTGCAGGAGAAACACTTACTCTGGTTTCTCAGTCTGTTTCCTAGTGCCGGTTTGATGTGCCTGCCGTTTTCACTGTAAAACCGGCCTGGAGCTTGAACCTCCCTATATATATGTATGGAGTGGAGTTTGCAACTGAAAAGAAACTTTGTGTTCCCTTCAAGCTAGGTGAAGGACGGCTTTCACACACACTTATCTCTCAGAACTGAGCATGTGGAGAGACGTTCGTTCATCCAGCACAAAGGGAACGGGTTGCAGGAGAATCACTTACTCTGGTTTCTCAGTCTGTTTCCTAGTGCCGGTTTGAAGTGCCTGCTGTTTCACTGTAAAACCGGGTTGGAGCTTGAACCTCCCCATATATATGTATGGAGTGGAGTTTGCAAGTGAAAAGAAACTTTGTGTTCCCTTCAAGCTAGGTGAAGGACGGCTTTCACACACACTTATCTCTCAGAACTGAGCATGTGGAGAGACGTTCGTTCATCCAGCACAAAGGGAACGGGTTGCAGAAGAAACACTTACTCTGGTTTCTCAGTCTGTTTCCTAGTGCCGGTTTGAATGGCCTGCCGTTTTCACTGTAAAACCGGGTTGCAGCTTGAACCTCCCCATATATATGTATGGAGTGGAGTTTGCAAGTGAAAAGAAACTTTGTGTTCCCTTCAAGCTAGGTGAAGGACGGCTTTCACACACACTTATCTCTCAGAACTGAGCATGTGGAGAGACGTTCGTTCATCCAGCACAAAGGGAACGGGTTGCACGAGAAACACTTACTCTGGTTTCTCAGTCTGTTTCCTAGTGCCGGTTTGAAGTGCCTGCCGTTTTCACTGTAAAACCGGCCTGGAGCTTGAACCTCCCCATATATATGTATGGAGTGGAGTTTGCAACTGAAAAGAAACTTTGTGTTCCCTTCAAGCTAGGTGAAGGACGGCTTTCACACACACTTATCTCTCAGAACTGAGCATGTGGAGAGACGTTCGTTCATCCAGCACAAATGGAATGGGATGCAGGAGAAACACTTACTCTGGTTTCTCAGTCTGTTTCCTAGTGCCGGTTTGAATGGCCTGCCGTTTTCACTGTAAAACCGGGTTGGAGCTTGAACCTCCCCATATATATGTATGGAGTGGAGTTTGCAAGTGAAAAGAAACTTTGTGTTCCCTTCAAGCTAGGTGAAGGACGGCTTTCACACACACTTATCTCTCAGAACTGAGCATGTGGAGAGACGTTCGTTCATCCAGCACAAAGGGAACGGGTTGCACGAGAAACACTTACTCTGGTTTCTCAGTCTGTTTCCTAGTGCCGGTTTGAAGTGCCTGCCGTTTTCACTGTAAAACCGGCCTGGAGCTTGAACCTCCCCATAGATATGCATGGAGTGGACTTTGCAAGTGAAAAGAAACTTTGTGTTCCCTTCAAGCTAGGTGAAGGACGGCTTTCACACACACTTATCTCTCAGAACTGAGCATGTGGAGAGACGTTCGTTCATCCAGCACAAAGGGAATGGGATGCAGGAGAAACACTTACTCTGGTTTCTCAGGCTGTTTCCTAAAGCCGGTTTGAAGTGCCTGCCGTTTTCACTGTAAAATCGGGTTGGAGCTTTAACCTACCCATATATATGTATTGAAAGTAGTTTAAAACTGAAAAGAAACTTTGTGTTCCCTTCAAGCTAGGTGAAGGACGGCTTTCACACACACTTATCTCTCAGAACTGAGCATGTGGAGAGACGTTCGTTCATCCAGCACAAAGGGAACGGGTTGCAGGAGAAACACTTACTCTGGTTTCTGAGTCTGTTTCCTAGTGCCGGTGTGAAGTGCCTGCCGTTTTCACTGTAAATCCGGGTTGGAGCTTGAACCTCCCCATATATATGTATGGAGTGGAGTTTGCAACTGAAAAGAAACTTTGTGTTCCCTTCAAGCTAGGTGAAGGACGGCTTTCACACACACTTATCTCTCAGAACTGAGCATGTGGAGAGACGTTCGTTCATCCAGCACAAATGGAACGGGTTGCAGGAGAAACACTTACTCTGGTTTCTCAGTCTGTTTCCTAGTGCCGGTTTGAAGTGCCTGCCGTTTTCACTGTAAAACCGGCCTGGAGCTTGAACCTCCCTATATATATGTATGGAGTGGAGTTTGCAACTGAAAAGAAACTTTGTGTTCCCTTCAAGCTAGGTGAAGGACGGCTTTCACACACACTTATCTCTCAGAACTGAGCATGTGGAGAGACGTTCGTTCATCCAGCACAAAGGGAACGGGTTGCAGGAGAATCACTTACTCTGGTTTCTCAGTCTGCTTCCTAGTGCCGGTTTGAAGTGCCTGCTGTTTCACTGTAAAACCGGGTTGGAGCTTGAACCTCCCCATATATATGTATGGAGTGGAGTTTGCAAGTGAAAAGAAACTTTGTGTTCCCTTCAAGCTAGGTGAAGGACGGCTTTCACACACACTTATCTCTCAGAACTGAGCATGTGGAGAGACGTTCGTTCATCCAGCACAAAGGGAACGGGTTGCAGGGGAAACACTTACTCTGGTTTCTCAGTCTGTTTCCTAGTGCCGGTTTGAAGTGCCTGCCGTTTTCACTGTAAAACCGGGTTGGAGCTTGAACCTCCCCATATATATGTATGGAGTGGAGTTTGCAAGTGAAAAGAAACTTTGTGTTCCCTTCAAGCTAGGTGAAGGACGGCTTTCACACACACTTATCTCTCAGAACTGAGCATGTGGAGAGACGTTCGTTCATCCAGCACATAGGGAACGGGTTGCAGGAGAAACACTTACTCTGGTTTCTCAGTCTGTTTCCTAGTGCCGGTTTGAAGTGCCTGCCGTTTTCACTGTAAAACCGGGTTGGAGCTTGAACCTCCCCATATATATGTATGGAGAGGAGTTTGCAAGTGAAAAGAAACTTTGTGTTCCCTTCAAGCTAGGTGAAGTACGGCTTTCACACACACTTATCTCTCAGAACTGAGCATGTGGAGAGACGTTCGTTCATCCAGCACAAAGGGAACGGGTTGCAGGAGAAACACTTACTCTGGTTTCTCAGTCTGTTTCCTAGTGCCGGTTTGAAGTGCCTGCCATTTTCACTGTAAAACCGGCCTGGAGTTTGAACCTCCCCATATATATGTATGGAGTGGAGTTTGCAACTGAAAAGAAACTTTGTGTTCCCTTCAAGCTAGGTGAAGGACGGCTTTCACACACACTTATCTCTCAGAACTGAGCATGTGGAGAGACGTTCGTTCATCCAGCACAAAGGGAATGGGATGCAGGAGACACACTTACTCTGGTTTCTCAGTCTGTTTCCTAGTGCCGGTTTGAAGTGCCTGCCGTTTTCACTGTAAAACCGGGTTGCAGCTTGAACCTCCCCATATATATGTATGGAGTGGATTTTGCAAGTGAAAAGAAACTTTGTGTTCCCTTCAAGCTAGGTGAAGGACGGCTTTCACACACACTTATCTCTCAGAACTGAGCATGTGGAGAGACGTTCGTTCATCCAGCACAAAGGGAACGGGTTGCACGAGAAACACTTACTCTGGTTTCTCAGTCTGTTTCCTAGTGCCGGTTTGAAGTGCCTGCCATTTTCACTGTAAAACCGGCCTGGAGTTTGAACCTCCCCATATATATGTATGGAGTGGAGTTTGCAACTGAAAAGAAACTTTGTGTTCCCTTCAAGCTAGGTGAAGGACGGCTTTCACACACACTTATCTCTCAGAACTGAGCATGTGGAGAGACGTTCGTTCATCTAGCACAAAGGGAATGGGATGCAGGAGAAACACTTACTCTGGTTTCTCAGTCTGTTCCTAATGCCGGTTTGAAGTGCCTGCGTTTTCACTGTAAAATCGGGTTGGAGCTTTAACCTACCCATATATATGTATGGAAAGTAGTTTACAACTGAAAAGAAACTTTGTGTTCCCTTCAAGCTAGGTGAAGGACGGCTTTCACACACACTTATCTCTCAGAACTGAGCATGTGGAGAGACGTTCGTTCATCCAGCACAAAGGGAACGGGTTGCAGGAGAAACACTTACTCTGGTTTCTGAGTCTGTTTCCTAGTGCCGGTGTGAAGTGCCTGCCGTTTTCACTGTAAATCCGGGTTGGAGCTTGAACCTCCCCATATATATGTATGGAGTGGAGTTTGCAACTGAAAAGAAACTTTGTGTTCCCTTCAAGCTAGGTGAAGGACGGCTTTCACACACACTTATCTCTCAGAACTGAGCATGTGGAGAGACGTTCGTTCATCCAGCACAAATGGAACGGGTTGCAGGAGAAACACTTACTCTGGTTTCTCAGTCTGTTTCCTAGTGCCGGTTTGAAGTGCCTGCCGTTTTCACTGTAAAACCGGCCTGGAGCTTGAACCTCCCTATATATATGTATGGAGTGGAGTTTGCAACTGAAAAGAAACTTTGTGTTCCCTTCAAGCTAGGTGAAGGACGGCTTTCACACACACTTATCTCTCAGAACTGAGCATGTGGAGAGACGTTCGTTCATCCAGCACAAAGGGAACGGGTTGCAGGAGAATCACTTACTCTGGTTTCTCAGTCTGCTTCCTAGTGCCGGTTTGAAGTGCCTGCTGTTTCACTGTAAAACCGGGTTGGAGCTTGAACCTCCCCATATATATGTATGGAGTGGAGTTTGCAAGTGAAAAGAAACTTTGTGTTCCCTTCAAGCTAGGTGAAGGACGGCTTTCACACACACTTATCTCTCAGAACTGAGCATGTGGAGAGACGTTCGTTCATCCAGCACAAAGGGAATGGGTTGCAGGGGAAACACTTACTCTGGTTTCTCAGTCTGTTTCCTAGTGCCGGTTTGAAGTGCCTGCCGTTTTCACTGTAAAACCGGGTTGGAGCTTGAACCTCCCCATATATATGTATGGAGTGGAGTTTGCAAGTGAAAAGAAACTTTGTGTTCCCTTCAAGCTAGGTGAAGGACGGCTTTCACACACACTTATCTCTCAGAACTGAGCATGTGGAGAGACGTTCGTTCATCCAGCACATAGGGAACGGGTTGCAGGAGAAACACTTACTCTGGTTTCTCAGTCTGTTTCCTAGTGCCGGTTTGAAGTGCCTGCCGTTTTCACTGTAAAACCGGGTTGGAGCTTGAACCTCCCCATATATATGTATGGAGAGGAGTTTGCAAGTGAAAAGAAACTTTGTGTTCCCTTCAAGCTAGGTGAAGTACGGCTTTCACACACACTTATCTCTCAGAACTGAGCATGTGGAGAGACGTTCGTTCATCCAGCACAAAGGGAACGGGTTGCAGGAGAAACACTTACTCTGGTTTCTCAGTCTGTTTCCTAGTGCCGGTTTGAAGTGCCTGCCATTTTCACTGTAAAACCGGCCTGGAGTTTGAACCTCCCCATATATATGTATGGAGTGGAGTTTGCAACTGAAAAGAAACTTTGTGTTCCCTTCAAGCTAGGTGAAGGACGGCTTTCACACACACTTATCTCTCAGAACTGAGCATGTGGAGAGACGTTCGTTCATCCAGCACAAAGGGAATGGGATGCAGGAGACACACTTACTCTGGTTTCTCAGTCTGTTTCCTAGTGCCGGTTTGAAGTGCCTGCCGTTTTCACTGTAAAACCGGGTTGCAGCTTGAACCTCCCCATATATATGTATGGAGTGGATTTTGCAAGTGAAAAGAAACTTTGTGTTCCCTTCAAGCTAGGTGAAGGACGGCTTTCACACACACTTATCTCTCAGAACTGAGCATGTGGAGAGACGTTCGTTCATCCAGCACAAAGGGAACGGGTTGCACGAGAAACACTTACTCTGGTTTCTCAGTCTGTTTCCTAGTGCCGGTTTGAAGTGCCTGCCATTTTCACTGTAAAACCGGCCTGGAGTTTGAACCTCCCCATATATATGTATGGAGTGGAGTTTGCAACTGAAAAGAAACTTTGTGTTCCCTTCAAGCTAGGTGAAGGACGGCTTTCACACACACTTATCTCTCAGAACTGAGCATGTGGAGAGACGTTCGTTCATCTAGCACAAAGGGAATGGGATGCAGGAGAAACACTTACTCTGGTTTCTCAGTCTGTTCCTAATGCCGGTTTGAAGTGCCTGCGTTTTCACTGTAAAATCGGGTTGGAGCTTTAACCTACCCATATATATGTATGGAAAGTAGTTTACAACTGAAAAGAAACTTTGTGTTCCCTTCAAGCTAGGTGAAGGACGGCTTTCACACACACTTATCTCTCAGAACTGAGCATGTGGAGAGACGTTCGTTCATCCAGCACAAAGGGAACGGGTTGCAGGAGAAACACTTACTCTGGTTTCTCAGTCTGTTTCCTAGTACCGGTTTGAAGTGCCTGCCGTTTTCACTGTAAAACCGGGTTGGAGCTTGAACCTCCCCATATATATGTATGGAGTGGAGTTTGCAAGTGAAAAGAAACTTTGTGTTCCCTTCAAGCTAGGTGAAGGACGGCTTTCACACACACTTATCTCTCAGAACTGAGCATGTGGAGAGACGTTCGTTCATCCAGCACAAAGGGAACGGGTTGCAGGAGAAACACTTACTCTGGTTTCTCAGTCTGTTTCCTAGTGCCGATTTGAAGTGCCTGCCGTTTTCACTGTAAAACCGGCCTGGAGCTTGAACCTCCCTATATATATGTATGGAGTGGAGTTTGCAACTGAAAAGAAACTTTGTGTTCCCTTCAAGCTAGGTGAAGGACGGCTTTCACACACACTTATCTCTCAGAACTGAGCATGTGGAGAGACGTTCGTTCATCCAGCACAAAGGGAACGGGTTGCAGGAGAATCACTTACTCTGGTTTCTCAGTCTGTTTCCTAGTGCCGGTTTGAAGTGCCTGCTGTTTCACTGTAAAACCGGGTTGGAGCTTGAACCTCCCCATATATATGTATGGAGTGGAGTTTGCAAGTGAAAAGAAACTTTGTGTTCCCTTCAAGCTAGGTGAAGGACTACTTTCACACACACTTATCTCTCAGAACTGAGCATGTGGAGAGACGTTCGTTCATCCAGCACAAAGGGAACGGGTTGCAGGAGAAACACTTACTCTGGTTTCTCAGTCTGTTTCCTAGTGCCGGTTTGAATTGCCTGCCGTTTTCACTGTAAAACCGGGTTGGAGCTTGAACCTCCCCATATATATGTATGGAGTGGAGTTTGCAAGTGAAAAGAAACTTTGTGTTCCCTTCAAGCTAGGTGAAGTACGGCTTTCACACACACTTATCTCTCAGAACTGAGCATGTGGAGAGACGTTCGTTCATCCAGCACAAAGGGAACGGGTTGCAGGAGAAACACTTACTCTGGTTTCTGAGTCTGTTTCCTAGTGCCGGTTTGAAGTGCCTGCCGTTTTCACTGTAAAACCGGGTTGGAGCTTGAACCTCCCCATATATATGTATGGAGTGGATTTTGCAAGTGAAAAGAAACTTTGTGTTCCCTTCAAGCTAGGTGAAGGACGGCTTTCACACACACTTATCTCTCAGAACTGAGCATGTGGAGAGACGTTCGTTCATCCAGCACAAAGGGAACGGGTTGCACGAGAAACACTTACTCTGGTTTCTCAGTCTGTTTCCTAGTGCCGGTTTGAAGTGCCTTCCGTTTTCACTGTAAAACCGGCCTGGAGCTTGAACCTCCCCATAGATATGCATGGAGTGGAGTTTGCAAGTGAAAAGAAACTTTGTGTTCCCTTCAAGCTAGGTGAAGGACGGCTTTCACACACACTTATCTCTCAGAACTGAGCATGTGGAGAGACGTTCGTTCATCCAGCACAAAGGGAATGGGATGCAGGAGAAACACTTACTCTGGTTTCTCAGTCTGTTTCCTAAAGCCGGTTTGAAGTGCCTGCCGTTTTCACTGTAAAACCGGGTTGGATCTTGAACCTCCCCATATATATGTATGGAGTGGAGTTTGCAAGTGAAAAGAAACTTTGTGTTCCGTTCAAGCTAGGTGAAGGACGGCTTTCACACACACTTATCTCTCAGAACTGAGCATGTGGAGAGACGTTCGTTCATCCAGCACAAAGGGAACGGGTTGCACGAGAAACACTTACTCTGGTTTCTCAGTCTGTTTCCTAGTGCCGGTTTGAAGTGCCTGCCGTTTTCACTGTAAAACCGGGTTGGAGCTTGAACCTCCCCATATATATGTATGGAGTGGAGTTTGCAAGTGAAAAGAAACTTTGTGTTCCCTTCAAGCTAGGTGAAGGACGGCTTTCACACACACTTATCTCTCAGAACTGAGCATGTGGAGAGACGTTCGTTCATCCAGCACATAGGGAACGGGTTGCAGGAGAAACACTTACTCTGGTTTCTCAGTCTGTTTCCTAGTGCCGGTTTGAAGTGCCTGCCGTTTTCACTGTAAAACCGGGTTGGAGCTTGAACCTCCCCATATATATGTATGGAGTGGAGTTTGCAAGTGAAAAGAAACTTTGTGTTCCCTTCAAGCTAGGTGAAGGACGGCTTTCACACACACTTATCTCTCAGAACTGAGCATGTGGAGAGACGTTCGTTCATCCAGCACAAAGGGAACGGGTTGCACGAGAAACACTTACTCTGGTTTCTCAGTCTGTTTCCTAAAGCCGGTTTGAAGTGCCTGCCGTTTTCACTGTAAAATCGGGTTGGAGCTTTAACCTACCCATATATATGTATTGAAAGTAGTTTAAAACTGAAAAGAAACTTTGTGTTCCCTTCAAGCTAGGTGAAGGACGGCTTTCACACACACTTATCTCTCAGAACTGAGCATGTGGAGAGACGTTCGTTCATCCAGCACAAAGGGAACGGGTTGCAGGAGAAACACTTACTCTGGTTTCTGAGTCTGTTTCCTAGTGCCGGTTTGAAGTGCCTGCCGTTTTCACTGTAAAACCGGGTTGGAGCTTGAACCTCCCCATATATATGTATGGAGTGGAGTTTGCAACTGAAAAGAAACTTTGTGTTCCCTTCAAGCTAGGTGAAGGACGGCTTTCACACACACTTATCTCTCAGAACTGAGCATGTGGAGAGACGTTCGTTCATCCAGCACAAAGGGAACGGGTTGCACGAGAAACACTTACTCTGGTTTCTGAGTCTGTTTCCTAGTGCCGGTTTGAAGTGCCTGCCGTTTTCACTGTAAAACCGGGTTGGAGCTTGAACCTCCCCATATATATGTATGGAGTGGATTTTGCAAGTGAAAAGAAACTTTGTGTTCCCTTCAAGCTAGGTGAAGGACGGCTTTCACACACACTTATCTCTCAGAACTGAGCATGTGGAGAGACGTTCGTTCATCCAGCACAAAGGGAACGGGTTGCACGAGAAACACTTACTCTGGTTTCTCAGTCTGTTTCCTAGTGCCGGTTTGAAGTGCCTTCCGTTTTCACTGTAAAACCGGCCTGGAGCTTGAACCTCCCCATAGATATGCATGGAGTGGAGTTTGCAAGTGAAAAGAAACTTTGTGTTCCCTTCAAGCTAGGTGAAGGACGGCTTTCACACACACTTATCTCTCAGAACTGAGCATGTGGAGAGACGTTCGTTCATCCAGCACAAAGGGAATGGGATGCAGGAGAAACACTTACTCTGGTTTCTCAGTCTGTTTCCTAAAGCCGGTTTGAAGTGCCTACCGTTTTCACTGTAAAACCGGGTTGGATCTTGAACCTCCCCATATATATGTATGGAGTGGAGTTTGCAAGTGAAAAGAAACTTTGTGTTCCCTTCAAGCTAGGTGAAGGACGGCTTTCACACACACTTATCTCTCAGAACTGAGCATGTGGAGAGACGTTCGTTCATCCAGCACAAAGGGAACGGGTTGCACGAGAAACACTTACTCTGGTTTCTCAGTCTGTTTCCTAGTGCCGGTTTGAAGTGCCTGCCGTTTTCACTGTAAAACCGGGTTGGAGCTTGAACCTCCCCATATATATGTATGGAGTGGAGTTTGCAAGTGAAAAGAAACTTTGTGTTCCCTTCAAGCTAGGTGAAGGACGGCTTTCACACACACTTATCTCTCAGAACTGAGCATGTGGAGAGACGTTCGTTCATCCAGCACATAGGGAACGGGTTGCAGGAGAAACACTTACTCTGGTTTCTCAGTCTGTTTCCTAGTGCCGGTTTGAAGTGCCTGCCGTTTTCACTGTAAAACCGGGTTGGAGCTTGAACCTCCCCATATATATGTATGGAGTGGAGTTTGCAAGTGAAAAGAAACTTTGTGTTCCCTTCAAGCTAGGTGAAGGGCGGCTTTCACACACACTTATCTCTCAGAACTGAGCATGTGGAGAGACGTTCGTTCATCCAGCACAAAGGGAACGGGTTGCACGAGAAACACTTACTCTGGTTTCTCAGTCTGTTTCCTAGTGCCGGTTTGAAGTGCCTGCCGTTTTCACTGTAAAACCGGCCTGGAGCTTGAACCTCCCCATAGATATGCAAGGAGTGGAGTTTGCAAGTGAAAAGAAAATTTGTGTTCCCTTCAAGCTAGGTGAAGGACGGCTTTCACACACACTTATCTCTCAGAACTGAGCATGTGGAGAGACGTTCGTTCATCCAGCACAAAGGGAATGGGATGCAGGAGAAACACTTACTCTGGTTTCTCAGTCTGTTTC
Organism: Vicugna pacos; assembly: GCF_048564905.1. Taxonomy (NCBI): domain Eukaryota; kingdom Metazoa; phylum Chordata; class Mammalia; order Artiodactyla; family Camelidae; genus Vicugna; species Vicugna pacos. Next base: position 4,344,370 of record NW_027328742.1, read on the forward strand.
CTAAAGCCGGTTTGAAGTGCCTGCCGTTTTCACTGTAAAATCGGGTTGGAGCTTTAACCTACCCATATATATGTATTGAAAGTAGTTTAAAACTGAAAAGAAACTTTGTGTTCCCTTCAAGCTAGGTGAAGGACGGCTTTCACACACACTTATCTCTCAGAACTGAGCATGTGGAGAGACGTTCGTTCATCCAGCACAAAGGGAACGGGTTGCAGGAGAAACACTTACTCTGGTTTCTGAGTCTGTTTCCTAGTGCCGGTTTGAAGTGCCTGCCGTTTTCACTGTAAAACCGGGTTGGAGCTTGAACCTCCCCATATATATGTATGGAGTGGAGTTTGCAACTGAAAAGAAACTTTGTGTTCCCTTCAAGCTAGGTGAAGGACGGCTTTCACACACACTTATCTCTCAGAACTGAGCATGTGGAGAGACGTTCGTTCATCCAGCACAAAGGGAACGGGTTGCACGAGAAACACTTACTCTGGTTTCTGAGTCTGTTTCCTAGTGCCGGTTTGAAGTGCCTGCCGTTTTCACTGTAAAACCGGGTTGGAGCTTGAACGTCCCCATATATATGTATGGAGTGGATTTTGCAAGTGAAAAGAAACTTTGTGTTCCCTTCAAGCTAGGTGAAGGACGGCTTTCACACACACTTATCTCTCAGAACTGAGCATGTGGAGAGACGTTCGTTCATCCAGCACAAAGGGAACGGGTTGCAGGAGAATCACTTACTCTGGTTTCTCAGTCTGTTTCCTAGTGCCGGTTTGAAGTGCCTGCTGTTTCACTGTAAAACCGGGTTGGAGCTTGAACCTCCCCATATATATGTATGGAGTGGAGTTTGCAAGTGAAAAGAAACTTTGTGTTCCCTTCAAGCTAGGTGAAGGACGGCTTTCACACACACTTATCTCTCAGAACTGAGCATGTGGAGAGACGTTCGTTCATCCAGCACAAAGGGAACGGGTTGCAGGAGAAACACTTACTCTGGTTTCTCAGTCTGTTTCCTAGTACCGGTTTGAATTGCCTGCCGTTTTCACTGTAAAACCGGGTTGGAGCTTGAACGTCCCCATATATATGTATGGAGTGCAGTTTGCAAGTGAAAAGAAACTTTGTGTTCCCTTCAAGCTAGGTGAAGGACGGCTTTCACACACACTTATCTCTCAGAACTGAGCATGTGGAGAGACGTTCGTTCATCCAGCACAAAGGGAACGGGTTGCAGGAGAAACACTTACTCTGGTTTCTCAGTCTGTTTCCTAGTGCCGGTTTGAAGTGCCTGCCGTTTTCACTGTAAAACCGGCCTGGAGCTTGAACCTCCCCATAGATATGCATGGAGTGGAGTTTGCAACTGAAAAGAAACTTTGTGTTCCCTTCAAGCTAGGTGAAGGACGGCTTTCACACACACTTATCTCTCAGAACTGAGCATGTGGAGAGACGTTCGTTCATCCAGCACAAAGGGAATGGGATGCAGGAGAAACACTTACTCTGGTTTCTCAGTCTGTTTCCTAAAGCCGGTTTGAAGTGCCTGCCGTTTTCACTGTAAAACCGGCCTGGAGCTTTAACCTACCCATATATATATATGGAAAGTAGTTTACAACTGAAAAGAAACTTTGTGTTCCCTTCAAGTTAGGTGAAGGACGGCTTTCACACACACTTATCTCTCAGAACTGAGCATGTGGAGAGACGTTCGTTCATCCAGCACAAAGGGAACGGGTTGCAGGAGAAACACTTACTCTGGTTTCTCAGTCTGTTTCCTAGTGCCGGTTTGAAGTGCCTGCCGTTTTCACTGTAAAACCGGCCTGGAGCTTGAACCTCCCTATATATATATATGGAGTGGAGTTTGCAACTGAAAAGAAACTTTGTGTTCCCTTCAAGCTAGGTGAAGGACGGCTTTCACACACACTTATCTCTCAGAACTGAGCATGTGGAGAGACGTTCGTTCATCCAGCACAAAGGGAACGGGTTGCAGGAGAATCACTTACTCTGGTTTCTCAGTCTGTTTCCTAGTGCCGGTTTGAAGTGCCTGCTGTTTCACTGTAAAACCGGGTTGGAGCTTGAACCTCCCCATATAAATGTATGGAGTGGAGTTTGCAAGTGAAAAGAAACTTTGTGTTCCCTTCAAGCTAGGTGAAGGACGGCTTTCACACACACTTATCTCTCAGAACTGAGCATGTGGAGAGACGTTCGTTCATCCAGCACAAAGGGAACGGGTTGCAGGAGAAACACTTACTCTGGTTTCTCAGTCTGTTTCCTAGTGCCGGTTTGAATTGCCTGCCGTTTTCACTGTAAAACCGGGTTGGAGCTTGAACGTCCCCATATATATGTATGGAGTGGAGTTTGCAAGTGAAAAGAAACTTTGTGTTCCCTTCAAGCTAGGTGAAGGACGGCTTTCACACACACTTATCTCTCAGAACTGAGCATGTTTAGAGACGTTCTTTCATCCAGCACAAAGGGAACGGGTTGCAGGAGAAACACTTACTCTGGTTTCTCAGTCTGTTTCCTAGTGCCGGTTTGAAGTGCCTGCCGTTTTCACTGTAAAACCGTCCTGGAGCTTGAACCTCCCCATAGATATGCATGGAGTGGAGTTTGCAACTGAAAAGAAACTTTGTGTTCCCTTCAAGCTAGGTGAAGGACGGCTTTCACACACACTTATCTCTCAGAACTGAGCATGTGGAGAGACGTTCGTTCATCCAGCACAAAGGGAATGGGATGCAGGAGAAACACTTACTCTGGTTTCTCAGTCTGTTTCCTAAAGCCGGTTTGAAGTGCCTGCCGTTTTCACTGTAAAACCGGCCTGGAGCTTTAACCTACCCATATATATATATGGAAAGTAGTTTACAACTGAAAAGAAACTTTGTGTTCCCTTCAAGCTAGGTGAAGGACGGCTTTCACACACACTTATCTCTCAGAACTGAGCATGTGGAGAGACGTTCGTTCATCCAGCACAAAGGGAACGGGTTGCAGGAGAAACACTTACTCTGGTTTCTCAGTCTGTTTCCTAGTGCCGGTTTCAAGTGCCTGCCGTTTTCACTGTAAAACCGGGTTGGAGCTTGAACCTCCCCATATATATGTATGGACTGGAGTTTGCAAGTGAAAAGAAACTTTGTGTTCCCTTCAAGCTAGGTGAAGGACGGCTTTCACACACACTTATCTCTCAGAACTGAGCATGTGGAGAGACGTTCGTTCATCCAGCACATAGGGAACGGGTTGCAGGAGAAACACTTACTCTGGTTTCTCAGTCTGTTTCCTAGTGCCGGTTTCAAGTGCCTGCCGTTTTCACTGTAAAACCGGGTTGGAGCTTGAACCTCCCCATATATATGTATGGAGTGGAGTTTGCAAGTGAAAAGAAACTTTGTGTTCCCTTCAAGCTAGGTGAAGGACGGCTTTCACACACACTTATCTCTCAGAACTGAGCATGTGGAGAGACGTTCGTTCATCCAGCACAAAGGGAACGGGTTGCAGGAGAAACACTTACTCTGGTTTCTCAGTCTGTTTCCTAGTGCCGGTTTGAAGTGCCTGCCATTTTCACTGTAAAACCGGCCTGGAGTTTGAACCTCCCCATATATATGTATGGAGTGGAGTTTGCAACTGAAAAGAAACTTTGTGTTCCCTTCAAGCTAGGTGAAGGACGGCTTTCACACACACTTATCTCTCAGAACTGAGCATGTGGAGAGACGTTCGTTCATCCAGCACAAAGGGAATGGGATGCAGGAGAAACACTTACTCTGGTTTCTCAGTCTGTTTCCTAGTGCCGGTTTGAAGTGCCTGCCGTTTTCACTGTAAAACCGGGTTGCAGCTTGAACCTCCCCATATATATGTGTGGAGTGGATTTTGCAAGTGAAAAGAAACTTTGTGTTCCCTTCAAGCTAGGTGAAGGACGGCTTTCACACACACTTATCTCTCAGAACTGAGCATGTGGAGAGACGTTCGTTCATCCAGCACAAAGGGAACGGGTTGCAGGAGAAACACTTACTCTGGTTTCTCAGTCTGTTTCCTAAAGCCGGTTTGAAGTGCCTGCCGTTTTCACTGTAAAACCGGGTTGGATCTTGAACCTCCCCATATATATGTATGGAGTGGAGTTTGCAAGTGAAAAGAAACTTTGTGTTCCCTTCAAGCTAGGTGAAGGACGGCTTTCACACACACTTATCTCTCAGAACTGAGCATGTGGAGAGACGTTCGTTCATCCAGCACAAAGGGAACGGGTTGCAGGAGAAACACTTACTCTGGTTTCTCAGTCTGTTTCCTAGTGCCGGTTTGAAGTGCCTGCCGTTTTCACTGTAAAACCGGGTTGGAGCTTGAACCTCCCCATATATATGTATGGAGTGGAGTTTGCAAGTGAAAAGAAACTTTGTGTTCCCTTCAAGCTAGGTGAAGGACGGCTTTCACACACACTTATCTCTCAGAACTGAGCATGTGGAGAGACGTTCGTTCATCCAGCACATAGGGAACGGGTTGCAGGAGAAACACTTACTCTGGTTTCTCAGTCTGTTTCCTAGTGCCGGTTTGAAGTGCCTGCCGTTTTCACTGTAAAACCGGGTTGGAGCTTGAACCTCCCCATATATATGTATGGAGTGGAGTTTGCAAGTGAAAAGAAACTTTGTGTTCCCTTCAAGCTAGGTGAAGTACGGCTTTCACACACACTTATCTCTCAGAACTGAGCATGTGGAGAGACGTTCGTTCATCCAGCACAAAGGGAACGGGTTGCAGGAGAAACACTTACTCTGGTTTCTCAGTCTGTTTCCTAGTGCCGGTTTGAAGTGCCTGCCATTTTCACTGTAAAACCGGCCTGGAGTTTGAACCTCCCCATATATATGTATGGAGTGGAGTTTGCAACTGAAAAGAAACTTTGTGTTCCATTCAAGCTAGGTGAAGGACGGCTTTCACACACACTTATCTCTCAGAACTGAGCATGTGGAGAGACGTTCGTTCATCCAGCACAAAGGGAATGGGATGCAGGAGAAACACTTAATCTGGTTTCTCAGTCTGTTTCCTAGTGCCGGTTTGAAGTGCCTGCCGTTTTCACTGTAAAACCGGGTTGCAGCTTGAACCTCCCCATATATATGTATGGAGTGGATTTTGCAAGTGAAAAGAAACTTTGTGTTCCCTTCAAGCTAGGTGAAGGACGGCTTTCACACACACTTATCTCTCAGAACTGAGCATGTGGAGAGACGTTCGTTCATCCAGCACAAAGGGAACGGGTTGCACGAGAAACACTTACTCTGGTTTCTCAGTCTGTTTCCTAGTGCCGGTTTGAAGTGCCTGCCATTTTCACTGTAAAACCGGGTTGGAGCTTGAACCTCCCCATATATATGTATGGAGTGGAGTTTGCAACTGAAAAGAAACTTTGTGTTCCCTTCAAGCTAGGTGAAGGACGGCTTTCACACACACTTATCTCTCAGAACTGAGCATGTGGAGAGACGTTCGTTCATCCAGCACAAAGGGAATGGGATGCAGGAGAAACACTTACTCTGGTTTCTAAGTCTGTTCCTAATGCCGGTTTGAAGTGCCTGCGTTTTCACTGTAAAATCGGGTTGGAGCTTTAACCTACCCATATATATGTATGGAAAGTAGTTTACAACTGAAAAGAAACTTTGTGTTCCCTTCAAGCTAGGTGAAGGACGGCTTTCACACACACTTATCTCTCAGAACTGAGCATGTGGAGAGACGTTCGTTCATCCAGCACAAAGGGAACGGGTTGCAGGAGAAACACTTACTCTGGTTTCTCAGTCTGTTTCCTAGTGCCGGTTTGAAGTGCCTGCCGTTTTCACTGTAAAACCGGCCTGGAGCTTGAACCTCCCTATATATATGTATGGAGTGGAGTTTGCAACTGAAAAGAAACTTTGTGTTCCCTTCAAGCTAGGTGAAGGACGGCTTTCACACACACTTATCTCACAGAACTGAGCATGTGGAGAGACGTTCGTTCATCCAGCACAAAGGGAACGGGTTGCAGGAGAATCACTTACTCTGGTTTCTCAGTCTGTTTCCTAGTGCCGGTTTGAAGTGCCTGCTGTTTCACTGTAAAGCCGGGTTGGAGCTTGAACCTCCCCATATATATGTATGGAGTGGAGTTTGCAAGTGAAAAGAAACTTTGTGTTCCCTTCAAGCTAGGTGAAGGACTACTTTCACACACACTTATCTCTCAGAACTGAGCATGTGGAGAGACGTTCGTTCATCCAGCACAAAGGGAACGGGTTGCAGGAGAAACACTTACTCTGGTTTCTCAGTCTGTTTCCTAGTGCCGGTTTGAATTGCCTGCCGTTTTCACTGTAAAACCGGGTTGGAGCTTGAACCTCCCCATATATATGTATGGAGTGGAGTTTGCAAGTGAAAAGAAACTTTGTGTTCCCTTCAAGCTAGGTGAAGGACGGCTTTCACACACACTTATCTCTCAGAACTGAGCATGTGGAGAGACGTTCGTTCATCCAGCACAAAGGGAACGGGTTGCAGGAGAAACACTTACTCTGGTCTCTCAGTCTGTTTCCTAGTGCCGGTTTGAAGTGCCTGCCGTTTTCACTGTAAAACCGGCCTGGAGTTTGAACCTCCGGATATATATGTATGGAGTGGAGTTTGCAACTGAAAAGAAACTTTGTGTTCCCTTCAAGGTAGGTGAAGGACGGCTTTCACACACACTTATCTCTCAGAACTGAGCATGTGGAGAGACGTTCGTTCATCCAGCACAAAGGGAACGGGTTGCAGGAGAAACACTTACTCTGGTTTCTCAGTCTGTTTCCTAGTGCCGGTTTGAAGTGCCTGCCGTTTTCACTGTAAAACCGGCCTGGAGCTTGAGCCTCCCCTTATATATGTATGGAGTGGAGTTTGCAAGTGAAAAGAAACTTTGTGTTCCCTTCAAGCTAGGTGAAGGACGGCTTTCACACACACTTATGTCTCAGAACTGAGCATGTGGAGAGACGTTCGTTCATCCAGCACAAAGGGAACGGGTTGCAGGAGAAACACTTACTCTGGTTTCTCAGTCTGTTTCCTAGTGCCGGTTTGAATTGCCTGCCGTTTTCACTGTAAAATCGGGTTGGAGCTTGAACCTCCCCATATATATGTATGGAGTGCAGTTTGCAAGTGAAAAGAAACTTTGTGTTCCCTTCAAGCTAGGTGAAGGACGGCTTTCACACACACTTATCTCTCAGAACTGAGCATGTGGAGAGACGTTCGTTCATCCAGCACAAAGGGAACGGGTTGCAGTAGAATCACTTACACTGGTTTCTCAGTCTGTTTCCTAGTGCCGGTTTGAAGTGCCTGCTGTTTTCACTGTAAAACCGGCCTGGAGCTTGAACCTCCCGATAGATATGTATGGAGTGGAGTTTGCAACTGAAAAGAAACTTTGTGTTCCCTTCAAGCTAGGTGAAGGTCGGCTTTCACACACACTTACCTCTCAGAACTGAGCATGTGGAGAGACGTTCGTTCATCCAGCACAAAGGGAACGGGATGCAGGAGAAACACTTACTCTTGTTTCTCAGTCTGTTTCCTAATGCCGGTTTGAAGTGCCTGCCGTTCTCACTGTAAAACCGTGTTGGAGCTTTAACTTACCCATATATATGTATGGAAAGTAGTTTACAACTGAAAAGAAACTTTGTGTTCCCTTCAAGCTAGGTGAAGGACGGCTTTCACACACAATTATCTCTCAGAACTGAGCATGTGGAGAGACGTTCGTTCATCCAGCACAAAGGGAACGGGTTGCAGGAGAAACACTTACTCTGGTTTCTCAGTCTGTTTCCTAGTGCCGGTTGGAAGTGCCTGCCGTTTTCAGTGTAAAACCGGCCTGGAGCTTGAACCTCCCCATATATATGTATGGAGTGGAGTTTGCAAGTGAAAAGAAACTTTGTGTTCCCTTCAAGCTAGGTGAAGGACGGCTTTCACACACACTTATCTCTCAAAACTGAGCATGTGGAGAGACGTTCGTTCATCCAGCACATAGGGAACGGGTTGCAGGAGAAACACTTACTCTGGTTTCTCAGTCTGTTTCCTAATGCCGGTTTGAAGTGCCTGCCGTTTTCACTGTAAAACCGGGTTGGAGCTTTAACCTACCCATATATATGTATGGAAAGTAGTTTACAACTGAAAAGAAACTTTGTGTTCCCTTCAAGCTAGGTGAAGGACGGCTTTCACACACACTTATCTCTCAGAACTGACACTTATCTCTCAGAACTGAGCATGTGGAGAGACGTTCGTTCATCCAGCACATAGGGAACGGGTGGCAGGAGAAACACTTACTCTGGTCTCTGAGTCTGTTTCCTAGTGCCGGTTTGAAGTGCTTGCTGATTTCACTGTAAAACCGGGTTGGAGCTTGAACCTCCCCATATATATGTATGGAGTGGATTTTGCAAGTGAAAAGAAACTTTGTGTTCCCTTCAAGCTAGGTGAAGGACGGCTTTCACACACACTTATCTCTCAGAACTGAGCATGTGGAGAGACGTTCGTTCATCCAGCACAAAGGGAACGGGTTGCAGGAGAAACACTTACTCTGGTTTCTCAGTCTGTTTCCTAGTGCCGGTTTGAAGTGCCTGCTGTTTTCACTGTAAAACCGGCCTGGAGCTTGAACCTCCCGATAGATATGTATGGAGTGGGGTTTGCAACTGAAAAGAAACTTTGAGTTCCCTTCAAGCTAGGTGAAGGACGGCTTTCACACACACTTATCTCTCAGAACTGAGCATGTGGAGAGACGTTCGTTCATCCAGCACAAAGGGAATGGGATGCAGGAGAAACACTTACTCTGGTTTCTCAGTCTGTTTCCTAAAGCCGGTTTGAAGTGCCTGCCGTTTTCACTGTAAAACCGGGTTGGATCTTGAACCTCCCCATATATATGTATGGAGTGGAGTTTGCAAGTGAAAAGAAACTTTGTGTTCCCTTCAAGCTAGGTGAAGGACGGCTTTCACACACACTTATCTCTCAGAACTGAGCATGTGGAGAGACGTTCGTTCATCCAGCACAAAGGGAACGGGTTGCAGGAGAAACACTTACTCTGGTTTCTCAGTCTGTTTCCTAGTGCCGGTTGGAAGTGCCTGCCGTTTTCACTGTAAAACCGGGTTGGAGCTTGAACCTCCCCATATATATGTATGGAGTGGAGTTTGCAAGTGAAAAGAAACTTTGTGTTCCCTTCAAGCTAGGTGAAGGACGGCTTTCACACACACTTATCTCTCAGAACTGAGCATGTGGAGAGACGTTCGTTCATCCAGCACAAAGGGAACGGGTTGCAGGAGAAACACTTACTCTGGTTTCTCAGTCTGTTTCCTAGTGCCGGTTTGAAGTGCCTGCCGTTTTCACTGTAAAACCGGCCTGGAGCTTGAGCCTCCCCTTATATATGTATGGAGTGGAGTTTGCAAGTGAAAAGAAACTTTGTGTTCCCTTCAAGCTAGGTGAAGGACGGCTTTCACACACACTTATGTCTTAGAACTGAGCATGTGGAGAGACGTTCGTTCATCCAGCACAAAGGGAACGGGTTGCAGGAGAAACACTTACTCTGGTTTCTCAGTCTGTTTCCTAGTGCCGGTTTGAACTGCCTGCCGTTTTCACTGTAAAATCGGGTTGGAGCTTGAACCTCCCCATATATATGTATGGAGTGCAGTTTGCATGTGAAAAGAAACTTTGTGTTCCCTTCAAGCTAGGTGAAGGACGGCTTTCACACACACTTATCTCTCAGAACTGAGCATGTGGAGAGACGTTCGTTCATCCAGCACAAAGGGAACGGGTTGCAGTAGAAACACTTACACTGGTTTCTCAGTCTGTTTCCTAGTGCCGGTTTGAAGTGCCTGCTGTTTTCACTGTAAAACCGGCCTGGAGCTTGAACCTCCCGATAGATATGTATGGAGTGGAGTTTGCAACTGAAAAGAAACTTTGTGTTCCCTTCAAGCTAGGTGAAGGACGGCTTTCACACACACTTACCTCTCAGAACTGAGCATGTGGAGAGACGTTCGTTCATCCAGCACAAAGGGAACGGGATGCAGGAGAAACACTTACTCTTGTTTCTCAGTCTGTTTCCTAATGCCGGTTAGAAGTGCCTGCCGTTCTCACTGTAAAACCGGGTTGGAGCTTTAACCTACCCATATATATGTATGGAAAGTAGTTTACAACTGAAAAGAAACTTTGTGTTCCCTTCAAGCTAGGTGAAGGACGGCTTTCACACACACTTATCTCTCAGAACTGACACTTATCTCTCAGAACTGAGCATGTGGAGAGACGTTCGTTCATCCAGCACAAAGGGAACGGGTTGCAGGAGAAACACTTACTCTGGTCTCTGAGTCTGTTTCCTAGTGCCGGTTTGAAGTGCTTGCTGATTTCACTGTAAAACCGGGTTGGAGCTTGAACCTCCCCATATATATGTATGGAGTGGATTTTGCAAGTGAAAAGAAAATTTGTGTTCCCTTCAAGCTAGGTGAAGGGCGGCTTTCACACACACTTATCTCTCAGAACTGAGCATGTGGAGAGACGTTCGTTCATCCATCACAAAGGGAACGGGTTGCAGGAGAAACACTTACTCTGGTTTCTCAGTCTGTTTCCTAGTGCCGGTTGGAAGTGCCTGCCGTTTTCACTGTAAAACCGGGTTGGAGCTTGAACCTCCCCATATATATGTATGGAGTGGAGTTTGCAAGTGAAAAGAAACTTTGTGTTCCCTTCAAGCTAGGTGAAGGACGGCTTTCACACACACGTATCTCTCAGAACTGAGCATGTGGAGAGACGTTCGTTCATCCAGCACATAGGGAACGGGTTGCAGGAGAAACACTTACTCTGGTTTCTCAGTCTGTTTCCTAGTGCCGGTTTGAAGTGCCTGCCGTTTTCACTGTAAAACCGGGTTGGAGCTTGAACCTCCCCATATATATGTATGGAGTGGAGTTTGCAAGTGAAAAGAAACTTTGTGTTCCCTTCAAGCTAGGTGAAGTATGGCTTTCACACACACTTATCTCTCAGAACTGAGCATGTGGAGAGACGTTCGTTCATCCAGCACAAAGGGAACGGGTTGCAGGAGAAACACTTACTCTGGTTTCTCAGTCTGTTTCCTAGTGCCGGTTTGAAGTGCCTGCCATTTTCACTGTAAAACCGGCCTGGAGTTTGAACCTCCCCATATATATGTATGGAGTGGAGTTTGCAACTGAAAAGAAACTTTGTGTTCCCTTCAAGCTAGGTGAAGGACGGCTTTCACACACACTTATCTCTCAGAACTGAGCATGTGGAGAGACGTTCGTTCATCCAGCACAAAGGGAATGGGATGCAGGAGAAACACTTACTCTGGTTTCTCAGTCTGTTCCTAATGCCGGTTTGAAGTGCCTGCGTTTTCACTGTAAAATCGGGTTGGAGCTTTAACCTACCCATATATATGTATGGAAAGTAGTTTACAACTGAAAAGAAACTTTGTGTTCCCTTCAAGCTAGGTGAAGGACGGCTTTCACACACACTTATCTCTCAGAACTGAGCATGTGGAGAGACGTTCGTTCATCCAGCACAAAGGGAACGGGTTGCAGGAGAAACACTTACTCTGGTTTCTGAGTCTGTTTCCTAGTGCCGGTTTGAAGTGCCTGCCGTTTTCACTGTAAAACCGGGTTGGAGCTTGAACCTCCCCATATATATGTATGGAGTGGAGTTTGCAAGTGAAAAGAAACTTTGTGTTCCCTTCAAGCTAGGTGAAGGACGGCTTTCACACACACTTATCTCTCAGAACTGAGCATGTGGAGAGACGTTCGTTCATCCAGCACAAATGGAACGGGTTGCAGGAGGAACACTTACTCTGGTTTTTCAGTCTGTTTCCTAGTGCCGGTTTGAAGTGCCTGCCGTTTTCACTGTAAAACCGGCCTGGAGCTTGAACCTCCCTATATATATGTATGGAGTGGAGTTTGCAACTGAAAAGAAACTTTGTGTTCCCTTCAAGCTAGGTGAAGAACGGCTTTCACACACACTTATCTGTCAGAACTGAGCATGTGGAGAGACGTTCGTTCATCCAGCACAAAGGGAACGGGTTGCAGGAGAATCACTTACTCTGGTTTCTCAGTCTGTTTCCTAGTGCCGGTTTGAAGTGCCTGCTGTTTCACTGTAAAACCGGGTTGGAGCTTGAACCTCCCCATATATATGTATGGAGTGGAGTTTGCAAGTGAAAAGAAACTTTGTGTTCCCTTCAAGCTAGGTGAAGGACTACTTTCACACACACTTATCTCTCAGAACTGAGCATGTGGAGAGACGTTCGTTCATCCAGCACAAAGGGAACGGGTTGCAGGAGAAACACTTACTCTGGTTTCTCAGTCTGTTTCCTAGTGCCGGTTTGAATTGCCTGCCGTTTTCACTGTAAAACTGGGTTGGAGCTTGAACCTCCCCATATATATGTATGGAGTGGAGTTTGCAAGTGAAAAGAAACTTTGTGTTCCCTTCAAGCTAGGTGAAGGACTACTTTCACACACACTTATCTCTCAGAACTGAGCATGTGGAGAGACGTTCGTTCATCCAGCACAAAGGGAACGGGTTGCAGGAGAAACACTTACTCTGGTTTCTCAGTCTGTTTCCTAGTGCCGGTTTGAATTGCCTGCCGTTTTCACTGTAAAACCGGGTTGGAGCTTGAACCTCCCCATATATATGTATGGAGTGGAGTTTGCAAGTGAAAAGAAACTTTGTGTTCCCTTCAAGCTAGGTGAAGTACGGCTTTCACACACACTTATCTCTCAGAACTGAGCATGTGGAGAGACGTTTGTTCATCCAGCACAAAGGGAACGGGTTGCAGGAGAAACACTTACTCCTGTTTCTCAGTCTGTTTCCTAGTGCCGGTTTGAAGTGCCTGCCATTATCACTGTAAAACCGGCCTGGAGTTTGAACCTCGCCATATATACGTATGGAGTGGAGTTTGCAAGTGAAAAGAAACTTTGTGTTCCCTTCAAGCTAGGTGAAGGACGGCTTTCACACACACTTATGTCTCAGAAATGAGCATGTGGAGAGACGTTCGTTCATCCAGCACAAAGGGAACGGGTTGCAGGAGAAACACTTACTCTGGTTTCTCAGTCTGTTTCCTAGTGCCGGTTTGAATTGCCTGCCGTTTTCACTGTAAAATCGGGTTGGAGCTTGAACCTCCCCATATATATGTATGGAGTGCAGTTTGCAAGTGAAAAGAAACTTTGTGTTCCCTTCAAGCTAGGTGAAGGACGGCTTTCACACACACTTATCTCTCAGAACTGAGCATGTGGAGAGACGTTCGTTCATCCAGCACAAAGGGAACGGGTTGCAGTAGAAACACTTACACTGGTTTCTCAGTCTGTTTCCTAGTGCCGGTTTGAAGTGCCTGCTGTTTTCACTGTAAAACCGGCCTGGAGCTTGAAACTCCCGATAGATATGTATGGAGTGGAGTTTGCAACTGAAAAGAAACTTTGTGTTCCCTTCAAGCTAGGTGAAGGACGGCTTTCACACACACTTACCTCTCAGAACTGAGCATGTGGAGAGACGTTCGTTCATCCAGCACAAAGGGAACGGGATGCAGGAGAAACACTTACTCTTGTTTCTCAGTCTGTTTCCTAATGCCGGTTAGAAGTGCCTGCCGTTCTCACTGTAAAACCGGGTTGGAGCTTTAACCTACCCATATATATGTATGGAAAGTAGTTTACAACTGAAAAGAAACTTTGTGTTCCCTTCAAGCTAGGTGAAGGACGGCTTTCAAACACACTTATCTCTCAGAACTGAGCATGTGGAGAGACGTTCGTTCATCCAGCACAAAGGGAACGGGTTGCAGGAGAAACACTTACTCTGGTTTCTCAGTTTGTTTCCTAGTGCCGGTTGGAAGTGCCTGCCGTTTTCACTGTAAAACCGGCCTGGAGCTTGAACCTCCCCATATATATGTATGGAGTGGAGTTTGCAAGTGAAAAGAAACTTTGTGTTCCCTTCAAGCTAGGTGAAGGACGGCTTTCACACACACTTATCTCTCAGAACTGACACTTATCTCTCAGAACTGAGCATGTGGAGAGACGTTCGTTCATCCAGCACATAGGGAACGGGTTGCAGGAGAAACACTTACTCTGGTTTCTCAGTCTGTTTCCTAGTGCCGGTTTGAAGTGCCTGCCTTTTTCACTGTAAAACCGGGTTGGAGCTTGAACCTCCCCATATATATGTATGGAGTGGAGTTTGCAAGTGAAAAGAAACTTTGTGTTCCCTTCAAGCTAGGTGAAGGACGGCTTTCACACACACTTATCTCTCAGAACTGAGCATGTGGAGAGACTTTCGTTCATCCAGCACAAAGGGAACGGGTTGCAGGAGAAACACTTACTCTGGTTTCTGAGTCTGTTTCCTAGTGCCGGTTTGAAGTGCCTGCCGTTTTCACTGTAAAACCGGGTTGGAGCTTGAACCTCCCCATATATATGTATGGAGTGGAGTTTGCAAGTGAAAAGAAACTTTGTGTTCCCTTCAAGCTAGGTGAAGGACGGCTTTCACACACACTTATCTCTCAGAACTGAGCATGTGGAGAGACGTTCGTTCATCTAGCACAAACGGAACGGGTTGCAGGAGAAACACTTACTCTGGTTTCTGAGTCTGTTTCCTAGTGCCGGTTTGAAGTGCCTGCCGTTTTCACTGTAAAACCGGGTTGGAGCTTGAACCTCCCCATATATATGTATGGAGTGGAGTTTGCAAGTGAAAAGAAACTTTGTGTTCCCTTCAAGCTAGGTGAAGGACGGCTTTCACACACACTTATCTCTCAGAACTGAGCATGTGGAGAGACGTTCGTTCATCCAGCACATAGGGAACGGGTTGCAGGAGAAACACTTACTCTGGTTTCTCAGTCTGTTTCCTAATGCCGGTTTGAAGTGCCTGCCGTTTTCACTGTAAAACCGGGTTGGAGCTTTAACCTACCCAAATATATGTATGGAAAGTAGTTTACAACTGAAAAGAAACTTTGTGTTCCCTTCAAGCTAGGTGAAGGACGGCTTTCACACACACTTATCTCTCAGAACTGACACTTATCTCTCAGAACTGAGCATGTGGAGAGACGTTCGTTCATCCAGCACATAGGGAACGGGTTGCAGGAGAAACACTTACTCTGGTTTCTCAGTCTGTTTCCTAGTGCCGGTTTGAAGTGCCTGCCGTTTTCACTGTAAAACCGGGTTGGAGATTGAACCTCCCCATATATATGTATGGAGTGGAGTTTGCAAGTGAAGAGAAACTTTGTGTTCCCTTCAAGCTAGGTGAAGGACGGCTTTCACACACACTTATCTCTCAGAACTGAGCATGTGGAGAGACGTTCGTTCATCCAGCACAAAGGGAACGGGTTGCAGGAGAAACACTTACTCTGGTTTCTGAGTCTGTTTCCGAGTGCCGGTTTGAAGTTCCTGCTGATATCACTGTAAAACCGGGTTGGAGCTTGAACCTCCCCATATATATGTATGGAGTGGAGTTTGCTTCTGAAAAGAAACTTTGTGTTCCCTTCAAGCTAGGTGAAGGACGGCTTTCACACACACTTATCTCTCAGAACTGAGCATGTGGAGAGACGTTCGTTCATCCAGCACAAAGGGAACGGGTTGCAGGAGAAACACTTACTCTGGTTTCTCACTCTGTTTCCTAGTGCCGGTTTGAAGTGCCTGCCGTTTTCAATGTAAAACCGGCCTGGAGCTTGAACCTCCCTATATATATGTATGGAGTGGGGTTTGCAACTGAAAAGAAACTTTGTGTTCCCTTCAAGCTAGGTGAAGGACGGCTTTCACACACACTTATCTCTCAGAACTGAGCATGTGGAGAGACGTTCGTTCATCCAGCACAAAGGGAATGGGATGCAGGAGAAACACTTACTCTGGTTTCTCAGTCTGTTTCCTAATGCCGGTTTGAAGTGCCTGCCGTTTTCACTGTAAAACCGGGTTGGAGCTTGAACCTCCCCATATATATGTATGGAGTGGAGTTTGCAAGTGAAAAGAAACTTTGTGTTCCCTTCAAGCTAGGTGAAGGACGGCTTTCACACACACTTATCTCTCAGAACTGAGCATGTGGAGAGACGTTCGTTCATCCAGCACATAGGGAACGGGTTGCAGGAGAAACACTTACTCTGGTTTCTCAGTCTGTTTCCAAGTGCCGGTTTGAAGTGCCTGCCGTTTTCACTGTTAAACCGCAGTGGAGCTTGAACCTCCCCATATATATGTATGGAGTGGAGTTTGCAACTGAAAAGAAACTTTGAGTTCCCTTCAAGCTAGGTGAAGGACGGCTTTCACACACACTTATCTCTCAGAACTGAGCATGTGGAGAGACGTTCGTTCATCCAGCACAAAGGGAACGGGTTGCAGGAGAAACACTTACTCTGGTTTCTCAGTCTGTTTCCTAGTGCTGGTTTGAAGTGCCTGCTGTTTTCACTGTAAAACCGGCCTGGAGCTTGAACCTCCCGATAGATATGTATGGAGTGGAGTTTGCAACTGAAAAGAAACTTTGAGTTCCCTTCAAGCTAGGTGAAGGACGGCTTTCACACACACTTATCTCTCAGAACTGAGCATGTGGAGAGACGTTCGTTCATCCAGCACAAAGGGAACGGGATGCAGGAGAAACACTTACTCTTGTTTCTCAGTCTGTTTCCTAATGCCGGTTTGAAGTGCCTGCCGTTTTCTCTGTAAAACCGGGTTGGAGCTTTAACCTACCCATATATATGTATGGAAAGTAGTTTACAACTGAGAAGAAACTTTGTGTTCCCTTCAAGCTAGGTGAAGGACGGCTTTCACACACACTTATCTCTCAGAACTGAGCATGTGGAGAGACGTTCGTTCATCCAGCACAAAGGGAACGGGTTGCAGGAGAAACACTTACTCTGGTTTCTCAGTCTGTTTCCTAGTGCCGGTTGGAAGTGCCTGCCGTTTTCACTGTAAAACCGGCCTGGAGCTTGTACCTCCCCATATATATGTATGGAGTGGAGTTTGCAAGTGAAAAGAAACTTTGTGTTCCCTTCAAGCTAGGTGAAGGACGGCTTTCACACACACTTATCTCTGAGAACTGAGCATGTGGAGAGACGTTCGTTCATCCAGCACATAGGGAACGGGTTGCAGGAGAAACACTTACTCTGGTTTCTCAGTCTGTTTCCTAATGCCGGTTTGAAGTGCCTGCCGTTTTCACTGTAAATCCGGGTTGGAGCTTTAACCTACCCATATATATGTATGGAAAGTAGTTTACAACTGAAAAGAAACTTTGTGTTCCCTTCAAGCTAGGTGAAGGACGGCTTTCACACACACTTATCTCTCCGAACTGACACTTATCTCTCAGAACTGAGCATGTGGAGAGACGTTCGTTCATCCAGCACATAGGGAACGGGTTGCAGGAGAAACACTTACTCTGGTTTCTCAGTCTGTTTCCTAGTGCCGGTTTGAAGTGCCTGCCGTTTTCACTGTAAAACCGGGTTGGAGCTTGAACCTCCCCATATATATGTATGGAGTGGAGTTTGCAAGTGAAAAGAAACTTTGTGTTCCCTTCAAGCTAGGTGAAGGCGGCTTTCACACACACTTATCTCTCAGAACTGAGCATGTGGAGAGACTTTCGTTCATCCAGCACAAAGGGAACGGGTTGCAGGAGAAACACTTACTCTGGTTTCTGAGTCTGTTTCCTAGTGCCGGTTTGAAGTGCCTGCCGTTTTCACTGTAAAACCGGGTTGGAGCTTGAACCTCCCCATATATATGTATGGAGTGGAGTTTGCAAGTGAAAAGAAACTTTGTGTTCCCTTCAAGCTAGGTGAAGGACGGCTTTCACACACACTTATCTCTCAGAACTGAGCATGTGGAGAGACGTTCGTTCATCTAGCACAAACGGAACGGGTTGCAGGAGAAACACTTACTCTGGTTTCTCAGTCTGTTTCCTAGTGCCGGTTGGAAGTGCCTGCCGTTTTCACTGTAAAACCGGCCTGGAGCTTGAACTTCCCCATATATATGTATGGAGTGGAGTTTGCAAGTGAAAAGAAACTTTGTGTTCCCTTCAAGCTAGGTGAAGGACGGCTTTCACACACACTTATCTCTCAGAACTGAGCATGTGGAGAGACGTTCGTTCATCCAGCACATAGGGAACGGGTTGCAGGAGAAACACTTACTCTGGTTTCTCAGTCTGTTTCCTAGTGCCGGTTTGAAGTGCCTGCCGTTTTCACTGTAAAACCGGCCTGGAGCTTGAACCTCCCCATATATATGTATGGAAAGGAGTTTGCAAGTGAAAAGAAACTTTGTGTTCCCTTCAAGCTAGGTGAAGGACGGCTTTCACACACACTTATCTCTCAGAACTGACACTTATCTCTCAGAACTGAGCATGTGGAGAGACGTTCGTTCATCCAGCACATAGGGAACGGGTTGCAGGAGAAACACTTACTCTGGTTTCTCAGTCTGTTTCCTAGTGCCGGTTTGAAGTGCCTGCCGTTTTCACTGTAAAACCGGGTTGGAGATTGAACCTCCCCATATATATGTATGGAGTGGAGTTTGCAAGTGAAGAGAAACTTTGTGTTCCCTTCAAGCTAGGTGAAGGACGGCTTTCACACACACTTATCTCTCAGAACTGAGCATGTGGAGAGACGTTCGTTCATCCAGCACAAAGGGAACAGGTTGCAGGAGAAACACTTACTCTGGTTTCTGAGTCTGTTTCCGAGTGCCGGTTTGAAGTTCCTGCTGATATCACTGTAAAACCGGGTTGGAGCTTGAACCTCCCCATATATATGTATGGAGTGGAGTTTACTTCTGAAAAGAAACTTTGTGTTCCCTTCAAGCTAGGTGAAGGACGGCTTTCACACACACTTATCTCTCAGAACTGAGCATGTGGAGAGACGTTCGTTCATCCAGCACAAAGGGAACGGGTTGCAGGAGAAACACTTACTCTGGTTTCTCAGTCTGTTTCCTAGTGCCGGTTTGAAGTGCCTGCCGTTTTCAATGTAAAACCGGCCTGGAGCTTGAACCTCCCTATATATATGTATGGAGTGGGGTTTGCAACTGAAAAGAAACTTTGTGTTCCCTTCAAGCTAGGTGAAGGACGGCTTTCACACACACTTATCTCTCAGAACTGAGCATGTGGAGAGACGTTCGTTCATCCAGCACAAAGGGAACGGGTTGCAGGAGAATCACTTACTCTGGTTTCTCAGTCTGTTTCCTAGTGCCAGTTTGAATTGCCTGCCGTTTTCACTGTAAAACCGGCCTGGAGTTTGAACCTCCCCATATATATGTATGGAGTTGAGTTTGCAAGTGAAAAGAAACTTTGTGTTCCCTTCAAGCTACGTGAAGGACGGCTTTCACACACACTTATCTCTCAGAACTGAGCATGTGGAGAGACGTTCGTTCATCCAGCACAAAGGGAACGGGTTGCAGGAGAAACACTTACTCTGGTTTCTCAGTCTGTTTCCTAGTGCCTGTTTGAAGTGCCTGCCGTTTTCACTGTAAAACCGGGTTGGAGCTTGAACCTCCCCATAGATATGTATGGAGTGGAGTTTGCAACTGAAAAGAAACTTTGTGTTCCCTTCAAGCTAGGTGAAGGCGGCTTTCACACACACTTATCTCTCAGAACTGAGCATGTGGAGAGACGTTCGTTCATCCAGCACAAAGGGAATGGGATGCAGGAGAAACACTTACTCTGGTTTCTCAGTCTGTTTCCTAATGCCGGTTTGAAGTGCCTGCCGTTTTCACTGTAAAACCGGGTTGGAGCTTGAACCTCCCCATATATATGTATGGAGTGGAGTTTGCAAGTGAAAAGAAACTTTGTGTTCCCTTCAAGCTAGGTGAAGGACGGCTTTCACACACACTTATCTCTCAGAACTGAGCATGTGGAGAGACGTTCGTTCATCTAGCACAAACGGAACGGGTTGCAGGAGAAACACTTACTCTGGTTTCTCAGTCTGTTTCCTAGTGCCGGTTGGAAGTGCCTGCCGTTTTCACTGTAAAACCGGCCTGGAGCTTGAACCTCCCCATATATATGTATGGAGTGGAGTTTGCAAGTGAATAGAAACTTTGTGTTCCCTTCAAGCTAGGTGAAGGACGGCTTTCACACACACTTATCTCTCAGATCTGAGCATGTGGAGAGACGTTCGTTCATCCAGCACATAGGGAACGGTTTGCAGGAGAAACACTTACTCTGGTTTCTCAGTCTGTTTCCTAATGCCGGTTTGAAGTGCCTGCCGTTTGCACTGTAAAACCGGGTTGGAGCTTTAACCTACCCATATATATGTATGGAAAGTAGTTTACAACTGAAAAGAAACTTTGTGTTCCCTTCAACCTAGGTGAAGGACAGCTTTCACACACACTTATCTCTCAGAACTGACACTTATCTCTCAGAACCGAGCATGTGGAGAGACGTTCGTTCATCCAGCACATAGGGAACGGGTTGCAGGAGAAACACTTACTCTGGTTTCTCAGTCTGTTTCCTAGTGCCGCTTTGAAGTGCCTGCCGTTTTCACTGTAAAACCGGGTTGGAGCTTGAACCTCCCCATATATATGTATGGAGTGGAGTTTGCAAGTGAAGAGAAACTTTGTGTTCCCTTCAAGCTAGGTGAAGGATGGCTTTCACACACACTTATCTCTCAGAACTGAGCATGTGGAGAGACGTTCGTTCATCCAGCACAAAGGGAACGGGTTGCAGGAGAAACACTTACTCTGGTTTCTGAGTCTGTTTCCGAGTGCCGGTTTGAAGTGCCTGCTGATATCACTGTAAAACCGGGTTGGAGCTTGAACCTCCCCATATATATGTATGGAGTGGAGTTTGCTTCTGAAAAGAAACTTTGTGTTCCCTTCAAGCTAGGTGAAGGACGGCTTTCACACACACTTATCTCTCAGAACTGAGCATGTGGAGAGACGTTCGTTCATCCAGCACAAAGGGAACGGGTTGCAGGAGAATCACTTACTCTGGTTTCTCAGTCTGTTTCCTAGTGCCGGTTTGAAGTGCCTGCCGTTTTCAATGTAAAACCGGCCTGGAGCTTGAACCTCCCTATATATATGTATGGAGTGGGGTTTGCAACTGAAAAGAAACTTTGTGTTCCCTTCAAGCTAGGTGAAGGACGGCTTTCACACACACTTATCTCTCAGAACTGAGCATGTGGAGAGACGTTCGTTCATCCAGCACAAAGGGAACGGGTTGCAGGAGAATCACTTACTCTGGTTTCTCAGTCTGTTTCCTAGTGCCGGTTTGAAGTGCCTGCTTTTTCACTGTAAAACCGGGTTGGAGCTTGAACCTCCCCATATATATGTATGGAGTGGAGTTTGCAAGTGAAAAGAAACTTTGTGTTCCCTTCAAGCTAGGTGAAGGACGGCTTTCACACACACTTATCTCTCAGAACTGAGCATGTGGAGAGACGTTCGTTCATCCAGCACAAAGGGAACGGGTTGCAGGAGAATCACTTACTCTGGTTTCTCAGTCTGTTTCCTAGTGCCAGTTTGAATTGCCTGCCGTTTTCACTGTAAAACCGGCCTGGAGTTTGAACCTCCCCATATATATGTATGGAGTGGAGTTTGCAAGTGAAAAGAAACTTTGTGTTCCCTTCAAGCTACGTGAAGGACGGCTTTCACACACACTTATCTCTCAGAACTGAGCATGTGGAGAGACGTTCGTTCATCCAGCACAAAGGGAACGGGTTACAGGAGAAACACTTACTCTGGTTTCTCAGTCTGTTTCCTAGTGCCTGTTTGAAGTGCCTGCCGTTTTCACTGTAAAACCGGGTTGGAGCTTGAACCTCCCCATAGATATGTATGGAGTGGAGTTTGCAACTGAAAAGAAACTTTGTGTTCCCTTCAAGCTAGGTGAAGGCGGCTTTCACACACACTTATCTCTCAGAACTGAGCATGTGGAGAGACTTTCGTTCATCCAGCACAAAGGGAACGGGTTGCAGGAGAAACACTTACTCTGGTTTCTGAGTCTGTTTCCTAGTGCCGGTTTGAAGTGCCTGCGGTTTTCACTGTAAAACCGGGTTGGAGCTTTAACCTACCCATATATATGTATGGAGTGGAGTTTGCAAGTGAAAAGAAACTTTGTGTTCCCTTCAAGCTAGGTGAAGGACGGCTTTCACACACACTTATCTCTCAGAACTGAGCATGTGGAGAGACGTTCGTTCATCTAGCACAAACGGAACGGGTTGCAGGAGAAACACTTACTCTGGTTTCTCAGTCTGTTTCCTAGTGCCGGTTGGAAGTGCCTGCCGTTTTCACTGTAAAACCGGCCTGGAGCTTGAACCTCCCCATATATATGTATGGAGTGGAGTTTGCAAGTGAAAAGAAACTTTGTGTTCCCTTCAAGCTAGGTGAAGGACGGCTTTCACACACACTTATCTCTCAGAACTGAGCATGTGGAGAGACGTTCGTTCATCCAGCACATAGGGAACGGGTTGCAGGAGAAACACTTACTCTGGTTTCTCAGTCTGTTTCCTAGTGCCGGTTTGAAGTGCCTGCCGTTTTCACTGTAAAACCGGCCTGGAGCTTGAACCTCCCCATATATATGTATGGAAAGGAGTTTGCAAGTGAAAAGAAACTTTGTGTTCCCTTCAAGCTAGGTGAAGGACGGCTTTCACACACACTTATCTCTCAGAACTGACACTTATCTCTCAGAACTGAGCATGTGGAGAGACGTTCGTTCATCCAGCACATAGGGAACGGGTTGCAGGAGAAACACTTACTCTGGTTTCTCAGTCTGTTTCCTAGTGCCGGTTTGAAGTGCCTGCCGTTTTCACTGTAAAACCGGGTTGGAGATTGAACCTCCCCATATATATGTATGGAGTGGAGTTTGCAAGTGAAGAGAAACTTTGTGTTCCCTTCAAGCTAGGTGAAGGACGGCGTTCACACACACTTATCTCTCAGAACTGAGCATGTGGAGAGACGTTCGTTCATCCAGCACAAAGGGAACGGGTTGCAGGAGAAACACTTACTCTGGTTTCTGAGTCTGTTTCCGAGTGCCGGTTTGAAGTTCCTGCTGATATCACTGTAAAACCGGGTTGGAGCTTGAACCTCCCCATATATATGTATGGAGTGGAGTTTACTTCTGAAAAGAAACTTTGTGTTCCCTTCAAGCTAGGTGAAGGACGGCTTTCACACACACTTATCTCTCAGAACTGAGCATGTGGAGAGACGTTCGTTCATCCAGCACAAAGGGAACGGGTTGCAGGAGAAACACTTACTCTGGTTTCTCAGTCTGTTTCCTAGTGCCGGTTTGAAGTGCCTGCCGTTTTCAATGTAAAACCGGCCTGGAGCTTGAACCTCCCTATATATATGTATGGAGTGGGGTTTGCAACTGAAAAGAAACTTTGTGTTCCCTTCAAGCTAGGTGAAGGACGGCTTTCACACACACTTATCTCTCAGAACTGAGCATGTGGAGAGACGTTCGTTCATCCAGCACAAAGGGAACGGGTTGCAGGAGAATCACTTACTCTGGTTTCTCAGTCTGTTTCCTAGTGCCGGTTTGAAGTGCCTGCTTTTTCACTGTAATACCGGGTTGGAGCTTGAACCTCCCCATATATATGTATGGAGTGGAGTTTGCAAGTGAAAAGAAACTTTGTGTTCCCTTCAAGCTAGGTGAAGGACGGCTTTCACACACACTTATCTCTCAGAACTGAGCATGTGGAGAGACGTTCGTTCATCCAGCACAAAGGGAACGGGTTGCAGGAGAATCACTTACTCTGGTTTCTCAGTCTGTTTCCTAGTGCCAGTTTGAATTGCCTGCCGTTTTCACTGTAAAACCGGCCTGGAGTTTGAACCTCCCCATATATATGTATGGAGTGGAGTTTGCAAGTGAAAAGAAACTTTGTGTTCCCTTCAAGCTACGTGAAGGACGGCTTTCACACACACTTATCTCTCAGAACTGAGCATGTGGAGAGACGTTCGTTCATCCAGCACAAAGGGAACGGGTTGCAGGAGAAACACTTACTCTGGTTTCTCAGTCTGTTTCCTAGTGCCTGTTTGAAGTGCCTGCCGTTTTCACTGTAAAACCGGGTTGGAGCTTGAACCTCCCCATAGATATGTATGGAGTGGAGTTTGCAACTGAAAAGAAACTTTGTGTTCCCTTCAAGCTAGGTGAAGGACGGCTTTCACACACACTTATCTCTCAGAACTGAGCATGTGGAGAGACGTTCGTTCATCCAGCACAAAGGGAATGGGATGCAGGAGAAACACTTACTCTGGTTTCTCAGTCTGTTTCCTAATGCCGGTTTGAAGTGCCTGCCGTTTTCACTGTAAAACCGGGTTGGAGCTTGAACCTCCCCATATATATGTATGGAGTGGAGTTTGCAAGTGAAAAGAAACTTTGTGTTCCCTTCAAGCTAGGTGAAGGACGGCTTTCACACACACTTATCTCTCAGAACTGAGCATGTGGAGAGACGTTCTTTCATCCAGCACAAAGGGAACGGGTTGCAGGAGAAACACTTACTCTGGTTTCTCAGTCTGTTTCCTAGTGCCGGTTTGAAGTGCCTGCCGTTTTCACTGTAAAACCGGGTTGGAGCTTGAACCTCCCCATATATATGTATGGAGTGGAGTTTGCAAGTGAAAAGAAACTTTGTGTTCCCTTCAAGCTAGGTGAAGGACGGCTTTCACACACACTTATCTCTCAGAACTGAGCATGTGGAGAGACGTTCGTTCATCTAGCACAAACGGAACGGGTTGCAGGAGAAACACTTACTCTGGTTTCTCAGTCTGTTTCCTAGTGCCGGTTGGAAGTGCCTGCCGTTTTCACTGTAAAACCGGGTTGGAGCTTTAACCTACCCATATATATGTATGGAAAGTAGTTTACAACTGAAAAGAAACTTTGTGTTCCCTTCAACCTAGGTGAAGGACAGCTTTCACACACACTTATCTCTCAGAACTGACACTTATCTCTCAGAACCGAGCATGTGGAGAGACGTTCGTTCATCCAGCACATAGGGAACGGGTTGCAGGAGAAACACTTACTCTGGTTTCTCAGTCTGTTTCCTAGTGCCGGTTTGAAGTGCCTGCCGTTTTCACTGTAAAACCGGGTTGGAGCTTGAACCTCCCCATATATATGTATGGAGTGGAGTTTGCAAGTGAAGAGAAACTTTGTGTTCCCTTCAAGCTAGGTGAAGGATGGCTTTCACACACACTTATCTCTCAGAACTGAGCATGTGGAGAGACGTTCGTTCATCCAGCACAAAGGGAACGGGTTGCAGGAAAAACACTTACTCTGGTTTCTGAGTCTGTTTCCGAGTGCCGGTTTGAAGTGCCTGCTGATATCACTGTAAAACCGGGTTGGAGCTTGAACCTCCCCATATATATGTATGGAGTGGAGTTTGCTTCTGAAAAGAAACTTTGTGTTCCCTTCAAGCTAGGTGAAGGACGGCTTTCACACACACTTATCTCTCAGAACTGAGCATGTGGAGAGACGTTCGTTCATCCAGCACATAGGGAACGGGTTGCAGGAGAAACACTTACTCTGGTTTCTCAGTCTGTTTCCAAGTGCCGGTTTGAAGTGCCTGCCGTTTTCACTGTAAAACCGCCGTGGAGCTTGAACCTCCCCATATATATGTATGGAGTGGAGTTTGCAAGTGAAAAGAAACTTTGAGTTCCCTTCAAGCTAGGTGAAGGACGGCTTTCACACACACTTATCTCTCAGAACTGAGCATGTGGAGAGACGTTCGTTCATTCAGCACAAAGGGAACGGGTTGCAGGAGAAACACTTACTCTGGTTTCTCAGTCTGTTTCCTAGTGCCGGTTTGAAGTGCCTGCTGTTTTCACTGTAAAACCGGCCTGGAGCTTGAACCTCCCGATAGATATGTATGGAGTGGAGTTTGCAACTGAAAAGAAACTTTGAGTTCCCTTCAAGCTAGGTGAAGGACGGCTTTCACACACACTTATCTCTCAGAACTGAGCATGTGGAGAGACGTTCGTTCATCCAGCACAAAGGGAACGGGATGCAGGAGAAACACTTACTCTTGTTTCTCAGTCTGTTTCCTAATGCCGGTTTGAAGTGCCTGCCGTTTTCTCTGTAAAACCGGGTTGGAGCTTTAACCTACCCATATATATGTATGGAAAGTAGTTTACAACTGAGAAGAAACTTTGTGTTCCCTTCAAGCTAGGTGAAGGACGGCTTTCACACACACTTATCTCTCAGAACTGAGCATGTGGAGAGATGTTCGTTCATCCAGCACAAAGGGAACGGGTTGCAGGAGAAACACTTACTCTGGTTTCTCAGTCTGTTTCCTAGTGCCGGTTGGAAGTGCCTGCCGTTTTCACTGTAAAACCGGCCTGGAGCTTGAACCTCCCCATATATATGTATGGAGTGGAGTTTGCAAGTGAAAAGAAACTTTGTGTTCCCTTCAAGCTAGGTGAAGGACGGCTTTCACACACACTTATCTCTCAGAACTGAGCATGTGGAGAGACGTTCGTTCATCCAGCACATAGGGAACGGGTTGCAGGAGAAACACTTACTCTGGTTTCTCAGTCTGTTTCCTAATGCCGGTTTGAAGTGCCTGCCGTTTTCACTGTAAATCCGGGTTGGAGCTTTAACCTACCCATATATATGTATGGAAAGTAGTTTACAACTGAAAAGAAACTATGTGTTCCCTTCAAGCTAGGTGAAGGACGGCTTTCACACACACTTATCTCTCAGAACTGACACTTATCTCTCAGAACTGAGCATGTGGAGAGACGTTCGTTCATCCAGCACATAGGGAACGGGTTGCAGGAGAAACACTTACTCTGGTTTCTCAGTCTGTTTCCTAGTGCCGGTTTGAAGTGCCTGCCGTTTTCACTGTAAAACCGGGTTGGAGCTTGAACCTCCCCATATATATGTATGGAGTGGAGTTTGCAAGTGAAAAGAAACTTTGTGTTCCCTTCAAGCTAGGTGAAGGACGGCTTTCACACACACTTATCTCTCAGAACTGAGCATGTGGAGAGACTTTCGTTCATCCAGCACAATGGGAACGGGTTGCAGGAGAAACACTTACTCTGGTTTCTGAGTCTGTTTCCTACTGCCGGTTTGAAGTGCCTGCCGTTTTCACAGTAAAACCGGGTTGGAGCTTGAACCTCCCCATATATATGTATGGAGTGGAGTTTGCAAGTGAAAAGAAACTTTGTGTTCCCTTCAAGCTAGGTGAAGGACGGCTTTCACACACACTTATCTCTCAGAACTGAGCATGTGGAGAGACGTTCGTTCATCCAGCACAAACGGAACGGGTTGCAGGAGAAACACTTACTCTGGTTTCTCAGTCTGTTTCCTAGTGCCGGTTGGAAGTGCCTGCCGTTTTCACTGTAAAACCGGCCTGGAGCTTGAACCTCCCCATATATATGTATGGAGTGGAGTTTGCAAGTGAAAAGAAACTTTGTGTTCCCTTCAAGCTAGGTGAAGGACGGCTTTCACACACACTTATCTCTCAGAACTGAGCATGTGGAGAGACGTTCGTTCATTTAGCACAAAGGGAACGGGTTGCAGGAGAAACACTTACTCTGGTTTCTCAGTCTGTTTCCTAGTGCCGGTTTGAATTGCCTGCCGTTTTCACTATAAAACCGGGTTGGAGCTTGAACCTCCCCATATATATGTATGGAGTGGAGTTTGCAAGTGAAAAGAAACTTTGTGTTCCCTTCAAGCTACGTGAAGGACGGCTTTCACACACACTTATCTCTCAGAACTGAGCATGTGGAGAGACGTTCGTTCATCCAGCACAAAGGGAACGGGTTGCAGGAGAAACACTTACTCTGGTTTCTCAGTCTGTTTCCTAGTGCCTGTTTGAAGTGCCTGCCGTTTTCACTGTAAAACCGGGTTGGAGCTTGAACCTCCCCATAGATATGTATGGAGTGGAGTTTGCAACTGAAAAGAAACTTTGTGTTCCCTTCAAGCTAGGTGAAGGCGGCTTTCACACACACTTATCTCTCAGAACTGAGCATGTGGAGAGACGTTCGTTCATCCAGCACAAAGGGAATGGGATGCAGGAGAAACACTTACTCTGGTTTCTCAGTCTGTTTCCTAATGCCGGTTTGAAGTGCCTGCCGTTTTCACTGTAAAACCGGGTTGGAGCTTGAACCTCCCCATATATATGTATGGAGTGGAGTTTGCAAGTGAAAAGAAACTTTGTGTTCCCTTCAAGCTAGGTGAAGGACGGCTTTCACACACACTTATCTCTCAGAACTGAGCATGTGGAGAGACGTTCGTTCATCTAGCACAAACGGAACGGGTTGCAGGAGAAACACTTACTCTGGTTTCTCAGTCTGTTTCCTAGTGCCGGTTGGAAGTGCCTGCCGTTTTCACTGTAAAACCGGCCTGGAGCTTGAACCTCCCCATATATATGTATGGAGTGGAGTTTGCAAGTGAATAGAAACTTTGTGTTCCCTTCAAGCTAGGTGAAGGACGGCTTTCACACACACTTATCTCTCAGATCTGAGCATGTGGAGAGACGTTCGTTCATCCAGCACATAGGGAACGGTTTGCAGGAGAAACACTTACTCTGGTTTCTCAGTCTGTTTCCTAATGCCGGTTTGAAGTGCCTGCCGTTTGCACTGTAAAACCGGGTTGGAGCTTTAACCTACCCATATATATGTATGGAAAGTAGTTTACAACTGAAAAGAAACTTTGTGTTCCCTTCAACCTAGGTGAAGGACAGCTTTCACACACACTTATCTCTCAGAACTGACACTTATCTCTCAGAACCGAGCATGTGGAGAGACGTTCGTTCATCCAGCACATAGGGAACGGGTTGCAGGAGAAACACTTACTCTGGTTTCTCAGTCTGTTTCCTAGTGCCGGTTTGAAGTGCCTGCCGTTTTCACTGTAAAACCGGGTTGGAGCTTGAACCTCCCCATATATATGTATGGAGTGGAGTTTGCAAGTGAAGAGAAACTTTGTGTTCCCTTCAAGCTAGGTGAAGGATGGCTTTCACACACACTTATCTCTCAGAACTGAGCATGTGGAGAGACGTTCGTTCATCCAGCACAAAGGGAACGGGTTGCAGGAGAAACACTTACTCTGGTTTCTGAGTCTGTTTCCGAGTGCCGGTTTGAAGTGCCTGCTGATATCACTGTAAAACCGGGTTGAAGCTTGAACCTCCCCATATATATGTATGGAGTGGAGTTTGCTTCTGAAAAGAAACTTTGTGTTCCCTTCAAGCTAGGTGAAGGACGGCTTTCACACACACTTATCTCTCAGAACTGAGCATGTGGAGAGACGTTCGTTCATCCAGCACAAAGGGAACGGGTTGCAGGAGAATCACTTACTCTGGTTTCTCAGTCTGTTTCCTAGTGCCGGTTTGAAGTGCCTGCCGTTTTCAATGTAAAACCGGCCTGGAGCTTGAACCTCCCTATATATATGTATGGAGTGGGGTTTGCAACTGAAAAGAAACTTTGTGTTCCCTTCAAGCTAGGTGAAGGACGGCTTTCACACACACTTATCTCTCAGAACTGAGCATGTGGAGAGACGTTCGTTCATCCAGCACAAAGGGAACGGGTTGCAGGAGAATCACTTACTCTGGTTTCTCAGTCTGTTTCCTAGTGCCGGTTTGAAGTGCCTGCTTTTTCACTGTAAAACCGGGTTGGAGCTTGAACCTCCCCATATATATGTATGGAGTGGAGTTTGCAAGTGAAAAGAAACTTTGTGTTCCCTTCAAGCTAGGTGAAGGACGGCTTTCACACACACTTATCTCTCAGAACTGAGCATGTGGAGAGACGTTCGTTCATCCAGCACAAAGGGAACGGGTTGCAGGAGAATCACTTACTCTGGTTTCTCAGTCTGTTTCCTAGTGCCAGTTTGAATTGCCTGCCGTTTTCACTGTAAAACCGGCCTGGAGTTTGAACCTCCCCATATATATGTATGGAGTGGAGTTTGCAAGTGAAAAGAAACTTTGTGTTCCCTTCAAGCTACGTGAAGGACGGCTTTCACACACACTTATCTCTCAGAACTGAGCATGTGGAGAGACGTTCGTTCATCCAGCACAAAGGGAACGGGTTACAGGAGAAACACTTACTCTGGTTTCTCAGTCTGTTTCCTAGTGTCTGTTTGAAGTGCCTGCCGTTTTCACTGTAAAACCGGGTTGGAGCTTGAACCTCCCCATAGATATGTATGGAGTGGAGTTTGCAACTGAAAAGAAACTTTGTGTTCCCTTCAAGCTAGGTGAAGGCGGCTTTCACACACACTTATCTCTCAGAACTGAGCATGTGGAGAGACTTTCGTTCATCCAGCACAAAGGGAACGGGTTGCAGGAGAAACACTTACTCTGGTTTCTGAGTCTGTTTCCTAGAGCCGGTTTGAAGTGCCTGCCGTTTTCACTGTAAAACCGGGTTGGAGCTTTAACCTACCCATATATATGTATGGAGTGGAGTTTGCAAGTGAAAAGAAACTTTGTGTTCCCTTCAAGCTAGGTGAAGGACGGCTTTCACACACACTTATCTCTCAGAACTGAGCATGTGGAGAGACGTTCGTTCATCTAGCACAAACGGAATGGGTTGCAGGAGAAACACTTACTCTGGTTTCTCAGTCTGTTTCCTAGTGCCGGTTGGAAGTGCCTGCCGTTTTCACTGTAAAACCGGCCTGGAGCTTGAACCTCCCCATATATATGTATGGAGTGGAGTTTGCAAGTGAAAAGAAACTTTGTGTTCCCTTCAAGCTAGGTGAAGGACGGCTTTCACACACACTTATCTCTCAGAACTGAGCATGTGGAGAGACGTTCGTTCATCCAGCACATAGGGAACGGGTTGCAGGAGAAACACTTACTCTGGTTTCTCAGTCTGTTTCCTAGTGCCGGTTTGAAGTGCCTGCCGTTTTCACTGTAAAACCGGCCTGGAGCTTGAACCTCCCCATATATATGTATGGAAAGGAGTTTGCAAGTGAAAAGAAACTTTGTGTTCCCTTCAAGCTAGGTGAAGGACGGCTTTCACACACACTTATCTCTCAGAACTGACACTTATCTCTCAGAACTGAGCATGTGGAGAGACGTTCGTTCATCCAGCACATAGGGAACGGGTTGCAGGAGAAACACTTACTCTGGTTTCTCAGTCTGTTTCCTAGTGCCGGTTTGAAGTGCCTGCCGTTTTCACTGTAAAACCGGGTTGGAGATTGAACCTCCCCATATATATGTATGGAGTGGAGTTTGCAAGTGAAGAGAAACTTTGTGTTCCCTTCAAGCTAGGTGAAGGACGGCGTTCACACACACTTATCTCTCAGAACTGAGCATGTGGAGAGACGTTCGTTCATCCAGCACAAAGGGAACGGGTTGCAGGAGAAACACTTACTCTGGTTTCTGAGTCTGTTTCCGAGTGCCGGTTTGAAGTTCCTGCTGATATCACTGTAAAACCGGGTTGGAGCTTGAACCTCCCCATATATATGTATGGAGTGGAGTTTACTTCTGAAAAGAAACTTTGTGTTCCCTTCAAGCTAGGTGAAGGACGGCTTTCACACACACTTATCTCTCAGAACTGAGCATGTGGAGAGACGTTCGTTCATCCAGCACAAAGGGAACGGGTTGCAGGAGAAACACTTACTCTGGTTTCTCAGTCTGTTTCCTAGTGCCGGTTTGAAGTGCCTGCCGTTTTCAATGTAAAACCGGCCTGGAGCTTGAACCTCCCTATATATATGTATGGAGTGGGGTTTGCAACTGAAAAGAAACTTTGTGTTCCCTTCAAGCTAGGTGAAGGACGGCTTTCACACACACTTATCTCTCAGAACTGAGCATGTGGAGAGACGTTCGTTCATCCAGCACAAAGGGAACGGGTTGCAGGAGAATCACTTACTCTGGTTTCTCAGTCTGTTTCCTAGTGCCGGTTTGAAGTGCCTGCTTTTTCACTGTAATACCGGGTTGGAGCTTGAACCTCCCCATATATATGTATGGAGTGGAGTTTGCAAGTGAAAAGAAACTTTGTGTTCCCTTCAAGCTAGGTGAAGGACGGCTTTCACACACACTTATCTCTCAGAACTGAGCATGTGGAGAGACGTTCGTTCATCCAGCACAAAGGGAACGGGTTGCAGGAGAATCACTTACTCTGGTTTCTCAGTCTGTTTCCTAGTGCCAGTTTGAATTGCCTGCCGTTTTCACTGTAAAACCGGCCTGGAGTTTGAACCTCCCCATATATATGTATGGAGTGGAGTTTGCAAGTGAAAAGAAACTTTGTGTTCCCTTCAAGCTACGTGAAGGACGGCTTTCACACACACTTATCTCTCAGAACTGAGCATGTGGAGAGACGTTCGTTCATCCAGCACAAAGGGAACGGGTTGCAGGAGAAACACTTACTCTGGTTTCTCAGTCTGTTTCCTAGTGCCTGTTTGAAGTGCCTGCCGTTTTCACTGTAAAACCGGGTTGGAGCTTGAACCTCCCCATAGATATGTATGGAGTGGAGTTTGCAACTGAAAAGAAACTTTGTGTTCCCTTCAAGCTAGGTGAAGGACGGCTTTCACACACACTTATCTCTCAGAACTGAGCATGTGGAGAGACGTTCGTTCATCCAGCACAAAGGGAATGGGATGCAGGAGAAACACTTACTCTGGTTTCTCAGTCTGTTTCCTAATGCCGGTTTGAAGTGCCTGCCGTTTTCACTGTAAAACCGGGTTGGAGCTTGAACCTCCCCATATATATGTATGGAGTGGAGTTTGCAAGTGAAAAGAAACTTTGTGTTCCCTTCAAGCTAGGTGAAGGACGGCTTTCACACACACTTATCTCTCAGAACTGAGCATGTGGAGAGACGTTCTTTCATCCAGCACAAAGGGAACGGGTTGCAGGAGAAACACTTACTCTGGTTTCTCAGTCTGTTTCCTAGTGCCGGTTTGAAGTGCCTGCCGTTTTCACTGTAAAACCGGGTTGGAGCTTGAACCTCCCCATATATATGTATGGAGTGGAGTTTGCAAGTGAAAAGAAACTTTGTGTTCCCTTCAAGCTAGGTGAAGGACGGCTTTCACACACACTTATCTCTCAGAACTGAGCATGTGGAGAGACGTTCGTTCATCTAGCACAAACGGAACGGGTTGCAGGAGAAACACTTACTCTGGTTTCTCAGTCTGTTTCCTAGTGCCGGTTGGAAGTGCCTGCCGTTTTCACTGTAAAACCGGGTTGGAGCTTTAACCTACCCATATATATGTATGGAAAGTAGTTTACAACTGAAAAGAAACTTTGTGTTCCCTTCAACCTAGGTGAAGGACAGCTTTCACACACACTTATCTCTCAGAACTGACACTTATCTCTCAGAACCGAGCATGTGGAGAGACGTTCGTTCATCCAGCACATAGGGAACGGGTTGCAGGAGAAACACTTACTCTGGTTTCTCAGTCTGTTTCCTAGTGCCGGTTTGAAGTGCCTGCCGTTTTCACTGTAAAACCGGGTTGGAGCTTGAACCTCCCCATATATATGTATGGAGTGGAGTTTGCAAGTGAAGAGAAACTTTGTGTTCCCTTCAAGCTAGGTGAAGGATGGCTTTCACACACACTTATCTCTCAGAACTGAGCATGTGGAGAGACGTTCGTTCATCCAGCACAAAGGGAACGGGTTGCAGGAGAAACACTTACTCTGGTTTCTGAGTCTGTTTCCGAGTGCCGGTTTGAAGTGCCTGCTGATATCACTGTAAAACCGGGTTGGAGCTTGAACCTCCCCATATATATGTATGGAGTGGAGTTTGCTTCTGAAAAGAAACTTTGTGTTCCCTTCAAGCTAGGTGAAGGACGGCTTTCACACACACTTATCTCTCAGAACTGAGCATGTGGAGAGACGTTCGTTCATCCAGCACATAGGGAACGGGTTGCAGGAGAAACACTTACTCTGGTTTCTCAGTCTGTTTCCAAGTGCCGGTTTGAAGTGCCTGCCGTTTTCACTGTAAAACCGCCGTGGAGCTTGAACCTCCCCATATATATGTATGGAGTGGAGTTTGCAAGTGAAAAGAAACTTTGAGTTCCCTTCAAGCTAGGTGAAGGACGGCTTTCACACACACTTATCTCTCAGAACTGAGCATGTGGAGAGACGTTCGTTCATTCAGCACAAAGGGAATGGGTTGCAGGAGAAACACTTACTCTGGTTTCTCAGTCTGTTTCCTAGTGCCGGTTTGAAGTGCCTGCTGTTTTCACTGTAAAACCGGCCTGGAGCTTGAACCTCCCGATAGATATGTATGGAGTGGAGTTTGCAACTGAAAAGAAACTTTGAGTTCCCTTCAAGCTAGGTGAAGGACGGCTTTCACACACACTTATCTCTCAGAACTGAGCATGTGGAGAGACGTTCGTTCATCCAGCACAAAGGGAACGGGATGCAGGAGAAACACTTACTCTTGTTTCTCAGTCTGTTTCCTAATGCCGGTTTGAAGTGCCTGCCGTTTTCTCTGTAAAACCGGGTTGGAGCTTTAACCTACCCATATATATGTATGGAAAGTAGTTTACAACTGAGAAGAAACTTTGTGTTCCCTTCAAGCTAGGTGAAGGACGGCTTTCACACACACTTATCTCTCAGAACTGAGCATGTGGAGAGATGTTCGTTCATCCAGCACAAAGGGAACGGGTTGCAGGAGAAACACTTACTCTGGTTTCTCAGTCTGTTTCCTAGTGCCGGTTGGAAGTGCCTGCCGTTTTCACTGTAAAACCGGCCTGGAGCTTGAACCTCCCCATATATATGTATGGAGTGGAGTTTGCAAGTGAAAAGAAACTTTGTGTTCCCTTCAAGCTAGGTGAAGGACGGCTTTCACACACACTTATCTCTCAGAACTGAGCATGTGGAGAGACGTTCGTTCATCCAGCACATAGGGAACGGGTTGCAGGAGAAACACTTACTCTGGTTTCTCAGTCTGTTTCCTAATGCCGGTTTGAAGTGCCTGCCGTTTTCACTGTAAATCCGGGTTGGAGCTTTAACCTACCCATATATATGTATGGAAAGTAGTTTACAACTGAAAAGAAACTTTGTGTTCCCTTCAAGCTAGGTGAAGGACGGCTTTCACACACACTTATCTCTCAGAACTGACACTTATCTCTCAGAACTGAGCATGTGGAGAGACGTTCGTTCATCCAGCACATAGGGAACGGGTTGCAGGAGAAACACTTACTCTGGTTTCTCAGTCTGTTTCCTAGTGCCGGTTTGAAGTGCCTGCCGTTTTCACTGTAAAACCGGGTTGGAGCTTGAACCTCCCCATATATATGTATGGAGTGGAGTTTGCAAGTGAAAAGAAACTTTGTGTTCCCTTCAAGCTAGGTGAAGGACGGCTTTCACACACACTTATCTCTCAGAACTGAGCATGTGGAGAGACTTTCGTTCATCCAGCACAATGGGAACGGGTTGCAGGAGAAACACTTACTCTGGTTTCTGAGTCTGTTTCCTACTGCCGGTTTGAAGTGCCTGCCGTTTTCACAGTAAAACCGGGTTGGAGCTTGAACCTCCCCATATATATGTATGGAGTGGAGTTTGCAAGTGAAAAGAAACTTTGTGTTCCCTTCAAGCTAGGTGAAGGACGGCTTTCACACACACTTATCTCTCAGAACTGAGCATGTGGAGAGACGTTCGTTCATCCAGCACAAACGGAACGGGTTGCAGGAGAAACACTTACTCTGGTTTCTCAGTCTGTTTCCTAGTGCCGGTTGGAAGTGCCTGCCGTTTTCACTGTAAAACCGGCCTGGAGCTTGAACCTCCCCATATATATGTATGGAGTGGAGTTTGCAAGTGAAAAGAAACTTTGTGTTCCCTTCAAGCTAGGTGAAGGACGGCTTTCACACACACTTATCTCTCAGAACTGAGCATGTGGAGAGACGTTCGTTCATTTAGCACATAGGGAACGGGTTGCAGGAGAAACACTTACTCTGGTTTCTCAGTCTGTTTCCTAGTGCCTGTTTGAAGTGCCTGCCGTTTTCACTGTAAAACCGGGTTGGAGCTTGAACCTCCCCATAGATATGTATGGAGTGGAGTTTGCAACTGAAAAGAAACTTTGTGTTCCCTTCAAGCTAGGTGAAGGACGGCTTTCACACACACTTATCTCTCAGAACTGAGCATGTGGAGAGACGTTCGTTCATCCAGCACAAAGGGAATGGGATGCAGGAGAAACACTTACTCTGGTTTCTCAGTCTGTTTCCTAATGCCGGTTTGAAGTGCCTGCCGTTTTCACTGTAAAACCGGGTTGGAGCTTGAACCTCCCCATATATATGTATGGAGTGGAGTTTGCAAGTGAAAAGAAACTTTGTGTTCCCTTCAAGCTAGGTGAAGGACGGCTTTCACACACACTTATCTCTCAGAACTGAGCATGTGGAGAGACGTTCTTTCATCCAGCACAAAGGGAACGGGTTGCAGGAGAAACACTTACTCTGGTTTCTCAGTCTGTTTCCTAGTGCCGGTTTGAAGTGCCTGCCGTTTTCACTGTAAAACCGGGTTGGAGCTTGAACCTCCCCATATATATGTATGGAGTGGAGTTTGCAAGTGAAAAGAAACTTTGTGTTCCCTTCAAGCTAGGTGAAGGACGGCTTTCACACACACTTATCTCTCAGAACTGAGCATGTGGAGAGACGTTCGTTCATCTAGCACAAACGGAACGGGTTGCAGGAGAAACACTTACTCTGGTTTCTCAGTCTGTTTCCTAGTGCCGGTTGGAAGTGCCTGCCGTTTTCACTGTAAAACCGGGTTGGAGCTTTAACCTACCCATATATATGTATGGAAAGTAGTTTACAACTGAAAAGAAACTTTGTGTTCCCTTCAACCTAGGTGAAGGACAGCTTTCACACACACTTATCTCTCAGAACTGACACTTATCTCTCAGAACCGAGCATGTGGAGAGACGTTCGTTCATCCAGCACATAGGGAACGGGTTGCAGGAGAAACACTTACTCTGGTTTCTCAGTCTGTTTCCTAGTGCCGGTTTGAAGTGCCTGCCGTTTTCACTGTAAAACCGGGTTGGAGCTTGAACCTCCCCATATATATGTATGGAGTGGAGTTTGCAAGTGAAGAGAAACTTTGTGTTCCCTTCAAGCTAGGTGAAGGATGGCTTTCACACACACTTATCTCTCAGAACTGAGCATGTGGAGAGACGTTCGTTCATCCAGCACAAAGGGAACGGGTTGCAGGAGAAACACTTACTCTGGTTTCTGAGTCTGTTTCCGAGTGCCGGTTTGAAGTGCCTGCTGATATCACTGTAAAACCGGGTTGGAGCTTGAACCTCCCCATATATATGTATGGAGTGGAGTTTGCTTCTGAAAAGAAACTTTGTGTTCCCTTCAAGCTAGGTGAAGGACGGCTTTCACACACACTTATCTCTCAGAACTGAGCATGTGGAGAGACGTTCGTTCATCCAGCACATAGGGAACGGGTTGCAGGAGAAACACTTACTCTGGTTTCTCAGTCTGTTTCCAAGTGCCGGTTTGAAGTGCCTGCCGTTTTCACTGTAAAACCGCCGTGGAGCTTGAACCTCCCCATATATATGTATGGAGTGGAGTTTGCAAGTGAAAAGAAACTTTGAGTTCCCTTCAAGCTAGGTGAAGGACGGCTTTCACACACACTTATCTCTCAGAACTGAGCATGTGGAGAGACGTTCGTTCATTCAGCACAAAGGGAATGGGTTGCAGGAGAAACACTTACTCTGGTTTCTCAGTCTGTTTCCTAGTGCCGGTTTGAAGTGCCTGCTGTTTTCACTGTAAAACCGGCCTGGAGCTTGAACCTCCCGATAGATATGTATGGAGTGGAGTTTGCAACTGAAAAGAAACTTTGAGTTCCCTTCAAGCTAGGTGAAGGACGGCTTTCACACACACTTATCTCTCAGAACTGAGCATGTGGAGAGACGTTCGTTCATCCAGCACAAAGGGAACGGGATGCAGGAGAAACACTTACTCTTGTTTCTCAGTCTGTTTCCTAATGCCGGTTTGAAGTGCCTGCCGTTTTCTCTGTAAAACCGGGTTGGAGCTTTAACCTACCCATATATATGTATGGAAAGTAGTTTACAACTGAGAAGAAACTTTGTGTTCCCTTCAAGCTAGGTGAAGGACGGCTTTCACACACACTTATCTCTCAGAACTGAGCATGTGGAGAGATGTTCGTTCATCCAGCACAAAGGGAACGGGTTGCAGGAGAAACACTTACTCTGGTTTCTCAGTCTGTTTCCTAGTGCCGGTTGGAAGTGCCTGCCGTTTTCACTGTAAAACCGGCCTGGAGCTTGAACCTCCCCATATATATGTATGGAGTGGAGTTTGCAAGTGAAAAGAAACTTTGTGTTCCCTTCAAGCTAGGTGAAGGACGGCTTTCACACACACTTATCTCTCAGAACTGAGCATGTGGAGAGACGTTCGTTCATCCAGCACATAGGGAACGGGTTGCAGGAGAAACACTTACTCTGGTTTCTCAGTCTGTTTCCTAATGCCGGTTTGAAGTGCCTGCCGTTTTCACTGTAAATCCGGGTTGGAGCTTTAACCTACCCATATATATGTATGGAAAGTAGTTTACAACTGAAAAGAAACTTTGTGTTCCCTTCAAGCTAGGTGAAGGACGGCTTTCACACACACTTATCTCTCAGAACTGACACTTATCTCTCAGAACTGAGCATGTGGAGAGACGTTCGTTCATCCAGCACATAGGGAACGGGTTGCAGGAGAAACACTTACTCTGGTTTCTCAGTCTGTTTCCTAGTGCCGGTTTGAAGTGCCTGCCGTTTTCACTGTAAAACCGGGTTGGAGCTTGAACCTCCCCATATATATGTATGGAGTGGAGTTTGCAAGTGAAAAGAAACTTTGTGTTCCCTTCAAGCTAGGTGAAGGACGGCTTTCACACACACTTATCTCTCAGAACTGAGCATGTGGAGAGACTTTCGTTCATCCAGCACAATGGGAACGGGTTGCAGGAGAAACACTTACTCTGGTTTCTGAGTCTGTTTCCTACTGCCGGTTTGAAGTGCCTGCCGTTTTCACAGTAAAACCGGGTTGGAGCTTGAACCTCCCCATATATATGTATGGAGTGGAGTTTGCAAGTGAAAAGAAACTTTGTGTTCCCTTCAAGCTAGGTGAAGGACGGCTTTCACACACACTTATCTCTCAGAA
Source organism: Vicugna pacos (assembly GCF_048564905.1). Classification (NCBI taxonomy): domain Eukaryota; kingdom Metazoa; phylum Chordata; class Mammalia; order Artiodactyla; family Camelidae; genus Vicugna; species Vicugna pacos. The sequence continues at coordinate 4,383,181 of NW_027328742.1, forward strand.
CTGAGCATGTGGAGAGACGTTCGTTCATCCAGCACAAACGGAACGGGTTGCAGGAGAAACACTTACTCTGGTTTCTCAGTCTGTTTCCTAGTGCCGGTTGGAAGTGCCTGCCGTTTTCACTGTAAAACCGGCCTGGAGCTTGAACCTCCCCATATATATGTATGGAGTGGAGTTTGCAAGTGAAAAGAAACTTTGTGTTCCCTTCAAGCTAGGTGAAGGACGGCTTTCACACACACTTATCTCTCAGAACTGAGCATGTGGAGAGACGTTCGTTCATTTAGCACAAAGGGAACGGGTTGCAGGAGAAACACTTACTCTGGTTTCTCAGTCTGTTTCCTAGTGCCGGTTTGAATTGCCTGCCGTTTTCACTATAAAACCGGGTTGGAGCTTGAACCTCCCCATATATATGTATGGAGTGGAGTTTGCAACTGAAAAGAAACTTTGTGTTCCCTTCAAGCTAGGTGAAGGACGGCTTTCACACACACTTATCTCTCAGAACTGAGCATGTGGAGAGACGTTCGTTCATCCAGCACATAGGGAACGGGTTGCAGGAGAAACACTTACTCTGGTTTCTCAGTCTGTTTCCTAGTGCCGGTTTGAAGTGCCTGCCGTTTTCACTGTAAAACCGGGTTGGAGATTGAACCTCCCCATATATATGTATGGAGTGGAGTTTGCAAGTGAAGAGAAACTTTGTGTTCCCTTCAAGCTAGGTGAAGGACGGCTTTCACACACACTTATCTCTCAGAACTGAGCATGTGGAGAGACGTTCGTTCATCCAGCACAAAGGGAACGGGTTGCAGGAGAAACACTTACTCTGGTTTCTGAGTCTGTTTCCGAGTGCCGGTTTGAAGTTCCTGCTGATATCACTGTAAAACCGGGTTGGAGCTTGAACCTCCCCATATATATGTATGGAGTGGAGTTTACTTCTGAAAAGAAACTTTGTGTTCCCTTCAAGCTAGGTGAAGGATGGCTTTCACACACACTTATCTCTCAGAACTGAGCATGTGGAGAGACGTTCGTTCATCCAGCACAAAGGGAACGGGTTGCAGGAGAAACACTTACTCTGGTTTCTCAGTCTGTTTCCTAGTGCCGGTTTGAAGTGCCTGCCGTTTTCAATGTAAAACCGGCCTGGAGCTTGAACCTCCCTATATATATGTATGGAGTGGGGTTTGCAACTGAAAAGAAACTTTGTGTTCCCTTCAAGCTAGGTGAAGGACGGCTTTCACACACACTTATCTCTTAGAACTGAGCATATGGAGAGACGTTCGTTCATCCAGCACAAAGGGAACGGGTTGCAGGAGAATCACTTACTCTGGTTTCTCAGTCTGTTTCCTAGTGCCAGTTTGAATTGCCTGCCGTTTTCACTGTAAAACCGGCCTGGAGTTTGAACCTCCCCATATATATGTATGGAGTGGAGTTTGCAAGTGAAAAGAAACTTTGTGTTCCCTTCAAGCTACGTGAAGGACGGCTTTCACACACACTTATCTCTCAGAACTGAGCATGTGGAGAGACGTTCGTTCATCCAGCACAAAGGGAACGGGTTGCAGGAGAAACACTTACTCTGGTTTCTCAGTCTGTTTCCTAGTGCCTGTTTGAAGTGCCTGCCGTTTTCACTGTAAAACCGGGTTGGAGCTTGAACCTCCCCATAGATATGTATGGAGTGGAGTTTGCAACTGAAAAGAAACTTTGTGTTCCCTTCAAGCTAGGTGAAGGACGGCTTTCACACACACTTATCTCTCAGAACTGAGCATGTGGAGAGACGTTCGTTCATCCAGCACAAAGGGAATGGGATGCAGGAGAAACACTTACTCTGGTTTCTCAGTCTGTTTCCTAGTGCCGGTTTGAAGTGCCTACCGTTTTCACTGTAAAACCGGGTTGGAGCTTGAACCTCCCCATATATATGTATGGAGTGGAGTTTGCAAGTGAAAAGAAACTTTGTGTTCCCTTCAAGCTAGGTGAAGGACGGCTTTCACACACACTTATCTCTCAGAACTGAGCATGTGGAGAGACGTTCGTTCATCCAGCACATAGGGAACGGGTTGCAGGAGAAACACTTACTCTGGTTTCTCAGTCTGTTTCCAAGTGCCGGTTTGAAGTGCCTGCCGTTTTCACTGTAAAACCGCCGTGGAGCTTGAACCTCCCCATATATATGTATGGAGTGGAGTTTGCAAGTGAAAAGAAACTTTGAGTTCCCTTCAAGCTAGGTGAAGGACGGCTTTCACACACACTTATCTCTCAGAACTGAGCATGTGGAGAGACGTTCGTTCATTCAGCACAAAGGGAACGGGTTGCAGGAGAAACACTTACTCTGGTTTCTCAGTCTGTTTCCAAGTGCCGGTTTGAAGTGCCTGCCGTTTTCACTGTAAAACCGCCGTGGAGCTTGAACCTCCCCATATATATGTATGGAGTGGAGTTTGCAAGTGAAAAGAAACTTTGAGTTCCCTTCAAGCTAGGTGAAGGACGGCTTTCACACACACTTATCTCTCAGAACTGAGCATGTGGAGAGACGTTCGTTCATTCAGCACAAAGGGAACGGGTTGCAGGAGAAACACTTACTCTGGTTTCTCAGTCTGTTTCCTAGTGCCGGTTTGAAGTGCCTGCTGTTTTCACTGTAAAACCGGCCTGGAGCTTGAACCTCCCGATAGATATGTATGGAGTGGAGTTTGCAACTGAAAAGAAACTTTGAGTTCCCTTCAAGCTAGGTGAAGGACGGCTTTCACACACACTTATCTCTCAGAACTGAGCATGTGGAGAGACGTTCGTTCATCCAGCACAAAGGGAACGGGATGCAGGAGAAACACTTACTCTTGTTTCTCAGTCTGTTTCCTAATGCCGGTTTGAAGTGCCTGCCGTTTTCTCTGTAAAACCGGGTTGGAGCTTTAACCTACCCATATATATGTATGGAAAGTAGTTTACAACTGAGAAGAAACTTTGTGTTCCCTTCAAGCTAGGTGAAGGACGGCTTTCACACACACTTATCTCTCAGAACTGAGCATGTGGAGAGACGTTCGTTCATCCAGCACAAAGGGAACGGGTTGCAGGAGAAACACTTACTCTGGTTTCTCAGTCTGTTTCCTAGTGCCGGTTGGAAGTGCCTGCCGTTTTCACTGTAAAACCGGCCTGGAGCTTGAACCTCCCCATATATATGTATGGAGTGGAGTTTGCAAGTGAAAAGAAACTTTGTGTTCCCTTCAAGCTAGGTGAAGGACGGCTTTCACACACACTTATCTCTCAGAACTGAGCATGTGGAGAGACGTTCGTTCATCCAGCACATAGGGAACGGGTTGCAGGAGAAACACTTACTCTGGTTTCTCAGTCTGTTTCCTAATGCCGGTTTGAAGTGCCTGCCGTTTTCACTGTAAATCCGGGTTGGAGCTTTAACCTACCCATATATATGTATGGAAAGTAGTTTACAACTGAAAAGAAACTTTGTGTTCCCTTCAAGCTAGGTGAAGGACGGCTTTCACACACACTTATCTCTCAGAACTGACACTTATCTCTCAGAACTGAGCATGTGGAGAGACGTTCGTTCATCCAGCACATAGGGAACGGGTTGCAGGAGAAACACTTACTCTGGTTTCTCAGTCTGTTTCCTAGTGCCGGTTTGAAGTGCCTGCCGTTTTCACTGTAAAACCGGGTTGGAGCTTGAACCTCCCCATATATATGTATGGAGTGGAGTTTGCAAGTGAAAAGAAACTTTGTGTTCCCTTCAAGCTAGGTGAAGGACGGCTTTCACACACACTTATCTCTCAGAACTGAGCATGTGGAGAGACTTTCGTTCATCCAGCACAATGGGAACGGGTTGCAGGAGAAACACTTACTCTGGTTTCTGAGTCTGTTTCCTACTGCCGGTTTGAAGTGCCTGCCGTTTTCACAGTAAAACCGGGTTGGAGCTTGAACCTCCCCATATATATGTATGGAGTGGAGTTTGCAAGTGAAAAGAAACTTTGTGTTCCCTTCAAGCTAGGTGAAGGACGGCTTTCACACACACTTATCTCTCAGAACTGAGCATGTGGAGAGACGTTCGTTCATCCAGCACAAACGGAACGGGTTGCAGGAGAAACACTTACTCTGGTTTCTCAGTCTGTTTCCTAGTGCCGGTTGGAAGTGCCTGCCGTTTTCACTGTAAAACCGGCCTGGAGCTTGAACCTCCCCATATATATGTATGGAGTGGAGTTTGCAAGTGAAAAGAAACTTTGTGTTCCCTTCAAGCTAGGTGAAGGACGGCTTTCACACACACTTATCTCTCAGAACTGAGCATGTGGAGAGACGTTCGTTCATTTAGCACAAAGGGAACGGGTTGCAGGAGAAACAATTACTCTGGTTTCTCAGTCTGTTTCCTAGTGCCGGTTTGAATTGCCTGCCGTTTTCACTATAAAACCGGGTTGGAGCTTGAACCTCCCCATATATATGTATGGAGTGGAGTTTGCAACTGAAAAGAAACTTTGTGTTCCCTTCAAGCTAGGTGAAGGACGGCTTTCACACACACTTATCTCTCAGAACTGAGCATGTGGAGAGACGTTCGTTCATCCAGCACATAGGGAACGGGTTGCAGGAGAAACACTTACTCTGGTTTCTCAGTCTGTTTCCTAGTGCCGGTTTGAAGTGCCTGCCGTTTTCACTGTAAAACCGGGTTGGAGATTGAACCTCCCCATATATATGTATGGAGTGGAGTTTGCAAGTGAAGAGAAACTTTGTGTTCCCTTCAAGCTAGGTGAAGGACGGCTTTCACACACACTTATCTCTCAGAACTGAGCATGTGGAGAGACGTTCGTTCATCCAGCACAAAGGGAACGGGTTGCAGGAGAAACACTTACTCTGGTTTCTGAGTCTGTTTCCGAGTGCCGGTTTGAAGTTCCTGCTGATATCACTGTAAAACCGGGTTGGAGCTTGAACCTCCCCATATATATGTATGGAGTGGAGTTTACTTCTGAAAAGAAACTTTGTGTTCCCTTCAAGCTAGGTGAAGGATGGCTTTCACACACACTTATCTCTCAGAACTGAGCATGTGGAGAGACGTTCGTTCATCCAGCACAAAGGGAACGGGTTGCAGGAGAAACACTTACTCTGGTTTCTCAGTCTGTTTCCTAGTGCCGGTTTGAAGTGCCTGCCGTTTTCAATGTAAAACCGGCCTGGAGCTTGAACCTCCCTATATATATGTATGGAGTGGGGTTTGCAACTGAAAAGAAACTTTGTGTTCCCTTCAAGCTAGGTGAAGGACGGCTTTCACACACACTTATCTCTTAGAACTGAGCATATGGAGAGACGTTCGTTCATCCAGCACAAAGGGAACGGGTTGCAGGAGAATCACTTACTCTGGTTTCTCAGTCTGTTTCCTAGTGCCAGTTTGAATTGCCTGCCGTTTTCACTGTAAAACCGGCCTGGAGTTTGAACCTCCCCATATATATGTATGGAGTGGAGTTTGCAAGTGAAAAGAAACTTTGTGTTCCCTTCAAGCTACGTGAAGGACGGCTTTCACACACACTTATCTCTCAGAACTGAGCATGTGGAGAGACGTTCGTTCATCCAGCACAAAGGGAACGGGTTGCAGGAGAAACACTTACTCTGGTTTCTCAGTCTGTTTCCTAGTGCCTGTTTGAAGTGCCTGCCGTTTTCACTGTAAAACCGGGTTGGAGCTTGAACCTCCCCATAGATATGTATGGAGTGGAGTTTGCAACTGAAAAGAAACTTTGTGTTCCCTTCAAGCTAGGTGAAGGACGGCTTTCACACACACTTATCTCTCAGAACTGAGCATGTGGAGAGACGTTCGTTCATCCAGCACAAAGGGAATGGGATGCAGGAGAAACACTTACTCTGGTTTCTCAGTCTGTTTCCTAGTGCAGGTTTGAAGTGCCTACCGTTTTCACTGTAAAACCGGGTTGGAGCTTGAACCTCCCCATATATATGTATGGAGTGGAGTTTGCAAGTGAAAAGAAACTTTGTGTTCCCTTCAAGCTAGGTGAAGGACGGCTTTCACACACACTTATCTCTCAGAACTGAGCATGTGGAGAGACGTTCGTTCATCCAGCACATAGGGAACGGGTTGCAGGAGAAACACTTACTCTGGTTTCTCAGTCTGTTTCCAAGTGCCGGTTTGAAGTGCCTGCCGTTTTCACTGTAAAACCGCCGTGGAGCTTGAACCTCCCCATATATATGTATGGAGTGGAGTTTGCAAGTGAAAAGAAACTTTGAGTTCCCTTCAAGCTAGGTGAAGGACGGCTTTCACACACACTTATCTCTCAGAACTGAGCATGTGGAGAGACGTTCGTTCATTCAGCACAAAGGGAACGGGTTGCAGGAGAAACACTTACTCTGGTTTCTCAGTCTGTTTCCTAGTGCCGGTTTGAAGTGCCTGCTGTTTTCACTGTAAAACCGGCCTGGAGCTTGAACGTCACGATAGATATGTATGGAGTGGAGTTTGCAACTGAAAAGAAACTTTGAGTTCCCTTCAAGCTAGGTGAAGGACGGCTTTCACACACACTTATCTCTCAGAACTGAGCATGTGGAGAGACGTTCGTTCATCCAGCACAAAGGGAACGGGATGCAGGAGAAACACTTACTCTTGTTTCTCAGTCTGTTTCCTAATGCCGGTTTGAAGTGCCTGCCTTTTTCTCTGTAAAACCGGGTTGGAGCTTTAACCTACCCATATATATGTATGGAAAGTAGTTTACAACTGAGAAGAAACTTTGTGTTCCCTTCAAGCTAGGTGAAGGACGGCTTTCACACACACTTATCTCTCAGAACTGAGCATGTGGAGAGACGTTCGTTCATCCAGCACAAAGGGAACGGGTTGCAGGAGAAACACTTACTCTGGTTTCTCAGTCTGTTTCCTAGTGCCGGTTGGAAGTGCCTGCCGTTTTCACTGTAAAACCGGCCTGGAGCTTGAACCTCCCCATATATATGTATGGAGTGGAGTTTGCAAGTGAAAAGAAACTTTGTGTTCCCTTCAAGCTAGGTGAAGGACGGCTTTCACACACACTTATCTCTCAGAACTGAGCATGTGGAGAGACGTTCGTTCATCCAGCACATAGGGAACGGGTTGCAGGAGAAACACTTAGTCTGGTTTCTCAGTCTGTTTCCTAATGCCGGTTTGAAGTGCCTGCCGTTTTCACTGTAAATCCGGGTTGGAGCTTTAACCTACCCATATATATGTATGGAAAGTAGTTTACAACTGAAAAGAAACTTTGTGTTCCCTTCAAGCTAGGTGAAGGACGGCTTTCACACACACTTATCTCTCAGAACTGACACTTATCTCTCAGAACTTAGCATGTGGAGAGACGTTCGTTCATCTAGCACAAACGGAACGGGTTGCAGGAGAAACACTTACTCTGGTTTCTCAGTCTGTTTCCTAGTGCCGGTTGGAAGTGCCTGCCGTTTTCACTGTAAAACCGGCCTGGAGCTTGAACCTCCCCATATATATGTATGGAGTGGAGTTTGCAAGTGAAAAGAAACTTTGTGTTCCCTTCAAGCTAGGTGAAGGACGGCTTTCACACACACTTATCTCTCAGAACTGAGCATGTGGAGAGACGTTCGTTCATCCAGCACAAAGGGAACGGGTTGCAGGAGAAACACTTACTCTGGTTTCTCAGTCTGTTTCCTAGTGCCGGTTTGAATTGCCTGCCGTTTTCACTATAAAACCGGGTTGGAGCTTGAACCTCCCCATATATATGTATGGAGTGGAGTTTGCAAGTGAAAAGAAACTTTGTGTTCCCTTCAAGCTAGGTGAAGGACGGCTTTCACACACACTTATCTCTCAGAACTGAGCATGTGGAGAGACGTTCGTTCATCCAGCACATAGGGAACGGGTTGCAGGAGAAACACTTACTCTGGTTTCTCAGTCTGTTTCCTAGTGCCGGTTTGAAGTGCCTGCCGTTTTCACTGTAAAACCGGGTTGGAGATTGAACCTCCCCATATATATGTATGGAGTGGAGTTTGCAAGTGAAGAGAAACTTTGTGTTCCCTTCAAGCTAGGTGAAGGACGGCTTTCACACACACTTATCTCTCAGAACTTAGCATGTGGAGAGACGTTCGTTCATCCAGCACAAAGGGAACGGGTTGCAGGAGAAACACTTACTCTGGTTTCTGAGTCTGTTTCCGAGTGCCGGTTCGAAGTTCCTGCTGATATCACTGTAAAACCGGGTTGGAGCTTGAACCTCCCCATATATATGTATGGATTGGAGTTTACTTCTGAAAAGAAACTTTGTGTTCCCTTCAAGCTAGGTGAAGGACGGCTTTCACACACACTTTTCTCTCAGAACTGAGCATGTGGAGAGACGTTCGTTCATCCAGCACAAAGGGAACGGGTTGCAGGAGAAACACTTACTCTGGTTTCTCAGTCTGTTTCCTAGTGCCGGTTTGAAGTGCCTGCCGTTTTCACTGTAAAACCGGCCTGGAGCTTGAACCTCCCTATATATATGTATGGAGTGGGGTTTGCAACTGAAAAGAAACTTTGTGTTCCCTTCAAGCTAGGTGAAGGACGGCTTTCACACACACTTATCTCTCAGAACTGAGCATGTGGAGAGACGTTCGTTCATCCAGCACAAAGGGATCGGGTTGCAGGAGAATCACTTTCTCTGGTTTCTCAGTCTGTTTCCTAGTGCCGGTTTGAAGTGCCTGCTGTTTCACTGTAAAACCGGGTTGGAGCTTGAACCTCCCCATATATATGTATGGAGTGGAGTTTGCAAGTGAAAAGAAACTTTGTGTTCCCTTCAAGCTAGGTGAAGGACGGCTTTCACACACACTTATCTCTCAGAACTGAGCATGTGGAGAGACGTTCGTTCATCCAGCACAAAGGGAACGGGTTGCAGGAGAATCACTTACTCTGGTTTCTCAGTCTGTTTCCTAGTGCCAGTTTGAAGTGCCTGCCGTTTTCACTGTAAAACCGGGTTGGAGATTGAACCTCCCCATATATATGTATGGAGTGGAGTTTGCAAGTGAAGAGAAACTTTGTGTTCCCTTCAAGCTAGGTGAAGGACGGCTTTCACACACACTTATCTCTCAGAACTGAGCATGTGGAGAGACGTTCGTTCATCCAGCACAAAGGGAACGGGTTGCAGGAGAAACACTTACTCTGGTTTCTGAGTCTGTTTCCGAGTGCCGGTTTGAAGTTCCTGCTGATATCACTGTAAAACCGGGTTGGAGCTTGAACCTCCCCATATATATTTATGGAGTGGAGTTTACTTCTGAAAAGAAACTTTGTGTTCCCTTCAAGCTAGGTGAAGGACGGCTTTCACACACACTTATCTCTCAGAACTGAGCATGTGGAGAGACGTTCGTTCATCCAGCACAAAGGGAACGGTTTGCAGGAGAAACACTTACTCTGGTTTCTCAGTCTGTTTCCTAGTGCCGGTTTGAAGTGCCTGCCGTTTTCAATGTAAAACTGGCCTGGAGCTTGAACCTCCCTATATATATGTATGGAGTGGGGTTTGCAACTGAAAAGAAACTTTGTGTTCCCTTCAAGCTAGGTGAAGGACGGCTTTCACACACACTTATCTCTCAGAACTGAGCATGTGGAGAGACGTTCGTTCATCCAGCACAAAGGGATCGGGTTGCAGGAGAATCACTTTCTCTGGTTTCTCAGTCTGTTTCCTAGTGCCGGTTTGAAGTGCCTGCTGTTTCACTGTAAAACCGGGTTGGAGCTTGAACCTCCCCATATATATGTATGGAGTGGAGTTTGCAACTGAAAAGAAACTTTGTGTTCCCTTCAAGCTAGGTGAAGGACGGCTTTCACACACACTTATCTCTCAGAACTGAGCATGTGGAGAGACGTTCGTTCATCCAGCACAAAGGGAACGGGTTGCAGGAGAATCACTTACTCTGGTTTCTCAGTCTGTTTCCTAGTGCCAGTTTGAATTGCCTGCCGTTTTCACTGTAAAACCGGCCTGGAGTTTGAACCTCCCCATATATATGTATGGAGTGGAGTTTGCAAGTGAAAAGAAACTTTGTGTTCCCTTCAAGCTACGAGAAGGACGGCTTTCACACACACTTATCTCTCAGAACTGAGCATGTGGAGAGACGTTCGTTCATCCAGCACAAAGGGAACGGGTTGCAGGAGAAACACTTACTCTGGTTTCTCAGTCTGTTTCCTAGTGCCGGTTTGAAGTGCCTGCCGTTTTCACTGTAAAAAAGGGTTGGAGCTTGAACCTCCCCATAGATATGTATGGAGTGGAGTTTGCAACTGAAAAGAAACTTTGTGTTCCCTTCAAGTTAGGTGAAGGACGGCTTTCACACACACTTATCTCTCAGAACTGAGCATGTGGAGAGACGTTCGTTCATCCAGCACAAAGGGAACGGGTTGCAGGAGAAACACTTACTCTGGTTTCTCAGTCTGTTTCCTAGTGCCCGTTTGAATTGCCTGCCGTTTTCACTGTAAAACCGGGTTGGAGCTTGAACCTCCCCATATATATGTATGGAGTGGAGTTTGCAAGTGAAAAGAAACTTTGTGTTCCCTTCAAGCTAGGTGCAGGACGGCTTTCACACACACTTAACTCTCAGAACTGAGCATGTGGAGCGAAGTTCGTTCATCCAGCACAAAGGGAACGGGTTGCAGGAGAAACACTTACTCTGGTTTCTCAGTCTGTTTCCTAGTGCCGGTTTGAAGTGCCTGCTGTTTCCACTGTAAAACCGGGTTGGAGCTTGAACCTCCCCATATATATGTATGGAGTGGAGTTTGCAAGTGAAAAGAAAATTTGTGTTCCCTTCAAGCTAGGTGAAGGACGGCTTTCACCCACACTTATCTCTCAGAACTGAGCATGTGGAGAGACGTTCGTTCATCCAGCACAAAGGGATCGGTTTGCAGGAGAATCACTTTCTCTGGTTTCTCAGTCTGTTTCCTAGTGCCGGTTTGAAGTGCCTGCTGTTTCACTGTAAAACCGGGTTGGAGCTTGAACCTCCCCATATATATGTATGGAGTGGAGTTTGCAAGTGAAAAGAAACTTTGTGTTCCCTTCAAGCTAGGTGAAGGACGGCTTTCACACACACTTATCTCTCAGAACTGAGCATGTGGAGAGACGTTCGTTCATCCAGCACAAAGGGAACGGGTTGCAGGAGAATCACTTACTCTGGTTTCTCAGTCTGTTTCCTAGTGCCAGTTTGAATTGCCTGCCGTTTTCACTGTAAAACCGGCCTGGAGTTTGAACCTCCCCATATATATGTATGGAGTGGAGTTTGCAACTGAAAAGAAACTTTGTGTTCCCTTCAAGCTAGGTGAAGGACGGCTTTCACACACACTTATCTCTCAGAACTGAGCATGTGGAGAGACGTTCGTTCATCCAGCACAAAGGGAACGGGATGCAGGAGAAACACTTACTCTGGTTTCTCAGTCTGTTTCCTAATGCCGGTTTGAAGTGCCTGCCGTTTTCACTGTAAAACCGGGTTGGAGCTTGAACCTCCCCATATATATGTATGGAGTGGAGTTTGCAAGTGAAAAGAAACTTTGTGTTCCCTTCAAGCTAGGTGAAGGACGGCTTTCACACACACTTATCTCTCAGAACTGAGCATGTGGAGAGACGTTCGTTCATCCAGCACATAGGGAACGGGTTGCAGGAGAAACACTTACTCTGGTTTCTCAGTCTGTTTCCAAGTGCCGGTTTGAAGTGCCTGCCGTTTTCACTGTAAAACCGCCGTGGAGCTTGAACCTCCCCATATATATGTATGGAGTGGAGTTTGCAAGTGAAAAGAAACTTTGTGTTCCCTTCAAGCTAGGTGAAGTACGGCTTTCACACACACTTATCTCTCAGAACTGAGCATGTGGAGAGACGTTCGTTCATCCAGCACAAAGGGAACGGGTTGCAGGAGAAACACTTACTCTGGTTTCTCAGTCTGTTTCCTAGTGCGGGTTTGAAGTGCCTGCCGTTTTCACTGTAAAACCGGGTTGGAGCTTGAACCTCCCCATATATATGTATGGAGTGGAGTTTGCAAGTGAAAAGAAACTTTGTGTTCCCTTCAAGCTAGGTGAAGTATGGCTTTCACACACACTTATCTCTCAGAACTGAGCATGTGGAGAGACGTTCGTTCATCCAGCACAAAGGGAACGGGTTGCAGGAGAAACACTTAGTCTGGTTTCTCAGTCTGTTTCCTAGTGCCGGTTTGAAGTGCCTGCCGTTTTCACTGTAAAACCGGCCTGGAGTTTGAACCTCCCCATATATATGTATGGATTGGGGTTTGCAACTGAAAAGAAACTTTGTGTTCCCTTCAAGCTAGGTGAAGGACGGCTTTCACACACACTTATCTCTCAGAACTGAGCATGTGGAGAGACGTTCGTTCATCCAGCACAAAGGGAATGGGATGCAAGAGAAACACTTACTCTGGTTTCTCAGTCTGTTCCTAATGCCGGTATGAAGTGCCTGCGTTTTCACTGTAAAATCGGGTTGGAGCTTTAACCTACCCATATATATGTATGGAAAGTAGTTTACAACTGAAAAGAAACTTTGTGTTCCCTTCAAGCTAGGTGAAGGACGGCTTTCACACACACTTATCTCTCAGAACTGAGCATGTGGAGAGACGTTCGTTCATCCAGCACAAAGGGAACGGGTTGCAGGAGAAACACTTACTCTGGTTTCTGAGTCTGTTTCCTAGTGCCGGTTTGAAGTGCCTGCCGTTTTCACTGTAAAACCGGGTTGGAGCTTGAACCTCCCCATATATATGTATGGAGTGGAGTTTGCAAGTGAAAAGAAACTTTGTGTTCCCTTCAAGCTAGGTGAAGGACGGCTTTCACACACACTTATCTCTCAGAACTGAGCATGTGGAGAGACGTTTGTTCATCCAGCACAAATGGAACGGGTTGCAGGAGAAACACTTATTCTGGTTTCTCAGTCTGTTTCCTAGTGCCGGTTGGAAGTGCCTGCCGTTTTCACTGTAAAACCGGCCTGGAGCTTGAACCTCCCTATATATATGTATGGAGTGGAGTTTGCAACTGAAAAGAAACTTTGTGTTCCCTTCAAGCTAGGTGAAGGACGGCTTTCACACACACTTATCTCTCAGAACTGAGCATGTGGAGAGACGTTCGTTCATCCAGCACAAAGGGAACGGGTTGCAGGAGAATCAATTACTCTGGTTTCTCAGTCTGTTTCCTAGTGCCGGTTTGAAGTGCCTGCTGTTTCACTGTAAAACCGGGTTGGAGCTTGAACCTCCCCATATATATGTATGGAGTGGAGTTTGCAAGTGAAAAGAAACTTTGTGTTTCCTTCAAGCTAGGTGAAGGACTACTTTCACACACATTTATCTCTCAGAACTGAGCATCTGGAGAGACGTTCGTTCATCCAGCACAAAGGGAACGGGTTGCAGGAGAAACACTTACTCTGGTTTCTCAGTCTGTTTCCTAGTGCCGGTTTGAATTGCCTGCCGTTTTCACTGTAAAACCGGGTTGGAGCTTGAACCTCCCCATATATATGTATGGAGTGGAGTTTGCAAGTGAAAAGAAACTTTGTGTTCCCTTCAAGCTAGGTGAAGGACGGCTTTCACACACACTTATCTCTCAGAACTGAGCATGTGGAGAGACGTTCGTTCATCCAGCACAAAGGGAACGGGTTGCAGGAGAAACACTTACTCTGGTTTCTCAGTCTGATTCCTAGTGCCGGTTTGAAGTGCCTGCCGTTTTCACTGTAAAACCGGCCTGGAGCTTGAACCTCCCTATATATATGTATGGAGTGGAGTTTGCAACTGAAAAGAAACTTTGTGTTCCCTTCAAGCTAGGTGAAGGACGGCTTTCACACACACTTATCTCTCAGAACTGAGCATGTGGAGAGACGTTCGTTCATCCAGCACAAAGGGAACGGGTTGCAGGAGAATCAATTACTCTGGTTTCTCAGTCTGTTTCCTAGTGCCGGTTTGAAGTGCCTGCTGTTTCACTGTAAAACCGGGTTGGAGCTTGAACCTCCCCATATATATGTATGGAGTGGAGTTTGCAAGTGAAAAGAAACTTTGTGTTTCCTTCAAGCTAGGTGAAGGACTACTTTCACACACATTTATCTCTCAGAACTGAGCATCTGGAGAGACGTTCGTTCATCCAGCACAAAGGGAACGGGTTGCAGGAGAAACACTTACTCTGGTTTCTCAGTCTGTTTCCTAGTGCCGGTTTGAATTGCCTGCCGTTTTCACTGTAAAACCGGGTTGGAGCTTGAACCTCCCCATATATATGTATGGAGTGGAGTTTGCAAGTGAAAAGAAACTTTGTGTTCCCTTCAAGCTAGGTGAAGGACGGCTTTCACACACACTTATCTCTCAGAACTGAGCATGTGGAGAGACGTTCGTTCATCCAGCACAAAGGGAACGGGTTGCAGGAGAAACACTTACTCTGGTTTCTCAGTCTGATTCCTAGTGCCGGTTTGAAGTGCCTGCCGTTTTCACTGTAAAACCGGCCTGGAGCTTGAACCTCCCCATAGATATGCATGGAGTGGTGTTTGCAACTGAAAAGAAACTTTGTGTTCCGTTCAAGCTAGGTGAAGGACGGCTTTCACACACACTTATCTCTCAGAACTGAGCATGTGGAGAGACGTTCGTTCATCCAGCACAAAGGGAATGGGATGCAGGAGAAACACTTACTCTGGTTTCTCAGTCTGTTTCCTAAAGCCGGTTTGAAGTGCCTGGAGTTTTCACTGTAAAACCGGGTTGGAGCTTTAACCTACCCATATATATATATGGAAAGTAGTTTACAACTGAAAAGAAACTTTGTGTTCCCTTCAAGCTAGGTGAAGGACGGCTTTCACACACAATTATCTCTCAGAACTGAGCATGTGGAGAGACGTTCGTTCATCCAGCACAAAGGGAAAGGGTTGCAGGAGAAACACTTACTCTGGTTTCTCAGTCTGTTTCCTAGTGCCGGTTGGAAGTGCCTGCCGTTTTCATTGTAAAACCGGGTTGGAGCTTGAACCTCCCCATATATATGTGTGGAGTGGAGTTTGCAAGTGAAAAGAAACTTTGTGTTCCCTTTAAGCTAGGTGAAGGACGGCTTTCACACACACTTATCTCTCAGAACTGAGCATGTGGTGAGACGTTCGTTCATCCAGCACATAGGGAACGGGTTGCAGGAGAAACACTTACTCTGGTTTCTCAGTCTGTTTCCTAGTGCCGGTTTGAAGTGCCTTCCGTTTTCACTGTAAAACCGGGTTGGAGCTTGAACCTCCCCATATATATGTATGGAGTGGAGTTTGCAAGTGAAAAGAAACTTTGTGTTCCCTTCAAGCTAGGTGAAGGACGGCTTTCACACACACTTATCTCTCAGAACTGAGCATGTGGAGAGACGTTCGTTCATCCAGCACAAAGGGAACGGGTTGCAGGAGAAACACTTACTCTGGTTTCTCAGTCTGTTTCCTAGTGCCGGTTTGAAGTGCCTGCCGTTTTCACTGTAAAACCGGCCTGGAGTTTGAACCTCCCCATATATATGTATGGATTGGGGTTTGCAACTGAAAAGAAACTTTGTGTTCCCTTCAAGCTAGGTGAAGGACGGCTTTCACACACACTTATCTCTCAGAACTGAGCATGTGGAGAGACGTTCGTTCATCCAGCACAAAGGGAATGGGATGCAAGAGAAACACTTACTCTGGTTTCTCAGTCTGTTCCTAATGCCGGTATGAAGTGCCTGCGTTTTCACTGTAAAATCGGGTTGGAGCTTTAACCTACCCATATATATGTATGGAAAGTAGTTTACAACTGAAAAGAAACTTTGTGTTCCCTTCAAGCTAGGTGAAGGACGGCTTTCACACACACTTATCTCTCAGAACTGAGCATGTGGAGAGACGTTCGTTCATCCAGCACAAAGGGAACGGGTTGCAGGAGAAACACTTACTCTGGTTTCTGAGTCTGTTTCCTAGTGCCGGTTTGAAGTGCCTGCCGTTTTCACTGTA
Organism: Vicugna pacos; assembly: GCF_048564905.1. Taxonomy (NCBI): domain Eukaryota; kingdom Metazoa; phylum Chordata; class Mammalia; order Artiodactyla; family Camelidae; genus Vicugna; species Vicugna pacos. The sequence continues at coordinate 4,399,023 of NW_027328742.1, forward strand.
AAACCGGGTTGGAGCTTGAACCTCCCCATATATATGTATGGAGTGGAGTTTGCAAGTGAAAAGAAACTTTGTGTTCCCTTCAAGCTAGGTGAAGGACGGCTTTCACACACACTTATCTCTCAGAACTGAGCATGTGGAGAGACGTTTGTTCATCCAGCACAAATGGAACGGGTTGCAGGAGAAACACTTATTCTGGTTTCTCAGTCTGTTTCCTAGTGCCGGTTTGAAGTGCCTGCCGTTTTCACTGTAAAACCGGCCTGGAGCTTGAACCTCCCTATATATATGTATGGAGTGGAGTTTGCAACTGAAAAGAAACTTTGTGTTCCCTTCAAGCTAGGTGAAGGACGGCTTTCACACACACTTATCTCTCAGAACTGAGCATGTGGAGAGACGTTCGTTCATCCAGCACAAAGGGAACGGGTTGCAGGAGAATCAATTACTCTGGTTTCTCAGTCTGTTTCCTAGTGCCGGTTTGAAGTGCCTGCTGTTTCACTGTAAAACCGGGTTGGAGCTTGAACCTCCCCATATATATGTATGGAGTGGAGTTTGCAAGTGAAAAGAAACTTTGTGTTTCCTTCAAGCTAGGTGAAGGACTACTTTCACACACATTTATCTCTCAGAACTGAGCATCTGGAGAGACGTTCGTTCATCCAGCACAAAGGGAACGGGTTGCAGGAGAAACACTTACTCTGGTTTCTCAGTCTGTTTCCTAGTGCCGGTTTGAATTGCCTGCCGTTTTCACTGTAAAACCGGGTTGGAGCTTGAACCTCCCCATATATATGTATGGAGTGGAGTTTGCAAGTGAAAAGAAACGTTGTGTTCCCTTCAAGCTAGGTGAAGGACGGCTTTCACACACACTTATCTCTCAGAACTGAGCATGTGGAGAGACGTTCGTTCATCCAGCACAAAGGGAACGGGTTGCAGGAGAAACACTTACTCTGGTTTCTCAGTCTGATTCCTAGTGCCGGTTTGAAGTGCCTGCCGTTTTCACTGTAAAACCGGCCTGGAGCTTGAACCTCCCCATAGATATGCATGGAGTGGTGTTTGCAACTGAAAAGAAACTTTGTGTTCCGTTCAAGCTAGGTGAAGGACGGCTTTCACACACACTTATCTCTCAGAACTGAGCATGTGGAGAGACGTTCGTTCATCCAGCACAAAGGGAATGGGATGCAGGAGAAACACTTACTCTGGTTTCTCAGTCTGTTTCCTAAAGCCGGTTTGAAGTGCCTGGAGTTTTCACTGTAAAACCGGGTTGGAGCTTTAACCTACCCATATATATATATGGAAAGTAGTTTACAACTGAAAAGAAACTTTGTGTTCCCTTCAAGCTAGGTGAAGGACGGCTTTCACACACAATTATCTCTCAGAACTGAGCATGTGGAGAGACGTTCGTTCATCCAGCACAAAGGGAAAGGGTTGCAGGAGAAACACTTACTCTGGTTTCTCAGTCTGTTTCCTAGTGCCGGTTGGAAGTGCCTGCCGTTTTCATTGTAAAACCGGGTTGGAGCTTGAACCTCCCCATATATATGTGTGGAGTGGAGTTTGCAAGTGAAAAGAAACTTTGTGTTCCCTTTAAGCTAGGTGAAGGACGGCTTTCACACACACTTATCTCTCAGAACTGAGCATGTGGTGAGACGTTCGTTCATCCAGCACATAGGGAACGGGTTGCAGGAGAAACACTTACTCTGGTTTCTCAGTCTGTTTCCTAGTGCCGGTTTGAAGTGCCTTCCGTTTTCACTGTAAAACCGGGTTGGAGCTTGAACCTCCCCATATATATGTATGGAGTGGAGTTTGCAAGTGAAAAGAAACTTTGTGTTCCCTTCAAGCTAGGTGAAGGACGGCTTTCACACACACTTATCTCTCAGAACTGAGCATGTGGAGAGACGTTCGTTCATCCAGCACAAAGGGAACGGGTTGCAGGAGAAACACTTACTCTGGTTTCTCAGTCTGTTTCCTAGTGCCGGTTTGAAGTGCCTGCCATTTTCACTGTAAAACCGGCCTGGAGTTTGAACCTCCCCATATATATGTATGGAGTGGAGTTTGCAACTGAAAAGAAACTTTGTGTTCCCTTCAAGCTAGGTGAAGGACGGCTTTCACACACACTTATCTCTCAGAACTGAGCATGTGGAGAGACGTTCGTTCATCCAGCACAAAGGGAATGGGATGCAGGAGAAACACTTACTCTGGTTTCTCAGTCTGTTCCTAATGCCGTTTTGAAGTGCCTGCCGTTTTCACTGTAAAACCGGGTTGGAGCTTTAACCTACCCATATATATGTATGGAAAGTAGTTTACAACTGAAAAGAAACTTTGTGTTCCCTTCAAGCTAGGTGAAGGACGGCTTTCACACACACTTATCTCTCAGAACTGAGCATGTGGAGAGACGTTCGTTCATCCAGCACAAAGGGAATGGGATGCAGGAGAAACACTTACTCTGATTTCTCAGTCTGTTTCCTAAAGCCGGTTTGAAGTGCCTGGAGTTTTCACTGTAAAACCGGGTTGGAGCTTTAACCTACCCATATATATATATGGAAAGTAGTTTACAACTGAAAAGAAACTTTGTGTTCCCTTCAAGCTAGGTGAAGGACGGCTTTCACACACACTTATCTCTCAGAACTGAGCATGTGGAGAGACGTTCGTTCATCCAGCACAAAGGGAACGGGTTGCAGGAGAAACACTTACTCTGGTTTCTCAGTCTGTTTCCTAGTGCCGGTTGGAAGTGCCTGCCGTTTTCACTGTAAAACCGGGTTGGAGCTTGAACCTCCCCATATATATGTATGGAGTGGAGTTTGCAAGTGAAAAGAAACTTTGTGTTCCCTTCAAGCTAGGTGAAGGACGGCTTTCACACACACTTATCTCTCAGAACTGAGCATGTGGTGAGACGTTCGTTCATCCAGCACATAGGGAACGGGTTGCAGGAGAAACACTTACTCTGGTTTCTCAGTCTGTTTCCTAGTGCCGGTTTGAAGTGCCTGCCGTTTTCACTGTAAAACCGGGTTGGAGCTTGAACCTCCCCATATATATGTATGGAGTGGAGTTTGCAAGTGAAAAGAAACTTTGTGTTCCCTTCAAGCTAGGTGAAGGACGGCTTTCACACACACTTATCTCTCAGAACTGAGCATGTGGAGAGACGTTCGTTCATCCAGCACAAAGGGAACGGGTTGCAGGAGAAACACTTACTCTGGTTTCTCAGTCTGTTTCCTAGTGCCGGTTTGAAGTGCCTGCCATTTTCACTGTAAAACCGGCCTGGAGTTTGAACCTCCCCATATATATGTATGGAGTGGAGTTTGCAACTGAAAAGAAACTTTGTGTTCCCTTCAAGCTAGGTGAAGGACGGCTTTCACACACACTTATCTCTCAGAACTGAGCATGTGGAGAGACCTTCGTTCATCCAGCACAAAGGGAATGGGATGCAGGAGAAACACTTACTCTGGTTTCTCAGTCTGTTCCTAATGCCGTTTTGAAGTGCCTGCCGTTTTCACTGTAAAACCGGGTTGGAGCTTTAACCTACCCATATATATGTATGGAAAGTAGTTTACAACTGAAAAGAAACTTTGTGTTCCCTTCAAGCTAGGTGAAGGACGGCTTTCACACACACTTATCTCTCAGAACTGAGCATGTGGAGAGACGTTCGTTCATCCAGCACAAAGGGAACGGGTTGCAGGAGAAACACTTACTCTGGTTTCTGAGTCTGTTTCCTAGTGCCGGTTTGAAGTGCCTGCCGTTTTCACTGTAAAACCGGGTTGGAGCTTGAACCTCCCCATATATATGTATGGAGTGGAGTTTGCAAGTGAAAAGAAACTTTGTGTTCCCTTCAAGCTAGGTGAAGGACGGCTTTCACACACACTTATCTCTCAGAACTGAGCATGTGGAGAGACGTTCGTTCATCCAGCACAAAGGGAACGGGTTGCAGGAGAATCAATTACTCTGGTTTCTCAGTCTGTTTCCTAGTGCCGGTTTGAAGTGCCTGCTGTTTCACTGTAAAACCGGGTTGGAGCTTGAACCTCCCCATATATATGTATGGAGTGGAGTTTGCAAGTGAAAAGAAACTTTGTGTTCCCTTCAAGCTAGGTGAAGGACGGCTTTCACACACACTTATCTCTCAGAACTGAGCATGTGGAGAGACGTTCGTTCATCCAGCACAAAGGGAACGGGTTGCAGGAGAAACACTTACTCTGGTTTCTCAGTCTGATTCCTAGTGCCGGTTTGAAGTGCCTGCCGTTTTCACTGTAAAACCGGCCTGGAGCTTGAACCTCCCCATAGATATGCATGGAGTGGTGTTTGCAACTGAAAAGAAACTTTGTGTTCCGTTCAAGCTAGGTGAAGGACGGCTTTCACACACACTTATCTCTCAGAACTGAGCATGTGGAGAGACGTTCGTTCATCCAGCACAAAGGGAATGGGATGCAGGAGAAACACTTACTCTGGTTTCTCAGTCTGTTTCCTAAAGCCGGTTTGAAGTGCCTGGAATTTTCACTGTAAAACCGGGTTGGAGCTTTAACCTACCCATATATATATATGGAAAGTAGTTTACAACTGAAAAGAAACTTTGTGTTCCCTTCAAGCTAGGTGAAGGACGGCTTTCACACACAATTATCTCTCAGAACTGAGCATGTGGAGAGACGTTCGTTCATCCAGCACAAAGGGAAAGGGTTGCAGGAGAAACACTTACTCTGGTTTCTCAGTCTGTTTCCTAGTGCCGGTTGGAAGTGCCTGCCGTTTTCACTGTAAAACCGGGTTGGAGCTTGAACCTCCCCATATATATGTGTGGAGTGGAGTTTGCAAGTGAAAAGAAACTTTGTGTTCCCTTCAAGCTAGGTGAAGGACGGCTTTCACACACACTTATCTCTCAGAACTGAGCATGTGGTGAGACGTTCGTTCATCCAGCACATAGGGAACGGGTTGCAGGAGAAACACTTACTCTGGTTTCTCAGTCTGTTTCCTAGTGCCGGTTTGAATTGCCTGCCGTTTTCACTGTAAAACCGGGTTGGAGCTTGAACCTCCCCATATATATGTATGGAGTGGAGTTTGCAAGTGAAAAGAAACTTTGTGTTCCCTTCAAGCTAGGTGAAGGACGGCTTTCACACACACTTATCTCTCAGAACTGAGCATGTGGAGAGACGTTCGTTCATCCAGCACAAAGGGAATGGGATGCAGGAGAAACACTTACTCTGGTTTCTCAGTCTGTTCCTAATGCCGTTTTGAAGTGCCTGCCGTTTTCACTGTAAAACCGGGTTGGAGCTTTAACCTACCCATATATATGTATGGAAAGTAGTTTACAACTGAAAAGAAACTTTGTGTTCCCTTCAAGCTAGGTGAAGGACGGCTTTCACACACACTTATCTCTCAGAACTGAGCATGTGGAGAGACGTTCGTTCATCCAGCACAAAGGGAATGGGATGCAGGAGAAACACTTACTCTGGTTTCTCAGTCTGTTTCCTAAAGCCGGTTTGAAGTGCCTGGAGTTTTCATTGTAAAACCGGGTTGGAGCTTTAACCTACCCATATATATATATGGAAAGTAGTTTACAACTGAAAAGAAACTTTGTGTTCCCTTCAAGCTAGGTGAAGGACGGCTTTCACACACACTTATCTCTCAGAACTCAGCATGTGGAGAGACGTTCGTTCATCCAGCACAAAGGGAACGGGTTGCAGGAGAAACACTTACTCTGGTTTCTCAGTCTGTTTCCTAGTGCCGGTTGGAAGTGCCTGCCGTTTTCACTGTAAAACCGGGTTGGAGCTTGAACCTCCCCATATATATGTATGGAGTGGAGTTTGCAAGTGAAAAGAAACTTTGTGTTCCCTTCAAGCTAGGTGAAGGACGGCTTTCACACACACTTATCTCTCAGAACTGAGCATGTGGTGAGACGTTCGTTCATCCAGCACATAGGGAAAGGGTTGCAGGAGAAACACTTACTCTGGTTTCTCAGTCTGTTTCCTAGTGCCGGTTTGAAGTGCCTGCCGTTTTCACTGTAAAACCGGGTTGGAGCTTGAACCTCCCCATATATATGTATGGAGTGGAGTTTGCAAGTGAAAAGAAACTTTGTGTTCCCTTCAAGCTAGGTGAAGTACGGCTTTCACACACACTTATCTCTCAGAACTGAGCATGTGGAGAGACGTTCGTTCATCCAGCACAAAGGGAACGGGTTGCAGGAGAAACACTTACTCTGGTTTCTCAGTCTGTTTCCTAGTGCCGGTTTGAAGTGCCTGCCATTTTCACTGTAAAACCGGCCTGGAGTTTGAACCTCCCCATATATATGTATGGAGTGGAGTTTGCAACTGAAAAGAAACTTTGTGTTCCCTTCAAGCTAGGTGAAGGACGGCTTTCACACACACTTATCTCTCAGAACTGAGCATGTGGAGAGACGTTCGTTCATCCAGCACAAAGGGAATGGGATGCAGGAGAAACACTTACTCTGGTTTCTCAGTCTGTTCCTAATGTCGTTTTGAAGTGCCTGCCGTTTTCACTGTAAAACCGGGTTGGAGCTTTAACCTACCCATATATATGTATGGAAAGTAGTTTACAACTGAAAAGAAACTTTGTGTTCCCTTCAAGCTAGGTGAAGGACGGCTTTCACACACACTTATCTCTCAGAACTGAGCATGTGGAGAGACGTTCGTTCATCCAGCACAAAGGGAAAGGGTTGCAGGAGAAACACTTACTCTGGTTTCTGAGTCTGTTTCCTAGTGCCGGTTGGAAGTGCCTGCCGTTTTCACTGTAAAACCGGGTTGGAGCTTGAACCTCCCCATATATATGTGTGGAGTGGAATTTGCAAGTGAAAAGAAACTTTGTGTTCCCTTCAAGCTAGGTGAAGGACGGCTTTCACACACACTTATCTCTCAGAACTGAGCATGTGGTGAGACGTTCGTTCATCCAGCACATAGGGAACGGGTTGCAGGAGAAACACTTACTCTGGTTTCTCAGTCTGTTTCCTAAAGCCGGTTTGAAGTGCCTGGAATTTTCACTGTAAAACCGGGTTGGAGCTTTAACCTACCCATATATATATATGGAAAGTAGTTTACAACTGAAAAGAAACTTTGTGTTCCCTTCAAGCTAGGTGAAGGACGGCTTTCACACACAATTATCTCTCAGAACTGAGCATGTGGAGAGACGTTCGTTCATCCAGCACAAAGGGAAAGGGTTGCAGGAGAAACACTTACTCTGGTTTCTCAGTCTGTTTCCTAGTGCCGGTTGGAAGTGCCTGCCGTTTTCACTGTAAAACCGGGTTGGAGCTTGAACCTCCCCATATATATGTGTGGAGTGGAGTTTGCAAGTGAAAAGAAACTTTGTGTTCCCTTCAAGCTAGGTGAAGGACGGCTTTCACACACACTTATCTCTCAGAACTGAGCATGTGGTGAGACGTTCGTTCATCCAGCACATAGGGAACGGGTTGCAGGAGAAACACTTACTCTGGTTTCTCAGTCTGTTTCCTAGTGCCGGTTTGAATTGCCTGCCGTTTTCACTGTAAAACCGGGTTGGAGCTTGAACCTCCCCATATATATGTATGGAGTGGAGTTTGCAAGTGAAAAGAAACTTTGTGTTCCCTTCAAGCTAGGTGAAGGACGGCTTTCACACACACTTATCTCTCAGAACTGAGCATGTGGAGAGACGTTCGTTCATCCAGCACAAAGGGAATGGGATGCAGGAGAAACACTTACTCTGGTTTCTCAGTCTGTTCCTAATGCCGTTTTGAAGTGCCTGCCGTTTTCACTGTAAAACCGGGTTGGAGCTTTAACCTACCCATATATATGTATGGAAAGTAGTTTACAACTGAAAAGAAACTTTGTGTTCCCTTCAAGCTAGGTGAAGGACGGCTTTCACACACACTTATCTCTCAGAACTGAGCATGTGGAGAGACGTTCGTTCATCCAGCACAAAGGGAATGGGATGCAGGAGAAACACTTACTCTGGTTTCTCAGTCTGTTTCCTAAAGCCGGTTTGAAGTGCCTGGAGTTTTCATTGTAAAACCGGGTTGGAGCTTTAACCTACCCATATATATATATGGAAAGTAGTTTTCAACTGAAAAGAAACTTTGTGTTCCCTTCAAGCTAGGTGAAGGACGGCTTTCACACACACTTATCTCTCAGAACTCAGCATGTGGAGAGACGTTCGTTCATCCAGCACAAAGGGAACGGGTTGCAGGAGAAACACTTACTCTGGTTTCTCAGTCTGTTTCCTAGTGCCGGTTGGAAGTGCCTGCCGTTTTCACTGTAAAACCGGGTTGGAGCTTGAACCTCCCCATATATATGTATGGAGTGGAGTTTGCAAGTGAAAAGAAACTTTGTGTTCCCTTCAAGCTAGGTGAAGGACGGCTTTCACACACACTTATCTCTCAGAACTGAGCATGTGGTGAGACGTTCGTTCATCCAGCACATAGGGATCGGGTTGCAGGAGAAACACTTACTCTGGTTTCTCAGTCTGTTTCCTAGTGCCGGTTTGAAGTGCCTGCCGTTTTCACTGTAAAACCGGGTTGGAGCTTGAACCTCCCCATATATATGTATGGAGTGGAGTTTGCAAGTGAAAAGAAACTTTGTGTTCCCTTCAAGCTAGGTGAAGTACGGCTTTCACACACACTTATCTCTCAGAACTGAGCATGTGGAGAGACGTTCGTTCATCCAGCACAAAGGGAACGGGTTGCAGGAGAAACACTTACTCTGGTTTCTCAGTCTGTTTCCTAGTGCCGGTTTGAAGTGCCTGCCATTTTCACTGTAAAACCGGCCTGGAGTTTGAACCTCCCCATATATATGTATGGAGTGGAGTTTGCAACTGAAAAGAAACTTTGTGTTCCCTTCAAGCTAGGTGAACGACGGCTTTCACACACACTTATCTCTCAGAACTGAGCATGTGGAGAGACGTTCGTTCATCCAGCACAAAGGGAATGGGATGCAGGAGAAACACTTACTCTGGTTTCTCAGTCTGTTCCTAATGTCGTTTTGAAGTGCCTGCCGTTTTCACTGTAAAACCGGGTTGGAGCTTTAACCTACCCATATATATGTATGGAAAGTAGTTTACAACTGAAAAGAAACTTTGTGTTCCCTTCAAGCTAGGTGAAGGACGGCTTTCACACACACTTATCTCTCAGAACTGAGCATGTGGAGAGACGTTCGTTCATCCAGCACAAAGGGAAAGGGTTGCAGGAGAAACACTTACTCTGGTTTCTGAGTCTGTTTCCTAGTGCCGGTTGGAAGTGCCTGCCGTTTTCACTGTAAAACCGGGTTGGAGCTTGAACCTCCCCATATATATGTGTGGAGTGGAATTTGCAAGTGAAAAGAAACTTTGTGTTCCCTTCAAGCGAGGTGAAGGACGGCTTTCACACACACTTATCTCTCAGATCTGAGCATGTGGTGAGACGTTCGTTCATCCAGCACATAGGGAACGGGTTGCAGGAGAAACACTTACTCTGGTTTCTCAGTCTGTTTCCTAGTGCCGGTTTGAAGTGCCTTCCGTTTTCACTGTAAAACCGGGTTGGAGCTTGAACCTCCCCATATATATGTATGGAGTGGAGTTTGCAAGTGAAAAGAAACTTTGTGTTCCCTTCAAGCTAGGTGAAGTACGGCTTTCACACACACTTATCTCTCAGAACTGAGCATGTGGAGAGACGTTCGTTCATCCAGCACAAAGGGAACGGGTTGCAGGAGAAACACTTACTCTGGTTTCTCAGTCTGTTTCCTAGTGCCGGTTTGAAGTGCCTGCCATTTTCACTGTAAAACCGGCCTGGAGTTTGAACTTCCCCATATATATGTATGGAGTGGAGTTTGCAACTGAAAAGAAACTTTGTGTTCCCTTCAAGCTAGGTGAAGGACGGCTTTCACACACACTTATCTCTCAGAACTGAGCATGTGGAGAGACGTTCGTTCATCCAGCACAAAGGGAATGGGATGCAGGAGAAACACTTACTCTGGTTTCTCAGTCTGTTCCTAATGCCGTTTTGAAGTGCCTGCCGTTTTCACTGTAAAACCGGGTTGGAGCTTTATGCTACCCATATATATGTATGGAAAGTAGTTTACAACTGAAAAGAAACTTTGTGTTCCCTTCAAGCTAGGTGAAGGACGGCTTTCACACACACTTATCTCTCAGAACTGAGCATGTGGAGAGACGTTCGTTCATCCAGCACAAAGGGAATGGGATGCAGGGGAAACACTTACTCTGGTTTCTCAGTCTGTTTCCTAAAGCCGGTTTGAAGTGCCTGGAGTTTTCATTGTAAAACCGGGTTGGAGCTTTAACCTACCCATATATATATATGGAAAGTAGTTTACAACTGAAAAGAAACTTTGTGTTCCCTTCAAGCTAGGTGAAGGACGGCTTTCACACACACTTATCTCTCAGAACTGAGCATGTGGAGAGACGTTCGTTCATCCAGCACAAAGGGAACGGGTTGCAGGAGAAACACTTACTCTGGTTTCTCAGTCTGTTTCCTAGTGCCGGTTTGAAGTGCCTGCCATTTTCACTGTAAAACCGGCCTGGAGTTTGAACCTCCCCATATATATGTATGGAGTGGAGTTTGCACCTGAAAAGAAACTTTGTGTTCCCTTCAAGCTAGGTGAAGGACGGCTTTCACACACACTTATCTCTCAGAACTGAGCATGTGGAGAGACGTTCGTTCATCCAGCACAAAGGGAATGGGATGCAGGAGAAACACTTACTCTGGTTTCTCAGTCTGTTCCTAATGCCGTTTTGAAGTGCCTGCCGTTTTCACTGTAAAACCGGGTTGGAGCTTTAACCTACCCATATATATGTATGGAAAGTAGTTTACAACTGAAAAGAAACTTTGTGTTCCCTTCAAGCTAGGTGAAGGACGGCTTTCACACACACTTATCTCTCAGAACTGAGCATGTGGAGAGACGTTCGTTCATCCAGCACAAAGGGAACGGGTTGCAGGAGAAACACTTACTCTGGTTTCTGAGTCTGTTTCCTAGTGCCGGTTTGAAGTGCCTGCCGTTTTCACTGTAAAACCGGGTTGGAGCTTGAACCTCCCCATATATATGTATGGAGTGGAGTTTGCAAGTGAAAAGAAACTTTGTGTTCCCTTCAAGCTAGGTGAAGGACGGCTTTCACACACACTTATCTCTCAGAACTGAGCATGTGGAGAGACGTTCGTTCATCCAGCACAAAGGGAACGGGTTGCACGAGAAACACTTTCTCTGGTTTCTCAGTCTGTTTCCTAGTGCCGGTTTGAAGTGCCTGCCGTTTTCACTGTAAAACCGGCCTGGAGCTTGAACCTCCCCATAGATATGCATGGAGTGGAGTTTGCAAGTGAAAAGAAACTTTGTGTTCCCTTCAAGCTAGGTGAAGGACGGCTTTCACACACACTTATGTCTCAGAACTGAGCATGTGGAGAGACGTTCGTTCATCCAGCACAAACTGAATGGGATGCAGGAGAAACACATACTCTGGTTTCTCAGTCTGTTTCCTAAAGCCGGTTTGAAGTGCCTGCCGTTTTCACTGTAAAATCGGGTTGGAGCTTTAACCTACCCATATATATGTATTGAAAGTAGTTTAAAACTGAAAAGAAACTTTGTGTTCCCTTCAAGCTAGGTGAAGGACGGCTTTCACACACACTTATCTCTCAGAACTGAGCATGTGGAGAGACGTTCGTTCATCCAGCACAAATGGAACGGGTTGCAGGAGAAACACTTACTCTGGTTTCTGAGTCTGTTTCCTAGTGCCGGTTTGAAGTGCCTGCCGTTTTCACTGTAAAACCGGGTTGGAGCTTGAACCTCCCCATATATATGTATGGAGTGGAGTTTGCAACTGAAAAGAAACTTTGTGTTCCCTTCAAGCTAGGTGAAGGACGGCTTTCACACACACTTATCTCTCAGAACTGAGCATGTGGAGAGACGTTCGTTCATCCAGCACAAATGGAACGGGTTGCAGGAGAAACACTTACTCTGGTTTCTCAGTCTGTTTCCTAGTGCCGGTTTGAAGTGCCTGCCGTTTTCACTGTAAAACCGGCCTGGAGCTTGAACCTCCCTATATATATGTATGGAGTGGAGTTTGCAACTGAAAAGAAACTTTGTGTTCCCTTCAATCTAGGTGAAGGACGGTTTCACACACACTTATCTCTCAGAAGTGAGCATGTGGAGAGACGTTCGTTCATCCAGCACAAAGGGAACGGGTTGCAGGAGAAACACTTACTCTGGTTTCTCAGTCTGTTTCCTAGTGCCGGTTTGAATTGCCTGCCGTTTTCACTGTAAAACCGGGTTGGAGCTTGAACCTCCCCATATATATGTATGGAGTGGAGTTTGCAAGTGAAAAGAAACTTTGTGTTCCCTTCAAGCTAGGTGAAGGACGGCTTTCACACACACTTATCTCTCAGAACTGAGCATGTGGAGAGACGTTCGTTCATCCAGCACAAAGGGACATGGTTGCAGGAGAAACACTTACTCTGGTTTCTCAGTCTGTTTCCTAGTGCCGGTTTGAAGTGCCTGCCGTTTTCACTGTAAAACCGGCCTGGAGCTTGAACCTCCCCATAGATATGCATGGAGTGGAGTTTGCAACTGAAAAGAAACTTTGTGTTCCCTTCAAGCTAGGTGAAGGACGGCTTTCACACACACTTATCTCTCAGAACTGAGCATGTGGAGAGACGTTCGTTCATCCAGCACAAAGGGAATGGGATGCAGGAGAAACACTTACTCTGGTTTCTCAGTCTGTTCCTAATGCCGGTTTGAAGTGCCTGCCGTTTTCACTGTAAAATCGGGTTGGAGCTTTAACCTACCCATATATATGTATTGAAAGTAGTTTAAAACTGAAAAGAAACTTTGTGTTCCCTTCAAGCTAGGTGAAGGACGGCTTTCACACACACTTATCTCTCAGAACTGAGCATGTGGAGAGACGTTCGTTCATCCAGCACAAAGGGAATGGGATGCAGGAGAAACACTTACTCTGGTTTCTCAGTCTGTTCCTAATGCCGGTTTGAAGTGCCTGCCGTTTTCACTGTAAAATCGGGTTGGAGCTTTAACCTACCCATATATATGTATTGAAAGTAGTTTAAAACTGAAAAGAAACTTTGTGTTCCCTTCAAGCTAGGTGAAGGACGGCTTTCACACACACTTATCTCTCAGAACTGAGCATGTTGGGAGACGTTCGTTCATCCAGCACAAAGGGAACGGGTTGCAGGAGAAACACTTACTTTGGTTTCTCAGTGTGTTTCCTAGTGCCGGTTTGAAGTGCCTGCCGTTTTCACTGTAAAACCGGGTTGGAGCTTGAACCTCCCCATATATATGTATGGAGTGGAGTTTGCAAGTGAAAAGAAACTTTGTGTTCCCTTCAAGCTAGGTGAAGGACGGCTTTCACACACACTTATCTCTCAGAACTGAGCATGTGGAGAGACGTTCGTTCATCCAGCACAAATGGAACGGGTTGCAGGAGAAACAGTTACTCTGGTTTCTCAGTCTGTTTCCTAGTGCCGGTTTGAAGTGCCTGCCGTTTTCACTGTAAAACCGGCCTGGAGCTTGAACTTCCCTATATATATGTATGGAGTGGAGTTTGCAACTGAAAAGAAACTTTGTGTTCCCTTCAAGCTAGGTGAAGGACGGCTTTCACACACACTTATCTCTCAGAACTGAGCATGTGGAGAGACGTTCGTTCATCCAGCACAAAGGGAATGGGATGCAGGAGAAACACTTACTCTGGTTTCTCAGTCTGTTTCCTAAAGCCGGTTGAAAGTGCCTGGAGTTTTCACTGTAAAACCGGGTTGGAGCTTTAACCTACCCATATATATATATGGAAAGTAGTTTACAACTGAAAAGAAACTTTGTGTTCCCTTCAAGCTAGGTGAAGGACGGCTTTCACACACACTTATCTCTCAGAACTGAGCATGTGGAGAGACGTTCGTTCATCCAGCACAAAGGGAACGGGTTGCAGGAGAAACACTTACTCTGGTTTCTCAGTCTGTTTCCTAGTGCCGGTTTGAAGTGCCTGCCATTTTCACTGTAAAACCGGCCTGGAGTTTGAACCTCCCCATATATATGTATGGAGTGGAGTTTGCAACTGAAAAGAAACTTTGTGTTCCCTTCAAGCTAGGTGAAGGACGGCTTTCACACACACTTATCTCTCAGAACTGAGCATGTGGAGAGACGTTCGTTCATCCAGCACAAAGGGAATGGGATGCAGGAGAAACACTTACTCTGGTTTCTCAGTCTGTTCCTAATGCCGTTTTGAAGTGCCTGCCGTTTTCACTGTAAAACCGGGTTGGAGCTTTAACCTACCCATATATATGTATGGAAAGTAGTTTACAACTGAAAAGAAACTTTGTGTTCCCTTCAAGCTAGGTGAAGGACGGCTTTCACACACACTTATCTCTCAGAACTGAGCATGTGGAGAGACGTTCGTTCATCCAGCACAAAGGGAACGGGTTGCAGGAGAAACACTTACTCTGGTTTCTGAGTCTGTTTCCTAGTGCCGGTTTGAAGTGCCTGCCGTTTTCACTGTAAAACCGGGTTGGAGCTTGAACCTCCCCATATATATGTATGGAGTGGAGTTTGCAACTGAAAAGAAACTTTGTGTTCCCTTCAAGCTAGGTGAAGGACGGCTTTCACACACACTTATCTCTCAGAACTGAGCATGTTGAGAGACGTTCGTTCATCCAGCACAAAGGGAATGGGATGCAGGAGAAACACTTACTCTGGTTTCTCAGTCTGTTTCCTAGTGCCGGTTTGAAGTGCCTGCCCTTTTCACTGTAAAACCGGGTTGCAGCTTGAACCTCCCCATATATATGTATGGAGTGGATTTTGCAAGTGAAAAGAAACTTTGTGTTCCCTTCAAGCTAGGTGAAGGACGGCTTTCACACACACTTATCTCTCAGAACTGAGCATGTGGAGAGACGTTCGTTCATCCAGCACAAAGGGAACGGGTTGCAGGAGAAACACTTACTCTGGTTTCTCAGTCTGTTTCCTAGTGCCGGTTTGAAGTGCCTGCCATTTTCACTGTAAAACCGGCCTGGAGTTTGAACCTCCCCATATATATGTATGGAGTGGAGTTTGCAAGTGAAAAGAAACTTTGTGTTCCCTTCAAGCTAGGTGAAGGACGGCTTTCACACACACTTATCTCTCAGAACTGAGCATGTGGAGAGACGTTCGTTCATCCAGCACAAAGGGAATGGGATGCAGGAGAAACACTTACTCTGGTTTCTCAGTCTGTTCCTAATGCCGGTTTGAAGTGCCTGCCGTTTTCACTGTAAAATCGGGTTGGAGCTTTAACCTACCCATATATATGTATTGAAAGTAGTTTAAAACTGAAAAGAAACTTTGTGTTCCCTTCAAGCTAGGTGAAGGACGGCTTTCACACACACTTATCTCTCAGAACTGAGCATGTGGAGAGACGTTCGTTCATCCAGCACAAAGGGAACGGGTTGCAGGAGAAACACTTACTCTGGTTTCTGAGTCTGTTTCCTAGTGCCGGTTTGAAGTGCCTGCCGTTTTCACTGTAAAACCGGCCTGGAGCTTGAACTTCCCTATATATATGTATGGAGTGGAGTTTGCAACTGAAAAGAAACTTTGTGTTCCCTTCAAGCTAGGTGAAGGACGGCTTTCACACACACTTATCTCTCAGAACTGAGCATGTGGAGAGACGTTCGTTCATCCAGCACAAAGGGAACGGGTTGCAGGAGAAACACTTACTCTGGTTTCTCAGTCTGTTTCCTAGTGCCGGTTTGAAGTGCCTGCCGTTTTCACTGTAAAACCGGCCTGGAGCTTGAACCTCCCCATAGATATGCATGGAGTGGAGTTTGCAACTGAAAAGAAACTTTGTGTTCCCTTCAAGCTAGGTGAAGGACGGCTTTCACACACACTTATCTCTCAGAACTGAGCATGTGGAGAGACGTTCGTTCATCCAGCACAAAGGGAATGGGATGCAGGAGAAACACTTACTCTGGTCTCTCAGTCTGTTTCCTAAAGCCGGTTTGAAGTGCCTGGAGTTTTCACTGTAAAACCGGGTTGGAGCTTTAACCTACCCATATATATATATGGAAAGTAGTTTACAACTGAAAAGAAACTTTGTGATCCCTTCAAGCTAGGTGAAGGACGGCTTTCACACACACTTATCTCTCAGAACTGAGCATGTGGAGAGACGTTCGTTCATCCAGCACAAAGGGAACGGGTTGCAGGAGAAACACTTACTCTGGTTTCTGAGTCTGTTTCCTAGTGCCGGTTTGAAGTGCCTGCCGTTTTCACTGTAAAACCGGGTTGGAGCTTGAACCTCCCCATATATATGTATGGAGTGGAGTTTGCAAGTGAAAAGAAACTTTGTGTTCCCTTCAAGCTAGGTGAAGGACGGCTTTCACACACACTTATCTCTCAGAACTGAGCATGTGGAGAGACGTTCGTTCATCCAGCACATAGGGAACGGGTTGCAGGAGAAACACTTACTCTGGTTTCTCAGTCTGTTTCCTAGTGCCGGTTTGAAGTGCCTGCCGTTTTCACTGTAAAACCGGGTTGGAGCTTGAACCTCCCCATATATATGTATGGAGTGGGGTTTGCAAGTGAAAAGAAACTTTGTGTTCCCTTCAAGCTAGGTGAAGTACGGCTTTCACACACACTTATCTCTCAGAACTGAGCATGTGGAGAGACGTTCGTTCATCCAGCACAAAGGGAACGGGTTGCAGGAGAAACACTTACTCTGGTTTCTCAGTCTGTTTCCTAGTGCCGGTTTGAAGTGCCTGCCATTTTCACTGTAAAACCGGCCTGGAGTTTGAACCTCCCCATATATATGTATGGAGTGGAGTTTGCAACTGAAAAGAAACTTTGTGTTCCCTTCAAGCTAGGTGAAGGACGGCTTTCACACACACTTATCTCTCAGAAATGAGCATGTGGAGAGACGTTCGTTCATCCAGCACAAAGGGAATGGGATGCAGGAGAAACACTTACTCTGGTTTCTCAGTCTGTTCCTAATGCCGTTTTGAAGTGCCTGCCGTTTTCACTGTAAAACCGGGTTGGAGCTTTAACCTACCCATATATATGTATGGAAAGTAGTTTACAACTGAAAAGAAACTTTGTGTTCCCTTCAAGATAGGTGAAGGACGGCTTTCACACACACTTATCTCTCAGAACTGAGCATGTGGAGAGACGTTCGTTCATCCAGCACAAAGGGAACGGGTTGCAGGAGAAACACTTACTCTGGTTTCTGAGTCTGTTTCCTAGTGCCGGTTTGAAGTGCCTGCCGTTTTCACTGTAAAACCGGCCTGGAGCTTGAACCTCCCCATAGATATGCATGGAGTGGAGTTTGCAAGTGAAAAGAAACTTTGTGTTCCCTTCAAGCTAGGTGAAGGACGGCTTTCACACACACTTATCTCTCAGAACTGAGCATGTGGAGAGACGTTCGTTCATCCAGCACAAAGGGAACGGGTTGCAGGAGAAACACTTACTCTGGTTTCTCAGTCTGTTTCCTAGTGCCGGTTTGAAGTGCCTGCCGTTTTCACTGTAAAACCGGGTTGGAGCTTGAACCTCCCCATATATATGTATGGAGTGGAGTTTGCAACTGAAAAGAAACTTTGTGTTCCCTTCAAGCTAGGTGAAGGGCGGCTTTCACACACACTTATCTCTCAGAACTCAGCATGTGGAGAGACGTTCGTTCATCCAGCACATAGGGAACGGGTTGCAGGAGAAACACTTACTCTGGTTTCTCAGTCTGTTTCCTAGTGCCGGTTTGAAGTGCCTGCCGTTTTCACTGTAAAACCGGGTTGGAGCTTGAACCTCCCCATATATATGTATGGAGTGGAGTTTGCAAGTGAAAAGAAACTTTGTGTTCCCTTCAAGCTAGGTGAAGTATGGCTTTCACACACACTTATCTCTCAGAACTGAGCATGTGGAGAGACGTTCGTTCATCCAGCACAAAGGGAACGGGTTGCAGGAGAAACACTTAGTCTGGTTTCTCAGTCTGTTTCCTAGTGCCGGTTTGAAGTGCCTGCCATTTTCACTGTAAAACCGGCCTGGAGTTTGAACCTCCCCATATATATGTATGGATTGGGGTTTGCAACTGAAAAGAAACTTTGTGTTCCCTTCAAGCTAGGTGAAGGACGGCTTTCACACACACTTATCTCTCAGAACTGAGCATGTGGAGAGACGTTCGTTCATCCAGCACAAAGGGAATGGGATGCAGGAGAAACACTTACTCTGGTTTCTCAGTCTGTTCCTAATGCCGGTATGAAGTGCCTTCGTTTTCACTGTAAAATCGGGTTGGAGCTTTAACCTACCCATATATATGTATGGAAAGTAGTTTACAACTGAAAAGAAACTTTGTGTTCCCTTCAAGCTAGGTGAAGGACGGCTTTCACACACACTTATCTCTCAGAACTGAGCATGTGGAGAGACGTTCGTTCATCCAGCACAAAGGGAACGGGTTGCAGGAGAAACACTTACTCTGGTTTCTGAGTCTGTTTCCTAGTGCCGGTTTGAAGTGCCTGCCGTTTTCACTGTAAAACCGGGTTGGAGCTTGAACCTCCCCATATATATGTATGGAGTGGAGTTTGCAAGTGAAAAGAAACTTTGTGTTCCCTTCAAGCTAGGTGAAGGACGGCTTTCACACACACTTATCTCTCAGAACTGAGCATGTGGAGAGACGTTTGTTCATCCAGCACAAATGGAACGGGTTGCAGGAGAAACACTTATTCTGGTTTCTCAGTCTGTTTCCTAGTGCCGGTTTGAAGTGCCTGCCGTTTTCACTGTAAAACCGGCCTGGAGCTTGAACCTCCCTATATATATGTATGGAGTGGAGTTTGCAACTGAAAAGAAACTTTGTGTTCCCTTCAAGCTAGGTGAAGGACGGCTTTCACACACACTTATCTCTCAGAACTGAGCATGTGGAGAGACGTTCGTTCATCCAGCACAAAGGGAACGGGTTGCAGGAGAATCAATTACTCTGGTTTCTCAGTCTGTTTCCTAGTGCTGGTTTGAAGTGCCTGCTGTTTCACTGTAAAACCGGGTTGGAGCTTGAACCTCCCCATATATATGTATGGAGTGGAGTTTGCAAGTGAAAAGAAACTTTGTGTTTCCTTCAAGCTAGGTGAAGGACTACTTTCACACACATTTATCTCTCAGAACTGAGCATGTGGAGAGACGTTCGTTCATCCAGCACAAAGGGAACGGGTTGCAGGAGAAACACTTACTCTGGTTTCTCAGTCTGTTTCCTAGTGCCGGTTTGAATTGCCTGCCGTTTTCACTGTAAAACCGGGTTGGAGCTTGAACCTCCCCATATATATGTATGGAGTGGAGTTTGCAAGTGAAAAGAAACTTTGTGTTCAATTCAAGCTAGGTGAAGGACGGCTTTCACACACACTTATCTCTCAGAACTGAGCATGTGGAGAGACGTTCGTTCATCCAGCACAAAGGGAACGGGTTGCAGGAGAAACACTTACTCTGGTTTCTCAGTCTGATTCCTAGTGCCGGTTTGAAGTGCCTGCCGTTTTCACTGTAAAACCGGCCTGGAGCTTGAACCTCCCCATAGATATGCATGGAGTGGTGTTTGCAACTGAAAAGAAACTTTGTGTTCCGTTCAAGCTAGGTGAAGGACGGCTTTCACACACACTTATCTCTCAGAACTGAGCATGTGGAGAGACGTTCGTTCATCCAGCACAAAGGGAATGGGATGCAGGAGAAACACTTACTCTGGTTTCTCAGTCTGTTTCCTAAAGCCGGTTTGAAGTGCCTGGAGTTTTCACTGTAAAACCGGGTTGGAGCTTTAACCTACCCATATATATATATGGAAAGTAGTTTACAACTGAAAAGAAACTTTGTGTTCCCTTCAAGCTAGGTGAAGGACGGCTTTCACACACAATTATCTCTCAGAACTGAGCATGTGGAGAGACGTTCGTTCATCCAGCACAAAGGGAAAGGGTTGCAGGAGAAACACTTACTCTGGTTTCTCAGTCTGTTTCCTAGTGCCGGTTGGAAGTGCCTGCCGTTTTCACTGTAAAACCGGGTTGGAGCTTGAACCTCCCCATATATATGTGTGGAGTGGAGTTTGCAAGTGAAAAGAAACTTTGTGTTCCCTTCAAGCTAGGTGAAGTACGGCTTTCACACACACTTATCTCTCAGAACTGAGCATGTGGAGAGACGTTCGTTCATCCAGCACAAAGGGAACGGGTTGCAGGAGAAACACTTACTCTGGTTTCTCAGTCTGTTTCCTAGTGCCGGTTTGAAGTGCCTGCCATTTTCACTGTAAAACCGGCCTGGAGTTTGAACCTCCCCATATATATGTATGGAGTGGAGTTTGCAACTGAAAAGAAACTTTGTGTTCCCTTCAAGCTAGGTGAAGGACGGCTTTCACACACACTTATCTCTCAGAACTGAGCATGTGGAGAGACGTTCGTTCATCCAGCACAAAGGGAATGGGATGCAGGAGAAACACTTACTCTGGTTTCTCAGTCTGTTCCTAATGCCGTTTTGAAGTGCCTGCCGTTTTCACTGTAAAACCGGGTTGGAGCTTTAACCTACCCATATATATGTATGGAAAGTAGTTTACAACTGAAAAGAAACTTTGTGTTCCCTTCAAGCTAGGTGAAGGACGGCTTTCACACACACTTATCTCTCAGAACTGAGCATGTGGAGAGACGTTCGTTCATCCAGCACAAAGGGAATGGGATACAGGAGAAACACTTACTCTGGTTTCTCAGTCTGTTTCCTAAAGCCGGTTTGAAGTGCCTGGAGTTTTCTCTGTAAAACCGGGTTGGAGCTTTAACCTACCCATATATATATATGGAAAGTAGTTTACAACTGAAAAGAAACTTTGTGTTCCCTTCAAGCTAGGTGAAGGACGGCTTTCACACACACTTATCTCTCAGAACTGAGCATGTGGAGAGACGTTCGTTCATCCAGCACAAAGGGAACGGGTTGCAGGAGAAACACTTACTCTGGTTTCTCAGTCTGTTTCCTAGTGCCGGTTGGAAGTGCCTGCCGTTTTCACTGTAAAACCGGGTTGGAGCTTGAACCTCCCCATATATATGTATGGAGTGGAGTTTGCAAGTGAAAAGAAACTTTGTGTTCCCTTCAAGCTAGGTGAAGGACGGCTTTCACACACACTTATCTCTCAGAACTGAGCATGTGGTGAGACGTTCGTTCATCCAGCACATAGGGAACGGGTTGCAGGAGAAACACTTACTCTGGTTTCTCAGTCTGTTTCCTAGTGCCGGTTTGAAGTTCCTGCCGTTTTCACTGTAAAACCGGGTTGGAGCTTGAACCTCCCCATATATATGTATGGAGTGGAGTTTGCAAGTGAAAAGAAACTTTGTGTTCCCTTCAAGCTAGGTGAAGTACGGCTTTCACACACACTTATCTCTCAGAACTGAGCATGTGGAGAGATGTTCGTTCATCCAGCACAAAGGGAACGGGTTGCAGGAGAAACACTTACTCTGGTTTCTCAGTCTGTTTCCTAGTGCCGGTTTGAAGTGCCTGCCATTTTCACTGTAAAACCGGCCTGGAGTTTGAACCTTCCCATATATATGTATGGAGTGGAGTTTGCAACTGAAAAGAAACTTTGTGTTCCCTTCAAGCTAGGTGAAGGACGGCTTTCACACACACTTATCTCTCAGAACTGAGCATGTGGAGAGACGTTCGTTCATCCAGCACAAAGGGAATGGGATGCAGGAGAAACACTTAATCTGGTTTCTCAGTCTGTTCCTAATGCCGTTTTGAAGTGCCTGCCGTTTTCACTGTAAAACCGGGTTGGAGCTTTAACCTACCCATATATATGTATGGAAAGTAGTTTACAACTGAAAAGAAACTTTGTGTTCCCTTCAAGCTAGGTGAAGGGCGGCTTTCACACACACTTATCTCTCAGAACTGAGCATGTGGAGAGACGTTCGTTCATCCAGCACAAAGGGAACGGGTTGCAGGAGAAACACTTACTCTGGTTTCTGAGTCTGTTTCCTAGTGCCGGTTTGAAGTGCCTGCCTTTTTCACTGTAAAACCGGGTTAGAGCTTGAACCTCCCCATATATATGTATGGAGTGGAGTTTGCAAGTGAAAAGAAACTTTGTGTTCCCTTCAAGCTAGGTGAAGGACGGCTTTCACACACACTTATCTCTCAGAACTGAGCATGTGGAGAGACGTTTGTTCATCCAGCACAAATGGAACGGGTTGCAGGAGAAACACTTATTCTGGTTTCTCAGTCTGTTTCCTAGTGCCGGTTTGAAGTGCCTGCCGTTTTCACTGTAAAACCGGCCTGGAGCTTGAACCTCCCTATATATATGTATGGAGTGGAGTTTGCAACTGAAAAGAAACTTTGTGTTCCCTTCAAGCTAGGTGAAGGACGGCTTTCACACACAATTATCTCTCAGAACTGAGCATGTGGAGAGACGTTCGTTCATCCAGCACAAAGAGAAAGGGTTGCAGGAGAAACACTTACTCTGGTTTCTCAGTCTGTTTCCTAGTGCCGGTTGGAAGTGCCTGCCGTTTTCACTGTAAAACCGGGTTGGAGCTTGAACCTCCCCATATATATGTGTGGAGTGGAGTTTGCAAGTGAAAAGAAACTTTGTGTTCCCTTCAAGCTAGGTGAAGGACGGCTTTCACACACACTTATCTCTCAGAACTGAGCATGTGGTGAGACGTTCGTTCATCCAGCACATAGGGAACGGGTTGCAGGAGAAACACTTACTCTGGTTTCTCAGTCTGTTTCCTAGTGCCGGTTTGAAGTGCCTTCCGTTTTCACTGTAAAACCGGGTTGGAGCTTGAACCTCCCCATATATATGTATGGAGTGGAGTTTGCAAGTGAAAAGAAACTTTGTGTTCCCTTCAAGCTAGGTGAAGTACGGCTTTCACACACACTTATCTCTCAGAACTGAGCATGTGGAGAGACGTTCGTTCATCCAGCACAAAGGGAACGGGTTGCAGGAGAAACACTTACTCTGGTTTCTCAGTCTGTTTCCTAGTGCCGGTTTGAAGTGCCTGCCATTTTCACTGTAAAACCGGCCTGGAGTTTGAACCTCCCCTTATATATGTATGGAGTGGAGTTTGCAACTGAAAAGAAACTTTGTGTTCCCTTCAAGCTAGGTGAAGGACGGCTTTCACACACACTTATCTCTCAGAACTGAGCATGTGGAGAGACGTTCGTTCATCCAGCACAAAGGGAATGGGATGCAGGAGAAACACTTACTCTGGTTTCTCAGTCTGTTCCTAATGCCGTTTTGAAGTGCCTGCCGTTTTCACTGTAAAACCGGGTTGGAGCTTTAACCTACCCATATATATGTATGGAAAGTAGTTTACAACTGAAAAGAAACTTTGTGTTCCCTTCAAGCTAGGTGAAGGACGGCTTTCACACACACTTATCTCTCAGAACTGAGCATGTGGAGAGACGTTCGTTCATCCAGCACAAAGGGAATGGGATGCAGGAGAAACACTTACTCTGGTTTCTCAGTCTGTTTCCTAAAGCCGGTTTGAAGTGCCTGGAGTTTTCACTGTAAAACCGGGTTGGAGCTTTAACCTACCCATATATATATATGGAAAGTAGTTTACAACTGAAAAGAAACTTTGTGTTCCCTTCAAGCTAGGTGAAGGACGGCTTTCACACACACTTATCTCTCAGAACTGAGCATGTGGAGAGACGTTCGTTCATCCAGCACAAAGGGAACGGGTTGCAGGAGAAACACTTACTCTGGTTTCTCAGTCTGTTTCCTAGTGCCGGTTGGAAGTGCCTGCCGTTTTCACTGTAAAACCGGGTTGGAGCTTGAACCTCCCCATATATATGTATGGAGTGGAGTTTGCAAGTGAAAAGAAACTTTGTGTTCCCTTCAAGCTAGGTGAAGGACGGCTTTCACACACACTTATCTCTCAGAACTGAGCATGTGGTGAGACGTTCGTTCATCCAGCACATAGGGAACGGGTTGCAGGAGAAACACTTACTCTGGTTTCTCAGTCTGTTTCCTAGTGCCGGTTTGAAGTGCCTGCCGTTTTCACTGTAAAACCGGGTTGGAGCTTGAACCTCCCCATATATATGTATGGAGTGGAGTTTGCAAGTGAAAAGAAACTTTGTGTTCCCTTCAAGCTAGGTGAAGTACGGCTTTCACACACACTTATCTCTCAGAACTGAGCATGTGGAGAGACGTTCGTTCATCCAGCACAAAGGGAACGGGTTGCAGGAGAAACACTTACTCTGGTTTCTCAGTCTGTTTCCTAGTGCCGGTTTGAAGTGCCTGCCATTTTCACTGTAAAACCGGCCTGGAGTTTGAACCTCCCCATATATATGTATGGAGTGGAGTTTGCAACTGAAAAGAAACTTTGTGTTCCCTTCAAGCTAGGTGAAGGACGGCTTTCACACACACTTATCTCTCAGAACTGAGCATGTGGAGAGACGTTCGTTCATCCAGCACAAAGGGAATGGGATGCAGGAGAAACACTTACTCTGGTTTCTCAGTCTGTTCCTAATGCCGTTTTGAAGTGCCTGCCGTTTTCACTGTAAAACCGGGTTGGAGCTTTAACCTACCCATATATATGTATGGAAAGTAGTTTACAACTGAAAAGAAACTTTGTGTTCCCTTCAAGCTAGGTGAAGGACGGCTTTCACACACACTTATCTCTCAGAACTGAGCATGTGGAGAGACGTTCGTTCATCCAGCACAAAGGGAACGGGTTGCAGGAGAAACACTTACTCTGGTTTCTGAGTCTGTTTCCTAGTGCCGGTTTGAAGTGCCTGCCGTTTTCACTGTAAAACCGGGTTGGAGCTTGAACCTCCCCATATATATGTATGGAGTGGAGTTTGCAAGTGAAAAGAAACTTTGTGTTCCCTTCAAGCTAGGTGAAGGACGGCTTTCACACACACTTATCTCTCAGAACTGAGCATGTGGAGAGACGTTTGTTCATCCAGCACAAAGGGAACGGGTTGCAGGAGAAACACTTATTCTGGTTTCTCAGTCTGTTTCCTAGTGCCGGTTTGAAGTGCCTGCCGTTTTCACTGTAAAACCGGCCTGGAGCTTGAACCTCCCTATATATATGTATGGAGTGGAGTTTGCAACTGAAAAGAAACTTTGTGTTCCCTTCAAGCTAGGTGAAGGACGGCTTTCACACACACTTATCTCTCAGAACTGAGCATGTGGAGAGACGTTCGTTCATCCAGCACAAAGGGAACGGGTTGCAGGAGAATCAATTACTCTGGTTTCTCAGTCTGTTTCCTAGTGCCGGTTTGAAGTGCCTGCTGTTTCACTGTAAAACCGGGTTGGAGCTTGAACCTCCCCATATATATGTATGGAGTGGAGTTTGCAAGTGAAAAGAAACTTTGTGTTTCCTTCAAGCTAGGTGAAGGATTACTTTCACACACATTTATCTCTCAGAACTGAGCATGTGGAGAGACGTTCGTTCATCCAGCACAAAGGGAACGGGTTGCAGGAGAAACACTTACTCTGGTTTCTCAGTCTGTTTCCTAGTGCCGGTTTGAATTGCCTGCCGTTTTCACTGTAAAACCGGGTTGGAGCTTGAACCTCCCCATATATATGTATGGAGTGGAGTTTGCAAGTGAAAAGAAACTTTGTGTTCCCTTCAAGCTAGGTGAAGGACGGCTTTCACACACACTTATCTCTCAGAACTGAGCATGTGGAGAGACGTTCGTTCATCCAGCACAAAGGGAACGGGTTGCAGGAGAAACACTTACTCTGGTTTCTCAGTCTGTTTCCTAGTGCCGGTTTGAAGTGCCTGCCGTTTTCACTGTAAAACCGGCCTGGAGCTTGAACCTCCCCATAGATATGCATGGAGTGGTGTTTGCAACTGAAAAGAAACTTTGTGTTCCGTTCAAGCTAGGTGAAGGACGGCTTTCACACACACTTATCTCTCAGAACTGAGCATGTGGAGAGACGTTTGTTCATCCAGCACAAAGGGAACGGGTTGCAGGAGAAACACTTATTCTGGTTTCTCAGTCTGTTTCCTAGTGCCGGTTTGAAGTGCCTGCCGTTTTCACTGTAAAACCGGCCTGGAGCTTGAACCTCCCTATATATATGTATGGAGTGGAGTTTGCAACTGAAAAGAAACTTTGTGTTCCCTTCAAGCTAGGTGAAGGACGGCTTTCACACACACTTATCTCTCAGAACTGAGCATGTGGAGAGACGTTCGTTCATCCAGCACAAAGGGAACGGGTTGCAGGAGAATCAATTACTCTGGTTTCTCAGTCTGTTTCCTAGTGCCGGTTTGAAGTGCCTGCTGTTTCACTGTAAAACCGGGTTGGAGCTTGAACCTCCCCATATATATGTATGGAGTGGAGTTTGCAAGTGAAAAGAAACTTTGTGTTTCCTTCAAGCTAGGTGAAGGATTACTTTCACACACATTTATCTCTCAGAACTGAGCATGTGGAGAGACGTTCGTTCATCCAGCACAAAGGGAACGGGTTGCAGGAGAAACACTTACTCTGGTTTCTCAGTCTGTTTCCTAGTGCCGGTTTGAATTGCCTGCCGTTTTCACTGTAAAACCGGGTTGGAGCTTGAACCTCCCCATATATATGTATGGAGTGGAGTTTGCAAGTGAAAAGAAACTTTGTGTTCCCTTCAAGCTAGGTGAAGGACGGCTTTCACACACACTTATCTCTCAGAACTGAGCATGTGGAGAGACGTTCGTTCATCCAGCACAAAGGGAACGGGTTGCAGGAGAAACACTTACTCTGGTTTCTCAGTCTGATTCCTAGTGCCGGTTTGAAGTGCCTGCCGTTTTCACTGTAAAACCGGCCTGGAGCTTGAACCTCCCCATAGATATGCATGGAGTGGTGTTTGCAACTGAAAAGAAACTTTGTGTTCCGTTCAAGCTAGGTGAAGGACGGCTTTCACACACACTTATCTCTCAGAACTGAGCATGTGGAGAGACGTTCGTTCATCCAGCACAAAGGGAATGGGATGCAGGAGAAACACTTACTCTGGTTTCTCAGTCTGTTTCCTAAAGCCGGTTTGAAGTGCCTGGAGTTTTCACTGTAAAACCGGGTTGGAGCTTTAACCTACCCATATATATATATGGAAAGTAGTTTACAACTGAAAAGAAACTTTGTGTTCCCTTTAAGCTAGGTGAAGGTCGGCTTTCACACACAATTATCTCTCAGAACTGAGCATGTGGAGAGACGTTCGTTCATCCAGCACAAAGGGAAAGGGTTGCAGGAGAAACACTTACTCTGGTTTCTCAGTCTGTTTCCTAGTGCCGGTTGGAAGTGCCTGCCGTTTTCACTGTAAAACCGGGTTGGAGCTTGAACCTCCCCATATATATGTATGGAGTGGAGTTTGCAAGTGAAAAGAAACTTTGTGTTCCCTTCAAGCTAGGTGAAGGACGGCTTTCACACACACTTATCTCTCAGAACTGAGCATGTGGTGAGACGTTCGTTCATCCAGCACATAGGGAACGTGTTGCAGGAGAAACACTTACTCAGGTTTCTCAGTCTGTTTCCAAGTGCCGGTTTGAAGTGCCTTCCGTTTTCACTGTAAAACCGGGTTGGAGCTTGAACCTCCCCATATATATGTATGGAGTGGAGTTTGCAAGTGAAAAGAAACTTTGTGTTCCCTTCAAGCTAGGTGAAGGACGGCTTTCACACACACTTATCTCTCAGAACTGAGCATGTGGAGAGACGTTCGTTCATCCAGCACAAAGGGAACGGGTTGCAGGAGAAACACTTACTCTGGTTTCTCAGTCTGTTTCCTAGTGCCGGTTTGAAGTGCCTGCCATTTTCACTGTAAAACCGGCCTGGAGTTTGAATCTCCCCATATATATGTATGGAGTGGAGTTTGCAACTGAAAAGAAACTTTGTGTTCCCTTCAAGCTAGGTGAAGGACGGCTTTCACACACACTTATCTCTCAGAACTGAGCATGTGGAGAGACGTTCGTTCATCCAGCACAAAGGGAATGGGATGCAGGAGAAACACTTACTCTGGTTTCTCAGTCTGTTCCTAATGCCGTTTTGAAGTGCCTGCCGTTTTCACTGTAAAACCGGGTTGGAGCTTTAACCTACCCATATATATGTATGGAAAGTAGTTTACAACTGAAAAGAAACTTTGTGTTCCCTTCAAGCTAGGTGAAGGACGGCTTTCACACACACTTATCTCTCAGAACTGAGCATGTGGAGAGACGTTCGTTCATCCAGCACAAAGGGAATGGGATGCAGGAGAAACACTTACTCTGGTTTCTCAGTCTGTTTCCTAAAGCCGGTTTGAAGTGCCTGGAGTTTTCACTGTAAAACCGGGTTGGAGCTTTAACCTACCCATATATATTTATGGAAAGTAGTTTACAACTGAAAAGAAACTTTGTGTTCCCTTTAAGCTAGGTGAAGGACGGCTTTCACACACAATTATCTCTCAGAACTGAGCATGTGGAGAGACGTTCGTTCATCCAGCACAAAGGGAAAGGGTTGCAGGAGAAACACTTACTCTGGTTTCTCAGTCTGTTTCCTAGTGCCGGTTGGAAGTGCCTGCCGTTTTCACTGTAAAACCGGGTTGGAGCTTGAACCTCCCCATATATATGTATGGAGTGGAGTTTGCAAGTGAAAAGAAACTTTGTGTTCCCTTCAAGCTAGGTGAAGGACGGCTTTCACACACACTTATCTCTCAGAACTGAGCATGTGGTGAGACGTTCGTTCATCCAGCACATAGGGAACGTGTTGCAGGAGAAACAATTACTCAGGTTTCTCAGTCTGTTTCCTAGTGCCGGTTTGAAGTGCCTTCCGTTTTCACTGTAAAACCGGGTTGGAGCTTGAACCTCCCCATATATATGTATGGAGTGGAGTTTGCAAGTGAAAAGAAACTTTGTGTTCCCTTCAAGCTAGGTGAAGGACGGCTTTCACACACACTTATCTCTCAGAACTGAGCATGTGGAGAGACGTTCGTTCATCCAGCACAAAGGGAACGGGTTGCAGGAGAAACACTTACTCTGGTTTCTCAGTCTGTTTCCTAGTGCCGGTTTGAAGTGCCTGCCATTTTCACTGTAAAACCGGCCTGGAGTTTGAACCTCCCCATATATATGTATGGAGTGGAGTTTGCAACTGAAAAGAAACTTTGTGTTCCCTTCAAGCTAGGTGAAGGACGGCTTTCACACACACTTATCTCTCAGAACTGAGCATGTGGAGAGACGTTCGTTCATCCAGCACAAAGGGAATGGGATGCAGGAGAAACACTTACTCTGGTTTCTCAGTCTGTTTCCTAAAGCCGGTTTGAAGTGCCTGCCGTTTTCACTGTAAAATCGGGTTGGAGCTTTAACCTACCCATATATATGTATTGAAAGTAGTTTACAACTGAAAAGAAACTTTGTGTTCCCTTCAAGCTAGGTGAAGGACGGCTTTCACACACACTTATCTCTCAGAACTGAGCATGTGGAGAGACGTTCGTTCATCCAGCACAAAGGGAACGGGTTGCAGGAGAAACACTTACTCTGGTTTCTGAGTCTGTTTCCTAGTGCCGATTTGAAGTGCCTGCCGTTTTCACTGTAAAATCGGATTGGAGCTTGAACCTCCCCATATATATGTATGGAGTGGAGTTTGCAACTGAAAAGAAACTTTGTGTTCCCTTCAGGCTAGGTGAAGGACGGCTTTCACACACACTTATCTCTCAGAACTGAGCATGTGGAGAGACGTTCGTTCATCCAGCACAAATGGAACGGGTTGCAGGAGAAACACTTACTCTGGTTTCTCAGTCTGTTTCCTAGTGCCGGTTTGAAGTGCCTGCCGTTTTCACTGTAAAACCGGCCTGGAGATTGAACCTCCCTATATATATGTATGGAGTGGAGTTTGCAACTGAAAAGAAACTTTGTGTTCCCTTCAATCTAGGTGAAGGACGGCTTTCACACACACTTATCTCTCAGAACTGAGCATGTGGAGAGACGTTCGTTCATCCAGCACAAAGGGAACGGGTTGCACGAGAAACACTTACTCTGGTTTCTCAGTCTGTTTCCTAGTGCCGGTTTGAAGTGCCTGCTGTTTCACTGTAAAACCGGGTTGGAGCTTGAACCTCCCCATATATATGTATGGAGTGGAGTTTGCAAGTGAAAAGAAACTTTGTGTTCCCTTCAAGCTAGGTGAAGGACGGCTTTCACACACACTTATCTCTCAGAACTGAGCATGTGGAGAGACGTTCGTTCATCCAGCACAAAGGGAACGGGTTGCAGGAGAAACACTTACTCTGGTTTCTCAGTCTGTTTCCTAGTGCCGGTTTGAAGTGCCTGCCGTTTTCACTGTAAAACCGGCCTGGAGCTTGAACCTCCCCATAGATATGCATGGAGTGGAATTTGCAAGTGAAAAGAAACTTTGTGTTCCCTTCAAGCTAGGTGAAGGACGGCTTTCACACACACTTATCTCTCAGAACTGAGCATGTGGAGAGACGTTCGTTCATCCAGCACAAAGGGAATGGGATGCAGGAGAAACACTTACTCTGGTTTCTCAGTCTGTTTCCTAAAGCCGGTTTGAAGTGCCTGGAGTTTTCACTGTAAAACCGGGTTGGAGCTTTAACCTACCCATATATATATATGGAAAGTAGTTTACAACTGAAAAGAAACTTTGTGTTCCCTTCAAGCTAGGTGAAGGACGGCTTTCACACACACTTATCTCTCAGAACTGAGCATGTGGAGAGACGTTCGTTCATCCAGCACAAAGGGAACGGGTTGCAGGAGAAACACTTATTCTGGTTTCTCAGTCTGTTTCCTAGTGCCGGTTGGAAGTGCCTGCCGTTTTCACTGTAAAACCGGGTTGGAGCTTGAACCTCCCCATATATATGTATGGAGTGGAGTTTGCAAGTGAAAAGAAACTTTGTGTTCCCTTCAAGCTAGGTGAAGGACGGCTTTCACACACACTTATCTCTCAGAACTGAGCATGTGGTGAGACGTTCGTTCATCCAGCACATAGGGAACGGGTTGCAGGAGAAACACTTACTCTGGTTTCTCAGTCTGTTTCCTAGTGCCGGTTTGAAGTGCCTGCCGTTTTCACTGTAAAACCGGGTTGGAGCTTGAACCTCCCCATATATATGTATGGAGTGGAGTTTGCAAGTGAAAAGAAACTTTGTGTTCCCTTCAAGCTAGGTGAAGTACGGCTTTCACACACACTTATCTCTCAGAACTGAGCATGTGGAGAGACGTTCGTTCATCCAGCACAAAGGGAATGGGATGCAGGAGAAACACTTACTCTGGTTTCTCAGTCTGTTTCCTAAAGCCGGTTTGAAGTGCCTGCCGTTTTCACTGTAAAATCGGGTTGGAGCTTTAACCTACCCATATATATGTATTGAAAGTAGTTTACAACTGAAAAGAAACTTTGTGTTCCCTTCAAGCTAGGTGAAGGACGGCTTTCACACACACTTATCTCTCAGAACTGAGCATGTGGAGAGACGTTCGTTCATCCAGCACAAAGGGAACGGGTTGCAGGAGAAACACTTACTCTGGTTTCTGAGTCTGTTTCCTAGTGCCGATTTGAAGTGCCTGCCGTTTTCACTGTAAAATCGGATTGGAGCTTGAACCTCCCCATATATATGTATGGAGTGGAGTTTGCAACTGAAAAGAAACTTTGTGTTCCCTTCAGGCTAGGTGAAGGACGGCTTTCACACACACTTATCTCTCAGAACTGAGCATGTGGAGAGACGTTCGTTCATCCAGCACAAATGGAACGGGTTGCAGGAGAAACACTTACTCTGGTTTCTCAGTCTGTTTCCTAGTGCCGGTTTGAAGTGCCTGCCGTTTTCACTGTAAAACCGGCCTGGAGATTGAACCTCCCTATATATATGTATGGAGTGGAGTTTGCAACTGAAAAGAAACTTTGTGTTCCCTTCAATCTAGGTGAAGGACGGCTTTCACACACACTTATCTCTCAGAACTGAGCATGTGGAGAGACGTTCGTTCATCCAGCACAAAGGGAACGGGTTGCACGAGAAACACTTACTCTGGTTTCTCAGTCTGTTTCCTAGTGCCGGTTTGAAGTGCCTGCTGTTTCACTGTAAAACCGGGTTGGAGCTTGAACCTCCCCGTATATATGTATGGAGTGGAGTTTGCAAGTGAAAAGAAACTTTGTGTTCCCTTCAAGCTAGGTGAAGGACGGCTTTCACACACACTTATCTCTCAGAACTGAGCATGTGGAGAGACGTTCGTTCATCCAGCACAAAGGGAATGGGATGCAGGAGAAACACTTACTCTGGTTTCTCAGTCTGTTCCTAATGCCGGTTTGAAGTGCCTGCCGTTTTCACTGTAAAATCGGGTTGGAGCTTTAACCTACCCATATATATGTATTGAAAGTAGTTTAAAACTGAAAAGAAACTTTGTGTTCCCTTCAAGCTAGGTGAAGACGGCTTTCACACACACTTATCTCTCAGAACTGAGCATGTGGAGAGACGTTCGTTCATCCAGCACAAAGGGAACGGGTTGCAGGAGAAACACTTACTCTGGTTTCTCAGTCTGTTTCCTAGTGCCGGTTTGAAGTGCCTGCCGTTTTCACTGTAAAACCGGGTTGGAGCTTGAACCTCCCCATATATATGTATGGAGTGGAGTTTGCAAGTGAAAAGAAACTTTGTGTTCCCTTCAAGCTAGGTGAAGGACGGCTTTCACACACACTTATCTCTCAGAACTGAGCATGTGGAGAGACGTTCGTTCATCCAGCACAAAGGGAACGGGTTGCAGGAGAAACACTTACTCTGGTTTCTCAGTCTGTTTCCTAGTGCCGGTTTGAAGTGCCTGCCGTTTTCACTGTAAAACCGGGTTGGAGCTTGAACCTCCCCATATATATGTATGGAGTGGAGTTTGCAAGTGAAAAGAAACTTTGTGTTCCCTTCAAGCTAGGTGAAGGACGGCTTTCACACACACTTATCTCTCAGAACTGAGCATGTGGAGAGACGTTCGTTCATCCAGCACAAAGGGAACGGGTTGCACGAGAAACACTTACTCTGGTTTCTCAGTCTGTTTCCTAGTGCCGGTTTGAAGTGCCTGCTGTTTCACTGTAAAACCGGGTTGGAGCTTGAACCTCCCCATATATATGTATGGAGTGGAGTTTGCAAGTGAAAAGAAACTTTGTGTTCCCTTCAAGCTAGGTGAAGGACGGCTTTCACACACACTTATCTCTCAGAACTGAGCATGTGGAGAGACGTTCGTTCATCCAGCACAAAGGGAACGGGTTGCAGGAGAAACACTTACTCTGGTTTCTCAGTCTGTTTCCTAGTGCCGGTTTGAAGTGCCTGCCGTTTTCACTGTAAAACCGGCCTGGAGCTTGAACCTCCCCATAGATATGCATGGAGTGGAATTTGCAAGTGAAAAGAAACTTTGTGTTCCCTTCAAGCTAGGTGAAGGACGGCTTTCACACACACTTATGTCTCAGAACTGAGCATGTGGAGAGACGTTCGTTCATCCAGCACAAAGGGAATGGGATGCAGGAGAAACACTTACTCTGGTTTCTCAGTCTGTTTCCTAAAGCCGGTTTGAAGTGCCTGCCGTTTTCACTGTAAAATCGGGTTGGAGCTTTAACCTACCCATATATATGTATTGAAAGTAGTTTAAAACTGAAAAGAAACTTTGTGTTCCCTTCAAGCTAGGTGAAGGACGGCTTTCACACACACTTATCTCTCAGAACTGAGCATGTGGAGAGACGTTCGTTCATCCAGCACAAAGGGAACGGGTTGCAGGAGAAACACTTACTCTGGTTTCTGAGTCTGTTTCCTAGTGCCGATTTGAAGTGCCTGCCGTTTTCACTGTAAAACCGGCCTGGAGCTTGAACCTCCCCATATATATGTATGGAGTGGAGTTTGCAACTGAAAAGAAACTTTGTGTTCCCTTCAAGCTAGGTGAAGGACGGCTTTCACACACACTTATCTCTCAGAACTGAGCATGTGGAGAGACTTTCGTTCATCCAGCACAAATGGAACGGGTTGCAGGAGAAACACTTACTCTGGTTTCTCAGTCTGTTTCCTAGTGCCGGTTTGAAGTGCCTGCCGTTTTCACTGTAAAACCGGCCTGGAGATTGAACCTCCCTATATATATGTATGGGGTGGAGTTTGCAACTGAAAAGAAACTTTGTGTTCCCTTCAATCTAGGTGAAGGACGGCTTTCACACACACTTATCTCTCAGAACTGAGCATGTGGAGAGACGTTCGTTCATCCAGCACAAAGGGAACGGGTTGCAGGAGAATCACTTACTCTGGTTTCTCAGTCTGTTTCCTAGTGCCGGTTTGAAGTGCCTGCTGTTTCACTGTAAAACCGGGTTGGAGCTTGAACCTCCCCATATATATGTATGGAGTGGAGTTTGCAAGTGAAAAGAAACTTTGTGTTCCCTTCAAGCTAGGTGAAGGACGGCTTTCACACACACTTATCTCTCAGAACTGAGCATGTGGAGAGACGTTTGTTCATCCAGCACAAAGGGAACGGGTTGCAGGAGAAACACTTACTCTGGTTTCTCAGTCTGTTTCCTAGTGCCGGTTTGAATTGCCTGCCGTTTTCACTGTAAAACCGGGTTGGAGCTTGAACCTCCCCATATATATGTATGGAGTGGAGTTTGCAAGTGAAAAGAAACTTTGTGTTCCCTTCAAGCTAGGTGAAGGACGGCTTTCACACACACTTATCTCTCAGAACTGAGCATGTGGAGAGACGTTCGTTCATCCAGCCCAAAGGGAATGGGATGCAGGAGAAACACTTACTCTGGTTTCTCAGTCTGTTCCTAATGCCGGTTTGAAGTGCCTGCCGTTTTCACTGTAAAATCGGGTTGGAGCTTTAACCTACCCATATATATGTATTGAAAGTAGTTTAAAACTGAAAAGAAACTTTGTGTTCCCTTCAAGATAGGTGAAGGACGGCTTTCACACACACTTATCTCTCAGAACTGAGCATGTGGAGAGACGTTCGTTCATCCAGCACAAAGGGAATGGGATGCAGGAGAAACAATTACTCTGGTTTCTCAGTCTGTTCCTAATGCCGGTTTGAAGTGCCTGCCGTTTTCACTGTAAAATCGGGTTGGAGCTTTAACCTACCCATATATATGTATTGAAAGTAGTTTAAAACTGAAAAGAAACTTTGTGTTCCCTTCAAGCTAGGTGAAGACGGCTTTCACACACACTTATCTCTCAGAACTGAGCATGTGGAGAGACGTTCGTTCATCCAGCACAAAGGGAACGGGTTGCAGGAGAAACACTTACTCTGGTTTCTCAGTCTGTTTCCTAGTGCCGGTTTGAAGTGCCTGCCGTTTTCACTGTAAAACCGGGTTGGAGCTTGAACCTCCCCATATATATGTATGGAGTGGTGTTTGCAAGTGAAAAGAAACTTTGTGTTCCCTTCAAGCTAGGTGAAGGACGGCTTTCACACACACTTATCTCTCAGAACTGAGCATGTGGAGAGACGTTCGTTCATCCAGCACAAAGGGAACGGGTTGCAGGAGAAACACTTACTCTGGTTTCTCAGTCTGTTTCCTAGTGCCGGTTTGAAGTGCCTGCCGTTTTCACTGTAAAACCGGGTTGGAGCTTGAACCTCCCCATATATATGTATGGAGTGGAGTTTGCAAGTGAAAAGAAACTTTGTGTTCCCTTCAAGCTAGGTGAAGGACGGCTTTCACACACACTTATCTCTCAGAACTGAGCATGTGGAGAGACGTTCGTTCATCCAGCACAAAGGGAACGGGTTGCACGAGAAACACTTACTCTGGTTTCTCAGTCTGTTTCCTAGTGCCGGTTTGAAGTGCCTGCCGTTTTCACTGTAAAACCGGCCTGGAGCTTGAACCTCCCCATAGATATGCATGGAGTGGAGTTTGCAAGTGAAAAGAAACTTTGTGTTCCCTTCAAGCTAGGTGAAGGACGGCTTTCACACACACTTATGTCTCAGAACTGAGCATGTGGAGCCACGTTCGTTCATCCAGCACAAAGGGAATGGGATGCAGGAGAAACACTTACTCTGGTTTCTCAGTCTGTTTCCTAAAGCCGGTTTGAAGTGCCTGCCGTTTTCACTGTAAAATCGGGTTGGAGCTTTAACCTACCCATATATATGTATTGAAAGTAGTTTAAAACTGAAAAGAAACTTTGTGTTCCCTTCAAGCTAGGTGAAGGACGGCTTTCACACACACTTATCTCTCAGAACTGAGCATGTGGAGAGACGTTCGTTCATCCAGCACAAATGGAACGGGTTGCAGGAGAAACACTTACTCTGGTTTCTCAGTCTGTTTCCTAGTGCCGGTTTGAAGTGCCTGCCGTTTTCACTGTAAAACCGGCCTGGAGATTGAACCTCCCTATATATATGTATGGGGTGGAGTTTGCAACTGAAAAGAAACTTTGTGTTCCCTTCAAGCTAGGTGAAGGACGGCTTTCACACACACTTATCTCTCAGAACTGAGCATGTGGAGAGACGTTCGTTCATCCAGCACAAAGGGAACGGGTTGCAGGAGAATCACTTACTCTGGTTTCTCAGTCTGTTTCCTAGTGCCGGTTTGAAGTGCCTGCCATTTTCACTGTAAAACCGGCCTGGAGTTTGAACCTCCCCATATATATGTATGGAGTGGAGCTTGCAACTGAAAAGAAACTTTGTGTTCCCTTCAAGCTAGGTGAAGGACGGCTTTCACACACACTTATCTCTCAGAACTGAGCATGTGGAGAGACGTTCGTTCATCCAGCACAAAGGGAATGGGATGCAGGAGAAACACTTACTCTGGTTTCTCAGTCTGTTTCCTAGTGCCGGTTTGAAGTGCCTGCCGTTTTCACTGTAAAACCTGGTTGCAGCTTGAACCTCCCCATATATATGTATGGAGTGGATTTTGCAAGTGAAAAGAAACTTTGTGTTCCCTTCAAGCTAGGTGAAGGACGGCTTTCACACACACTTATCTCTCAGAACTGAGCATGTGGAGAGACGTTCGTTCATCCAGCACAAAGGGAACGGGTTGCAGAAGAAACACTTACTCTGGTTTCTCAGTCTGTTTCCTATTCCCGGTTTGAATGGCCTGCCGTTTTCACTGTAAAACCGGGTTGGAGCTTGAACCTCCCCATATATATGTATGGAGTGGAGTTTGCAAGTGAAAAGAAACTTTGTGTTCCCTTCAAGCTAGGTGAAGGACGGCTTTCACACACACTTATCTCTCAGAACTGAGCATGTGGAGAGACGTTCGTTCATCCAGCACAAAGGGAACGGGTTGCACGGGAAACACTTACTCTGGTTTCTCAGTCTGTTTCCTTGTGCCGGTTTGAAGTGCCTGCCGTTTTCACTGTAAAACCGGCCTGGAGCTTGAACCTCCCCATAGATATGCATGGAGTGGAGTTTGCAAGTGAAAAGAAACTTTGTGTTCGCTTCAAGCTAGGTGAAGGACGGCTTTCACACACACTTATCTCTCAGAACTGAGCATGTGGAGAGACGTTCGTTCATCCAGCACAAAGGGAATGGGATGCAGGAGAAACACTTACTCTGGTTTCTCAGTCTGTTTCCTAGTGCCGGTTTGAATGGCCTGCCGTTTTCACTGTAAAACCGGGTTGGAGCTTGAACCTCCCCATATATATGTATGGAGTGGAGTTTGCAAGTGAAAAGAAACTTTGTGTTCCCTTCAAGCTAGGTGAAGGACGGCTTTCACACACACTTATCTCTCAGAACTGAGCATGTGGAGAGACGTTCGTTCATCCAGCACAAAGGGAACGGGTTGCACGAGAAACACTTACTCTGGTTTCTCAGTCTGTTTCCTAGTGCCGGTTTGAAGTGCCTGCCGTTTTCACTGTAAAACCGGCCTGGAGCTTGGACCTCCCCATAGATATGCATGGAGTGGAGTTTGCAAGTGAAAAGAAACTTTGTGTTCCCTTCAAGCTAGGTGAAGGACGGCTTTCACACACACTTATCTCTCAGAACTGAGCATGTGGAGAGACGTTCGTTCATCCAGCACAAAGGGAATGGGATGCAGGAGAAACACTTACTCTGGTTTCTCAGTCTGTTTCCTAAAGCCGGTTTGAAGTGCCTGCCGTTTTCACCGTAAAATCGGGTTGGAGCTTTAACCTACCCATATATATGTATTGAAAGTAGTTTAAAACTGAAAAGAAACTTTGTGTTCCCTTCAAGCTAGGTGAAGGACGGCTTTCACACACACTTATCTCTCAGAACTGAGCATGTGGAGAGACGTTCGTTCATCCAGCACAAAGGGAACGGGTTGCACGAGAAACACTTACTCTGGTTTCTCAGTCTGATTCCTAGTGCCGGTTTGAAGTGCCTGCCGTTTTCACTGTAAAACCGGCCTGGAGCTTGAACCTCCCCATAGATATGCATGGAGTGGTGTTTGCAACTGAAAAGAAACTTTGTGTTCCGTTCAAGCTAGGTGAAGGACGGCTTTCACACACACTTATCTCTCAGAACTGAGCATGTGGAGAGACGTTCGTTCATCCAGCACAAAGGGAATGGGATGCAGGAGAAACACTTACTCTGGTTTCTCAGTCTGTTTCCTAAAGCCGGTTTGAAGTGCCTGGAGTTTTCACTGTAAAACCGGGTTGGAGCTTTAACCTACCCATATATATATATGGAAAGTAGTTTACAACTGAAAAGAAACTTTGTGTTCCCTTCAAGCTAGGTGAAGGACGGCTTTCACACACACTTATCTCTCAGAACTGAGCATGTGGAGAGACGTTCGTTCATCCAGCACAAAGGGAACGGGTTGCAGGAGAAACACTTACTCTGGTTTCTCAGTCTGTTTCCTAGTGCCGGTTGGAAGTGCCTGCCGTTTTCACTGTAAAACCGGGTTGGAGCTTGAACCTCCCCATATATATGTATGGAGTGGAGTTTGCAAGTGAAAAGAAACTTTGTGTTCCCTTCAAGCTAGGTGAAGGACGGCTTTCACACACACTTATCTCTCAGAACTGAGCATGTGGTGAGACGTTCGTTCATCCAGCACATAGGGAACGGGTTGCAGGAGAAACACTTACTCTGGTTTCTCAGTCTGTTTCCTAGTGCCGGTTTGAAGTGCCTGCCGTTTTCACTGTAAAACCGGGTTGGAGCTTGAACCTCCCCATATATATGTATGGAGTGGAGTTTGCAAGTGAAAAGAAACTTTGTGTTCCCTTCAAGCTAGGCGAAGGACGGCTTTCACACACACTTATCTCTCAGAACTGAGCATGTGGAGAGACGTTCGTTCATCCAGCCCAAAGGGAATGGGATGCAGGAGAAACACTTACTCTGGTTTCTCAGTCTGTTTCCTAAAGCCGGTTTGAAGTGCCTGCCGTTTTCACTGTAAAATCGGGTTGGAGCTTTAACCTACCCATATATATGTATTGAAAGTAGTTTAAAACTGAAAAGAAACTTTGTGTTCCCTTCAAGCTAGGTGAAGGACGGCTTTCACACACACTTATCTCTCAGAACTGAGCATGTGGAGAGACGTTCGTTCATCCAGCACAAAGGGAACGGGTTGCAGGAGAAACACTTACTCTGGTTTCTGAGTCTGTTTCCTAGTGCCGATTTGAAGTGCCTGCCGTTTTCACTGTAAAACCGGCCTGGAGCTTGAACCTCCCCATATATATGTATGGAGTGGAGTTTGCAACTGAAAAGAAACTTTGTGTTCCCTT
This sequence comes from Vicugna pacos, assembly GCF_048564905.1. Classification (NCBI taxonomy): domain Eukaryota; kingdom Metazoa; phylum Chordata; class Mammalia; order Artiodactyla; family Camelidae; genus Vicugna; species Vicugna pacos. The sequence continues at coordinate 4,438,410 of NW_027328742.1, forward strand.
CAGGCTAGGTGAAGGACGGCTTTCACACACACTTATCTCTCAGAACTGAGCATGTGGAGAGACGTTCGTTCATCCAGCACAAATGGAAAGGGTTGCAGGAGAAACACTTACTCTGGTTTCTCAGTCTGTTTCCTAGTGCCGGTTTGAAGTGCCTGCCGTTTTCACTGTAAAACCGGCCTGGAGATTGAACCTCCCTATATATATGTATGGAGTGGAGTTTGCAACTGAAAAGAAACTTTGTGTTCCCTTCAATCTAGGTGAAGGACGGCTTTCACACACACTTATCTCTCAGAACTGAGCATGTGGAGAGACGTTCGTTCATCCAGCACAAAGGGAACGGGTTGCAGGAAAATCACTTACTCTGGTTTCTCAGTCTGTTTCCTAGTGCCGGTTTGAAGTGCCTGCTGTTTCACTGTAAAACCGGGTTGGAGCTTGAACCTCCCCATATATATGTATGGAGTGGAGTTTGCAAGTGAAAAGAAACTTTGTGTTCCCTTCAAGCTAGGTGAAGGACGGCTTTCACACACACTTATCTCTCAGAACTGAGCATGTGGAGAGACGTTCGTTCATCCAGCACAAAGGGAACGGGTTGCAGGAGAAACACTTACTCTGGTTTCTCAGTCTGTTTCCTAGTGCCGGTTTGAAGTGCCTGCCGTTTTCACTGTAAAACCGGCCTGGAGCTTGAACCTCCCCATAGATATGCATGGAGTGGAATTTGCAAGTGAAAAGAAACTTTGTGTTCCCTTCAAGCTAGGTGAAGGACGGCTTTCACACACACTTATGTCTCAGAACTGAGCATGTGGAGAGACGTTCGTTCATCCAGCACAAAGGGAATGGGATGCAGGAGAAACACTTACTCTGGTTTCTCAGTCTGTTTCCTAAAGCCGGTTTGAAGTGCCTGCCGTTTTCACTGTAAAATCGGGTTGGAGCTTTAACCTACCCATATATATGTATTGAAAGTAGTTTAAAACTGAAAAGAAACTTTGTGTTCCCTTCAAGCTAGGTGAAGGACGGCTTTCACACACACTTATCTCTCAGAACTGAGCATGTGGAGAGACGTTCGTTCATCCAGCACAAAGGGAACGGGTTGCAGGAGAAACATTTACTCTGGTTTCTGAGTCTGTTTCCTAGTGCCGATTTGAAGTGCCTGCCGTTTTCACTGTAAAACCGGCCTGGAGCTTGAACCTCCCCATATATATGTATGGAGTGGAGTTTGCAACTGAAAAGAAACTTTGTGTTCCCTTCAAGCTAGGTGAAGGACGGCTTTCACACACACTTATCTCTCAGAACTGAGCATGTGGAGAGACGTTCGTTCATCCAGCACAAATGGAACGGGTTGCAGGAGAAACACTTACTCTGGTTTCTCAGTCTGTTTCCTAGTGCCGGTTTGAAGTGCCTGCCGTTTTCACTGTAAAACCGGCCTGGAGATTGAACCTCCCTATATATATGTATGGGGTGGAGTTTGCAACTGAAAAGAAACTTTGTGTTCCCTTCAATCTAGGTGAAGGACGGCTTTCACACACACTTATCTCTCAGAACTGAGCATGTGGAGAGACGTTCGTTCATCCAGCACAAAGGGAACGGGTTGCAGGAGAATCACTTACTCTGGTTTCTCAGTCTGTTTCCTAGTGCCGGTTTGAAGTGCCTGCTGTTTCACTGTAAAACCGGGTTGGAGCTTGAACCTCCCCATATATATGTATGGAGTGGAGTTTGCAAGTGAAAAGAAACTTTGTGTTCCCTTCAAGCTAGGTGAAGGACGGCTTTCACACACACTTATCTCTCAGAACTGAGCATGTGGAGAGACGTTCGTTCATCCAGCACAAAGGGAACGGGTTGCAGGAGAAACACTTACTCTGGTTTCTCAGTCTGTTTCCTAGTGCCGGTTTGAATTGCCTGCCGTTTTCACTGTAAAACCGGGTTGGAGCTTGAACCTCCCCATATATATGTATGGAGTGGAGTTTGCAAGTGAAAAGAAACTTTGTGTTCCCTTCAAGCTAGGTGAAGAACGGCTTTCACACACACTTATCTCTCAGAACTGAGCATGTGGAGAGACGTTCGTTCATCCAGCACAAAGGGAATGGGATGCAGGAGAAACACTTACTCTGGTTTCTCAGTCTGTTCCTAATGCCGGTTTGAAGTGCCTGCCGTTTTCACTGTAAAATCGGGTTGGAGCTTTAACCTACCCATATATATGTATTGAAAGTAGTTTAAAACTGAAAAGAAACTTTGTGTTCCCTTCAAGCTAGGTGAAGGACGGCTTTCACACACACTTATCTCTCAGAACTGAGCATGTGGAGAGACGTTCGTTCATCCAGCACAAAAATAATGGGATGCAGGAGAAACACTTACTCTGGTTTCTCAGTCTGTTCCTAATGCCGGTTTGAAGTGCCTGCCGTTTTCACTGTAAAATCGGGTTGGAGCTTTAACCTACCCATATATATGTATTGAAAGTAGTTTAAAACTGAAAAGAAACTTTGTGTTCCCTTCAAGCTAGGTGAAGACGGCTTTCACACACACTTATCTCTCAGAACTGAGCATGTGGAGAGACGTTCGTTCATCCAGCACAAAGGGAACGGGTTGCAGGAGAAACACTTACTCTGGTTTCTCAGTCTGTTTCCTAGTGCCGGTTTGAAGTGCCTGCCGTTTTCACTGTAAAACCGGGTTGGAGCTTGAACCTCCCCATATATATGTATGGAGTGGAGTTTGCAAGTGAAAAGAAACTTTGTGTTCCCTTCAAGCTAGGTGAAGGACGGCTTTCACACACACTTATCTCTCAGAACTGAGCATGTGGAGAGACGTTCGTTCATCCAGCACAAATGGAACGGGTTGCAGGAGAAACACTTACTCTGGTTTCTCAGTCTGTTTCCTAGTGCCGGTTTGAAGTGCCTGCCGTTTTCACTGTAAAACCGGGTTGGAGCTTGAACCTCCCCATATATATGTATGGAGTGGAGTTTGCAAGTGAAAAGAAACTTTGTGTTCCTTCAAGCTAGGTGAAGGACGGCTTTCACACACACTTATCTCTCAGAACTGAGCATGTGGAGAGACGTTCGTTCATCCAGCACAAAGGGAACGGGTTGCACGAGAAACACTTACTCTGGTTTCTCAGTCTGTTTCCTAGTGCCGGTTTGAAGTGCCTGCCGTTTTCACTGTAAAACCGGCCTGGAGCTTGAACCTCCCCATAGATATGCATGGAGTGGAGTTTGCAAGTGAAAAGAAACTTTGTGTTCCCTTCAAGCTAGGTGAAGGACGGCTTTCACACACACTTATGTCTCAGAACTGAGCATGTGGAGACACGTTCGTTCATCCAGCACAAAGGGAATGGGATGCAGGAGAAACACTTACTCTGGTTTCTCAGTCTGTTTCCTAAAGCCGGTTTGAAGTGCCTGCCGTTTTCACTGTAAAATCGGGTTGGAGCTTTAACCTACCCATATATATGTATTGAAAGTAGTTTAAAACTGAAAAGAAACTTTGTGTTCCCTTCAAGCTAGGTGAAGGACGGCTTTCACACACACTTATCTCTCAGAACTGAGCATGTGGAGAGACGTTCGTTCATCCAGCACAAAGGGAACGGGTTGCAGGAGAAACACTTACTCTGGTTTCTGAGTCTGTTTCCTAGTGCCGATTTGAAGTGCCTGCCGTTTTCACTGTAAAATCGGATTGGAGCTTGAACCTCCCCATATATATGTATGGAGTGGAGTTTGCAACTGAAAAGAAACTTTGTGTTCCCTTCAAGCTAGGTGAAGGACGGCTTTCACACACACTTATCTCTCAGAACTGAGCATGTGGAGAGACGTTCGTTCATCCAGCACAAATGGAACGGGTTGCAGGAGAAACACTTACTCTGGTTTCTCAGTCTGTTTCCTAGTGCCGGTTTGAAGTGCCTGCCGTTTTCACTGTAAAACCGGCCTGGAGATTGAACCTCCCTATATATATGTATGGAGTGGAGTTTGCAACTGAAAAGAAACTTTGTGTTCCCTTCAATCTAGGTGAAGGACGGCTTTCACACACACTTATCTCTCAGAACTGAGCATGTGGAGAGACGTTCGTTCATCCAGCACAAAGGGAACGGGTTGCAGGAGAATCACTTACTCTGGTTTCTCAGTCTGTTTCCTAGTGCCGGTTTGAAGTGCCTGCTGTTTCACTGTAAAACCGGGTTGGAGCTTGAACCTCCCCATATATATGTATGGAGTGGAGTTTGCAAGTGAAAAGAAACTTTGTGTTCCCTTCAAGCTAGGTGAAGGACGGCTTTCACACACACTTATCTCTCAGAACTGAGCATGTGGAGAGACGTTCGTTCATCCAGCACAAAGGGAACGGGTTGCAGGAGAAACACTTACTCTGGTTTCTCAGTCTGTTTCCTAGTGCCGGTTTGAAGTGCCTGCCGTTTTCACTGTAAAACCGGCCTGGAGCTTGAACCTCCCCATAGATATGCATGGAGTGGAGTTTGCAAGTGAAAAGAAACTTTGTGTTCCCTTCAAGCTAGGTGAAGGACGGCTTTCACACACACTTATGTCTCAGAACTGAGCATGTGGAGAGACGTTCGTTCATCCAGCACAAAGGGAATGGGATGCAGGAGAAACACTTACTCTGGTTTCTCAGTCTGTTTCCTAAAGCCGGTTTGAAGTGCCTGCCGTTTTCACTGTAAAATCGGGTTGGAGCTTTAACCTACCCATATATATGTATTGAAAGTAGTTTAAAACTGAAAAGAAACTTTGTGTTCCCTTCAAGCTAGGTGAAGGACGGCTTTCACACACACTTATCTCTCAGAACTGAGCATGTGGAGAGACGTTCGTTCATCCAGCACAAAGGGAACGGGTTGCAGGAGAAACACTTACTCTGGTTTCTGAGTCTGTTTCCTAGTGCCGATTTGAAGTGCCTGCCGTTTTCACTGTAAAACCGGCCTGGAGCTTGAACCTCCCCATATATATGTATGGAGTGGAGTTTGCAACTGAAAAGAAACTTTGTGTTCCCTTCAAGCTAGGTGAAGGACGGCTTTCACACACACTTATCTCTCAGAACTGAGCATGTGGAGAGACGTTCGTTCATCCAGCACAAATGGAACGGGTTGCAGGAGAAACACTTACTCTGGTTTCTCAGTCTGTTTCCTAGTGCCGGTTTGAAGTGCCTGCCGTTTTCACTGTAAAACCGGCCTGGAGATTGAACCTCCCTATATATATGTATGGGGTGGAGTTTGCAACTGAAAAGAAACTTTGTGTTCCCTTCAATCTAGGTGAAGGACGGCTTTCACACACACTTATCTCTCAGAACTGAGCATGTGGAGAGACGTTCGTTCATCCAGCACAAAGGGAACGGGTTGCAGGAGAATCACTTACTCTGGTTTCTCAGTCTGTTTCCTAGTGCCGGTTTGAAGTGCCTGCTGTTTCACTGTAAAACCGGGTTGGAGCTTGAACCTCCCCATATATATGTATGGAGTGGAGTTTGCAAGTGAAAAGTAACTTTGTGTTCCCTTCAAGCTAGGTGAAGGACGGCTTTCACACACACTTATCTCTCAGAACTGAGCATGTGGAGAGACGTTCGTTCATCCAGCACAAAGGGAACGGGTTGCAGGAGAAACACTTACTCTGGTTTCTCAGTCTGTTTCCTAGTGCCGGTTTGAATTGCCTGCCGTTTTCACTGTAAAACCGGGTTGGAGCTTGAACCTCCCCATATATATGTATGGAGTGGAGTTTGCAAGTGAAAAGAAACTTTGTGTTCCCTTCAAGCTAGGTGAAGGACGGCTTTCACACACACTTATCTCTCAGAACTGAGCATGTGGAGAGACGTTCGTTCATCCAGCACAAAGGGAATGGGATGCAGGAGAAACACTTACTCTGGTTTCTCAGTCTGTTCCTAATGCCGGTTTGAAGTGCCTGCCGTTTTCACTGTAAAATCGGGTTGGAGCTTTAACCTACCCATATATATGTATTGAAAGTAGTTTAAAACTGAAAAGAAACTTTGTGTTCCCTTCAAGCTAGGTGAAGGACGGCTTTCACACACACTTATCTCTCAGAACTGAGCATGTGGAGAGACGTTCGTTCATCCAGCACAAAGGGAATGGGATGCAGGAGAAACACTTACTCTGGTTTCTCAGTCTGTTCCTAATGCCGGTTTGAAGTGCCTGCCGTTTTCACTGTAAAATCGGGTTGGAGCTTTAACCTACCCATATATATGTATTGAAAGTAGTTTAAAACTGAAAAGAAACTTTGTGTTCCCTTCAAGCTAGGTGAAGACGGCTTTCACACACACTTATCTCTCAGAACTGAGCATGTGGAGAGACGTTCGTTCATCCAGCACAAAGGGAACGGGTTGCAGGAGAAACACTTACTCTGGTTTCTCAGTCTGTTTCCTAGTGCCGGTTTGAAGTGCCTGCCGTTTTCACTGTAAAACCGGGTTGGAGCTTGAACCTCCCCATATATATGTATGGAGTGGAGTTTGCAAGTGAAAAGAAACTTTGTGTTCCCTTCAAGCTAGGTGAAGGACGGCTTTCACACACACTTATCTCTCAGAACTGAGCATGTGGAGAGACGTTCGTTCATCCAGCACAAATGGAACGGGTTGCAGGAGAAACACTTACTCTGGTTTCTCAGTCTGTTTCCTAGTGCCGGTTTGAAGTGCCTGCCGTTTTCACTGTAAAACCGGGTTGGAGCTTGAACCTCCCCATATATATGTATGGAGTGGAGTTTGCAAGTGAAAAGAAACTTTGTGTTCCCTTCAAGCTAGGTGAAGGACGGCTTTCACACACACTTATGTCTCAGAACTGAGCATGTGGAGAGACGTTCGTTCATCCAGCACAAAGGGAATGGGATGCAGGAGAAACACTTACTCTGGTTTCTCAGTCTGTTTCCTAAAGCCGGTTTGAAGTGCCTGCCGTTTTCACTGTAAAATCGGGTTGGAGCTTTAACCTACCCATATATATGTATTGAAAGTAGTTTAAAACTGAAAAGAAACTTTGTGTTCCCTTCAAGCTAGGTGAAGGACGGCTTTCACACACACTTATCTCTCAGAACTGAGCATGTGGAGAGACGTTCGTTCATCCAGCACAAAGGGAACGGGTTGCAGGAGAAACACTTACTCTGGTTTCTGAGTCTGTTTCCTAGTGCCGATTTGAAGTGCCTGCCGTTTTCACTGTAAAACCGGCCTGGAGCTTGAACCTCCCCATATATATGTATGGAGTGGAGTTTGCAACTGAAAAGAAACTTTGTGTTCCCTTCAAGCTAGGTGAAGGACGGCTTTCACACACACTTATCTCTCAGAACTGAGCATGTGGAGAGACGTTCGTTCATCCAGCACAAATGGAACGGGTTGCAGGAGAAACACTTACTCTGGTTTCTCAGTCTGTTTCCTAGTGCCGGTTTGAAGTGCCTGCCGTTTTCACTGTAAAACCGGCCTGGAGATTGAACCTCCCTATATATATGTATGGGGTGGAGTTTGCAACTGAAAAGAAACTTTGTGTTCCCTTCAATCTAGGTGAAGGACGGCTTTCACACACACTTATCTCTCAGAACTGAGCATGTGGAGAGACGTTCGTTCATCCAGCACAAAGGGAACGGGTTGCAGGAGAATCACTTACTCTGGTTTCTCAGTCTGTTTCCTAGTGCCGGTTTGAAGTGCCTGCTGTTTCACTGTAAAACCGGGTTGGAGCTTGAACCTCCCCATATATATGTATGGAGTGGAGTTTGCAAGTGAAAAGAAACTTTGTGTTCCCTTCAAGCTAGGTGAAGGACGGCTTTCACACACACTTATCTCTCAGAACTGAGCATGTGGAGAGACGTTCGTTCATCCAGCACAAAGGGAATGGGATGCAGGAGAAACACTTACTCTGGTTTCTCAGTCTGTTCCTAATGCCGGTTTGAAGTGCCTGCCGTTTTCACTGTAAAATCGGGTTGGAGCTTTAACCTACCCATATATATGTATTGAAAGTAGTTTAAAACTGAAAAGAAACTTTGTGTTCCCTTCAAGCTAGGTGAAGGACGGCTTTCACACACACTTATCTCTCAGAACTGAGCATGTGGAGAGACGTTCGTTCATCCAGCACAAAGGGAATGGGATGCAGGAGAAACACTTACTCTGGTTTCTCAGTCTGTTCCTAATGCCGGTTTGAAGTGCCTGCCGTTTTCACTGTAAAATCGGGTTGGAGCTTTAACCTACCCATATATATGTATTGAAAGTAGTTTAAAACTGAAAAGAAACTTTGTGTTCCCTTCAAGCTAGGTGAAGACGGCTTTCACACACACTTATCTCTCAGAACTGAGCATGTGGAGAGACGTTCGTTCATCCAGCACAAAGGGAACGGGTTGCAGGAGAAACACTTACTCTGGTTTCTCAGTCTGTTTCCTAGTGCCGGTTTGAAGTGCCTGCCGTTTTCACTGTAAAACCGGGTTGGAGCTTGAACCTCCCCATATATATGTATGGAGTGGAGTTTGCAAGTGAAAAGAAACTTTGTGTTCCCTTCAAGCTAGGTGAAGGACGGCTTTCACACACACTTATCTCTCAGAACTGAGCATGTGGAGAGACGTTCGTTCATCCAGCACAAATGGAACGGGTTGCAGGAGAAACACTTACTCTGGTTTCTCAGTCTGTTTCCTAGTGCCGGTTTGAAGTGCCTGCCGTTTTCACTGTAAAACCGGGTTGGAGCTTGAACCTCCCCATATATATGTATGGAGTGGAGTTTGCAAGTGAAAAGAAACTTTGTGTTCCCTTCAAGCTAGGTGAAGGACGGCTTTCACACACACTTATCTCTCAGAACTGAGCATGTGGAGAGACGTTCGTTCATCCAGCACAAAGGGAACGGGTTGCACGAGTAACACTTACTCTGGTTTCTCAGTCTGTTTCCTAGTGCCGGTTTGAAGTGCCTGCCGTTTTCACTGTAAAACCGGCCTGGAGCTTGAACCTCCCCATAGATATGCATGGAGTGGAGTTTGCAAGTGAAAAGAAACTTTGTGTTCCCTTCAAGCTAGGTGAAGGACGGCTTTCACACACACTTATGTCTCAGAACTGAGCATGTGGAGACACGTTCGTTCATCCAGCACAAAGGGAATGGGATGCAGGAGAAACACTTACTCTGGTTTCTCAGTCTGTTTCCTAAAGCCGGTTTGAAGTGCCTGCCGTTTTCACTGTAAAATCGGGTTGGAGCTTTAACCTACCCATATATATGTATTGAAAGTAGTTTAAAACTGAAAAGAAACTTTGTGTTCCCTTCAAGCTAGGTGAAGGACGGCTTTCACACACACTTATCTCTCAGAACTGAGCATGTGGAGAGACGTTCGTTCATCCAGCACAAAGGGAACGGGTTGCAGGAGAAACACTTACTCTGGTTTCTGAGTCTGTTTCCTAGTGCCGATTTGAAGTGCCTGCCGTTTTCACTGTAAAATCGGATTGGAGCTTGAACCTCCCCATATATATGTATGCAGTGGAGTTTGCAACTGAAAAGAAACTTTGTGTTCCCTTCAAGCTAGGTGAAGGACGGCTTTCACACACACTTATCTCTCAGAACTGAGCATGTGGAGAGACGTTCGTTCATCCAGCACAAAGGGAACGGGTTGCAGGAGAATCACTTACTCTGGTTTCTCAGTCTGTTTCCTAGTGCCGGTTTGAAGTGCCTGCTGTTTCACTGTAAAACCGGGTTGGAGCTTGAACCTCCCCATATATATGTATGGAGTGGAGTTTGCAAGTGAAAAGAAACTTTGTGTTCCCTTCAAGCTAGGTGAAGGACGGCTTTCACACACACTTATGTCTCAGAACTGAGCATGTGGAGAGACGTTCGTTCATCCAGCACAAAGGGAATGGGATGCAGGAGAAACACTTACTCTGGTTTCTCAGTCTGTTTCCTAAAGCCGGTTTGAAGTACCTGCCGTTTTCACTGTAAAATCGGGTTGGAGCTTTAACCTACCCATATATATGTATTGAAAGTAGTTTAAAACTGAAAAGAAACTTTGTGTTCCCTTCAAGCTAGGTGAAGGACGGCTTTCACACACACTTATCTCTCAGAACTGAGCATGTGGAGAGACGTTCGTTCATCCAGCACAAAGGGAACGGGTTGCAGGAGAAACACTTACTCTGGTTTCTGAGTCTGTTTCCTAGTGCCGATTTGAAGTGCCTGCCGTTTTCACTGTAAAACCGGCCTGGAGCTTGAACCTCCCCATATATATGTATGGAGTGGAGTTTGCAACTGAAAAGAAACTTTGTGTTCCCTTCAAGCTAGGTGAAGGACGGCTTTCACACACACTTATCTCTCAGAACTGAGCATGTGGAGAGACGTTCGTTCATCCAGCACAAATGGAACGGGTTGCAGGAGAAACACTTACTCTGGTTTCTCAGTCTGTTTCCTAGTGCCGGTTTGAAGTGCCTGCCGTTTTCACTGTAAAACCGGCCTGGAGATTGAACCTCCCTATATATATGTATGGGGTGGAGTTTGCAAGTGAAAAGAAACTTTGTGTTCCCTTCAAGCTAGGTGAAGGACGGCTTTCACACACACTTATCTCTCAGAACTGAGCATGTGGAGAGACGTTCGTTCATCCAGCACAAAGGGAACGGGTTGCAGGAGAATCACTTACTCTGGTTTCTCAGTCTGTTTCCTAGTGCCGGTTTGAAGTGCCTGCCATTTTCACTGTAAAACCGGCCTGGAGTTTGAACCTCCCCATATATATGTATGGAGTGGAGCTTGCAACTGAAAAGAAACTTTGTGTTCCCTTCAAGCTAGGTGAAGGACGGCTTTCACACACACTTATCTCTCAGAACTGAGCATGTGGAGAGACGTTCGTTCATCCAGCACAAAGGGAATGGGATGCAGGAGAAACACTTACTCTGGTTTCTCAGTCTGTTTCCTAGTGCCGGTTTGAAGTGCCTGCCGTTTTCACTGTAAAACCGGGTTGGAGCTTGAACCTCCCCATATATATGTATGGAGAGGAGTTTGCAAGTGAAAAGAAACTTTGTGTTCCCTTCAAGCTAGGTGAAGTACGGCTTTCACACACACTTATCTCTCAGAACTGAGCATGTGGAGAGACGTTCGTTCATCCAGCACAAAGGGAACGGGTTGCAGGAGAAACACTTACTCTGGTTTCTCAGTCTGTTTCCTAGTGCCAGTTTGAAGTGCCTGCCATTTTCACTGTAAAACCGGCCTGGAGTTTGAACCTCCCCATATATATGTATGGAGTGGAGCTTGCAACTGAAAAGAAACTTTGTGTTCCCTTCAAGCTAGGTGAAGGACGGCTTTCACACACACTTATCTCTCAGAACTGAGCATGTGGAGAGACGTTCGTTCATCCAGCACAAAGGGAATGGGATGCAGTAGAAACACTTACTCTGGTTTCTCAGTCTGTTTCCTAGTGCCGGTTTGAAGTGCCTGCCGTTTTCACTGTAAAACCGGGTTGCAGCTTGAACCTCCCCATATATATGTATGGAGTGGATTTTGCAAGTGAAAAGAAACTTTGTGTTCCCTTCAAGCTAGGTGAAGGACGGCTTTCACACACACTTATCTCTCAGAACTGAGCATGTGGAGAGACGTTCGTTCATCCAGCACAAAGGGAACGGGTTGCTCGAGAAACACTTACTCTGGTTTCTCAGTCTGTTTCCTAGTGCCGGTTTGAAGTGCCTGCCATTTTCACTGTAAAACCGGCCTGGAGTTTGAACCTCCCCATATATATGTATGGAGTGGAGTTTGCAACTGAAAAGAAACTTTGTGTTCCCTTCAAGCTAGGTGAAGGACAGCTTTCACACACACTTATCTCTCAGAACTGAGCATGTGGAGAGACGTTCGTTCATCCAGCACAAAGGGAATGGGATGCAGGAGAAACACTTACTCTGGTTTCTCAGTCTGTTTCCTAAAGCCGGTTTAAAGTGCCTGCCGTTTTCACTGTAAAACCGGCCTGGAGCTTTAACCTACCCATATGTATATATGGAAAGTAGTTTACAACTTAAAAGAAACTTTGTGTTCCCTTCAAGCTAGGTGAAGGACGGCTTTCACACACACTTATCTCTCAGAACTGAGCATGTGGAGAGACGTTCGTTCATCCAGCACAAAGGGAACGGGTTGCAGGAGAAACACTTACTCTGGTTTCTCAGTCTGTTTCCTAGTGCCGGTTTGAAGTGCCTGCCGTTTTCACTGTAAAACCGGCCTGGAGCTTGAACCTCCCTATATATATGTATGGGGTGGAGTTTGCAACTGAAAAGAAACTTTGTGTTCCCTTCAATCTAGGTGAAGGACGGCTTTCACACACACTTATCTCTCAGAACTGAGCATGTGGAGAGACGTTCGTTCATCCAGCACAAAGGGAACGGGTTGCAGGAGAATCACTTACTCTGGTTTCTCAGTCTGTTTCCTAGTGCCGGTTTGAAGTGCCTGCTGTTTCACTGTAAAACCGGGTTGGAGCTTGAACCTCCCCATATATATGTATGGAGTGGAGTTTGCAAGTGAAAAGAAACTTTGTGTTCCCTTCAAGCTAGGTGAAGGACGGCTTTCACACACACTTATCTCTCAGAACTGAGCATGTGGAGAGACGTTCGTTCATCCAGCACAAAGGGAATGGGATGCAGGAGAAACACTTACTCTGGTTTCTCAGTCTGTTCCTAATGCCGGTTTGAAGTGCCTGCCGTTTTCACTGTAAAATCGGGTTGGAGCTTTAACCTACCCATATATATGTATTGAAAGTAGTTTAAAACTGAAAAGAAACTTTGTGTTCCCTTCAAGCTAGGTGAAGGACGGCTTTCACACACACTTATCTCTCAGAACTGAGCATGTGGAGAGACGTTCGTTCATCCAGCACAAAGGGAATGGGATGCAGGAGAAACACTTACTCTGGTTTCTCAGTCTGTTCCTAATGCCGGTTTGAAGTGCCTGCCGTTTTCACTGTAAAATCGGGTTGGAGCTTTAACCTACCCATATATATGTATTGAAAGTAGTTTAAAACTGAAAAGAAACTTTGTGTTCCCTTCAAGCTAGGTGAAGACGGCTTTCACACACACTTATCTCTCAGAACTGAGCATGTGGAGAGACGTTCGTTCATCCAGCACAAAGGGAACGGGTTGCAGGAGAAACACTTACTCTGGTTTCTCAGTCTGTTTCCTAGTGCCGGTTTGAAGTGCCTGCCGTTTTCACTGTAAAACCGGGTTGGAGCTTGAACCTCCCCATATATATGTATGGAGTGGAGTTTGCAAGTGAAAAGAAACTTTGTGTTCCCTTCAAGCTAGGTGAAGGACGGCTTTCACACACACTTATCTCTCAGAACTGAGCATGTGGAGAGACGTTCGTTCATCCAGCACAAATGGAACGGGTTGCAGGAGAAACACTTACTCTGGTTTCTCAGTCTGTTTCCTAGTGCCGGTTTGAAGTGCCTGCCGTTTTCACTGTAAAACCGGGTTGGAGCTTGAACCTCCCCATATATATGTATGGAGTGGAGTTTGCAAGTGAAAAGAAACTTTGTGTTCCCTTCAAGCTAGGTGAAGGACGGCTTTCACACACACTTATCTCTCAGAACTGAGCATGTGGAGAGACGTTCGTTCATCCAGCACAAAGGGAACGGGTTGCACGAGTAACACTTACTCTGGTTTCTCAGTCTGTTTCCTAGTGCCGGTTTGAAGTGCCTGCCGTTTTCACTGTAAAACCGGCCTGGAGCTTGAACCTCCCCATAGATATGCATGGAGTGGAGTTTGCAAGTGAAAAGAAACTTTGTGTTCCCTTCAAGCTAGGTGAAGGACGGCTTTCACACACACTTATGTCTCAGAACTGAGCATGTGGAGACACGTTCGTTCATCCAGCACAAAGGGAATGGGATGCAGGAGAAACACTTACTCTGGTTTCTCAGTCTGTTTCCTAAAGCCGGTTTGAAGTGCCTGCCGTTTTCACTGTAAAATCGGGTTGGAGCTTTAACCTACCCATATATATGTATTGAAAGTAGTTTAAAACTGAAAAGAAACTTTGTGTTCCCTTCAAGCTAGGTGAAGGACGGCTTTCACACACACTTATCTCTCAGAACTGAGCATGTGGAGAGACGTTCGTTCATCCAGCACAAAGGGAACGGGTTGCAGGAGAAACACTTACTCTGGTTTCTGAGTCTGTTTCCTAGTGCCGATTTGAAGTGCCTGCCGTTTTCACTGTAAAATCGGATTGGAGCTTGAACCTCCCCATATATATGTATGCAGTGGAGTTTGCAACTGAAAAGAAACTTTGTGTTCCCTTCAAGCTAGGTGAAGGACGGCTTTCACACACACTTATCTCTCAGAACTGAGCATGTGGAGAGACGTTCGTTCATCCAGCACAAAGGGAACGGGTTGCAGGAGAATCACTTACTCTGGTTTCTCAGTCTGTTTCCTAGTGCCGGTTTGAAGTGCCTGCTGTTTCACTGTAAAACCGGGTTGGAGCTTGAACCTCCCCATATATATGTATGGAGTGGAGTTTGCAAGTGAAAAGAAACTTTGTGTTCCCTTCAAGCTAGGTGAAGGACGGCTTTCACACACACTTATGTCTCAGAACTGAGCATGTGGAGAGACGTTCGTTCATCCAGCACAAAGGGAATGGGATGCAGGAGAAACACTTACTCTGGTTTCTCAGTCTGTTTCCTAAAGCCGGTTTGAAGTACCTGCCGTTTTCACTGTAAAATCGGGTTGGAGCTTTAACCTACCCATATATATGTATTGAAAGTAGTTTAAAACTGAAAAGAAACTTTGTGTTCCCTTCAAGCTAGGTGAAGGACGGCTTTCACACACACTTATCTCTCAGAACTGAGCATGTGGAGAGACGTTCGTTCATCCAGCACAAAGGGAACGGGTTGCAGGAGAAACACTTACTCTGGTTTCTGAGTCTGTTTCCTAGTGCCGATTTGAAGTGCCTGCCGTTTTCACTGTAAAACCGGCCTGGAGCTTGAACCTCCCCATATATATGTATGGAGTGGAGTTTGCAACTGAAAAGAAACTTTGTGTTCCCTTCAAGCTAGGTGAAGGACGGCTTTCACACACACTTATCTCTCAGAACTGAGCATGTGGAGAGACGTTCGTTCATCCAGCACAAATGGAACGGGTTGCAGGAGAAACACTTACTCTGGTTTCTCAGTCTGTTTCCTAGTGCCGGTTTGAAGTGCCTGCCGTTTTCACTGTAAAACCGGCCTGGAGATTGAACCTCCCTATATATATGTATGGGGTGGAGTTTGCAAGTGAAAAGAAACTTTGTGTTCCCTTCAAGCTAGGTGAAGGACGGCTTTCACACACACTTATCTCTCAGAACTGAGCATGTGGAGAGACGTTCGTTCATCCAGCACAAAGGGAACGGGTTGCAGGAGAATCACTTACTCTGGTTTCTCAGTCTGTTTCCTAGTGCCGGTTTGAAGTGCCTGCCATTTTCACTGTAAAACCGGCCTGGAGTTTGAACCTCCCCATATATATGTATGGAGTGGAGCTTGCAACTGAAAAGAAACTTTGTGTTCCCTTCAAGCTAGGTGAAGGACGGCTTTCACACACACTTATCTCTCAGAACTGAGCATGTGGAGAGACGTTCGTTCATCCAGCACAAAGGGAATGGGATGCAGGAGAAACACTTACTCTGGTTTCTCAGTCTGTTTCCTAGTGCCGGTTTGAAGTGCCTGCCGTTTTCACTGTAAAACCGGGTTGGAGCTTGAACCTCCCCATATATATGTATGGAGAGGAGTTTGCAAGTGAAAAGAAACTTTGTGTTCCCTTCAAGCTAGGTGAAGTACGGCTTTCACACACACTTATCTCTCAGAACTGAGCATGTGGAGAGACGTTCGTTCATCCAGCACAAAGGGAACGGGTTGCAGGAGAAACACTTACTCTGGTTTCTCAGTCTGTTTCCTAGTGCCAGTTTGAAGTGCCTGCCATTTTCACTGTAAAACCGGCCTGGAGTTTGAACCTCCCCATATATATGTATGGAGTGGAGCTTGCAACTGAAAAGAAACTTTGTGTTCCCTTCAAGCTAGGTGAAGGACGGCTTTCACACACACTTATCTCTCAGAACTGAGCATGTGGAGAGACGTTCGTTCATCCAGCACAAAGGGAATGGGATGCAGTAGAAACACTTACTCTGGTTTCTCAGTCTGTTTCCTAGTGCCGGTTTGAAGTGCCTGCCGTTTTCACTGTAAAACCGGGTTGCAGCTTGAACCTCCCCATATATATGTATGGAGTGGATTTTGCAAGTGAAAAGAAACTTTGTGTTCCCTTCAAGCTAGGTGAAGGACGGCTTTCACACACACTTATCTCTCAGAACTGAGCATGTGGAGAGACGTTCGTTCATCCAGCACAAAGGGAACGGGTTGCTCGAGAAACACTTACTCTGGTTTCTCAGTCTGTTTCCTAGTGCCGGTTTGAAGTGCCTGCCATTTTCACTGTAAAACCGGCCTGGAGTTTGAACCTCCCCATATATATGTATGGAGTGGAGTTTGCAACTGAAAACAAACTTTGTGTTCCCTTCAAGCTAGGTGAAGGACAGCTTTCACACACACTTATCTCTCAGAACTGAGCATGTGGAGAGACGTTCGTTCATCCAGCACAAAGGGAATGGGATGCAGGAGAAACACTTACTCTGGTTTCTCAGTCTGTTTCCTAAAGCCGGTTTAAAGTGCCTGCCGTTTTCACTGTAAAACCGGCCTGGAGCTTTAACCTACCCATATGTATATATGGAAAGTAGTTTACAACTTAAAAGAAACATTGTGTTCCCTTCAAGCTAGGTGAAGGACGGCTTTCACACACACTTATCTCTCAGAACTGAGCATGTGGAGAGACGTTCGTTCATCCAGCACAAAGGGAACGGGTTGCAGGAGAAACACTTACTCTGGTTTCTCAGTCTGTTTCCTAGTGCCGGTTTGAAGTGCCTGCCGTTTTCACTGTAAAACCGGCCTGGAGCTTGAACCTCCCTATATATATATATGGAGTGGAGTTTGCAACTGAAAAGAAACTTTGTGTTCCCTTCAAGCTAGGTGAAGGACGGCTTTCACACACACTTATCTCTCAGAACTGAGCATGTGGAGAGACGTTCGTTCATCCAGCACAAAGGGAATGGGATGCAGGAGAAACACTTACTCTGGTTTCTCAGTCTGTTTCCTAGTGCCGGTTTGAAGTGCCTGCCGTTTTCACTGTAAAATCGGATTGGAGCTTGAACCTCCCCATATATATGTATGGAGTGGAGTTTGCAACTGAAAAGAAACTTTGTGTTCCCTTCAAGCTAGGTGAAGGACGGCTTTCACACACACTTATCTCTCAGAACTGAGCATGTGGAGAGACGTTCGTTCATCCAGCACAAATGGAACGGGTTGCAGGAGAAACACTTACTCTGGTTTCTCAGTCTGTTTCCTAGTGCCGGTTTGAAGTGCCTGCCGTTTTCACTGTAAAACCGGCCTGGAGATTGAACCTCCCTATATATATGTATGGAGTGGAGTTTGCAACTGAAAAGAAACTTTGTGTTCCCTTCAAGCTAGGTGAAGGACGGCTTTCACACACACTTATCTCTCAGAACTGAGCATGTGGAGAGACGTTCGTTCATCCAGCACAAAGGGAACGGGTTGCAGGAGAATCACTTACTCTGGTTTCTCAGTCTGTTTCCTAGTGCCGGTTTGAAGTGCCTGCCGTTTTCACTGTAAAACCGGCCTGGAGCTTGAACCTCCCCATATATATGTATGGAGTGGAGTTTGCAAGTGAAAAGAAACTTTGTGTTCCCTTCAAGCTAGGTGAAGGACGTCTTTCACACACACTTATGTCTCAGAACTGAGCATGTGGAGAGACGTTCGTTCATCCAGCACAAAGGGAATGGGATGCACGAGAAACACTTACTCTGGTTTCTCAGTCTGTTTCCTAAAGCCGGTTTGAAGTACCTGCCGTTTTCACTGTAAAATCGGGTTGGAGCTTTAACCTACCCATATATATGTATTGAAAGTAGTTTAAAACTGAAAAGAAACTTTGTGTTCCCTTCAAGCTAGGTGAAGGACGGCTTTCACACACACTTATCTCTCAGAACTGAGCATGTGGAGAGACGTTCGTTCATCCAGCACAAAGGGAACGGGTTGCAGGAGAAACACTTACTCTGGTTTCTGAGTCTGTTTCCTAGTGCCGATTTGAAGTGCCTGCCGTTTTCACTGTAAAACCGGCCTGGAGCTTGAACCTCCCCATATATATGTATGGAGTGGAGTTTGCAACTGAAAAGAAACTTTGTGTTCCCTTCAAGCTAGGTGAAGGACGGCTTTCACACACACTTATCTCTCAGAACTGAGCATGTGGAGAGACGTTCGTTCATCCAGCACAAATGGAACGGGTTGCAGGAGAAACACTTACTCTGGTTTCTCAGTCTGTTTCCTAGTGCCGGTTTGAAGTGCCTGCCGTTTTCACTGTAAAACCGGCCTGGAGATTGAACCTCCCTATATATATGTATGGGGTGGAGTTTGCAAGTGAAAAGAAACTTTGTGTTCCCTTCAAGCTAGGTGAAGGACGGCTTTCACACACACTTATCTCTCAGAACTGAGCATGTGGAGAGACGTTCGTTCATCCAGCACAAAGGGAACGGGTTGCAGGAGAATCACTTACTCTGGTTTCTCAGTCTGTTTCCTAGTGCCGGTTTGAAGTGCCTGCCATTTTCACTGTAAAACCGGCCTGGAGTTTGAACCTGCCCATATATATGTATGGAGTGGAGCTTGCAACTGAAAAGAAACTTTGTGTTCCCTTCAAGCTAGGTGAAGGACGGCTTTCACACACACTTATCTCTCAGAACTGAGCATGTGGAGAGACGTTCGTTCATCCAGCACAAAGGGAATGGGATGCAGGAGAAACACTTACTCTGGTTTCTCAGTCTGTTTCCTAGTGCCGGTTTGAAGTGCCTGCCGTTTTCACTGTAAAACCGGGTTGCAGCTTGAACCTCCCCATATATATGTATGGAGTGGATTTTGCAAGTGAAAAGAAACTTTGTGTTCCCTTCAAGCTAGGTGAAGGACGGCTTTCACACACACTTATCTCTCAGAACTGAGCATGTGGAGAGACGTTCGTT
The DNA here is from genome assembly GCF_048564905.1 of Vicugna pacos. Classification (NCBI taxonomy): domain Eukaryota; kingdom Metazoa; phylum Chordata; class Mammalia; order Artiodactyla; family Camelidae; genus Vicugna; species Vicugna pacos. Next base: position 4,457,383 of record NW_027328742.1, read on the forward strand.
CATCCAGCACAAAGGGAACGGGTTGCAGAAGAAACACTTACTCTGGTTTCTCAGTCTGTTTCCTATTCCCGGTTTGAATGGCCTGCCGTTTTCACTGTAAAACCGGCCTGGAGCTTGAACCTCCCCATAGATATGTATGGAGTGGAGTTTGCAAGTGAAAAGAAACTTTGTGTTCCCTTCAAGCTAGGTGAAGGACGGCTTTCACACACACTTATCTCTCAGAACTGAGCATGTGGAGAGACGTTCGTTCATCCAGCACAAAGGGAACGGGTTGCACGGGAAACACTTACTCTGGTTTCTCAGTCTGTTTCCTTGTGCCGGTTTGAAGTGCCTGCCGTTTTCACTGTAAAACCGGCCTGGAGCTTGAACCTCCCCATAGATATGCATGGAGTGGAGTTTGCAAGTGAAAAGAAACTTTGTGTTCCCTTCAAGCTAGGTGAAGGACGGCTTTCACACACACTTATCTCTCAGAACTGAGCATGTGGAGAGACGTTCGTTCATCCAGCACAAAGGGAATGGGATGCAGGAGAAACACTTACTCTGGTTTCTCAGTCTGTTTCCTAGTGCCGGTTTGAATGGCCTGCCGTTTTCACTGTAAAACCGGGTTGGAGGTTGAACCTCCCCATATATATGTATGGAGTGGAGTTTGCAAGTGAAAAGAAACTTTGTGTTCCCTTCAAGCTAGGTGAAGGACGGCTTTCACACACACTTATCTCTCAGAACTGAGCATGTGGAGAGACGTTCGTTCATCCAGCACAAAGGGAACGGGTTGCACGAGAAACACTTACTCTGGTTTCTCAGTCTGTTTCCTAGTGCCGGTTTGAAGTGCCTGCCGTTTTCACTGTAAAACCGGCCTGGAGCTTGAACCTCCCCATAGATATGCATGGAGTGGAGTTTGCAAGTGAAAAGAAACTTTGTGTTCCCTTCAAGCTAGGTGAAGGACGGCTTTCACACACACTTATCTCTCAGAACTGAGCATGTGGAGAGACGTTCGTTCATCCAGCACAAAGGGAATGGGATGCAGGAGAAACACTTACTCTGGTTTCTCAGTCTGTTTCCTAAAGCCGGTTTGAAGTGCCTGCCGTTTTCACCGTAAAATCGGGTTGGAGCTTTAACCTACCCATATATATGTATTGAAAGTAGTTTAAAACTGAAAAGAAACTTTGTGTTCCCTTCAAGCTAGGTGAAGGACGGCTTTCACACACACTTATCTCTCAGAACTGAGCATGTGGAGAGACGTTCGTTCATCCAGCACAAAGGGAACGGGTTGCAGGAGAAACACTTACTCTGGTTTCTGAGTCTGTTTCCTAGTGCCGGTTTGAAGTGCCTGCCGTTTTCACTGTAAAACCGGGTTGGAGCTTGAACCTCCCCATATATATGTATGGAGTGGAGTTTGCAACTGAAAAGAAACTTTGTGTTCCCTTCAAGCTAGGTGAAGGACTGCTTTCACACACACTTATCTCTCAGAACTGAGCATGTGGAGAGACGTTCGTTCATCCAGCACATAGGGAACGGGTTGCAGGAGAAACACTTACTCTGGTTTCTCAGTCTGTTTCCTAGTGCCGGTTTGAAGTGCCTGCCATTTTCACTGTAAAACCGGCCTGGAGTTTGAACCTCCCCATATATATGTATGGAGTGGAGCTTGCAACTGAAAAGAAACTTTGTGTTCCCTTCAAGCTAGGTGAAGGACGGCTTTCACACACACTTATCTCTCAGAACTGAGCATGTGGAGAGACGTTCGTTCATCCAGCACAAAGGGAATGGGATGCAGTAGAAACACTTACTCTGGTTTCTCAGTCTGCTTCCTAGTGCCGGTTTGAAGTGCCTGCCGTTTTCACTGTAAAACCGGGTTGCAGCTTGAACCTCCCCATATATATGTATGGAGTGGATTTTGCAAGTGAAAAGAAACTTTGTGTTCCCTTCAAGCTAGGTGAAGGACGGCTTTCACACACACTTATCTCTCAGAACTGAGCATGTGGAGAGACGTTCGTTCATCCAGCACAAAGGGAACGGGTTGCAGGAGAAACACTTACTCTGGTTTCTCAGTCTGTTTCCTAGTGCCGGTTTGAAGTGCCTGCCATTTTCACTGTAAAACCGGCCTGGAGTTTGAACCTCCCCATATATATGTATGGAGTGGAGTTTGCAACTGAAAAGAAACTTTGTGTTCCCTTCAAGCTAGGTGAAGGACAGCTTTCACACACACTTATCTCTCAGAACTGAGCATGTGGAGAGACGTTCGTTCATCCAGCACAAAGGGAATGGGATGCAGGAGAAACACTTACTCTGGTTTCTCAGTCTGTTTCCTAAAGCCGGTTTAAAGTGCCTGCCGTTTTCACTGTAAAACCGGCCTGGAGCTTTAACCTACCCATATGTATATATGGAAAGTAGTTTACAACTTAAAAGAAACTTTGTGTTCCCTTCAAGCTAGGTGAAGGACGGCTTTCACACACACTTATCTCTCAGAACTGAGCATGTGGAGAGACGTTCGTTCATCCAGCACAAAGGGAACGGGTTGCAGGAGAAACACTTACTCTGGTTTCTCAGTCTGTTTCCTAGTGCCGGTTTGAAGTGCCTGCCGTTTTCACTGTAAAACCGGCCTGGAGCTTGAACCTCCCTATATATATATATGGAGTGGAGTTTGCAACTGAAAAGAAACTTTGTGTTCCCTTCAAGCTAGGTGAAGGACGGCTTTCACACACACTTATCTCTCAGAACTGAGCATGTGGAGAGACGTTCGTTCATCCAGCACAAAGGGAATGGGATGCAGGAGAAACACTTACTCTGGTTTCTCAGTCTGTTTCCTAGTGCCGGTTTGAAGTGCCTGCCGTTTTCACTGTAAAACCGGGTTGGAACTTGAACCTCCCCATAGATATGTATGGAGTGGATTTTGCAAGTGAAAAGAAACTTTGTGTTCCCTTCAAGCTAGGTGAAGGACGGCTTTCACACACACTTATCTCTCAGAACTGAGCATGTGGAGAGACGTTCGTTCATCCAGCACAAATGGAAGGGGTTGCAGGAGAAACACTTATTCTGGTTTCTCAGTCTGTTTCCTAGTGCCGGTTTGAAGTGCCTGCCGTTTTCACTGTAAAACCGGCCTGGAGCTTGAACCTCCCTATATATATGTATGGAGTGGAGTTTGCAAGTGAAAAGAAACTTTGTGTTCCCTTCAAGCTAGGTGAAGGACGGCTTTCACACACACTTATCTCTCAGAACTGAGCATGTGGAGAGACGTTCGTTCATCCAGCACAAAGGGAACGGGTTGCAGGAGAATCACTTACTCTGGTCTCTCAGTCTGTTTCCTAGTGCCGGTTTGAAGTGCCTGCTGTTTCACTGTAAAACCGGGTTGGAGCTTGAACCTCCCCATATATATGTATGGAGTGGAGTTTGCAAGTGAAAAGAAACTTTGTGTTCCCTTCAAGCTAGGTGAAGGACGGCTTTCACACACACTTATCTCTCAGAACTGAGCATGTGGAGAGACGTTCGTTCATCCAGCACAAAGGGAACGGGTTGCAGAAGAAACACTTACTCTGGTTTCTCAGTCTGTTTCCTAGTGCCGGTTTGAATGGCCTGCCGTTTTCACTGTAAAACCGGGTTGCAGCTTGAACCTCCCCATATATATGTATGGAGTGGAGTTTGCAAGTGAAAAGAAACTTTGTGTTCCCTTCAAGCTAGGTGAAGGACGGCTTTCACACACACTTATCTCTCAGAACTGAGCATGTGGAGAGACGTTCGTTCATCCAGCACAAAGGGAACGGGTTGCACGAGAAACACTTACTCTGGTTTCTCAGTCTGTTTCCTAGTGCCGGTTTGAAGTGCCTGCCGTTTTCACTGTAAAACCGGCCTGGAGCTTGAACCTCCCCATAGATATGCATGGAGTGGAGTTTGCAAGTGAAAAGAAACTTTGGGTTCCCTTCAAGCTAGGTGAAGGACGGCTTTCACACACACTTATCTCTCAGAACTGGGCATGTGGAGAGACGTTCGTTCATCCAGCACAAATGGAATGGGATGCAGGAGAAACACTTACTCTGGTTTCTCAGTCTGTTTCCTAGTGCCGGTTTGAATGGCCTGCCGTTTTCACTGTAAAACCGGGTTGGAGCTTGAACCTCCCCATATATATGTATGGAGTGGAGTTTGCAAGTGAAAAGAAACTTTGTGTTCCCTTCAAGCTAGGTGAAGGACGGCTTTCACACACACTTATCTCTCAGAACTGAGCATGTGGAGAGACGTTCGTTCATCCAGCACAAAGGGAACGGGTTGCACGAGAAACACTTACTCTGGTTTCTCAGTCTGTTTCCTAGTGCCGGTTTGAAGTGCCTGCCGTTTTCACTGTAAAACCGGCCTGGAGCTTGAACCTCCCCATAGATATGCATGGAGTGGACTTTGCAAGTGAAAAGAAACTTTGTGTTCCCTTCAAGCTAGGTGAAGGACGGCTTTCACACACACTTATCTCTCAGAACTGAGCATGTGGAGAGACGTTCGTTCATCCAGCACAAAGGGAATGGGATGCAGGAGAAACACTTACTCTGGTTTCTCAGGCTGTTTCCTAAAGCCGGTTTGAAGTGCCTGCCGTTTTCACTGTAAAATCGGGTTGGAGCTTTAACCTACCCATATATATGTATTGAAAGTAGTTTAAAACTGAAAAGAAACTTTGTGTTCCCTTCAAGCTAGGTGAAGGACGGCTTTCACACACACTTATCTCTCAGAACTGAGCATGTGGAGAGACGTTCGTTCATCCAGCACAAAGGGAACGGGTTGCAGGAGAAACACTTACTCTGGTTTCTGAGTCTGTTTCCTAGTGCCGGTGTGAAGTGCCTGCCGTTTTCACTGTAAAACCGGGTTGGAGCTTGAACCTCCCCATATATATGTATGGAGTGGAGTTTGCAACTGAAAAGAAACTTTGTGTTCCCTTCAAGCTAGGTGAAGGACGGCTTTCACACACACTTATCTCTCAGAACTGAGCATGTGGAGAGACGTTCGTTCATCCAGCACAAATGGAACGGGTTGCAGGAGAAACACTTACTCTGGTTTCTCAGTCTGTTTCCTAGTGCCGGTTTGAAGTGCCTGCCGTTTTCACTGTAAAACCGGCCTGGAGCTTGAACCTCCCTATATATATGTATGGAGTGGAGTTTGCAACTGAAAAGAAACTTTGTGTTCCCTTCAAGCTAGGTGAAGGACGGCTTTCACACACACTTATCTCTCAGAACTGAGCATGTGGAGAGACGTTCGTTCATCCAGCACAAAGGGAACGGGTTGCAGGAGAATCACTTACTCTGGTTTCTCAGTCTGCTTCCTAGTGCCGGTTTGAAGTGCCTGCTGTTTCACTGTAAAACCGGGTTGGAGCTTGAACCTCCCCATATATATGTATGGAGTGGAGTTTGCAAGTGAAAAGAAACTTTGTGTTCCCTTCAAGCTAGGTGAAGGACGGCTTTCACACACACTTATCTCTCAGAACTGAGCATGTGGAGAGACGTTCGTTCATCCAGCACAAAGGGAACGGGTTGCAGGAGAAACACTTACTCTGGTTTCTCAGTCTGTTTCCTAGTGCCGGTTTGAATTGCCTGCCGTTTTCACTGTAAAACCGGGTTGGAGCTTGAACGTCCCTATATATATGTATGGAGTGGAGTTTGCAAGTGAAAAGAAACTTTGTGTTCCCTTCAAGCTAGGTGAAGGACGGCTTTCACACACACTTATCTCTCAGAACTGAGCATGTGGAGAGACGTTCGTTCATCCAGCACAAAGGGAACGGGTTGCAGGAGAAACACTTACTCTGGTTTCTGAGTCTGTTTCCTAGTGCCGGTTTGAAGTGCCTGCCGTTTTCACTGTAAAACCGGGTTGGAGCTTGAACCTCCCCATATATATGTATGGAGTGGAGTTTGCAAGTGAAAAGAAACTTTGTGTTCCCTTCAAGCTAGGTGAAGGACGGCTTTCACACACACTTATCTCTCAGAACTGAGCATGTGGAGAGACGTTCGTTCATCCAGCACAAATGGAACGGGTTGCAGGAGAAACACTTACTCTGGTTTCTCAGTCTGTTTCCTAGTGCCGGTTTGAAGTGCCTGCCGTTTTCACTGTAAAACCGGCCTGGAGCTTGAACCTCCCTATATATATGTATGGAGTGGAGTTTGCAACTGAAAAGAAACTTTGTGTTCCCTTCAAGCTAGGTGAAGGACGGCTTTCACACACACTTATCTCTCAGAACTGAGCATGTGGAGAGACGTTCGTTCATCCAGCACAAAGGGAACGGGTTGCAGGAGAATCACGTACTCTGGTTTCTCAGTCTGTTTCCTAGTGCCGGTTTGAAGTGCCTGCTGTTTCACTGTAAAACCGGGTTGGAGCTTGAACCTCCCCATATATATGTATGGAGTGGAGTTTGCAAGTGAAAAGAAACTTTGTGTTCCCTTCAAGCTAGGTGAAGGACGGCTTTCACACACACTTATCTCTCAGAACTGAGCATGTGGAGAGACGTTCGTTCATCCAGCACAAAGGGAACGGGTTGCAGAAGAAACACTTACTCTGGTTTCTCAGTCTGTTTCCCAGTGCCGGTTTGAATGGCCTGCCGTTTTCACTGTAAAACCGGGTTGCAGCTTGAACCTCCCCATATATATGTATGGAGTGGAGTTTGCAAGTGAAAAGAAACTTTGTGTTCCCTTCAAGCTAGGTGAAGGACGGCTTTCACACACACTTATCTCTCAGAACTGAGCATGTGGAGAGACGTTCGTTCATCCAGCACAAAGGGAACGGGTTGCACGAGAAACACTTACTCTGGTTTCTCAGTCTGTTTCCTAGTGCCGGTTTGAAGTGCCTGCCGTTTTCACTGTAAAACCGGCCTGGAGCTTGAACCTCCCCATATATATGTATGGAGTGGAGTTTGCAACTGAAAAGAAACTTTGTGTTCCCTTCAAGCTAGGTGAAGGACGGCTTTCACACACACTTATCTCTCAGAACTGAGCATGTGGAGAGACGTTCGTTCATCCAGCACAAATGGAATGGGATGCAGGAGAAACACTTACTCTGGTTTCTCAGTCTGTTTCCTAGTGCCGGTTTGAATGGCCTGCCGTTTTCACTGTAAAACCGGGTTGGAGCTTGAACCTCCCCATATATATGTATGGAGTGGAGTTTGCAAGTGAAAAGAAACTTTGTGTTCCCTTCAAGCTAGGTGAAGGACGGCTTTCACACACACTTATCTCTCAGAACTGAGCATGTGGAGAGACGTTCGTTCATCCAGCACAAAGGGAACGGGTTGCACGAGAAACACTTACTCTGGTTTCTCAGTCTGTTTCCTAGTGCCGGTTTGAAGTGCCTGCCGTTTTCACTGTAAAACCGGCCTGGAGCTTGAACCTCCCCATAGATATGCATGGAGTGGACTTTGCAAGTGAAAAGAAACTTTGTGTTCCCTTCAAGCTAGGTGAAGGACGGCTTTCACACACACTTATCTCTCAGAACTGAGCATGTGGAGAGACGTTCGTTCATCCAGCACAAAGGGAATGGGATGCAGGAGAAACACTTACTCTGGTTTCTCAGGCTGTTTCCTAAAGCCGGTTTGAAGTGCCTGCCGTTTTCACTGTAAAATCGGGTTGGAGCTTTAACCTACCCATATATATGTATTGAAAGTAGTTTAAAACTGAAAAGAAACTTTGTGTTCCCTTCAAGCTAGGTGAAGGACGGCTTTCACACACACTTATCTCTCAGAACTGAGCATGTGGAGAGACGTTCGTTCATCCAGCACAAAGGGAACGGGTTGCAGGAGAATCACTTACTCTGGTTTCTCAGTCTGCTTCCTAGTGCCGGTTTGAAGTGCCTGCTGTTTCACTGTAAAACCGGGTTGGAGCTTGAACCTCCCCATATATATGTATGGAGTGGAGTTTGCAAGTGAAAAGAAACTTTGTGTTCCCTTCAAGCTAGGTGAAGGACGGCTATCACACACACTTATCTCTCAGAACTGAGCATGTGGAGAGACGTTCGTTCATCCAGCACATAGGGAACGGGTTGCAGGAGAAACACTTACTCTGGTTTCTCAGTCTGTTTCCTAGTGCCGGTTTGAAGTGCCTGCCGTTTTCACTGTAAAACCGGGTTGGAGCTTGAACCTCCCCATATATATGTATGGAGAGGAGTTTGCAAGTGAAAAGAAACTTTGTGTTCCCTTCAAGCTAGGTGAAGTACGGCTTTCACACACACTTATCTCTCAGAACTGAGCATGTGGAGAGACGTTCGTTCATCCAGCACAAAGGGAACGGGTTGCAGGAGAAACACTTACTCTGGTTTCTCAGTCTGTTTCCTAGTGCCGGTTTGAAGTGCCTGCCATTTTCACTGTAAAACCGGCCTGGAGTTTGAACCTCCCCATATATATGTATGGAGTGGAGTTTGCAACTGAAAAGAAACTTTGTGTTCCCTTCAAGCTAGGTGAAGGACGGCTTTCACACACACTTATCTCTCAGAACTGAGCATGTGGAGAGACGTTCGTTCATCCAGCACAAAGGGAATGGGATGCAGGAGACACACTTACTCTGGTTTCTCAGTCTGTTTCCTAGTGCCGGTTTGAAGTGCCTGCCGTTTTCACTGTAAAACCGGGTTGCAGCTTGAACCTCCCCATATATATGTATGGAGTGGTTTTTGCAAGTGAAAAGAAACTTTGTGTTCCCTTCAAGCTAGGTGAAGGACGGCTTTCACACACACTTATCTCTCAGAACTGAGCATGTGGAGAGACGTTCGTTCATCCAGCACAAAGGGAACGGGTTGCACGAGAAACACTTACTCTGGTTTCTCAGTCTGTTTCCTAGTGCCGGTTTGAAGTGCCTGCCGTTTTCACTGTAAAACCGGCCTGGAGCTTGAACCTCCCTATATATATGTATGGAGTGGAGTTTGCAACTGAAAAGAAACTTTGTGTTCCCTTCAAGCTAGGTGAAGGACGGCTTTCACACACACTTATCTCTCAGAACTGAGCATGTGGAGAGACGTTCGTTCATCCAGCACATAGGGAACGGGTTGCAGGAGAAACACTTACTCTGGTTTCTCAGTCTGTTTCCTAGTGCCGGTTTGAAGTGCCTGCCGTTTTCACTGTAAAACCGGCCTGGAGCTTGAACCTCCCTATATATATGTATGGAGTGGAGTTTGCAACTGAAAAGAAACTTTGTGTTCCCTTCAAGCTAGGTGAAGGACGGCTTTCACACACACTTATCTCTCAGAACTGAGCATGTGGAGAGACGTTCGTTCATCCAGCACAAAGGGAACGGGTTGCAGGAGAATCACTTACTCTGGTTTCTCAGTCTGTTTCCTAGTGCCGGTTTGAAGTGCCTGCTCTTTCACTGTAAAACCGGGTTGGAGCTTGAACCTCCCCATATATATGTATGGAGTGGAGTTTGCAAGTGAAAAGAAACTTTGTGTTCCCTTCAAGCTAGGTGAAGGACGGCTTTCACACACACTTATCTCTCAGAACTGAGCATGTGGAGAGACGTTCGTTCATCCAGCACAAAGGGAACGGGTTGCAGAAGAAACACTTACTCTGGTTTCTCAGTCTGTTTCCTAGTGCCGGTTTGAATGGCCTGCCGTTTTCACTGTAAAACCGGGTTGCAGCTTGAACCTCCCCATATATATGTATGGAGTGGAGTTTGCAAGTGAAAAGAAACTTTGTGTTCCCTTCAAGCTAGGTGAAGGACGGCTTTCACACACACTTATCTCTCAGAACTGAGCATGTGGAGAGACGTTCGTTCATCCAGCACAAAGGGAACGGGTTGCACGAGAAACACTTACTCTGGTTTCTCAGTCTGTTTCCTAGTGCCGGTTTGAAGTGCCTGCCGTTTTCACTGTAAAACCGGCCTGGAGCTTGAACCTCCCCATATATATGTATGGAGTGGAGTTTGCAACTGAAAAGAAACTTTGTGTTCCCTTCAAGCTAGGTGAAGGACGGCTTTCACACACACTTATCTCTCAGAACTGAGCATGTGGAGAGACGTTCGTTCATCCAGCACAAATGGAATGGGATGCAGGAGAAACACTTACTCTGGTTTCTCAGTCTGTTTCCTAGTGCCGGTTTGAATGGCCTGCCGTTTTCACTGTAAAACCGGTTTGGAGCTTGAACCTCCCCATATATATGTATGGAGTGGAGTTTGCAAGTGAAAAGAAACTTTGTGTTCCCTTCAAGCTAGGTGAAGGACGGCTTTCACACACACTTATCTCTCAGAACTGAGCATGTGGAGAGACGTTCGTTCATCCAGCACAAAGGGAACGGGTTGCACGAGAAACACTTACTCTGGTTTCTCAGTCTGTTTCCTAGTGCCGGTTTGAAGTGCCTGCCGTTTTCACTGTAAAACCGGCCTGGAGCTTGAACCTCCCCATAGATATGCATGGAGTGGACTTTGCAAGTGAAAAGAAACTTTGTGTTCCCTTCAAGCTAGGTGAAGGACGGCTTTCACACACACTTATCTCTCAGAACTGAGCATGTGGAGAGACGTTCGTTCATCCAGCACAAAGGGAATGGGATGCAGGAGAAACACTTACTCTGGTTTCTCAGGCTGTTTCCTAAAGCCGGTTTGAAGTGCCTGCCGTTTTCACTGTAAAATCGGGTTGGAGCTTTAACCTACCCATATATATGTATTGAAAGTAGTTTAAAACTGAAAAGAAACTTTGTGTTCCCTTCAAGCTAGGTGAAGGACGGCTTTCACACACACTTATCTCTCAGAACTGAGCATGTGGAGAGACGTTCGTTCATCCAGCACAAAGGGAACGGGTTGCAGGAGAAACACTTACTCTGGTTTCTGAGTCTGTTTCCTAGTGCCGGTGTGAAGTGCCTGCCGTTTTCACTGTAAAACCGGGTTGGAGCTTGAACCTCCCCATATATATGTATGGAGTGGAGTTTGCAACTGAAAAGAAACTTTGTGTTCCCTTCAAGCTAGGTGAAGGACGGCTTTCACACACACTTATCTCTCAGAACTGAGCATGTGGAGAGACGTTCGTTCATCCAGCACAAAGGGAACGGGTTGCAGGAGAATCACTAACTCTGGTTTCTCAGTCTGCTTCCTAGTGCCGGTTTGAAGTGCCTGCTGTTTCACTGTAAAACCGGGTTGGAGCTTGAACCTCCCCATATATATGTATGGAGTGGAGTTTGCAAGTGAAAAGAAACTTTGTGTTCCCTTCAAGCTAGGTGAAGGACGGCTTTCACACACACTTATCTCTCAGAACTGAGCATGTGGAGAGACGTTCGTTCATCCAGCACAAAGGGAACGGGTTGCAGGGGAAACACTTACTCTGGTTTCTCAGTCTGTTTCCTAGTGCCGGTTTGAAGTGCCTGCCGTTTTCACTGTAAAACCGGGTTGGAGCTTGAACCTCCCCATATATATGTATGGAGTGGAGTTTGCAAGTGAAAAGAAACTTTGTGTTCCCTTCAAGCTAGGTGAAGGACGGCTTTCACACACACTTATCTCTCAGAACTGAGCATGTGGAGAGACGTTCGTTCATCCAGCACATAGGGAACGGGTTGCAGGAGAAACACTTACTCTGGTTTCTCAGTCTGTTTCCTAGTGCCGGTTTGAAGTGCCTGCCGTTTTCACTGTAAAACCGGGTTGGAGCTTGAACCTCCCCATATATATGTATGGAGAGGAGTTTGCAAGTGAAAAGAAACTTTGTGTTCCCTTCAAGCTAGGTGAAGTACGGCTTTCACACACACTTATCTCTCAGAACTGAGCATGTGGAGAGACGTTCGTTCATCCAGCACAAAGGGAACGGGTTGCAGGAGAAACACTTACTCTGGTTTCTCAGTCTGTTTCCTAGTGCCGGTTTGAAGTGCCTGCCATTTTCACTGTAAAACCGGCCTGGAGTTTGAACCTCCCCATATATATGTATGGAGTGGAGTTTGCAACTGAAAAGAAACTTTGTGTTCCCTTCAAGCTAGGTGAAGGACGGCTTTCACACACACTTATCTCTCAGAACTGAGCATGTGGAGAGACGTTCGTTCATCCAGCACAAAGGGAATGGGATGCAGGAGACACACTTACTCTGGTTTCTCAGTCTGTTTCCTAGTGCCGGTTTGAAGTGCCTGCCGTTTTCACTGTAAAACCGGGTTGGAGCTTGAACCTCCCCATATATATGTATGGAGTGGAGTTTGCAAGTGAAAAGAAACTTTGTGTTCCCTTCAAGCTAGGTGAAGGACGGCTTTCACACACACTTATCTCTCAGAACTGAGCATGTGGAGAGACGTTCGTTCATCCAGCACAAAGGGAACGGGTTGCACGAGAAACACTTACTCTGGTTTCTCAGTCTGTTTCCTAGTGCCGGTTTGAAGTGCCTGCCGTTTTCACTGTAAAACCGGCCTGGAGCTTGAACCTCCCCATATATATGTATGGAGTGGAGTTTGCAACTGAAAAGAAACTTTGTGTTCCCTTCAAGCTAGGTGAAGGACGGCTTTCACACACACTTATCTCTCAGAACTGAGCATGTGGAGAGACGTTCGTTCATCCAGCACAAATGGAATGGGATGCAGGAGAAACACTTACTCTGGTTTCTCAGTCTGTTTCCTAGTGCCGGTTTGAATGGCCTGCCGTTTTCACTGTAAAACCGGGTTGGAGCTTGAACCTCCCCATATATATGTATGGAGTGGAGTTTGCAAGTGAAAAGAAACTTTGTGTTCCCTTCAAGCTAGGTGAAGGACGGCTTTCACACACACTTATCTCTCAGAACTGAGCATGTGGAGAGACGTTCGTTCATCCAGCACAAAGGGAACGGGTTGCACGAGAAACACTTACTCTGGTTTCTCAGTCTGTTTCCTAGTGCCGGTTTGAAGTGCCTGCCGTTTTCACTGTAAAACCGGCCTGGAGCTTGAACCTCCCCATAGATATGCATGGAGTGGACTTTGCAAGTGAAAAGAAACTTTGTGTTCCCTTCAAGCTAGGTGAAGGACGGCTTTCACACACACTTATCTCTCAGAACTGAGCATGTGGAGAGACGTTCGTTCATCCAGCACAAAGGGAATGGGATGCAGGAGAAACACTTACTCTGGTTTCTCAGGCTGTTTCCTAAAGCCGGTTTGAAGTGCCTGCCGTTTTCACTGTAAAATCGGGTTGGAGCTTTAACCTACCCATATATATGTATTGAAAGTAGTTTAAAACTGAAAAGAAACTTTGTGTTCCCTTCAAGCTAGGTGAAGGACGGCTTTCACACACACTTATCTCTCAGAACTGAGCATGTGGAGAGACGTTCGTTCATCCAGCACAAAGGGAACGGGTTGCAGGAGAAACACTTACTCTGGTTTCTGAGTCTGTTTCCTAGTGCCGGTGTGAAGTGCCTGCCGTTTTCACTGTAAAACCGGGTTGGAGCTTGAACCTCCCCATATATATGTATGGAGTGGAGTTTGCAACTGAAAAGAAACTTTGTGTTCCCTTCAAGTTAGGTGAAGGACGGCTTTCACACACACTTATCTCTCAGAACTGAGCATGTGGAGAGACGTTCGTTCATCCAGCACAAAGGGAACGGGTTGCAGGAGAATCACTTACTCTGGTTTCTCAGTCTGCTTCCTAGTGCCGGTTTGAAGTGCCTGCTGTTTCACTGTAAAACCGGGTTGGAGCTTGAACCTCCCCATATATATGTATGGAGTGGAGTTTGCAAGTGAAAAGAAACTTTGTGTTCCCTTCAAGCTAGGTGAAGGACGGCTTTCACACACACTTATCTCTCAGAACTGAGCATGTGGAGAGACGTTCGTTCATCCAGCACAAAGGGAACGGGTTGCAGGGGAAACACTTACTCTGGTTTCTCAGTCTGTTTCCTAGTGCCGGTTTGAAGTGCCTGCCGTTTTCACTGTAAAACCGGGTTGGAGCTTGAACCTCCCCATATATATGTATGGAGTGGAGTTTGCAAGTGAAAAGAAACTTTGTGTTCCCTTCAAGCTAGGTGAAGGACGGCTTTCACACACACTTATCTCTCAGAACTGAGCATGTGGAGAGACGTTCGTTCATCCAGCACAAAGGGAACGGGTTGCAGGAGAAACACTTACTCTGGTTTCTCAGTCTGTTTCCTAGTACCGGTTTGAAGTGCCTGCCGTTTTCACTGTAAAACCGGGTTGGAGCTTGAACCTCCCCATATATATGTATGGAGTGGAGTTTGCAAGTGAAAAGAAACTTTGTGTTCCCTTCAAGCTAGGTGAAGGACGGCTTTCACACACACTTATCTCTCAGAACTGAGCATGTGGAGAGACGTTCGTTCATCCAGCACAAAGGGAATGGGATGCAGGAGAAACACTTACTCTGGTTTCTCAGTCTGTTTCCTAAAGCCGGTTTAAAGTGCCTGCCGTTTTCACTGTAAAACCGGCCTGGAGCTTTAACCTACCCATATGTATATATGGAAAGTAGTTTACAACTTAAAAGAAACTTTGTGTTCCCTTCAAGCTAGGTGAAGGACGGCTTTCACACACACTTATCTCTCAGAACTGAGCATGTGGAGAGACGTTCGTTCATCCAGCACAAAGGGAACGGGTTGCAGGAGAAACACTTACTCTGGTTTCTCAGTCTGTTTCCTAGTGCCGGTTTGAAGTGCCTGCCGTTTTCACTGTAAAACCGGCCTGGAGCTTGAACCTCCCTATATATATATATGGAGTGGAGTTTGCAACTGAAAAGAAACTTTGTGTTCCCTTCAAGCTAGGTGAAGGACGGCTTTCACACACACTTATCTCTCAGAACTGAGCATGTGGAGAGACGTTCGTTCATCCAGCACAAAGGGAATGGGATGCAGGAGAAACACTTACTCTGGTTTCTCAGTCTGTTTCCTAGTGCCGGTTTGAAGTGCCTGCCGTTTTCACTGTAAAACCGGGTTGGAACTTGAACCTCCCCATAGATATGTATGGAGTGGATTTTGCAAGTGAAAAGAAACTTTGTGTTCCCTTCAAGCTAGGTGAAGGACGGCTTTCACACACACTTATCTCTCAGAACTGAGCATGTGGAGAGACGTTCGTTCATCCAGCACAAATGGAAGGGGTTGCAGGAGAAACACTTATTCTGGTTTCTCAGTCTGTTTCCTAGTGCCGGTTTGAAGTGCCTGCCGTTTTCACTGTAAAACCGGCCTGGAGCTTGAACCTCCCTATATATATGTATGGAGTGGAGTTTGCAAGTGAAAAGAAACTTTGTGTTCCCTTCAAGCTAGGTGAAGGACGGCTTTCACACACACTTATCTCTCAGAACTGAGCATGTGGAGAGACGTTCGTTCATCCAGCACAAAGGGAACGGGTTGCAGGAGAATCACTTACTCTGGTCTCTCAGTCTGTTTCCTAGTGCCGGTTTGAAGTGCCTGCTGTTTCACTGTAAAACCGGGTTGGAGCTTGAACCTCCCCATATATATGTATGGAGTGGAGTTTGCAAGTGAAAAGAAACTTTGTGTTCCCTTCAAGCTAGGTGAAGGACGGCTTTCACACACACTTATCTCTCAGAACTGAGCATGTGGAGAGACGTTCGTTCATCCAGCACAAAGGGAACGGGTTGCAGAAGAAACACTTACTCTGGTTTCTCAGTCTGTTTCCTAGTGCCGGTTTGAATGGCCTGCCGTTTTCACTGTAAAACCGGGTTGCAGCTTGAACCTCCCCATATATATGTATGGAGTGGAGTTTGCAAGTGAAAAGAAACTTTGTGTTCCCTTCAAGCTAGGTGAAGGACGGCTTTCACACACACTTATCTCTCAGAACTGAGCATGTGGAGAGACGTTCGTTCATCCAGCACAAAGGGAACGGGTTGCACGAGAAACACTTACTCTGGTTTCTCAGTCTGTTTCCTAGTGCCGGTTTGAAGTGCCTGCCGTTTTCACTGTAAAACCGGCCTGGAGCTTGAACCTCCCCATAGATATGCATGGAGTGGAGTTTGCAAGTGAAAAGAAACTTTGTGTTCCCTTCAAGCTAGGTGAAGGACGGCTTTCACACACACTTATCTCTCAGAACTGGGCATGTGGAGAGACGTTCGTTCATCCAGCACAAATGGAATGGGATGCAGGAGAAACACTTACTCTGGTTTCTCAGTCTGTTTCCTAGTGCCGGTTTGAATGGCCTGCCGTTTTCACTGTAAAACCGGGTTGGAGCTTGAACCTCCCCATATATATGTATGGAGTGGAGTTTGCAAGTGAAAAGAAACTTTGTGTTCCCTTCAAGCTAGGTGAAGGACGGCTTTCACACACACTTATCTCTCAGAACTGAGCATGTGGAGAGACGTTCGTTCATCCAGCACAAAGGGAACGGGTTGCACGAGAAACACTTACTCTGGTTTCTCAGTCTGTTTCCTAGTGCCGGTTTGAAGTGCCTGCCGTTTTCACTGTAAAACCGGCCTGGAGCTTGAACCTCCCCATAGATATGCATGGAGTGGACTTTGCAAGTGAAAAGAAACTTTGTGTTCCCTTCAAGCTAGGTGAAGGACGGCTTTCACACACACTTATCTCTCAGAACTGAGCATGTGGAGAGACGTTCGTTCATCCAGCACAAAGGGAATGGGATGCAGGAGAAACACTTACTCTGGTTTCTCAGGCTGTTTCCTAAAGCCGGTTTGAAGTGCCTGCCGTTTTCACTGTAAAATCGGGTTGGAGCTTTAACCTACCCATATATATGTATTGAAAGTAGTTTAAAACTGAAAAGAAACTTTGTGTTCCCTTCAAGCTAGGTGAAGGACGGCTTTCACACACACTTATCTCTCAGAACTGAGCATGTGGAGAGACGTTCGTTCATCCAGCACAAAGGGAACGGGTTGCAGGAGAAACACTTACTCTGGTTTCTGAGTCTGTTTCCTAGTGCCGGTGTGAAGTGCCTGCCGTTTTCACTGTAAAACCGGGTTGGAGCTTGAACCTCCCCATATATATGTATGGAGTGGAGTTTGCAACTGAAAAGAAACTTTGTGTTCCCTTCAAGCTAGGTGAAGGACGGCTTTCACACACACTTATCTCTCAGAACTGAGCATGTGGAGAGACGTTCGTTCATCCAGCACAAAGGGAACGGGTTGCAGGAGAATCACTTACTCTGGTTTCTCAGTCTGCTTCCTAGTGCCGGTTTGAAGTGCCTGCTGTTTCACTGTAAAACCGGGTTGGAGCTTGAACCTCCCCATATATATGTATGGAGTGGAGTTTGCAAGTGAAAAGAAACTTTGTGTTCCCTTCAAGCTAGGTGAAGGACGGCTTTCACACACACTTATCTCTCAGAACTGAGCATGTGGAGAGACGTTCGTTCATCCAGCACAAAGGGAACGGGTTGCAGGAGAAACACTTACTCTGGTTTCTCAGTCTGTTTCCTAGTGCCGGTTTGAATTGCCTGCCGTTTTCACTGTAAAACCGGGTTGGAGCTTGAACGTCCCTATATATATGTATGGAGTGGAGTTTGCAAGTGAAAAGAAACTTTGTGTTCCCTTCAAGCTAGGTGAAGGACGGCTTTCACACACACTTATCTCTCAGAACTGAGCATGTGGAGAGACGTTCGTTCATCCAGCACAAAGGGAACGGGTTGCAGGAGAAACACTTACTCTGGTTTCTGAGTCTGTTTCCTAGTGCCGGTTTGAAGTGCCTGCCGTTTTCACTGTAAAACCGGGTTGGAGCTTGAACCTCCCCATATATATGTATGGAGTGGAGTTTGCAACTGAAAAGAAACTTTGTGTTCCCTTCAAGCTAGGTGAAGGACGGCTTTCACACACACTTATCTCTCAGAACTGAGCATGTGGAGAGACGTTCGTTCATCCAGCACAAATGGAACGGGTTGCAGGAGAAACACTTACTCTGGTTTCTCAGTCTGTTTCCTAGTGCCGGTTTGAAGTGCCTGCCGTTTTCACTGTAAAACCGGCCTGGAGCTTGAACCTCCCTATATATATGTATGGAGTGGAGTTTGCAACTGAAAAGAAACTTTGTGTTCCCTTCAAGCTAGGTGAAGGACGGCTTTCACACACACTTATCTCTCAGAACTGAGCATGTGGAGAGACGTTCGTTCATCCAGCACAAAGGGAACGGGTTGCAGGAGAATCACTTACTCTGGTTTCTCAGTCTGTTTCCTAGTGCCGGTTTGAAGTGCCTGCTGTTTCACTGTAAAACCGGGTTGGAGCTTGAACCTCCCCATATATATGTATGGAGTGGAGTTTGCAAGTGAAAAGAAACTTTGTGTTCCCTTCAAGCTAGGTGAAGGACGGCTTTCACACACACTTATCTCTCAGAACTGAGCATGTGGAGAGACGTTCGTTCATCCAGCACAAAGGGAACGGGTTGCAGAAGAAACACTTACTCTGGTTTCTCAGTCTGTTTCCTAGTGCCGGTTTGAATGGCCTGCCGTTTTCACTGTAAAACCGGGTTGCAGCTTGAACCTCCCCATATATATGTATGGAGTGGAGTTTGCAAGTGAAAAGAAACTTTGTGTTCCCTTCATGCTAGGTGAAGGACGGCTTTCACACACACTTATCTCTCAGAACTGAGCATGTGGAGAGACGTTCGTTCATCCAGCACAAAGGGAACGGGTTGCACGAGAAACACTTACTCTGGTTTCTCAGTCTGTTTCCTAGTGCCGGTTTGAAGTGCCTGCCGTTTTCACTGTAAAACCGGCCTGGAGCTTGAACCTCCCCATATATATGTATGGAGTGGAGTTTGCAACTGAAAAGAAACTTTGTGTTCCCTTCAAGCTAGGTGAAGGACGGCTTTCACACACACTTATCTCTCAGAACTGAGCATGTGGAGAGACGTTCGTTCATCCAGCACAAATGGAATGGGATGCAGGAGAAACACTTACTCTGGTTTCTCAGTCTGTTTCCTAGTGCCGGTTTGAATGGCCTGCCGTTTTCACTGTAAAACCGGGTTGGAGCTTGAACCTCCCCATATATATGTATGGAGTGGAGTTTGCAAGTGAAAAGAAACTTTGTGTTCCCTTCAAGCTAGGTGAAGGACGGCTTTCACACACACTTATCTCTCAGAACTGAGCATGTGGAGAGACGTTCGTTCATCCAGCACAAAGGGAACGGGTTGCACGAGAAACACTTACTCTGGTTTCTCAGTCTGTTTCCTAGTGCCGGTTTGAAGTGCCTGCCGTTTTCACTGTAAAACCGGCCTGGAGCTTGAACCTCCCCATAGATATGCATGGAGTGGACTTTGCAAGTGAAAAGAAACTTTGTGTTCCCTTCAAGCTAGGTGAAGGACGGCTTTCACACACACTTATCTCTCAGAACTGAGCATGTGGAGAGACGTTCGTTCATCCAGCACAAAGGGAATGGGATGCAGGAGAAACACTTACTCTGGTTTCTCAGGCTGTTTCCTAAAGCCGGTTTGAAGTGCCTGCCGTTTTCACTGTAAAATCGGGTTGGAGCTTTAACCTACCCATATATATGTATTGAAAGTAGTTTAAAACTGAAAAGAAACTTTGTGTTCCCTTCAAGCTAGGTGAAGGACGGCTTTCACACACACTTATCTCTCAGAACTGAGCATGTGGAGAGACGTTCGTTCATCCAGCACAAAGGGAACGGGTTGCAGGAGAAACACTTACTCTGGTTTCTGAGTCTGTTTCCTAGTGCCGGTGTGAAGTGCCTGCCGTTTTCACTGTAAAACCGGGTTGGAGCTTGAACCTCCCCATATATATGTATGGAGTGGAGTTTGCAACTGAAAAGAAACTTTGTGTTCCCTTCAAGCTAGGTGAAGGACGGCTTTCACACACACTTATCTCTCAGAACTGAGCATGTGGAGAGACGTTCGTTCATCCAGCACAAATGGAACGGGTTGCAGGAGAAACACTTACTCTGGTTTCTCAGTCTGTTTCCTAGTGCCGGTTTGAAGTGCCTGCCGTTTTCACTGTAAAACCGGCCTGGAGCTTGAACCTCCCTATATATATGTATGGAGTGGAGTTTGCAACTGAAAAGAAACTTTGTGTTCCCTTCAAGCTAGGTGAAGGACGGCTTTCACACACACTTATCTCTCAGAACTGAGCATGTGGAGAGACGTTCGTTCATCCAGCACAAAGGGAACGGGTTGCAGGAGAATCACTTACTCTGGTTTCTCAGTCTGCTTCCTAGTGCCGGTTTGAAGTGCCTGCTGTTTCACTGTAAAACCGGGTTGGAGCTTGAACCTCCCCATATATATGTATGGAGTGGAGTTTGCAAGTGAAAAGAAACTTTGTGTTCCCTTCAAGCTAGGTGAAGGACGGCTTTCACACACACTTATCTCTCAGAACTGAGCATGTGGAGAGACGTTCGTTCATCCAGCACAAAGGGAACGGGTTGCAGGGGAATCACTTACTCTGGTTTCTCAGTCTGTTTCCTAGTGCCGGTTTGAAGTGCCTGCCGTTTTCACTGTAAAACCGGGTTGGAGCTTGAACCTCCCCATATATATGTATGGAGTGGAGTTTGCAAGTGAAAAGAAACTTTGTGTTCCCTTCAAGCTAGGTGAAGGACGGCTTTCACACACACTTATCTCTCAGAACTGAGCATGTGGAGAGACGTTCGTTCATCCAGCACATAGGGAACGGGTTGCAGGAGAAACACTTACTCTGGTTTCTCAGTCTGTTTCCTAGTGCCGGTTTGAAGTGCCTGCCATTTTCACTGTAAAACCGGCCTGGAGTTTGAACCTCCCCATATATATGTATGGAGTGGAGTTTGCAACTGAAAAGAAACTTTGTGTTCCCTTCAAGCTAGGTGAAGGACGGCTTTCACACACACTTATCTCTCAGAACTGAGCATGTGGAGAGACGTTCGTTCATCCAGCACAAAGGGAATGGGATGCAGGAGACACACTTACTCTGGTTTCTCAGTCTGTTTCCTAGTGCCGGTTTGAAGTGCCTGCCGTTTTCACTGTAAAACCGGGTTGCAGCTTGAACCTCCCCATATATATGTATGGAGTGGATTTTGCAAGTGAAAAGAAACTTTGTGTTCCCTTCAAGCTAGGTGAAGGACGGCTTTCACACACACTTATCTCTCAGAACTGAGCATGTGGAGAGACGTTCGTTCATCCAGCACAAAGGGAACGGGTTGCAGGAGAAACACTTACTCTGGTTTCTCAGTCTGTTTCCTAGTACCGGTTTGAAGTGCCTGCCGTTTTCACTGTAAAACCGGGTTGGAGCTTGAACCTCCCCATATATATGTATGGAGTGGAGTTTGCAAGTGAAAAGAAACTTTGTGTTCCCTTCAAGCTAGGTGAAGGACGGCTTTCACACACACTTATCTCTCAGAACTGAGCATGTGGAGAGACGTTCGTTCATCCAGCACAAAGGGAACGGGTTGCAGGAGAAACACTTACTCTGGTTTCTCAGTCTGTTTCCTAGTGCCGATTTGAAGTGCCTGCCGTTTTCACTGTAAAACCGGCCTGGAGCTTGAACCTCCCTATATATATGTATGGAGTGGAGTTTGCAAGTGAAAAGAAACTTTGTGTTCCCTTCAAGCTAGGTGAAGGACGGCTTTCACACACACTTATCTCTCAGAACTGAGCATGTGGAGAGACGTTCGTTCATCCAGCACAAAGGGAACGGGTTGCAGGAGAATCACTTACTCTGGTTTCTCAGTCTGTTTCCTAGTGCCGGTTTGAAGTGCCTGCTGTTTCACTGTAAAACCGGGTTGGAGCTTGAACCTCCCCATATATATGTATGGAGTGGAGTTTGCAAGTGAAAAGAAACTTTGTGTTCCCTTCAAGCTAGGTGAAGGACTACTTTCACACACACTTATCTCTCAGAACTGAGCATGTGGAGAGACGTTCGTTCATCCAGCACAAAGGGAACGGGTTGCAGGAGAAACACTTACTCTGGTTTCTCAGTCTGTTTCCCAGTGCCGGTTTGAATTGCCTGCCGTTTTCACTGTAAAACCGGGTTGGAGCTTGAACCTCCCCATATATATGTATGGAGTGGAGTTTGCAAGTGAAAAGAAACTTTGTGTTCCCTTCAAGCTAGGTGAAGTACGGCTTTCACACACACTTATCTCTCAGAACTGAGCATGTGGAGAGACGTTCGTTCATCCAGCACAAAGGGAACGGGTTGCAGGAGAAACACTTACTCTGGTTTCTGAGTCTGTTTCCTAGTGCCGGTTTGAAGTGCCTGCCGTTTTCACTGTAAAACCGGGTTGGAGCTTGAACCTCCCCATATATATGTATGGAGTGGATTTTGCAAGTGAAAAGAAACTTTGTGTTCCCTTCAAGCTAGGTGAAGGACGGCTTTCACACACACTTATCTCTCAGAACTGAGCATGTGGAGAGACGTTCGTTCATCCAGCACAAAGGGAACGGGTTGCACGAGAAACACTTACTCTGGTTTCTCAGTCTGTTTCCTAGTGCCGGTTTGAAGTGCCTTCCGTTTTCACTGTAAAACCGGCCTGGAGCTTGAACCTCCCCATAGATATGCATGGAGTGGAGTTTGCAAGTGAAAAGAAACTTTGTGTTCCCTTCAAGCTAGGTGAAGGACGGCTTTCACACACACTTATCTCTCAGAACTGAGCATGTGGAGAGACGTTCGTTCATCCAGCACAAAGGGAATGGGATGCAGGAGAAACACTTACTCTGGTTTCTCAGTCTGTTTCCTAAAGCCGGTTTGAAGTGCCTGCCGTTTTCACTGTAAAACCGGGTTGGATCTTGAACCTCCCCATATATATGTATGGAGTGGAGTTTGCAAGTGAAAAGAAACTTTGTGTTCCCTTCAAGCTAGGTGAAGGACGGCTTTCACACACACTTATCTCTCAGAACTGAGCATGTGGAGAGACGTTCGTTCATCCAGCACAAAGGGAACGGGTTGCACGAGAAACACTTACTCTGGTTTCTCAGTCTGTTTCCTAGTGCCGGTTTGAAGTGCCTGCCGTTTTCACTGTAAAACCGGGTTGGAGCTTGAACCTCCCCATATATATGTATGGAGTGGAGTTTGCAAGTGAAAAGAAACTTTGTGTTCCCTTCAAGCTAGGTGAAGGACGGCTTTCAGACACACTTATCTCTCAGAACTGAGCATGTGGAGAGACGTTCGTTCATCCAGCACATAGGGAACGGGTTGCAGGAGAAACACTTACTCTGGTTTCTCAGTCTGTTTCCTAGTGCCGGTTTGAAGTGCCTGCCGTTTTCACTGTAAAACCGGGTTGGAGCTTGAACCTCCCCATATATATGTATGGAGTGGAGTTTGCAAGTGAAAAGAAACTTTGTGTTCCCTTCAAGCTAGGTGAAGGACGGCTTTCACACACACTTATCTCTCAGAACTGAGCATGTGGAGAGACGTTCGTTCATCCAGCACAAAGGGAACGGGTTGCACGAGAAACACTTACTCTGGTTTCTCAGTCTGTTTCCTAGTGCCGGTTTGAAGTGCCTGCCGTTTTCACTGTAAAACCGGCCTGGAGCTTGAACCTCCCCATAGATATGCATGGAGTGGAGTTTGCAAGTGAAAAGAAAATTTGTGTTCCCTTCAAGCTAGGTGAAGGACGGCTTTCAAACACACTTATCTCTCAGAACTGAGCATGTGGAGAGACGTTCGTTCATCCAGCACAAAGGGAATGGGATGCAGGAGAAACACTTACTCTGGTTTCTCAGTCTGTTTCCTAAAGCCGGTTTGAAGTGCCTGCCGTTTTCACTGTAAAATCGGGTTGGAGCTTTAACCTACCCATATATATGTATTGAAAGTAGTTTAAAACTGAAAAGAAACTTTGTGTTCCCTTCAAGCTAGGTGAAGGACGGCTTTCACACACACTTATCTCTCAGAACTGAGCATGTGGAGAGACGTTCGTTCATCCAGCACAAAGGGAACGGGTTGCAGGAGAAACACTTACTCTGGTTTCTGAGTCTGTTTCCTAGTGCCGGTTTGAAGTGCCTGCCGTTTTCACTGTAAAACCGGGTTGGAGCTTGAACCTCCCCATATATATGTATGGAGTGGAGTTTGCAACTGAAAAGAAACTTTGTGTTCCCTTCAAGCTAGGTGAAGGACGGCTTTCACACACACTTATCTCTCAGAACTGAGCATGTGTAGAGACGTTCGTTCATCCAGCACAAAGGGAACGGGTTGCACGAGAAACACTTACTCTGGTTTCTGAGTCTGTTTCCTAGTGCCGGTTTGAAGTGCCTGCCGTTTTCACTGTAAAACCGGGTTGGAGCTTGAACCTCCCCATATATATGTATGGAGTGGATTTTGCAAGTGAAAAGAAACTTTGTGTTCCCTTCAAGCTAGGTGAAGGACGGCTTTCACACACACTTATCTCTCAGAACTGAGCATGTGGAGAGACGTTCCTTCATCCAGCACAAAGGGAACGGGTTGCACGACAAACACTTACTCTGGTTTCTCAGTCTGTTTCCTAGTGCCGGTTTGAAGTGCCTTCCGTTTTCACTGTAAAACCGGCCTGGAGCTTGAACCTCCCCATAGATATGCATGGAGTGGAGTTTGCAAGTGAAAAGAAACTTTGTGTTCCCTTCAAGCTAGGTGAAGGACGGCTTTCACACACACTTATCTCTCAGAACTGAGCATGTGGAGAGACGTTCGTTCATCCAGCACAAAGGGAATGGGATGCAGGAGAAACACTTACTCTGGTTTCTCAGTCTGTTTCCTAAAGCCGGTTTGAAGTGCCTGCCGTTTTCACTGTAAAACCGGGTTGGATCTTGAACCTCCCCATATATATGTATGGAGTGGAGTTTGCAAGTGAAAAGAAACTTTGTGTTCCCTTCAAGCTAGGTGAAGGACGGCTTTCACACACACTTATCTCTCAGAACTGAGCATGTGGAGAGACGTTCGTTCATCCAGCACAAAGGGAACGGGTTGCACGAGAAACACTTACTCTGGTTTCTCAGTCTGTTTCCTAGTGCCGGTTTGAAGTGCCTGCCGTTTTCACTGTAAAACCGGGTTGGAGCTTGAACCTCCCCATATATATGTATGGAGTGGAGTTTGCAAGTGAAAAGAAACTTTGTGTTCCCTTCAAGCTAGGTGAAGGACGGCTTTCACACACACTTATCTCTCAGAACTGAGCATGTGGAGAGACGTTCGTTCATCCAGCACATAGGGAACGGGTTGCAGGAGAAACACTTACTCTGGTTTCTCAGTCTGTTTCCTAGTGCCGGTTTGAAGTGCCTGCCGTTTTCACTGTAAAACCGGCCTGGAGCTTGAACCTCCCCATATATATGTATGGAGTGGAGTTTGCAACTGAAAAGAAACTTTGTGTTCCCTTCAAGCTAGGTGAAGGACGGCTTTCACACACACTTATCTCTCAGAACTGAGCATGTGGAGAGACGTTCGTTCATCCAGCACAAAGGGAACGGGTTGCACGAGAAACACTTACTCTGGTTTCTCAGTCTGTTTCCTAGTGCCGGTTTGAAGTGCCTGCCGTTTTCACTGTAAAACCGGCCTGGAGCTTGAACCTCCCCATAGATATGCATGGAGTGGAGTTTGCAAGTGAAAAGAAAATTTGTGTTCCCTTCAAGCTAGGTGAAGGACGGCTTTCACACACACTTATCTCTCAGAACTGAGCATGTGGAGAGACGTTCGTTCATCCAGCACAAAGGGAATGGGATGCAGGAGAAACACTTACTCTGGTTTCTCAGTCTGTTTCCTAAAGCCGGTTTGAAGTGCCTGCCGTTTTCACTGTAAAATCGGGTTGGAGCTTTAACCTACCCATATATATGTATTGAAAGTAGTTTAAAACTGAAAAGAAACTTTGTGTTCCCTTCAAGCTAGGTGAAGGACGGCTTTCACACACACTTATCTCTCAGAACTGAGCATGTGGAGAGACGTTCGTTCATCCAGCACAAAGGGAACGGGTTGCAGGAGAAACACTTACTCTGGTTTCTGAGTCTGTTTCCTAGTGCCGGTTTGAAGTGCCTGCCGTTTTCACTGTAAAACCGGGTTGGAGCTTGAACCTCCCCATATATATGTATGGAGTGGAGTTTGCAACTGAAAAGAAACTTTCTGTTCCCTTCAAGCTAGGTGAAGGACGGCTTTCACACACACTTATCTCTCAGAACTGAGCATGTGGAGAGACGTTCGTTCATCCAGCACAAATGGAACGGGTTGCAGGAGAAACACTTACTCTGGTTTCTCAGTCTGTTTCCTAGTGCCGGTTTGAAGTGCCTGCCGTTTTCACTGTAAAACCGGCCTGGAGCTTGAACCTCCCTATATATATATATGGAGTGGAGTTTGCAAGTGAAAAGAAACTTTGTGTTCCCTTCAAGCTAGGTGAAGGACGGCTTTCACACACACTTATCTCTCAGAACTGAGCATGTGGAGAGACGTTCGTTCATCCAGCACAAAGGGAACGGGTTGCAGGAGAATCACTTACTCTGGTTTCTCAGTCTGTTTCCTAGTGCCGGTTTGAAGTGCCTGCTGTTTCACTGTAAAACCGGGTTGGAGCTTGAACCTCCCCATATATATGTATGGAGTGGAGTTTGCAAGTGAAAAGAAACTTTGTGTTCCCTTCAAGCTAGGTGAAGGACGGCTTTCACACACACTTATCTCTCAGAACTGAGCATGTGGAGAGACGTTCGTTCATCCAGCACAAAGGGAACGGGTTGCAGGAGAAACACTTACTCTGGTTTCTCAGTCTGTTTCCTAGTACCGGTTTGAATTGCCTGCCGTTTTCACTGTAAAACCGGGTTGGAGCTTGAACGTCCCCATATATATGTATGGAGTGCAGTTTGCAAGTGAAAAGAAACTTTGTGTTCCCTTCAAGCTAGGTGAAGGACGGCTTTCACACACACTTATCTCTCAGAACTGAGCATGTGGAGAGACGTTCGTTCATCCAGCACAAAGGGAACGGGTTGCAGGAGAAACACTTACTCTGGTTTCTCAGTCTGTTTCCTAGTGCCGGTTTGAAGTGCCTGCCGTTTTCACTGTAAAACCGGCCTGGAGCTTGAACCTCCCCATAGATATGCATGGAGTGGAGTTTGCAACTGAAAAGAAACTTTGTGTTCCCTTCAAGCTAGGTGAAGGACGGCTTTCACACACACTTATCTCTCAGAACTGAGCATGTGGAGAGACGTTCGTTCATCCAGCACAAAGGGAATGGGATGCAGGAGAAACACTTACTCTGGTTTCTCAGTCTGTTTCCTAAAGCCGGTTTGAAGTGCCTGCCGTTTTCACTGTAAAACCGGCCTGGAGCTTTAACCTACCCATATATATATATGGAAAGTAGTTTACAACTGAAAAGAAACTTTGTGTTCCCTTCAAGCTAGGTGAAGGACGGCTTTCACACACACTTATCTCTCAGAACTGAGCATGTGGAGAGACGTTCGTTCATCCAGCACAAAGGGAACGGGTTGCAGGAGAAACACTTACTCTGGTTTCTCAGTCTGTTTCCTAGTGCCGGTTTGAAGTGCCTGCCGTTTTCACTGTAAAACCGGCCTGGAGCTTGAACCTCCCTATATATATATATGGAGTGGAGTTTGCAACTGAAAAGAAACTTTGTGTTCCCTTCAAGCTAGGTGAAGGACGGCTTTCACACACACTTATCTCTCAGAACTGAGCATGTGGAGAGACGTTCGTTCATCCAGCACAAAGGGAACGGGTTGCAGGAGAATCACTTACTCTGGTTTCTCAGTCTGTTTCCTAGTGCCGGTTTGAAGTGCCTGCTGTTTCACTGTAAAACCGGGTTGGAGCTTGAACCTCCCCATATAAATGTATGGAGTGGAGTTTGCAAGTGAAAAGAAACTTTGTGTTCCCTTCAAGCTAGGTGAAGGACGGCTTTCACACACACTTATCTCTCAGAACTGAGCATGTGGAGAGACGTTCGTTCATCCAGCACAAAGGGAACGGGTTGCAGGAGAAACACTTACTCTGGTTTCTCAGTCTGTTTCCTAGTGCCGGTTTGAATTGCCTGCCGTTTTCACTGTAAAACCGGGTTGGAGCTTGAACGTCCCCATATATATGTATGGAGTGGAGTTTGCAAGTGAAAAGAAACTTTGTGTTCCCTTCAAGCTAGGTGAAGGACGGCTTTCACACACACTTATCTCTCAGAACTGAGCATGTGGAGAGACGTTCGTTCATCCAGCACATAGGGAACGGGTTGCAGGAGAAACACTTACTCTGGTTTCTCAGTCTGTTTCCTAGTGCCGGTTTGAAGTGCCTGCCGTTTTCACTGTAAAACCGTCCTGGAGCTTGAACCTCCCCATAGATATGCATGGAGTGGAGTTTGCAACTGAAAAGAAACTTTGTGTTCCCTTCAAGCTAGGTGAAGGACGGCTTTCACACACACTTATCTCTCAGAACTGAGCATGTGGAGAGACGTTCGTTCATCCAGCACAAAGGGAATGGGATGCAGGAGAAACACTTACTCTGGTTTCTCAGTCTGTTTCCTAAAGCCGGTTTGAAGTGCCTGCCGTTTTCACTGTAAAACCGGCCTGGAGCTTTAACCTACCCATATATATATATGGAAAGTAGTTTACAACTGAAAAGAAACTTTGTGTTCCCTTCAAGCTAGGTGAAGGACGGCTTTCACACACACTTATCTCTCAGAACTGAGCATGTGGAGAGACGTTCGTTCATCCAGCACAAAGGGAACGGGTTGCAGGAGAAACACTTACTCTGGTTTCTCAGTCTGTTTCCTAGTGCCGGTTTCAAGTGCCTGCCGTTTTCACTGTAAAACCGGGTTGCAGCTTGAACCTCCCCATATATATGTATGGAGTGGAGTTTGCAAGTGAAAAGAAACTTTGTGTTCCCTTCAAGCTAGGTGAAGGACGGCTTTCACACACACTTATCTCTCAGAACTGAGCATGTGGAGAGACGTTCGTTCATCCAGCACATAGGGAACGGGTTACAGGAGAAACACTTACTCTGGTTTCTCAGTCTGTTTCCTAGTGCCGGTTTCAAGTGCCTGCCGTTTTCACTGTAAAACCGGGTTGGAGCTTGAACCTCCCCATATATATGTATGGAGTGGAGTTTGCAAGTGAAAAGAAACTTTGTGTTCCCTTCAAGCTAGGTGAAGGACGGCTTTCACACACACTTATCTCTCAGAACTGAGCATGTGGAGAGACGTTCGTTCATCCAGCACAAAGGGAACGGGTTGCAGGAGAAACACTTACTCTGGTTTCTCAGTCTGTTTCCTAGTGCCGGTTTGAAGTGCCTGCCATTTTCACTGTAAAACCGGCCTGGAGTTTGAACCTCCCCATATATATGTATGGAGTGGAGTTTGCAACTGAAAAGAAACTTTGTGTTCCCTTCAAGCTAGGTGAAGGACGGCTTTCACACACACTTATCTCTCAGAAATGAGCATGTGGAGAGACGTTCGTTCATCCAGCACAAAGGGAATGGGATGCAGGAGAAACACTTACTCTGGTTTCTCAGTCTGTTTCCTAGTGCCGGTTTGAAGTGCCTGCCGTTTTCACAGTAAAACCGGCCTGGAGCTTGAACCTCCCCATACATATGTATGGAGTGGAGTTTGCAAGTGAAAACAAACTTTGTGTTCCCTTCAAGCTAGGTGAAGGACGGCTTTCACACACACTTATCTCTCAGAACTGAGCATGTGGAGAGACGTTCGTTCATCCAGCACAAAGGGAACGGGTTGCAGGAGAAACACTTACTCTGGTTTCTCAGTCTGTTTCCTAGTGCCGGTTTGAAGTGCCTGCCATTTTCACTGTAAAACCGGCCTGGAGTTTGAACCTCCCCATATATATGTATGGAGTGGAGTTTGCAACTGAAAAGAAACTTTGTGTTCCCTTCAAGCTAGGTGAAGGACGGCTTTCACACACACTTATCTCTCAGAACTGAGCATGTGGAGAGACGTTCGTTCATCCAGCACAAAGGGAATGGGATGCAGGAGAAACACTTACTCTGGTTTCTAAGTCTGTTCCTAATGCCGGTTTGAAGTGCCTGGGTTTTCACTGTAAAATCGGGTTGGAGCTTTAACCTACCCATATATATGTATGGAAAGTAGTTTACAACTGAAAAGAAACTTTGTGTTCCCTTCAAGCTAGGTGAAGGACGGCTTTCACACACACTTATCTCTCAGAACTGAGCATGTGGAGAGACGTTCGTTCATCCAGCACAAAGGGAACGGGTTGCAGGAGAAACACTTACTCTGGTTTCTCAGTCTGTTTCCTAGTACCGGTTTGAAGTGCCTGCCGTTTTCACTGTAAAACCGGGTTGGAGCTTGAACCTCCCCATATATATGTATGGAGTGGAGTTTGCAAGTGAAAAGAAACTTTGTGTTCCCTTCAAGCTAGGTGAAGGACGGCTTTCACACACACTTATCTCTCAGAACTGAGCATGTGGAGAGACTTTCGTTCATCCAGCACAAATGGAACGGGTTGCAGGAGAAACACTTACTCTGGTTTCTCAGTCTGTTTCCTAGTGCCGGTTTGAAGTGCCTGCCTTTTTCACTGTAAAACCGGCCTGGAGCTTGAACCTCCCTATATATATGTATGGAGTGGAGTTTGCAAGTGAAAAGAAACTTTGTGTTCCCTTCAAGCTAGGTGAAGTACGGCTTTCACACACACTTATCTCTCAGAACTGAGCATGTGGAGAGAGGTTCGTTCATCCAGCACAAAGGGAACGGGTTGCAGGAGAAACACTTACTCTGGTTTCTCAGTCTGTTTCCTAGTGCCGGTTTGAAGTGCCTGCCATTTTCACTGTAAAACCGGCCTGGAGTTTGAACATCCCCATATATATGTATGGAGTGGAGATTGCAGCTGAAAAGAAACTTTGTGTTCCCTTCAAGCTAGGTGAAGGACGGCTTTCACACACACTTATCTCTCAGAACTGAGCATGTGGAGAGACGTTCGTTCATCCAGCACAAAGGGAATGGGATGCAGGAGAAACACTTACTCTGGTTTCTCAGTCTGTTTCCTAGTGCCGGTTTGAAGTGCCTGCCGTTTTCACTGTAAAACTGGGTTGCAGCTTGAACCTCCCCATATATATGTATGGAGTGGATTTTGCAAGTGAAAAGAAACTTTGTGTTCCCTTCAAGCTAGGTGAAGGACGGCTTTCACACACACTTATCTCTCAGAACTGAGCATGTGGAGAGACGTTCGTTCATCCAGCACAAAGGGAACGGGTTGCAGGAGAAACACTTACTCTGGTTTCTCAGTCTGTTTCCTAGTGCCGGTTTGAAGTGCCTGCCGTTTTCACAGTAAAACCGGCCTGGAGCTTGAACCTCCCCATACATATGTATGGAGTGGAGTTTGCAAGTGAAAACAAACTTTGTGTTCCCTTCAAGCTAGGTGAAGGACGGCTTTCACACACACTTATCTCTCAGAACTGAGCATGTGGAGAGACGTTCGTTCATCCAGCACAAAGGGAACGGGTTGCAGGAGAAACACTTACTCTGGTTTCTCAGTCTGTTTCCTAGTGCCGGTTTGAAGTGCCTGCCATTTTCACTGTAAAACCGGCCTGGAGTTTGAACCTCCCCATATATATGTATGGAGTGGAGTTTGCAACTGAAAAGAAACTTTGTGTTCCCTTCAAGCTAGGTGAAGGACGGCTTTCACACACACTTATCTCTCAGAACTGAGCATGTGGAGAGACGTTCGTTCATCCAGCACAAAGGGAATGGGATGCAGGAGAAACACTTACTCTGGTTTCTAAGTCTGTTCCTAATGCCGGTTTGAAGTGCCTGGGTTTTCACTGTAAAATCGGGTTGGAGCTTTAACCTACCCATATATATGTATGGAAAGTAGTTTACAACTGAAAAGAAACTTTGTGTTCCCTTCAAGCTAGGTGAAGGACGGCTTTCACACACACTTATCTCTCAGAACTGAGCATGTGGAGAGACGTTCGTTCATCCAGCACAAAGGGAACGGGTTGCAGGAGAAACACTTACTCTGGTTTCTCAGTCTGTTTCCTAGTACCGGTTTGAAGTGCCTGCCGTTTTCACTGTAAAACCGGGTTGGAGCTTGAACCTCCCCATATATATGTATGGAGTGGAGTTTGCAAGTGAAAAGAAACTTTGTGTTCCCTTCAAGCTAGGTGAAGGACGGCTTTCACACACACTTATCTCTCAGAACTGAGCATGTGGAGAGACTTTCGTTCATCCAGCACAAATGGAACGGGTTGCAGGAGAAACACTTACTCTGGTTTCTCAGTCTGTTTCCTAGTGCCGGTTTGAAGTGCCTGCCTTTTTCACTGTAAAACCGGCCTGGAGCTTGAACCTCCCTATATATATGTATGGAGTGGAGTTTGCAAGTGAAAAGAAACTTTGTGTTCCCTTCAAGCTAGGTGAAGTACGGCTTTCACACACACTTATCTCTCAGAACTGAGCATGTGGAGAGAGGTTCGTTCATCCAGCACAAAGGGAACGGGTTGCAGGAGAAACACTTACTCTGGTTTCTCAGTCTGTTTCCTAGTGCCGGTTTGAAGTGCCTGCCATTTTCACTGTAAAACCGGCCTGGAGTTTGAACATCCCCATATATATGTATGGAGTGGAGATTGCAGCTGAAAAGAAACTTTGTGTTCCCTTCAAGCTAGGTGAAGGACGGCTTTCACACACACTTATCTCTCAGAACTGAGCATGTGGAGAGACGTTCGTTCATCCAGCACAAAGGGAATGGGATGCAGGAGAAACACTTACTCTGGTTTCTCAGTCTGTTTCCTAGTGCCGGTTTGAAGTGCCTGCCGTTTTCACTGTAAAACTGGGTTGCAGCTTGAACCTCCCCATATATATGTATGGAGTGGATTTTGCAAGTGAAAAGAAACTTTGTGTTCCCTTCAAGCTAGGTGAAGGACGGCTTTCACACACACTTATCTCTCAGAACTGAGCATGTGGAGAGACGTTCGTTCATCCAGCACAAAGGGAACGGGTTGCAGGAGAAACACTTACTCTGGTTTCTCAGTCTGTTTCCTAGTGCCGGTTTGAAGTGCCTTCCGTTTTCACTGTAAAACCGGCCTGGAGCTTGAACCTCCCCATAGATATGCATGGAGTGGAGTTTGCAAGTGAAAAGAAACTTTGTGTTCCCTTCAAGCTAGGTGAAGGACGGCTTTCACACACACTTATCTCTCAGAACTGAGCATGTGGAGAGACGTTCGTTCATCCAGCACAAAGGGAATGGGATGCAGGAGAAACACTTACTCTGGTTTCTCAGTCTGTTTCCTAAAGCCGGTTTGAAGTGCCTGCCGTTTTCACTGTAAAACCGGGTTGGATCTTGAACCTCCCCATATATATGTATGGAGTGGAGTTTGCAAGTGAAAAGAAACTTTGTGTTCCCTTCAAGCTAGGTGAAGGACGGCTTTCACACACACTTATCTCTCAGAACTGAGCATGTGGAGAGACGTTCGTTCATCCAGCACAAAGGGAACGGGTTGCAGGAGAAACACTTACTCTGGTTTCTCAGTCTGTTTCCTAGTGCCGGTTTGAAGTGCCTGCCGTTTTCACTGTAAAACCGGGTTGGAGCTTGAACCTCCCCATATATATGTATGGAGTGGAGTTTCAAGTGAAAAGAAACTTTGTGTTCCCTTCAAGCTAGGTGAAGGACGGCTTTCACACACACTTATCTCTCAGAACTGAGCATGTGGAGAGACGTTCGTTCATCCAGCACATAGGGAACGGGTTGCAGGAGAAACACTTACTCTGGTTTCTCAGTCTGTTTCCTAGTGCCGGTTTGAAGTGCCTGCCGTTTTCACTGTAAAACCGGGTTGGAGCTTGAACCTCCCCATATATATGTATGGAGTGGAGTTTGCAAGTGAAAAGAAACTTTGTGTTCCCTTCAAGCTAGGTGAAGTACGGCTTTCACACACACTTATCTCTCAGAACTGAGCATGTGGAGAGACGTTGGTTCATCCAGCACAAAGGGAACGGGTTGCAGGAGAAACACTTACTCTGGTTTCTCAGTCTGTTTCCTAGTGCCGGTTTGAAGTGCCTGCCATTTTCACTGTAAAACCGGCCTGGAGTTTGAACCTCCCCATATATATGTATGGAGTGGAGTTTGCAACTGAAAAGAAACTTTGTGTTCCATTCAAGCTAGGTGAAGGACGGCTTTCACACACACTTATCTCTCAGAACTGAGCATGTGGAGAGACGTTCGTTCATCCAGCACAAAGGGAATGGGATGCAGGAGAAACACTTAATCTGGTTTCTCAGTCTGTTTCCTAGTGCCGGTTTGAAGTGCCTGCCGTTTTCACTGTAAAACCGGGTTGCAGCTTGAACCTCCCCATATATATGTATGGAGTGGATTTTGCAAGGGAAAAGAAACTTTGTGTTCCCTTCAAGTTAGGTGAAGGACGGCTTTCACACACACTTATCTCTCAGAACTGAGCATGTGGAGAGACGTTCGTTCATCCAGCACAAAGGGAACGGGTTGCACGAGAAACACTTACTCTGGTTTCTCAGTCTGTTTCCTAGTGCCGGTTTGAAGTGCCTGCCATTTTCACTGTAAAACCGGGTTGGAGCTTGAACCTCCCCATATATATGTATGGAGTGGAGTTTGCAACTGAAAAGAAACTTTGTGTTCCCTTCAAGCTAGGTGAAGGACGGCTTTCACACACACTTATCTCTCAGAACTGAGCATGTGGAGAGACGTTCGTTCATCCAGCACAAAGGGAATGGGATGCAGGAGAAACACTTACTCTGGTTTCTCAGTCTGTTCCTAATGCCGGTTTGAAGTGCCTGCGTTTTCACTGTAAAATCGGGTTGGAGCTTTAACCTACCCATATATATGTATGGAAAGTAGTTTACAACTGAAAAGAAACTTTGTGTTCCCTTCAAGCTAGGTGAAGGACGGCTTTCACACACACTTATCTCTCAGAACTGAGCATATGGAGAGACGTTCGTTCATCCAGCACAAAGGGAACGGGTTGCAGGAGAAACACTTACTCTGGTTTCTCAGTCTGTTTCCTAGTGCCGGTTTGAAGTGCCTGCCGTTTTCACTGTAAAACCGGCCTGGAGCTTGAACCTCCCTATATATATGTATGGAGTGGAGTTTGCAACTGAAAAGAAACTTTGTGTTCCCTTCAAGCTAGGTGAAGGACGGCTTTCACACACACTTATCTCACAGAACTGAGCATGTGGAGAGACGTTCGTTCATCCAGCACAAAGGGAACGGGTTGCAGGAGAATCACTTACTCTGGTTTCTCAGTCTGTTTCCTAGTGCCGGTTTGAAGTGCCTGCTGTTTCACTGTAAAACCGGGTTGGAGCTTGAACCTCCCCATATATATGTATGGAGTGGAGTTTGCAAGTGAAAAGAAACTTTGTGTTCCCTTCAAGCTAGGTGAAGGACTACTTTCACACACACTTATCTCTCAGAACTGAGCATGTGGAGAGACGTTCGTTCATCCAGCACAAAGGGAACGGGTTGCAGGAGAAACACTTACTCTGGTTTCTCAGTCTGTTTCCTAGTGCCGGTTTGAATTGCCTGCCGTTTTCACTGTAAAACCGGGTTGGAGCTTGAACCGCCCCATATATATGTATGGAGTGGAGTTTGCAAGTGAAAAGAAACTTTGTGTTCCCTTCAAGCTAGGTGAAGGACGGCTTTCACACACACTTATCTCTCAGAACTGAGCATGTGGAGAGACGTTCGTTCATCCAGCACAAAGGGAACGGGTTGCAGGAGAAACACTTACTCTGGTTTCTCAGTCTGTTTCCTAGTGCCGGTTGGAAGTGCCTGCCGTTTTCACTGTAAAACCGGGTTGGAGCTTGAACCTCCCCATATATATGTATGGAGTGGAGTTTGCAAGTGAAAAGAAACTTTGTGTTCCCTTCAAGCTAGGTGAAGGACGGCTTTCACACACACTTATCTCTCAGAACTGAGCATGTGGAGAGACGTTCGTTCATCCAGCACATAGGGTACGGGTTGCAGGAGAAACACTTACTCTGGTTTCTCAGTCTGTTTCCTAGTGCCGGTTTGAAATGCCTGCCGTTTTCAGTGTAAAACCGGGTTGGAGCTTGAACCTCCCCATATATATGTATGGAGTGGAGTTTGCAAGTGAAAAGAAACTTTGTGTTCCCTTTAAGCTAGGTGAAGTATGGCTTTCACACACATTTATCTCTCAGAACTGAGCATGTGGAGAGACGTTCGTTCATCCAGCACAAAGGGAACGGGTTGCAGGAGAAACACTTACTCTGGTTTCTCAGTCTGTTTCCTAGTGCCGGTTTGAAGTGCCTGCCATTTTCACTGTAAAACCGGCCTGGAGTTTGAACCTCCCCATATATATGTATGGAGTGGAGTTTGCAACTGAAAAGAAACTTTGTGTTCCCTTCAAGCTAGGTGAAGGACGGCTTTCACACACACTTATCTCTCAGAACTGAGCATGTGGAGAGACGTTCGTTCATCCAGCACAAAGGGAATGGGATGCAGGAGAAACACTTACTCTGGTTTCTCAGTCTGTTCCTAATGCCGGTTTGAAGTGCCTGCGTTTTCACTGTAAAATCGGGTTGGAGCTTTAACCTACCCATATATATGTATGGAAAGTAGTTTACAACTGAAAAGAAACTTTGTGTTCCCTTCAAGCTAGGTGAAGGACGGCTTTCACACACACTTATCTCTCAGAACTGAGCATGTGGAGAGACGTTCGTTCATCCAGCACAAAGGGAACGGGTTGCAGGAGAAACACTTACTCTGGTTTCTGAGTCTGTTTCCTAGTGCCGGTTTGAAGTGCCTGCCGTTTTCACTGTAAAACCGGGTTAGAGCTTGAACCTCCCCATATATATGTATGGAGTGGGGTTTGCAAGTGAAAAGAAACTTTGTGTTCCCTTCAAGCTAGGTGAAGGACGGCTTTCACACACACTTATCTCTCAGAACTGAGCATGTGGAGAGACGTTCGTTCATCCAGCACAAAGGGAACGGGTTGCAGGAGAAACACTTACTCTGGTTTCTCAGTCTGTTTCCTAGTGCCGGTTTGAAGTGCCTGCCGTTTTCACTGTAAAACCGGGTTGGAGCTTGAACCTCCCCATATATATGTATGGAGTGGAGTTTGCAAGTGAAAAGAAACTTTGTGTTCCCTTCAAGCTAGGTGAAGGACGGCTTTCACACACACTTATCTCTCAGAACTGAGCATGTGGAGAGACGTTCGTTCATCCAGCACATAGGGAACGGGTTGCAGGAGAAACACTTACTCTGGTTTCTCAGTCTGTTTCCTAGTGCCGGTTTGAAGTGCCTGCCGTTTTCACTGTAAAACCGGGTTGGAGCTTGAACCTCCCCATATATATGTATGGAGTGGAGTTTGCAAGTGAAAAGAAACTTTGTGTTCCCTTCAAGCTAGGTGAAGTACGGCTTTCACACACACTTATCTCTCAGAACTGAGCATGTGGAGAGACGTTCGTTCATCTAGCACAAACGGAACGGGTTGCAGGAGAAACACTTACTCCGGTTTCTCAGTCTGTTTCCTAGTGCCGGTTTGAAGTGCCTGCCATTTTCACTGTAAAACCGGCCTGGAGTTTGAACCTCCCCATATATATGTATGGAGTGGAGTTTGCAACTGAAAAGAAACTTTGTGTTCCCTTCAAGCTAGGTGAAGGACGGCTTTCACACACACTTATCTCTCAGAACTGAGCATGTGGAGAGACGTTCGTTCATCCAGCACAAAGGGAATGGGATGCAGGAGAAACACTTACTCTGGTTTCTCAGTCTGTTCCTAATGCCGGTTTGAAGTGCCTGCCGTTTTCACTGTAAAACCGGGTTGGAGCTTCAACCTACCCATATATATGTATGGAAAGTAGTTTACAACTGAAAAGAAAATTTGTGATCCCTTCAAGCTAGGTGAAGGACGGCTTTCACACACACTTATCTCTCAGAACTGAGCATGTGGAGAGACGTTCGTTCATCCAGCACAAAGGGAACATGTTGCAGGAGAAACACTTACTCTGGTCTCTCAGTCTGTTTCCTAGTGCCGGTTTGAAGTGCCTGCCGTTTTCACTGTAAAACCGGCCTGGAGTTTGAACCTCCGGATATATATGTATGGAGTGGAGTTTGCAACTGAAAAGAAACTTTGTGTTCCCTTCAAGGTAGGTTTAGGACGGCTTTCACACACACTTATCTCTCAGAACTGAGCATGTGGAGAGACGTTCGTTCATCCAGCACAAAGGGAACGGGTTGCAGGAGAAACACTTACTCTGGTTTCTCAGTCTGTTTCCTAGTGCCGGTTTGAAGTGCCTGCCGTTTTCACTGTAAAACCGGCCTGGAGCTTGAGCCTCCCCTTATATATGTATGGAGTGGAGTTTGCAAGTGAAAAGAAACTTTGTGTTCCCTTCAAGCTAGGTGAAGGACGGCTTTCACACACACTTATGTCTCAGAACTGAGCATGTGGAGAGACGTTCGTTCATCCAGCACAAAGGGAACGGGTTGCAGGAGAAACACTTACTCTGGTTTCTCAGTCTTTTTCCTAGTGCCGGTTTGAATTGCCTGCCGTTTTCACTGTAAAATCGGGTTGGAGCTTGAACCTCCCCATATATATGTATGGAGTGCAGTTTGCAAGTGAAAAGAAACTTTGTGTTCCCTTCAAGCTAGGTGAAGGACGGCTTTCACACACACTTATCTCTCAGAACTGAGCATGTGGAGAGACGTTCGTTCATCCAGCACAAAGGGAACGGGTTGCAGTAGAATCACTTACACTGGTTTCTCAGTCTGTTTCCTAGTGCCGGTTTGAAGTGCCTGCTGTTTTCACTGTAAAACCGGCCTGGAGCTTGAACCTCCCGATAGATATGTATGGAGTGGAGTTTGCAACTGAAAAGAAACTTTGTGTTCCCTTCAAGCTAGGTGAAGGACGGCTTTCACACACAATTATCTCTCAGAACTGAGCATGTGGAGAGACGTTCGTTCATCCAGCACAAAGGGAACGGGTTGCAGGAGAAACACTTACTCTGGTTTCTCAGTCTGTTTCCTAGTGCCGGTTGGAAGTGCCTGCCGTTTTCAGTGTAAAACCGGCCTGGAGCTTGAACCTCCCCATATATATGTATGGAGTGGAGTTTGCAAGTGAAAAGAAACTTTGTGTTCCCTTCAAGCTAGGTGAAGGACGGCTTTCACACACACTTATCTCTCAAAACTGAGCATGTGGAGAGACGTTCGTTCATCCAGCACATAGGGAACGGGTTGCAGGTGAAACACTTACTCTGGTTTCTCAGTCTGTTTCCTAATGCCGGTTTGAAGTGCCTGCCGTTTTCACTGTAAAACCGGGTTGGAGCTTTAACCTACCCATATATATGTATGGAAAGTAGTTTACAACTGAAAAGAAACTTTGTGTTCCCTTCAAGCTAGGTGAAGGACGGCTTTCACACACACTTATC
The DNA here is from genome assembly GCF_048564905.1 of Vicugna pacos. Lineage (NCBI taxonomy): Eukaryota > Metazoa > Chordata > Mammalia > Artiodactyla > Camelidae > Vicugna > Vicugna pacos. The sequence continues at coordinate 4,496,418 of NW_027328742.1, forward strand.
TCTCAGAACTGACACTTATCTCTCAGAACTGAGCATGTGGAGAGACGTTCGTTCATCCAGCACATAGGGAACGGGTGGCAGGAGAAACACTTACTCTGGTTTCTCAGTCTGTTTCCTAGTGCCGGTTTGAAGTGCCTGCCGTTTTCACTGTAAAACCGGGTTGGAGCTTGAACCTCCCCATATATATGTATGGAGTGGATTTTGCAAGTGAAAAGAAACTTTGTGTTCCCTTCAAGCTAGGTGAAGGACGGCTTTCACACACACTTATCTCTAGGAACTGAGCATGTGGAGAGACGTTCGTTCATCCAGCACAAAGGGAACGGGTTGCAGGAGAAACACTTACTCTGGTCTCTGAGTCTGTTTCCTAGTGCCGGTTTGAAGTGCTTGCTGATTTCACTGTAAAACCGGGTTGGAGCTTGAACCTCCCCATATATATGTATGGAGTGGATTTTGCAAGTGAAAAGAAACTTTGTGTTCCCTTCAAGCTAGGTGAAGGACGGCTTTCACACACACTTATCTCTCAGAACTGAGCATGTGGAGAGACGTTCGTTCATCCAGCACAAAGGGAACGGGTTGCAGGAGAAACACTTACTCTGGTTTCTCAGTCTGTTTCCTAGTGCCGGTTTGAAGTGCCTGCTGTTTTCACTGTAAAACCGGCCTGGAGCTTGAACCTCCCGATAGATATGTATGGAGTGGGGTTTGCAACTGAAAAGAAACTTTGAGTTCCCTTCAAGCTAGGTGAAGGACGGCTTTCACACACACTTATCTCTCAGAACTGAGCATGTGGAGAGACGTTCGTTCATCCAGCACAAAGGGAATGGGATGCAGGAGAAACACTTACTCTGGTTTCTCAGTCTGTTTCCTAAAGCCGGTTTGAAGTGCCTGCCGTTTTCACTGTAAAACCGGGTTGGATCTTGAACCTCCCCATATATATGTATGGAGTGGAGTTTGCAAGTGAAAAGAAACTTTGTGTTCCCTTCAAGCTAGGTGAAGGACGGCTTTCACACACACTTATCTCTCAGAACTGAGCATGTGGAGAGACGTTCGTTCATCCAGCACAAAGGGAACGGGTTGCAGGAGAAACACTTACTCTGGTTTCTCAGTCTGTTTCCTAGTGCCGGTTGGAAGTGCCTGCCGTTTTCACTGTAAAACCGGGTTGGAGCTTGAACCTCCCCATATATATGTATGGAGTGGAGTTTGCAAGTGAAAAGAAACTTTGTGTTCCCTTCAAGCTAGGTGAAGGACGGCTTTCACACACACTTATCTCTCAGAACTGAGCATGTGGAGAGACGTTCGTTCATCCAGCACATAGGGAACGGGTTGCAGGAGAAACACTTACTCTGGTTTCTCAGTCTGTTTCCTAGTGCCGGTTTGAAGTGCCTGCCGTTTTCACTGTAAAACCGGGTTGGAGCTTGAACCTCCCCATATATATGTATGGAGTGGAGATTGCAAGTGAAAAGAAACTTTGTGTTCCCTTCAAGCTAGGTGAAGTATGGCTTTCACACACACTTATCTCTCAGAACTGAGCATGTGGAGAGACGTTCGTTCATCCAGCACAAAGGGAACGGGTTGCAGGAGAAACACTTACTCTGGTTTCTCAGTCTGTTTCCTAGTGCCGGTTTGAAGTGCCTGCCATTTTCACTGTAAAACCGGCCTGGAGTTTGAACCTCCCCATATATATGTATGGAGTGGAGTTTGCAACTGAAAAGAAACTTTGTATTCCCTTCAAGCTAGGTGAAGGACGGCTTTCACACACACTTATCTCTCAGAACTGAGCATGTGGAGAGACGTTCGTTCATCCAGCACAAAGGGAATGGGATGCAGGAGAAACACTTACTCTGGTTTCTCAGTCTGTTCCTAATGCCGGTTTGAAGTGCCTGCGTTTTCACTGTAAAATCGGGTTGGAGCTTTAACCTACCCATATATATGTATGGAAAGTAGTTTACAACTGAAAAGAAACTTTGTGTTCCCTTCAAGCTAGGTGAAGGACGGCTTTCACACACACTTATCTCTCAGAACTGAGCATGTGGAGAGACGTTCGTTCATCCAGCACAAAGGGAACGGGTTGCAGGAGAAACACTTACTCTGGTTTCTGAGTCTGTTTCCTAGTGCCGGTTTGAAGTGCCTGCTGTTTTCACTGTAAAACCGGGTTGGAGCTTGAACCTCCCCATATATATGTATGGAGTGGAGTTTGCAAGTGAAAAGAAACTTTGTGTTCCCTTCAAGCTAGGTGAAGGACGGCTTTCACACACACTTATCTCTCAGAACTGAGCATGTGGAGAGACGTTCGTTCATCCAGCACAAATGGAACGGGTTGCAGGAGAAACAGTTACTCTGGTTTCTCAGTCTGTTTCCTAGTGCCGGTTTGAAGTGCCTGCCGTTTTCACTGTAAAACCGGGTTGGAGCTTGAACCTGCCTATATATATGTATGGAGTGGAGTTTGCAACTGAAAAGAAACTTTGTGTTCCCTTCAAGCTAGGTGAAGGACGGCTTTCACACACAATTATCTCTCAGAACTGAGCATGTGGAGAGACGTTCGTTCATCCAGCACAAAGGGAACGGGTTGCAGGAGAAACACTTACTCTGGTTTCTCAGTCTGTTTCCTAGTGCCGGTTTGAAGTGCCTGCCGTTTTCACTGTAAAACCGGCCTGGAGCTTGAGCCTCCCCTTATATATGTATGGAGTGGAGTTTGCAAGTGAAAAGAAACTTTGTGTTCCCTTCAAGCTAGGTGAAGGACGGCTTTCACACACACTTATGTCTTAGAACTGAGCATGTGGAGAGACGTTCGTTCATCCAGCACAAAGGGAACGGGTTGCAGGAGAAACACTTACTCTGGTTTCTCAGTCTGTTTCCTAGTGCCGGTTTGAACTGCCTGCCGTTTTCACTGTAAAATCGGGTTGGAGCTTGAACCTCCCCATATATATGTATGGAGTGCAGTTTGCAAGTGAAAAGAAACTTTGTGTTCCCTTCAAGCTAGGTGAAGGACGGCTTTCACACACACTTATCTCTCAGAACTGAGCATGTGGAGAGACGTTCGTTCATCCAGCACAAAGGGAACGGGTTGCAGTAGAAACACTTACACTGGTTTCTCAGTCTGTTTCCTAGTGCCGGTTTGAAGTGCCTGCTGTTTTCACTGTAAAACCGGCCTGGAGCTTGAACCTCCCGATAGATATGTATGGACTGGAGTTTGCAACTGAAAAGAAACTTTGTGTTCCCTTCAAGCTTGGTGAAGGACGGCTTTCACACACACTTACCTCTCAGAACTGAGCATGTGGAGAGACGTTCGTTCATCCAGCACAAAGGGAACGGGATGCAGGAGAAACACTTACTCTTGTTTCTCAGTCTGTTTCCTAATGCCGGTTAGAAGTGCCTGCCGTTCTCACTGTAAAACCGGGTTGGAGCTTTAACCTACCCATATATATGTATGGAAAGTAGTTTACAACTGAAAAGAAACTTTGTGTTCCCTTCAAGCTAGGTGAAGGACGGCTTTCACACACACTTATCTCTCAGAACTGAGCATGTGGAGAGACGTTCATTCATCCAGCACATAGGGAACGGGTTGCAGGAGAGACACTTACTCTGGTTTCTCAGTCTGTTTCCTAATGCCGGTTTGAAGTGCCTGCCGTTTTCACTGTAAAACCGGGTTGGAGCTTTAACCTACCCATATATATGTATGGAAAGTAGTTTACAACTGAAAAGAAACTTTGTGTTCCCTTCAAGCTAGGTGAAGGACGGCTTTCACACACACTTATCTCTCAGAACTGACACTTATCTCTCAGAACTGAGCATGTGGAGAGACGTTCGTTCATCCAGCACATAGGGAACGGGTGGCAGGAGAAACACTTACTCTGGTTTCTCAGTCTGTTTCCTAGTGCCGGTTTGAAGTGCCTGCCGTTTTCACTGTAAAACCGGGTTGGAGCTTGAACCTCCCCATATATATGTATGGAGTGGAGTTTACAAGTGAAAAGAAACTTTGTGTTCCCTTCAAGCTAGGTGAAGTACGGCTTTCACACACACTTATCTCTCAGAACTGAGCATGTGGAGAGACGTTCGTTCATCCAGCACAAAGGAAACGGGTTGCAGGAGAAACACTTACTCTGGTCTCTGAGTCTGTTTCCTAGTGCCGGTTTGAAGTGCTTGCTGATTTCACTGTAAAACCGGGTTGGAGCTTGAACCTCCCCATATATATGTATGGAGTGGATTTTGCAAGTGAAAAGAAAATTTGTGTTCCCTTCAAGCTAGGTGAAGGGCGGCTTTCACACACACTTATCTCTCAGAACTGAGCATGTGGAGAGACGTTCGTTCATCCAGCACAAAGGGAACGGGTTGCAGGGGAAACACTTACTCTGGTTTCTCAGTCTGTTTCCTAGTGCCGGTTTGAAGTGCCTGCCGTTTTCACTGTAAAACCGGCCTGGAGCTTGAACCTCCCTATATATATGTATGGAGTGGGGTTTGCAACTGAAAAGAAACTTTGTGTTCCCTTCAAGCTAGGTGAAGGACGGCTTTCACACACACTTATCTCTCAGAACTGAGCATGTGGAGAGACGTTCGTTCATCCAGCACAAAGGGAACGGGTTGCAGGAGAAACACTTACTCTGGTTTCTCAGTCTGTTTCCTAGTGCCGGTTTGAAGTGCCTGCTGTTTTCACTGTAAAACTGGCCTGGAGCTTGAACCTCCCGATAGATATGTATGGAGTGGAGTTTGCAACTGAAAAGAAACTTTGAGTTCCCTTCAAGCTAGGTGAAGGACGGCTTTCACACACACTTATCTCTCAGAACTGAGCATGTGGAGAGACGTTCGTTCATCCAGCACAAAGGGAATGGGATGCAGGAGAAACACTTACTGTGGTTTCTCAGTCTGTTTCCTAAAGCCGGTTTGAAGTGCCTGCCGTTTTCACTGTAAAACCGGGTTGGATCTTGAACCTCCCCATATATATGTATGGAGTGGAGTTTGCAAGTGAAAAGAAACTTTGTGTTCCCTTCAAGCTAGGTGAAGGACGGCTTTCACACACACTTATCTCTCAGAACTGAGCATGTGGAGAGACGTTCGTTCATCCAGCACAAAGGGAACGGGTTGCAGGAGAAACACTTACTCTGGTTTCTCAGTCTGTTTCCTAGTGCCGGTTGGAAGTGCCTGCCGTTTTCACTGTAAAACCGGGTTGGAGCTTGAACCTCCCCATATATATGTATGGAGTGGAGTTTGCAAGTGAAAAGAAACTTTGTGTTCCCTTCAAGCTAGGTGAAGGACGGCTTTCACACACACGTATCTCTCAGAACTGAGCATGTGGAGAGACGTTCGTTCATCCAGCACATAGGGAACGGGTTGCAGGAGAAACACTTACTCTGGTTTCTCAGTCTGTTTCCTAGTGCCGGTTTGAAGTGCCTGCCGTTTTCACTGTAAAACCGGGTTGGAGCTTGAACCTCCCCATATATATGTATGGAGTGGAGTTTGCAAGTGAAAAGAAACTTTGTGTTCCCTTCAAGCTAGGTGAAGTATGGCTTTCACACACACTTATCTCTCAGAACTGAGCATGTGGAGAGACGTTCGTTCATCCAGCACAAAGGGAATGGGATGCAGGAGAAACACTTACTCTGGTTTCTCAGTCTGTTCCTAATGCCGGTTTGAAGTGCCTGCGTTTTCACTGTAAAATCGGGTTGGAGCTTTAACCTACCCATATATATGTATGGAAAGTAGTTTACAACTGAAAAGAAACTTTGTGTTCCCTTCAAGCTAGGTGAAGGACGGCTTTCACACACACTTATCTCTCAGAACTGAGCATGTGGAGAGACGTTCGTTCATCCAGCACAAAGGGAACGGGTTGCAGGAGAAACACTTACTCTGGTTTCTGAGTCTGTTTCCTAGTGCCGGTTTGAAGTGCCTGCCGTTTTCACTGTAAAACCGTGTTGGAGCTTGAACCTCCCCATATATATGTATGGAGTGGAGTTTGCAAGTGAAAAGAAACTTTGTGTTCCCTTCAAGCTAGGTGAAGGACGGCTTTCACACACACTTATCTCTCAGAACTGAGCATGTGGAGAGACGTTCGTTCATCCAGCACAAATGGAACGGGTTGCAGGAGAAACACTTACTCTGGTTTTTCAGTCTGTTTCCTAGTGCCGGTTTGAAGTGCCTGCCGTTTTCACTGTAAAACCGGCCTGGAGCTTGAACCTCCCTATATATATGTATGGAGTGGAGTTTGCAACTGAAAAGAAAGTTTGTGTTCCCTTCAAGCTAGGTGAAGAACGGCTTTCACACACACTTATCTGTCAGAACTGAGCATGTGGAGAGACGTTCGTTCATCCAGCACAAAGGGAACGGGTTGCAGGAGAATCACTTACTCTGGTTTCTCAGTCTGTTTCCTAGTGCCGGTTTGAAGTGCCTGCTGTTTCACTGTAAAACCGGGTTGGAGCTTGAACCTCCCCATATATATGTATGGAGTGGAGTTTGCAAGTGAAAAGAAACTTTGTGTTCCCTTCAAGCTAGGTGAAGGACTACTTTCACACACACTTATCTCTCAGAACTGAGCATGTGGAGAGACGTTCGTTCATCCAGCACAAAGGGAACGGGTTGCAGGAGAAACACTTACTCTGGTTTCTCAGTCTGTTTCCTAGTGCCGGTTTGAATTGCCTGCCGTTTTCACTGTAAAACTGGGTTGGAGCTTGAACCTCCCCATATATATGTATGGAGTGGAGTTTGCAAGTGAAAAGAAACTTTGTGTTCCCTTCAAGCTAGGTGAAGGACTACTTTCACACACACTTATCTCTCAGAACTGAGCATGTGGAGAGACGTTCGTTCATCCAGCACAAAGGGAACGGGTTGCAGGAGAAACACTTACTCTGGTTTCTCAGTCTGTTTCCTAGTGCCGGTTTGAATTGCCTGCCGTTTTCACTGTAAAACCGGGTTGGAGCTTGAACCTCCCCATATATATGTATGGAGTGGAGTTTGCAAGTGAAAAGAAACTTTGTGTTCCCTTCAAGCTAGGTGAAGTACGGCTTTCACACACACTTATCTCTCAGAACTGAGCATGTGGAGAGACGTTTGTTCATCCAGCACAAAGGGAACGGGTTGCAGGAGAAACACTTACTCCTGTTTCTCAGTCTGTTTCCTAGTGCCGGTTTGAAGTGCCTGCCATTATCACTGTAAAACCGGCCTGGAGTTTGAACCTCCCCATATATACGTATGGAGTGGAGTTTGCAACTGAAAAGAAACTTTGTGTTCCCTTCAAGCTAGGTGAAGGACGGCTTTCACACACACTTATGTCTCAGAAATGAGCATGTGGAGAGACGTTCGTTCATCCAGCACAAAGGGAACGGGTTGCAGGAGAAACACTTACTCTGGTTTCTCAGTCTGTTTCCTAGTGCCGGTTTGAATTGCCTGCCGTTTTCACTGTAAAATCGGGTTGGAGCTTGAACCTCCCCATATATATGTATGGAGTGCAGTTTGCAAGTGAAAAGAAACTTTGTGTTCCCTTCAAGCTAGGTGAAGGACGGCTTTCACACACACTTATCTCTCAGAACTGAGCATGTGGAGAGACGTTCGTTCATCCAGCACAAAGGGAACGGGTTGCAGTAGAAACACTTACACTGGTTTCTCAGTCTGTTTCCTAGTGCCGGTTTGAAGTGCCTGCTGTTTTCACTGTAAAACCGGCCTGGAGCTTGAAACTCCCGATAGATATGTATGGAGTGGAGTTTGCAACTGAAAAGAAACTTTGTGTTCCCTTCAAGCTAGGTGAAGGACGGCTTTCACACACACTTACCTCTCAGAACTGAGCATGTGGAGAGACGTTCGTTCATCCAGCACAAAGGGAACGGGATGCAGGAGAAACACTTACTCTTGTTTCTCAGTCTGTTTCCTAATGCCGGTTAGAAGTGCCTGCCGTTCTCACTGTAAAACCGGGTTGGAGCTTTAACCTACCCATATATATGTATGGAAAGTAGTTTACAACTGAAAAGAAACTTTGTGTTCCCTTCAAGCTAGGTGAAGGACGGCTTTCAAACACACTTATCTCTCAGAACTGAGCATGTGGAGAGACGTTCGTTCATCCAGCACAAAGGGAACGGGTTGCAGGAGAAACACTTACTCTGGTTTCTCAGTTTGTTTCCTAGTGCCGGTTGGAAGTGCCTGCCGTTTTCACTGTAAAACCGGCCTGGAGCTTGAACCTCCCCATATATATGTATGGAGTGGAGTTTGCAAGTGAAAAGAAACTTTGTGTTCCCTTCAAGCTAGGTGAAGGACGGCTTTCACACACACTTATCTCTCAGAACTGACACTTATCTCTCAGAACTGAGCATGTGGAGAGACGTTCGTTCATCCAGCACATAGGGAACCGGTTGCAGGAGAAACACTTACTCTGGTTTCTCAGTCTGTTTCCTAGTGCCGGTTTGAAGTGCCTGCCTTTTTCACTGTAAAACCGGGTTGGAGCTTGAACCTCCCCATATATATGTATGGAGTGGAGTTTGCAAGTGAAAAGAAACTTTGTGTTCCCTTCAAGCTAGGTGAAGGACGGCTTTCACACACACTTATCTCTCAGAACTGAGCATGTGGAGAGACTTTCGTTCATCCAGCACAAAGGGAACGGGTTGCAGGAGAAACACTTACTCTGGTTTCTGAGTCTGTTTCCTAGTGCCGGTTTGAAGTGCCTGCCGTTTTCACTGTAAAACCGGGTTGGAGCTTGAACCTCCCCATATATATGTATGGAGTGGAGTTTGCAAGTGAAAAGAAACTTTGTGTTCCCTTCAAGCTAGGTGAAGGACGGCTTTCACACACACTTATCTCTCAGAACTGAGCATGTGGAGAGACGTTCGTTCATCTAGCACAAACGGAACGGGTTGCAGGAGAAACACTTACTCTGGTTTCTGAGTCTGTTTCCTAGTGCCGGTTGGAAGTGCCTGCCGTTTTCACTGTAAAACCGGGTTGGAGCTTGAACCTCCCCATATATATGTATGGAGTGGAGTTTGCAAGTGAAAAGAAACTTTGTGTTCCCTTCAAGCTAGGTGAAGGACGGCTTTCACACACACTTATCTCTCAGAACTGAGCATGTGGAGAGACGTTCGTTCATCCAGCACATAGGGAACGGGTTGCAGGAGAAACACTTACTCTGGTTTCTCAGTCTGTTTCCTAATGCCGGTTTGAAGTGCCTGCCGTTTTCACTGTAAAACCGGGTTGGAGCTTTAACCTACCCAAATATATGTATGGAAAGTAGTTTACAACTGAAAAGAAACTTTGTGTTCCCTTCAAGCTAGGTGAAGGACGGCTTTCACACACACTCTTCTCTCAGAACTGACACTTATCTCTCAGAACTGAGCATGTGGAGAGACGTTCGTTCATCCAGCACATAGGGAACGGGTTGCAGGAGAAACACTTACTCTGGTTTCTCAGTCTGTTTCCTAGTGCCGGTTTGAAGTGCCTGCCGTTTTCACTGTAAAACCGGGTTGGAGATTGAACCTCCCCATATATATGTATGGAGTGGAGTTTGCAAGTGAAGAGAAACTTTGTGTTCCCTTCAAGCTAGGTGAAGGACGGCTTTCACACACACTTATCTCTCAGAACTGAGCATGTGGAGAGACGTTCGTTCATCCAGCACAAAGGGAACGGGTTGCAGGAGAAACACTTACTCTGGTTTCTGAGTCTGTTTCCGAGTGCCGGTTTGAAGTTCCTGCTGATATCACTGTAAAACCGGGTTGGAGCTTGAACCTCCCCATATATATGTATGGAGTGGAGTTTGCTTCTGAAAAGAAACTTTGTGTTCCCTTCAAGCTAGGTGAAGGACGGCTTTCACACACACTTATCTCTCAGAACTGAGCATGTGGAGAGACGTTCGTTCATCCAGCACAAAGGGAACGGGTTGCAGGAGAAACACTTACTCTGGTTTCTCAGTCTGTTTCCTAGTGCCGGTTTGAAGTGCCTGCCGTTTTCAATGTAAAACCGGCCTGGAGCTTGAACCTCCCTATATATATGTATGGAGTGGGGTTTGCAACTGAAAAGAAACTTTGTGTTCCCTTCAAGCTAGGTGAAGGACGGCTTTCACACACACTTATCTCTCAGAACTGAGCATGTGGAGAGACGTTCGTTCATCCAGCACAAAGGGAATGGGATGCAGGAGAAACACTTACTCTGGTTTCTCAGTCTGTTTCCTAATGCCGGTTTGAAGTGCCTGCCGTTTTCACTGTAAAACCGGGTTGGAGCTTGAACCTCCCCATATATATGTATGGAGTGGAGTTTGCAAGTGAAAAGAAACTTTGTGTTCCCTTCAAGCTAGGTGAAGGACGGCTTTCACACACACTTATCTCTCAGAACTGAGCATGTGGAGAGACGTTCGTTCATCCAGCACATAGGGAACGGGTTGCAGGAGAAACACTTACTCTGGTTTCTCAGTCGGTTTCCAAGTGCCGGTTTGAAGTGCCTGCCGTTTTCACTGTTAAACCGCAGTGGAGCTTGAACCTCCCCATATATATGTATGGAGTGGAGTTTGCAACTGAAAAGAAACTTTGAGTTCCCTTCAAGCTAGGTGAAGGACGGCTTTCACACACACTTATCTCTCAGAACTGAGCATGTGGAGAGACGTTCGTTCATCCAGCACAAAGGGAACGGGTTGCAGGAGAAACACTTACTCTGGTTTCTCAGTCTGTTTCCTAGTGCTGGTTTGAAGTGCCTGCTGTTTTCACTGTAAAACCGGCCTGGAGCTTGAACCTCCCGATAGATATGTATGGAGTGGAGTTTGCAACTGAAAAGAAACTTTGAGTTCCCTTCAAGCTAGGTGAAGGACGGCTTTCACACACACTTATCTCTCAGAACTGAGCATGTGGAGAGACGTTCGTTCATCCAGCACAAAGGGAACGGGATGCAGGAGAAACACTTACTCTTGTTTCTCAGTCTGTTTCCTAATGCCGGTTTGAAGTGCCTGCCGTTTTCTCTGTAAAACCGGGTTGGAGCTTTAACCTACCCATATATATGTATGGAAAGTAGTTTACAACTGAGAAGAAACTTTGTGTTCCCTTCAAGCTAGGTGAAGGACGGCTTTCACACACACTTATCTCTCAGAACTGAGCATGTGGAGAGACGTTCGTTCATCCAGCACAAAGGGAACGGGTTGCAGGAGAAACACTTACTCTGGTTTCTCAGTCTGTTTCCTAGTGCCGGTTGGAAGTGCCTGCCGTTTTCACTGTAAAACCGGCCTGGAGCTTGTACCTCCCCATATATATGTATGGAGTGGAGTTTGCAAGTGAAAAGAAACTTTGTGTTCCCTTCAAGCTAGGTGAAGGACGGCTTTCACACACACTTATCTCTGAGAACTGAGCATGTGGAGAGACGTTCGTTCATCCAGCACATAGGGAACGGGTTGCAGGAGAAACACTTACTCTGGTTTCTCAGTCTGTTTCCTAATGCCGGTTTGAAGTGCCTGCCGTTTTCACTGTAAATCCGGGTTGGAGCTTTAACCTACCCATATATATGTATGGAAAGTAGTTTACAACTGAAAAGAAACTTTGTGTTCCCTTCAAGCTAGGTGAAGGACGGCTTTCACACACACTTATCTCTCCGAACTGACACTTATCTCTCAGAACTGAGCATGTGGAGAGACGTTCGTTCATCCAGCACATAGGGAACGGGTTGCAGGAGAAACACTTACTCTGGTTTCTCAGTCTGTTTCCTAGTGCCGGTTTGAAGTGCCTGCCGTTTTCACTGTAAAACCGGGTTGGAGCTTGAACCTCCCCATATATATGTATGGAGTGGAGTTTGCAAGTGAAAAGAAACTTTGTGTTCCCTTCAAGCTAGGTGAAGGCGGCTTTCACACACACTTATCTCTCAGAACTGAGCATGTGGAGAGACTTTCGTTCATCCAGCACAAAGGGAACGGGTTGCAGGAGAAACACTTACTCTGGTTTCTGAGTCTGTTTCCTAGTGCCGGTTTGAAGTGCCTGCCGTTTTCACTGTAAAACCGGGTTGGAGCTTGAACCTCCCCATATATATGTATGGAGTGGAGTTTGCAAGTGAAAAGAAACTTTGTGTTCCCTTCAAGCTAGGTGAAGGACGGCTTTCACACACACTTATCTCTCAGAACTGAGCATGTGGAGAGACGTTCGTTCATCTAGCACAAACGGAACGGGTTGCAGGAGAAACACTTACTCTGGTTTCTCAGTCTGTTTCCTAGTGCCGGTTGGAAGTGCCTGCCGTTTTCACTGTAAAACCGGCCTGGAGCTTGAACCTCCCCATATATATGTATGGAGTGGAGTTTGCAAGTGAAAAGAAACTTTGTGTTCCCTTCAAGCTAGGTGAAGGACGGCTTTCACACACACTTATCTCTCAGAACTGAGCATGTGGAGAGACGTTCGTTCATCCAGCACATAGGGAACGGGTTGCAGGAGAAACACTTACTCTGGTTTCTCAGTCTGTTTCCTAGTGCCGGTTTGAAGTGCCTGCCGTTTTCACTGTAAAACCGGCCTGGAGCTTGAACCTCCCCATATATATGTATGGAAAGGAGTTTGCAAGTGAAAAGAAACTTTGTGTTCCCTTCAAGCTAGGTGAAGGACGGCTTTCACACACACTTATCTCTCAGAACTGACACTTATCTCTCAGAACTGAGCATGTGGAGAGACGTTCGTTCATCCAGCACATAGGGAACGGGTTGCAGGAGAAACACTTACTCTGGTTTCTCAGTCTGTTTCCTAGTGCCGGTTTGAAGTGCCTGCCGTTTTCACTGTAAAACCGGGTTGGAGATTGAACCTCCCCATATATATGTATGGAGTGGAGTTTGCAAGTGAAGAGAAACTTTGTGTTCCCTTCAAGCTAGGTGAAGGACGGCTTTCACACACACTTGTCTCTCACAACTGAGCATGTGGAGAGACGTTCGTTCATCCAGCACAAAGGGAACGGGTTGCAGGAGAAACACTTACTCTGGTTTCTGAGTCTGTTTCCGAGTGCCGGTTTGAAGTTCCTGCTGATATCACTGTAAAACCGGGTTGGAGCTTGAACCTCCCCATATATATGTATGGAGTGGAGTTTACTTCTGAAAAGAAACTTTGTGTTCCCTTCAAGCTAGGTGAAGGACGGCTTTCACACACACTTATCTCTCAGAACTCAGCATGTGGAGAGACGTTCGTTCATCCAGCACAAAGGGAACGGGTTGCAGGAGAAACACTTACTCTGGTTTCTCAGTCTGTTTCCTAGTGCCGGTTTGAAGTGCCTGCCGTTTTCAATGTAAAACCGGCCTGGAGCTTGAACCTCCCTATATATATGTATGGAGTGGGGTTTGCAACTGAAAAGAAACTTTGTGTTCCCTTCAAGCTAGGTGAAGGACGGCTTTCACACACACTTATCTCTCAGAACTGAGCATGTGGAGAGACGTTCGTTCATCCAGCACAAAGGGAACGGGTTGCAGGAGAATCACTTACTCTGGTTTCTCAGTCTGTTTCCTAGTGCCGGTTTGAAGTGCCTGCTTTTTCACTGTAAAACCGGGTTGGAGCTTGAACCTCCCCATATATATGTATGGAGTGCAGTTTGCAAGTGAAAAGAAACTTTGTGTTCCCTTCAAGCTAGGTGAAGGACGGCTTTCACACACACTTATCTCTCAGAACTGAGCATGTGGAGAGACGTTCGTTCATCCAGCACAAAGGGAACGGGTTGCAGGAGAATCACTTACTCTGGTTTCTCAGTCTGTTTCCTAGTGCCAGTTTGAATTGCCTGCCGTTTTCACTGTAAAACCGGCCTGGAGTTTGAACCTCCCCATATATATGTATGGAGTGGAGTTTGCAAGTGAAAAGAAACTTTGTGTTCCCTTCAAGCTACGTGAAGGACGGCTTTCACACACACTTATCTCTCAGAACTGAGCATGTGGAGAGACGTTCGTTCATCCAGCACAAAGGGAACGGGTTGCAGGAGAAACACTTACTCTGGTTTCTCAGTCTGTTTCCTAGTGCCTGTTTGAAGTGCCTGCCGTTTTCACTGTAAAACCAGGTTGGAGCTTGAACCTCCCCATAGATATGTATGGAGTGGAGTTTGCAACTGAAAAGAAACTTTGTGTTCCCTTCAAGCTAGGTGAAGGCGGCTTTCACACACACTTATCTCTCAGAACTGAGCATGTGGAGAGACGTTCGTTCATCCAGCACAAAGGGAATGGGATGCAGGAGAAACACTTACTCTGGTTTCTCAGTCTGTTTCCTAATGCCGGTTTGAAGTGCCTGCCGTTTTCACTGTAAAACCGGGTTGGAGCTTGAACCTCCCCATATATATGTATGGAGTAGAGTTTGCAAGTGAAAAGAAACTTTGTGTTCCCTTCAAGCTAGGTGAAGGACGGCTTTCACACACACTTATCTCTCAGAACTGAGCATGTGGAGAGACGTTCTTTCATCCAGCACAAAGGGAACGGGTTGCAGGAGAAACACTTACTCTGGTTTCTCAGTCTGTTTCCTAGTGCCGGTTTGAAGTGCCTGCCGTTTTCACTGTAAAACCGGGTTGGAGCTTGAACCTCCCCATATATATGTATGGAGTGGAGTTTGCAAGTGAAAAGAAACTTTGTGTTCCCTTCAAGCTAGGTGAAGGACGGCTTTCACACACACTTATCTCTCAGAACTGACACTTATCTCTCAGAACTGAGCATGTGGAGAGACGTTCGTTCATCCAGCACATAGGGAACGTGTTGCAGGAGAAACACTTACTCTGGTTTCTCAGTCTGTTTCCTAGTGCCGGTTTGAAGTGCCTGCCGTTTTCACTGTAAAACCGGGTTGGAGATTGAACCTCCCCATATATATGTATGGAGTGGAGTTTGCAAGTGAAGAGAAACTTTGTGTTCCCTTCAAGCTAGGTGAAGGATGGCTTTCACACACACTTATCTCTCAGAACTGAGCATGTGGAGAGACGTTCGTTCATCCAGCACAAAGGGAACGGGTTGCAGGAGAAACACTTACTCTGGTTTCTGAGTCTGTTTCCGAGTGCCGGTTTGAAGTGCCTGCTGATATCACTGTAAAACCGGGTTGGAGCTTGAACCTCCCCATATATATGTATGGAGTGGAGTTTGCTTCTGAAAAGAAACTTTGTGTTCCCTTCAAGCTAGGTGAAGGACGGCTTTCACACACACTTATCTCTCAGAACTGAGCATGTGGAGAGACGTTCGTTCATCCAGCACAAAGGGAACGGGTTGCAGGAGAAACACTTACTCTGGTTTCTCAGTCTGTTTCCTAGTGCCGGTTTGAAGTGCCTGCCGTTTTCAATGTAAAACCGGCCTGGAGCTTGAACCTCCCTATATATATGTATGGAGTGGGGTTTGCAACTGAAAAGAAACTTTGTGTTCCCTTCAAGCTAGGTGAAGGACGGCTTTCACACACACTTATCTCTCAGAACTGAGCATGTGGAGAGACGTTCGTTCATCCAGCACAAAGGGAACGGGTTGCAGGAGAATCACTTACTCTGGTTTCTCAGTCTGTTTCCTAGTGCCGGTTTGAAGTGCCTGCTTTTTCACTGTAAAACCGGGTTGGAGCTTGAACCTCCCCATATATATGTATGGAGTGGAGTTTGCAAGTGAAAAGAAACTTTGTGTTCCCTTCAAGCTAGGTGAAGGACGGCTTTCACACACACTTATCTCTCAGAACTGAGCATGTGGAGAGACGTTCGTTCATCCAGCACAAAGGGAACGGGTTGCAGGAGAATCACTTACTCTGGTTTCTCAGTCTGTTTCCTAGTGCCAGTTTGAATTGCCTGCCGTTTTCACTGTAAAACCGGCCTGGAGTTTGAACCTCCCCATATATATGTATGGAGTGGAGTTTGCAAGTGAAAAGAAACTTTGTGTTCCCTTCAAGCTAGGTGAAGGACGGCTTTCACACACACTTATCTCTCAGAACTGAGCATGTGGAGAGACGTTCGTTCATCCAGCACATAGGGAACGGGTTGCAGGAGAAACACTTACTCTGGTTTCTCAGTCTGTTTCCTAGTGCCGGTTTGAAGTGCCTGCCGTTTTCACTGTAAAACCGGCCTGGAGCTTGAACCTCCCCATATATATGTATGGAAAGGAGTTTGCAAGTGAAAAGAAACTTTGTGTTCCCTTCAAGCTAGGTGAAGGACGGCTTTCACACACACTTATCTCTCAGAACTGACACTTATCTCTCAGAACTGAGCATGTGGAGAGACGTTCGTTCATCCAGCACATAGGGAACGGGTTGCAGGAGAAACACTTACTCTGGTTTCTCAGTCTGTTTCCTAGTGCCGGTTTGAAGTGCCTGCCGTTTTCACTGTAAAACCGGGTTGGAGATTGAACCTCCCCATATATATGTATGGAGTGGAGTTTGCAAGTGAAGAGAAACTTTGTGTTCCCTTCAAGCTAGGTGAAGGACGGCTTTCACACACACTTATCTCTCAGAACTGAGCATGTGGAGAGACGTTCGTTCATCCAGCACAAAGGGAACGGGTTGCAGGAGAAACACTTACTCTGGTTTCTGAGTCTGTTTCCGAGTGCCGGTTTGAAGTTCCTGCTGATATCACTGTAAAACCGGGTTGGAGCTTGAACCTCCCCATATATATGTATGGAGTGGAGTTTACTTCTGAAAAGAAACTTTGTGTTCCCTTCAAGCTAGGTGAAGGACGGCTTTCACACACACTTATCTCTCAGAACTGAGCATGTGGAGAGACGTTCGTTCATCCAGCACAAAGGGAACGGGTTGCAGGAGAATCACTTACTCTGGTTTCTCAGTCTGTTTCCTAGTGCCGGTTTGAAGTGCCTGCTTTTTCACTGTAAAACCGGGTTGGAGCTTGAACCTCCCCATATATATGTATGGAGTGGAGTTTGCAAGTGAAAAGAAACTTTGTGTTCCCTTCAAGCTAGGTGAAGGACGGCTTTCACACACACTTATCTCTCAGAACTGAGCATGTGGAGAGACGTTCGTTCATCCAGCACAAAGGGAACGGGTTGCAGGAGAATCACTTACTCTGGTTTCTCAGTCTGTTTCCTAGTGCCAGTTTGAATTGCCTGCCGTTTTCACTGTAAAACCGGCCTGGAGTTTGAACCTCCCCATATATATGTATGGAGTGGAGTTTGCAAGTGAAAAGAAACTTTGTGTTCCCTTCAAGCTACGTGAAGGACGGCTTTCACACACACTTATCTCTCAGAACTGAGCATGTGGAGAGACGTTCGTTCATCCAGCACAAAGGGAACGGGTTGCAGGAGAAACACTTACTCTGGTTTCTCAGTCTGTTTCCTAGTGCCTGTTTGAAGTGCCTGCCGTTTTCACTGTAAAACCGGGTTGGAGCTTGAACCTCCCCATAGATATGTATGGAGTGGAGTTTGCAACTGAAAAGAAACTTTGTGTTCCCTTCAAGCTAGGTGAAGGCGGCTTTCACACACACTTATCTCTCAGAACTGAGCATGTGGAGAGACGTTCGTTCATCCAGCACAAAGGGAATGGGATGCAGGAGAAACACTTACTCTGGTTTCTCAGTCTGTTTTCTAATGCCGGTTTGAAGTGCCTGCCGTTTTCACTGTAAAACCGGGTTGGAGCTTGAACCTCCCCATATATATGTATGGAGTGGAGTTTGCAAGTGAAAAGAAACTTTGTGTTCCCTTCAAGCTAGGTGAAGGACGGCTTTCACACACACTTATCTCTCAGAACTGAGCATGTGGAGAGACGTTCTTTCATCCAGCACAAAGGGAACGGGTTGCAGGAGAAACACTTACTCTGGTTTCTCAGTCTGTTTCCTAGTGCCGGTTTGAAGTGCCTGCCGTTTTCACTGTAAAACCGGGTTGGAGCTTGAACCTCCCCATATATATGTATGGAGTGGAGTTTGCAAGTGAAAAGAAACTTTGTGTTCCCTTCAAGCTAGGTGAAGGACGGCTTTCACACACACTTATCTCTCAGAACTGAGCATGTGGAGAGACGTTCGTTCATCTAGCACAAACGGAACGGGTTGCAGGAGAAACACTTACTCTGGTTTCTCAGTCTGTTTCCTAGTGCCGGTTGGAAGTGCCTGCCGTTTTCACTGTAAAACCGGCCTGGAGCTTGAACCTCCCCATATATATGTATGGAGTGGAGTTTGCAAGTGAATAGAAACTTTGTGTTCCCTTCAAGCTAGGTGAAGGACGGCTTTCACACACACTTATCTCTCAGATCTGAGCATGTGGAGAGACGTTCGTTCATCCAGCACATAGGGAACGGGTTGCAGGAGAAACACTTACTCTGGTTTCTCAGTCTGTTTCCTAATGCCGGTTTGAAGTGCCTGCCGTTTTCACTGTAAAACCGGGTTGGAGCTTTAACCTACCCATATATATGTATGGAAAGTAGTTTACAACTGAAAAGAAACTTTGTGTTCCCTTCAACCTAGGTGAAGGACAGCTTTCACACACACTTATCTCTCAGAACTGACACTTATCTCTCAGAACCGAGCATGTGGAGAGACGTTCGTTCATCCAGCACATAGGGAACGGGTTGCAGGAGAAACACTTACTCTGGTTTCTCAGTCTGTTTCCTAGTGCCGGTTTGAAGTGCCTGCCGTTTTCACTGTAAAACCGGGTTGGAGATTGAACCTCCCCATATATTTGTATGGAGTGGAGTTTGCAAGTGAAGAGAAACTTTGTGTTCCCTTCAAGCTAGGTGAAGGATGGCTTTCACACACACTTATCTCTCAGAACTGAGCATGTGGAGAGACGTTCGTTCATCCAGCACAAAGGGAACGGGTTGCAGGAGAAACACTTACTCTGGTTTCTGAGTCTGTTTCCGAGTGCCGGTTTGAAGTGCCTGCTGATATCACTGTAAAACCGGGTTGGAGCTTGAACCTCCCCATATATATGTATGGAGTGGAGTTTGCTTCTGAAAAGAAACTTTGTGTTCCCTTCAAGCTAGGTGAAGGACGGCTTTCACACACACTTATCTCTCAGAACTGAGCATGTGGAGAGACGTTCGTTCATCCAGCACAAAGGGAACGGGTTGCAGGAGAAACACTTACTCTGGTTTCTCAGTCTGTTTCCTAGTGCCGGTTTGAAGTGCCTGCCGTTTTCAATGTAAAACCGGCCTGGAGCTTGAACCTCCCTATATATATGTATGGAGTGGGGTTTGCAACTGAAAAGAAACTTTGTGTTCCCTTCAAGCTAGGTGAAGGACGGCTTTCACACACACTTATCTCTCAGAACTGAGCATGTGGAGAGACGTTCGTTCATCCAGCACAAAGGGAACGGGTTGCAGGAGAATCACTTACTCTGGTTTCTCAGTCTGTTTCCTAGTGCCGGTTTGAAGTGCCTGCTTTTTCACTGTAAAACCGGGTTGGAGCTTGAACCTCCCCATATATATGTATGGAGTGGAGTTTGCAAGTGAAAAGAAACTTTGTGTTCCCTTCAAGCTAGGTGAAGGACGGCTTTCACACACACTTATCTCTCAGAACTGAGCATGTGGAGAGACGTTCGTTCATCCAGCACAAAGGGAACGGGTTGCAGGAGAATCACTTACTCTGGTTTCTCAGTCTGTTTCCTAGTGCCAGTTTGAATTGCCTGCCGTTTTCACTGTAAAACCGGCCTGGAGTTTGAACCTCCCCATATATATGTATGGAGTGGAGTTTGCAAGTGAAAAGAAACTTTGTGTTCCCTTCAAGCTACGTGAAGGACGGCTTTCACACACACTTATCTCTCAGAACTGAGCATGTGGAGAGACGTTCGTTCATCCAGCACAAAGGGAACGGGTTACAGGAGAAACACTTACTCTGGTTTCTCAGTCTGTTTCCTAGTGCCTGTTTGAAGTGCCTGCCGTTTTCACTGTAAAACCGGGTTGGAGCTTGAACCTCCCCATAGATATGTATGGAGTGGAGTTTGCAACTGAAAAGAAACTTTGTGTTCCCTTCAAGCTAGGTGAAGGCGGCTTTCACACACACTTATCTCTCAGAACTGAGCATGTGGAGAGACTTTCGTTCATCCAGCACAAAGGGAACGGGTTGCAGGAGAAACACTTACTCTGGTTTCTGAGTCTGTTTCCTAGTGCCGGTTTGAAGTGCCTGCCGTTTTCACTGTAAAACCGGGTTGGAGCTTGAACCTCCCCATATATATATATGGAGTGGAGTTTGCAAGTGAAAAGAAACTTTGTGTTCCCTTCAAGCTAGGTGAAGGACGGCTTTCACACACACTTATCTCTCAGAACTGAGCATGTGGAGAGACGTTCGTTCATCTAGCACAAACGGAACGGGTTGCAGGAGAAACACTTACTCTGGTTTCTCAGTCTGTTTCCTAGTGCCGGTTGGAAGTGCCTGCCGTTTTCACTGTAAAACCGGCCTGGAGCTTGAACCTCCCCATATATATGTATGGAGTGGAGTTTGCAAGTGAAAAGAAACTTTGTGTTCCCTTCAAGCTAGGTGAAGGACGGCTTTCACACACACTTATCTCTCAGAACTGAGCATGTGGAGAGACGTTCGTTCATCCAGCACATAGGGAACGGGTTGCAGGAGAAACACTTACTCTGGTTTCTCAGTCTGTTTCCTAGTGCCGGTTTGAAGTGCCTGCCGTTTTCACTGTAAAACCGGCCTGGAGCTTGAACCTCCCCATATATATGTATGGAAAGGAGTTTGCAAGTGAAAAGAAACTTTGTGTTCCCTTCAAGCTAGGTGAAGGACGGCTTTCACACACACTTATCTCTCAGAACTGACACTTATCTCTCAGAACTGAGCATGTGGAGAGACGTTCGTTCATCCAGCACATAGGGAACGGGTTGCAGGAGAAACACTTACTCTGGTTTCTCAGTCTGTTTCCTAGTGCCGGTTTGAAGTGCCTGCCGTTTTCACTGTAAAACCGGGTTGGAGATTGAACCTCCCCATATATATGTATGGAGTGGAGTTTGCAAGTGAAGAGAAACTTTGTGTTCCCTTCAAGCTAGGTGAAGGACGGCGTTCACACACACTTATCTCTCAGAACTGAGCATGTGGAGAGACGTTCGTTCATCCAGCACAAAGGGAACGGGTTGCAGGAGAAACACTTACTCTGGTTTCTCAGTCTGTTTCCTAATGCCGGTTTGAAGTGCCTGCCGTTTTCACTGTAAAACCGGGTTGGAGCTTTAACCTACCCATATATATGTATGGAAAGTAGTTTACAACTGAAAAGAAACTTTGTGTTCCCTTCAACCTAGGTGAAGGACAGCTTTCACACACACTTATCTCTCAGAACTGACACTTATCTCTCAGAACCGAGCATGTGGAGAGACGTTCGTTCATCCAGCACATAGGGAACGGGTTGCAGGAGAAACACTTACTCTGGTTTCTCAGTCTGTTTCCTAGTGCCGGTTTGAAGTGCCTGCCGTTTTCACTGTAAAACCGGGTTGGAGATTGAACCTCCCCATATATATGTATGGAGTGGAGTTTGCAAGTGAAGAGAAACTTTGTGTTCCCTTCAAGCTAGGTGAAGGATGGCTTTCACACACACTTATCTCTCAGAACTGAGCATGTGGAGAGACGTTCGTTCATCCAGCACAAAGGGAACGGGTTGCAGGAGAAACACTTACTCTGGTTTCTGAGTCTGTTTCCGAGTGCCGGTTTGAAGTGCCTGCTGATATCACTGTAAAACCGGGTTGGAGCTTGAACCTCCCCATATATATGTATGGAGTGGAGTTTGCTTCTGAAAAGAAACTTTGTGTTCCCTTCAAGCTAGGTGAAGGACGGCTTTCACACACACTTATCTCTCAGAACTGAGCATGTGGAGAGACGTTCGTTCATCCAGCACAAAGGGAACGGGTTGCAGGAGAAACACTTACTCTGGTTTCTCAGTCTGTTTCCTAGTGCCGGTTTGAAGTGCCTGCCGTTTTCAATGTAAAACCGGCCTGGAGCTTGAACCTCCCTATATATATGTATGGAGTGGGGTTTGCAACTGAAAAGAAACTTTGTGTTCCCTTCAAGCTAGGTGAAGGACGGCTTTCACACACACTTATCTCTCAGAACTGAGCATGTGGAGAGACGTTCGTTCATCCAGCACAAAGGGAACGGGTTGCAGGAGAATCACTTACTCTGGTTTCTCAGTCTGTTTCCTAGTGCCGGTTTGAAGTGCCTGCTTTTTCACTGTAAAACCGGGTTGGAGCTTGAACCTCCCCATATATATGTATGGAGTGGAGTTTGCAAGTGAAAAGAAACTTTGTGTTCCCTTCAAGCTAGGTGAAGGACGGCTTTCACACACACTTATCTCTCAGAACTGAGCATGTGGAGAGACGTTCGTTCATCCAGCACAAAGGGAACGGGTTGCAGGAGAATCACTTACTCTGGTTTCTCAGTCTGTTTCCTAGTGCCAGTTTGAATTGCCTGCCGTTTTCACTGTAAAACCGGCCTGGAGTTTGAACCTCCCCATATATATGTATGGAGTGGAGTTTGCAAGTGAAAAGAAACTTTGTGTTCCCTTCAAGCTAGGTGAAGGACGGCTTTCACACACACTTATCTCTCAGAACTGAGCATGTGGAGAGACGTTCGTTCATCCAGCACATAGGGAACGGGTTGCAGGAGAAACACTTACTCTGGTTTCTCAGTCTGTTTCCTAGTGCCGGTTTGAAGTGCCTGCCGTTTTCACTGTAAAACCGGCCTGGAGCTTGAACCTCCCCATATATATGTATGGAAAGGAGTTTGCAAGTGAAAAGAAACTTTGTGTTCCCTTCAAGCTAGGTGAAGGACGGCTTTCACACACACTTATCTCTCAGAACTGACACTTATCTCTCAGAACTGAGCATGTGGAGAGACGTTCGTTCATCCAGCACATAGGGAACGGGTTGCAGGAGAAACACTTACTCTGGTTTCTCAGTCTGTTTCCTAGTGCCGGTTTGAAGTGCCTGCCGTTTTCACTGTAAAACCGGGTTGGAGATTGAACCTCCCCATATATATGTATGGAGTGGAGTTTGCAAGTGAAGAGAAACTTTGTGTTCCCTTCAAGCTAGGTGAAGGACGGCTTTCACACACACTTATCTCTCAGAACTGAGCATGTGGAGAGACGTTCGTTCATCCAGCACAAAGGGAACGGGTTGCAGGAGAAACACTTACTCTGGTTTCTGAGTCTGTTTCCGAGTGCCGGTTTGAAGTTCCTGCTGATATCACTGTAAAACCGGGTTGGAGCTTGAACCTCCCCATATATATGTATGGAGTGGAGTTTACTTCTGAAAAGAAACTTTGTGTTCCCTTCAAGCTAGGTGAAGGACGGCTTTCACACACACTTATCTCTCAGAACTGAGCATGTGGAGAGACGTTCGTTCATCCAGCACAAAGGGAACGGGTTGCAGGAGAATCACTTACTCTGGTTTCTCAGTCTGTTTCCTAGTGCCGGTTTGAAGTGCCTGCTTTTTCACTGTAAAACCGGGTTGGAGCTTGAACCTCCCCATATATATGTATGGAGTGGAGTTTGCAAGTGAAAAGAAACTTTGTGTTCCCTTCAAGCTAGGTGAAGGACGGCTTTCACACACACTTATCTCTCAGAACTGAGCATGTGGAGAGACGTTCGTTCATCCAGCACAAAGGGAACGGGTTGCAGGAGAATCACTTACTCTGGTTTCTCAGTCTGTTTCCTAGTGCCAGTTTGAATTGCCTGCCGTTTTCACTGTAAAACCGGCCTGGAGTTTGAACCTCCCCATATATATGTATGGAGTGGAGTTTGCAAGTGAAAAGAAACTTTGTGTTCCCTTCAAGCTACGTGAAGGACGGCTTTCACACACACTTATCTCTCAGAACTGAGCATGTGGAGAGACGTTCGTTCATCCAGCACAAAGGGAACGGGTTGCAGGAGAAACACTTACTCTGGTTTCTCAGTCTGTTTCCTAGTGCCTGTTTGAAGTGCCTGCCGTTTTCACTGTAAAACCGGGTTGGAGCTTGAACCTCCCCATAGATATGTAAGGAGTGGAGTTTGCAACTGAAAAGAAACTTTGTGTTCCCTTCAAGCTAGGTGAAGGCGGCTTTCACACACACTTATCTCTCAGAACTGAGCATGTGGAGAGACGTTCGTTCATCCAGCACAAAGGGAATGGGATGCAGGAGAAACACTTACTCTGGTTTCTCAGTCTGTTTTCTAATGCCGGTTTGAAGTGCCTGCCGTTTTCACTGTAAAACCGGGTTGGAGCTTGAACCTCCCCATATATATGTATGGAGTGGAGTTTGCAAGTGAAAAGAAACTTTGTGTTCCCTTCAAGCTAGGTGAAGGACGGCTTTCACACACACTTATCTCTCAGAACTGAGCATGTGGAGAGACGTTCTTTCATCCAGCACAAAGGAAACGGGTTGCAGGAGAAACACTTACTCTGGTTTCTCAGTCTGTTTCCTAGTGCCGGTTTGAAGTGCCTGCCGTTTTCACTGTAAAACCGGGTTGGAGCTTGAACCTCCCCATATATATGTATGGAGTGGAGTTTGCAAGTGAAAAGAAACTTTGTGTTCCCTTCAAGCTAGGTGAAGGACGGCTTTCACACACACTTATCTCTCAGAACTGAGCATGTGGAGAGACGTTCGTTCATCTAGCACAAACGGAACGGGTTGCAGGAGAAACACTTACTCTGGTTTCTCAGTCTGTTTCCTAGTGCCGGTTGGAAGTGCCTGCCGTTTTCACTGTAAAACCGGCCTGGAGCTTGAACCTCCCCATATATATGTATGGAGTGGAGTTTGCAAGTGAATAGAAACTTTGTGTTCCCTTCAAGCTAGGTGAAGGACGGCTTTCACACACACTTATCTCTCAGATCTGAGCATGTGGAGAGACGTTCGTTCATCCAGCACATAGGGAACGGGTTGCAGGAGAAACACTTACTCTGGTTTCTCAGTCTGTTTCCTAATGCCGGTTTGAAGTGCCTGCCGTTTTCACTGTAAAACCGGGTTGGAGCTTTAACCTACCCATATATATGTATGGAAAGTAGTTTACAACTGAAAAGAAACTTTGTGTTCCCTTCAACCTAGGTGAAGGACAGCTTTCACACACACTTATCTCTCAGAACTGACACTTATCTCTCAGAACCGAGCATGTGGAGAGACGTTCGTTCATCCAGCACATAGGGAACGGGTTGCAGGAGAAACACTTACTCTGGTTTCTCAGTCTGTTTCCTAGTGCCGGTTTGAAGTGCCTGCCGTTTTCACTGTAAAACCGGGTTGGAGATTGAACCTCCCCATATATTTGTATGGAGTGGAGTTTGCAAGTGAAGAGAAACTTTGTGTTCCCTTCAAGCTAGGTGAAGGATGGCTTTCACACACACTTATCTCTCAGAACTGAGCATGTGGAGAGACGTTCGTTCATCCAGCACAAAGGGAACGGGTTGCAGGAGAAACACTTACTCTGGTTTCTGAGTCTGTTTCCGAGTGCCGGTTTGAAGTGCCTGCTGATATCACTGTAAAACCGGGTTGGAGCTTGAACCTCCCCATATATATGTATGGAGTGGAGTTTGCTTCTGAAAAGAAACTTTGTGTTCCCTTCAAGCTAGGTGAAGGACGGCTTTCACACACACTTATCTCTCAGAACTGAGCATGTGGAGAGACGTTCGTTCATCCAGCACAAAGGGAACGGGTTGCAGGAGAAACACTTACTCTGGTTTCTCAGTCTGTTTCCTAGTGCCGGTTTGAAGTGCCTGCCGTTTTCAATGTAAAACCGGCCTGGAGCTTGAACCTCCCTATATATATGTATGGAGTGGGGTTTGCAACTGAAAAGAAACTTTGTGTTCCCTTCAAGCTAGGTGAAGGACGGCTTTCACACACACTTATCTCTCAGAACTGAGCATGTGGAGAGACGTTCGTTCATCCAGCACAAAGGGAACGGGTTGCAGGAGAATCACTTACTCTGGTTTCTCAGTCTGTTTCCTAGTGCCGGTTTGAAGTGCCTGCTTTTTCACTGTAAAACCGGGTTGGAGCTTGAACCTCCCCATATATATGTATGGAGTGGAGTTTGCAAGTGAAAAGAAACTTTGTGTTCCCTTCAAGCTAGGTGAAGGACGGCTTTCACACACACTTATCTCTCAGAACTGAGCATGTGGAGAGACGTTCGTTCATCCAGCACAAAGGGAACGGGTTGCAGGAGAATCACTTACTCTGGTTTCTCAGTCTGTTTCCTAGTGCCAGTTTGAATTGCCTGCCGTTTTCACTGTAAAACCGGCCTGGAGTTTGAACCTCCCCATATATATGTATGGAGTGGAGTTTGCAAGTGAAAAGAAACTTTGTGTTCCCTTCAAGCTACGTGAAGGACGGCTTTCACACACACTTATCTCTCAGAACTGAGCATGTGGAGAGACGTTCGTTCATCCAGCACAAAGGGAACGGGTTACAGGAGAAACACTTACTCTGGTTTCTCAGTCTGTTTCCTAGTGCCTGTTTGAAGTGCCTGCCGTTTTCACTGTAAAACCGGGTTGGAGCTTGAACCTCCCCATAGATATGTATGGAGTGGAGTTTGCAACTGAAAAGAAACTTTGTGTTCCCTTCAAGCTAGGTGAAGGCGGCTTTCACACACACTTATCTCTCAGAACTGAGCATGTGGAGAGACTTTCGTTCATCCAGCACAAAGGGAACGGGTTGCAGGAGAAACACTTACTCTGGTTTCTGAGTCTGTTTCCTAGTGCCGGTTTGAAGTGCCTGCCGTTTTCACTGTAAAACCGGGTTGGAGCTTGAACCTCCCCATATATATGTATGGAGTGGAGTTTGCAAGTGAAAAGAAACTTTGTGTTCCCTTCAAGCTAGGTGAAGGACGGCTTTCACACACACTTATCTCTCAGAACTGAGCATGTGGAGAGACGTTCGTTCATCTAGCACAAACGGAACGGGTTGCAGGAGAAACACTTACTCTGGTTTCTCAGTCTGTTTCCTAGTGCCGGTTGGAAGTGCCTGCCGTTTTCACTGTAAAACCGGCCTGGAGCTTGAACCTCCCCATATATATGTATGGAGTGGAGTTTGCAAGTGAAAAGAAACTTTGTGTTCCCTTCAAGCTAGGTGAAGGACGGCTTTCACACACACTTATCTCTCAGAACTGAGCATGTGGAGAGACGTTCGTTCATCCAGCACATAGGGAACGGGTTGCAGGAGAAACACTTACTCTGGTTTCTCAGTCTGTTTCCTAGTGCCGGTTTGAAGTGCCTGCCGTTTTCACTGTAAAACCGGCCTGGAGCTTGAACCTCCCCATATATATGTATGGAAAGGAGTTTGCAAGTGAAAAGAAACTTTGTGTTCCCTTCAAGCTAGGTGAAGGACGGCTTTCACACACACTTATCTCTCAGAACTGACACTTATCTCTCAGAACTGAGCATGTGGAGAGACGTTCGTTCATCCAGCACATAGGGAACGGGTTGCAGGAGAAACACTTACTCTGGTTTCTCAGTCTGTTTCCTAGTGCCGGTTTGAAGTGCCTGCCGTTTTCACTGTAAAACCGGGTTGGAGATTGAACCTCCCCATATATATGTATGGAGTGGAGTTTGCAAGTGAAGAGAAACTTTGTGTTCCCTTCAAGCTAGGTGAAGGACGGCGTTCACACACACTTATCTCTCAGAACTGAGCATGTGGAGAGACGTTCGTTCATCCAGCACAAAGGGAACGGGTTGCAGGAGAAACACTTACTGTGGTTTCTGAGTCTGTTTCCGAGTGCCGGTTTGAAGTTCCTGCTGATATCACTGTAAAACCGGGTTGGAGCTTGAACCTCCCCATATATATGTATGGAGTGGAGTTTACTTCTGAAAAGAAACTTTGTGTTCCCTTCAAGCTAGGTGAAGGACGGCTTTCACACACACTTATCTCTCAGAACTGAGCATGTGGAGAGACGTTCGTTCATCCAGCACAAAGGGAACGGGTTGCAGGAGAAACACTTACTCTGGTTTCTCAGTCTGTTTCCTAGTGCCGGTTTGAAGTGCCTGCCGTTTTCAATGTAAAACCGGCCTGGAGCTTGAACCTCCCTATATATATGTATGGAGTGGGGTTTGCAACTGAAAAGAAACTTTGTGTTCCCTTCAAGCTAGGTGAAGGACGGCTTTCACACACACTTATCTCTCAGAACTGAGCATGTGGAGAGACGTTCGTTCATCCAGCACAAAGGGAACGGGTTGCAGGGGAATCACTTACTCTGGTTTCTCAGTCTGTTTCCTAGTGCCGGTTTGAAGTGCCTGCTTTTTCACTGTAAAACCGGGTTGGAGCTTGAACCTCCCCATATATATGTATGGAGTGGAGTTTGCAAGTGAAAAGAAACTTTGTGTTCCCTTCAAGCTAGGTGAAGGACGGCTTTCACACACACTTATCTCTCAGAACTGAGCATGTGGAGAGACGTTCGTTCATCCAGCACAAAGGGAACGGGTTGCAGGAGAATCACTTACTCTGGTTTCTCAGTCTGTTTCCTAGTGCCAGTTTGAATTGCCTGCCGTTTTCACTGTAAAACCGGCCTGGAGTTTGAACCTCCCCATATATATGTATGGAGTGGAGTTTGCAAGTGAAAAGAAACTTTGTGTTCCCTTCAAGCTACGTGAAGGACGGCTTTCACACACACTTATCTCTCAGAACTGAGCATGTGGAGAGACGTTCGTTCATCCAGCACAAAGGGAACGGGTTGCAGGAGAAACACTTACTCTGGTTTCTCAGTCTGTTTCCTAGTGCCTGTTTGAAGTGCCTGCCGTTTTCACTGTAAAACCGGGTTGGAGCTTGAACCTCCCCATAGATATGTATGGAGTGGAGTTTGCAACTGAAAAGAAACTTTGTGTTCCCTTCAAGCTAGGTGAAGGACGGCTTTCACACACACTTATCTCTCAGAACTGAGCATGTGGAGAGACGTTCGTTCATCCAGCACAAAGGGAATGGGATGCAGGAGAAACACTTACTCTGGTTTCTCAGTCTGTTTCCTAATGCCGGTTTGAAGTGCCTGCCGTTTTCACTGTAAAACCGGGTTGGAGCTTGAACCTCCCCATATATATGTATGGAGTGGAGTTTGCAAGTGAAAAGAAACTTTGTGTTCCCTTCAAGCTAGGTGAAGGACGGCTTTCACACACACTTATCTCTCAGAACTGAGCATGTGGAGAGACGTTCTTTCATCCAGCACAAAGGGAACGGGTTGCAGGAGAAACACTTACTCTGGTTTCTCAGTCTGTTTCCTAGTGCCGGTTTGAAGTGCCTGCCGTTTTCACTGTAAAACCGGGTTGGAGCTTGAACCTCCCCATATATATGTATGGAGTGGAGTTTGCAAGTGAAAAGAAACTTTGTGTTCCCTTCAAGCTACGTGAAGGACGGCTTTCACACACACTTATCTCTCAGAACTGAGCATGTGGAGAGACGTTCGTTCATCCAGCACAAAGGGAACGGGTTGCAGGAGAAACACTTACTCTGGTTTCTCAGTCTGTTTCCTAGTGCCTGTTTGAAGTGCCTGCCGTTTTCACTGTAAAACCGGGTTGGAGATTGAACCTCCCCATAGATATGTATGGAGTGGAGTTTGCAACTGAAAAGAAACTTTGTGTTCCCTTCAAGCTAGGTGAAGGCGGCTTTCACACACACTTATCTCTCAGAACTGAGCATGTGGAGAGACGTTCGTTCATCCAGCACAAAGGGAATGGGATGCAGGAGAAACACTTACTCTGGTTTCTCAGTCTGTTTTCTAATGCCGGTTTGAAGTGCCTGCCGTTTTCACTGTAAAACCGGGTTGGAGCTTGAACCTCCCCATATATATGTATGGAGTGGAGTTTGCAAGTGAAAAGAAACTTTGTGTTCCCTTCAAGCTAGGTGAAGGACGGCTTTCACACACACTTATCTCTCAGAACTGAGCATGTGGAGAGACGTTCTTTCATCCAGCACAAAGGAAACGGGTTGCAGGAGAAACACTTACTCTGGTTTCTCAGTCTGTTTCCTAGTGCCGGTTTGAAGTGCCTGCCGTTTTCACTGTAAAACCGGGTTGGAGCTTGAACCTCCCCATATATATGTATGGAGTGGAGTTTGCAAGTGAAAAGAAACTTTGTGTTCCCTTCAAGCTAGGTGAAGGACGGCTTTCACACACACTTATCTCTCAGAACTGAGCATGTGGAGAGACGTTCGTTCATCTAGCACAAACGGAACGGGTTGCAGGAGAAACACTTACTCTGGTTTCTCAGTCTGTTTCCTAGTGCCGGTTGGAAGTGCCTGCCGTTTTCACTGTAAAACCGGCCTGGAGCTTGAACCTCCCCATATATATGTATGGAGTGGAGTTTGCAAGTGAATAGAAACTTTGTGTTCCCTTCAAGCTAGGTGAAGGACGGCTTTCACACACACTTATCTCTCAGATCTGAGCATGTGGAGAGACGTTCGTTCATCCAGCACATAGGGAACGGGTTGCAGGAGAAACACTTACTCTGGTTTCTCAGTCTGTTTCCTAATGCCGGTTTGAAGTGCCTGCCGTTTTCACTGTAAAACCGGGTTGGAGCTTTAACCTACCCATATATATGTATGGAAAGTAGTTTACAACTGAAAAGAAACTTTGTGTTCCCTTCAACCTAGGTGAAGGACAGCTTTCACACACACTTATCTCTCAGAACTGACACTTATCTCTCAGAACCGAGCATGTGGAGAGACGTTCGTTCATCCAGCACATAGGGAACGGGTTGCAGGAGAAACACTTACTCTGGTTTCTCAGTCTGTTTCCTAGTGCCGGTTTGAAGTGCCTGCCGTTTTCACTGTAAAACCGGGTTGGAGATTGAACCTCCCCATATATTTGTATGGAGTGGAGTTTGCAAGTGAAGAGAAACTTTGTGTTCCCTTCAAGCTAGGTGAAGGATGGCTTTCACACACACTTATCTCTCAGAACTGAGCATGTGGAGAGACGTTCGTTCATCCAGCACAAAGGGAACGGGTTGCAGGAGAAACACTTACTCTGGTTTCTGAGTCTGTTTCCGAGTGCCGGTTTGAAGTGCCTGCTGATATCACTGTAAAACCGGGTTGGAGCTTGAACCTCCCCATATATATGTATGGAGTGGAGTTTGCTTCTGAAAAGAAACTTTGTGTTCCCTTCAAGCTAGGTGAAGGACGGCTTTCACACACACTTATCTCTCAGAACTGAGCATGTGGAGAGACGTTCGTTCATCCAGCACAAAGGGAACGGGTTGCAGGAGAAACACTTACTCTGGTTTCTCAGTCTGTTTCCTAGTGCCGGTTTGAAGTGCCTGCCGTTTTCAATGTAAAACCGGCCTGGAGCTTGAACCTCCCTATATATATGTATGGAGTGGGGTTTGCAACTGAAAAGAAACTTTGTGTTCCCTTCAAGCTAGGTGAAGGACGGCTTTCACACACACTTATCTCTCAGAACTGAGCATGTGGAGAGACGTTCGTTCATCCAGCACAAAGGGAACGGGTTGCAGGAGAATCACTTACTCTGGTTTCTCAGTCTGTTTCCTAGTGCCGGTTTGAAGTGCCTGCTTTTTCACTGTAAAACCGGGTTGGAGCTTGAACCTCCCCATATATATGTATGGAGTGGAGTTTGCAAGTGAAAAGAAACTTTGTGTTCCCTTCAAGCTAGGTGAAGGACGGCTTTCACACACACTTATCTCTCAGAACTGAGCATGTGGAGAGACGTTCGTTCATCCAGCACAAAGGGAACGGGTTGCAGGAGAATCACTTACTCTGGTTTCTCAGTCTGTTTCCTAGTGCCAGTTTGAATTGCCTGCCGTTTTCACTGTAAAACCGGCCTGGAGTTTGAACCTCCCCATATATATGTATGGAGTGGAGTTTGCAAGTGAAAAGAAACTTTGTGTTCCCTTCAAGCTACGTGAAGGACGGCTTTCACACACACTTATCTCTCAGAACTGAGCATGTGGAGAGACGTTCGTTCATCCAGCACAAAGGGAACGGGTTACAGGAGAAACACTTACTCTGGTTTCTCAGTCTGTTTCCTAGTGCCTGTTTGAAGTGCCTGCCGTTTTCACTGTAAAACCGGGTTGGAGCTTGAACCTCCCCATAGATATGTATGGAGTGGAGTTTGCAACTGAAAAGAAACTTTGTGTTCCCTTCAAGCTAGGTGAAGGCGGCTTTCACACACACTTATCTCTCAGAACTGAGCATGTGGAGAGACTTTCGTTCATCCAGCACAAAGGGAACGGGTTGCAGGAGAAACACTTACTCTGGTTTCTGAGTCTGTTTCCTAGTGCCGGTTTGAAGTGCCTGCCGTTTTCACTGTAAAACCGGGTTGGAGCTTGAACCTCCCCATATATATGTATGGAGTGGAGTTTGCAAGTGAAAAGAAACTTTGTGTTCCCTTCAAGCTAGGTGAAGGACGGCTTTCACACACACTTATCTCTCAGAACTGAGCATGTGGAGAGACGTTCGTTCATCTAGCACAAACGGAACGGGTTGCAGGAGAAACACTTACTCTGGTTTCTCAGTCTGTTTCCTAGTGCCGGTTGGAAGTGCCTGCCGTTTTCACTGTAAAACCGGCCTGGAGCTTGAACCTCCCCATATATATGTATGGAGTGGAGTTTGCAAGTGAAAAGAAACTTTGTGTTCCCTTCAAGCTAGGTGAAGGACGGCTTTCACACACACTTATCTCTCAGAACTGAGCATGTGGAGAGACGTTCGTTCATCCAGCACATAGGGAACGGGTTGCAGGAGAAACACTTACTCTGGTTTCTCAGTCTGTTTCCTAGTGCCGGTTTGAAGTGCCTGCCGTTTTCACTGTAAAACCGGCCTGGAGCTTGAACCTCCCCATATATATGTATGGAAAGGAGTTTGCAAGTGAAAAGAAACTTTGTGTTCCCTTCAAGCTAGGTGAAGGACGGCTTTCACACACACTTATCTCTCAGAACTGACACTTATCTCTCAGAACTGAGCATGTGGAGAGACGTTCGTTCATCCAGCACATAGGGAACGGGTTGCAGGAGAAACACTTACTCTGGTTTCTCAGTCTGTTTCCTAGTGCCGGTTTGAAGTGCCTGCCGTTTTCACTGTAAAACCGGGTTGGAGATTGAACCTCCCCATATATATGTATGGAGTGGAGTTTGCAAGTGAAGAGAAACTTTGTGTTCCCTTCAAGCTAGGTGAAGGACGGCGTTCACACACACTTATCTCTCAGAACTGAGCATGTGGAGAGACGTTCGTTCATCCAGCACAAAGGGAACGGGTTGCAGGAGAAACACTTACTGTGGTTTCTGAGTCTGTTTCCGAGTGCCGGTTTGAAGTTCCTGCTGATATCACTGTAAAACCGGGTTGGAGCTTGAACCTCCCCATATATATGTATGGAGTGGAGTTTACTTCTGAAAAGAAACTTTGTGTTCCCTTCAAGCTAGGTGAAGGACGGCTTTCACACACACTTATCTCTCAGAACTGAGCATGTGGAGAGACGTTCGTTCATCCAGCACAAAGGGAACGGGTTGCAGGAGAAACACTTACTCTGGTTTCTCAGTCTGTTTCCTAGTGCCGGTTTGAAGTGCCTGCCGTTTTCAATGTAAAACCGGCCTGGAGCTTGAACCTCCCTATATATATGTATGGAGTGGGGTTTGCAACTGAAAAGAAACTTTGTGTTCCCTTCAAGCTAGGTGAAGGACGGCTTTCACACACACTTATCTCTCAGAACTGAGCATGTGGAGAGACGTTCGTTCATCCAGCACAAAGGGAACGGGTTGCAGGGGAATCACTTACTCTGGTTTCTCAGTCTGTTTCCTAGTGCCGGTTTGAAGTGCCTGCTTTTTCACTGTAAAACCGGGTTGGAGCTTGAACCTCCCCATATATATGTATGGAGTGGAGTTTGCAAGTGAAAAGAAACTTTGTGTTCCCTTCAAGCTAGGTGAAGGACGGCTTTCACACACACTTATCTCTCAGAACTGAGCATGTGGAGAGACGTTCGTTCATCCAGCACAAAGGGAACGGGTTGCAGGAGAATCACTTACTCTGGTTTCTCAGTCTGTTTCCTAGTGCCAGTTTGAATTGCCTGCCGTTTTCACTGTAAAACCGGCCTGGAGTTTGAACCTCCCCATATATATGTATGGAGTGGAGTTTGCAAGTGAAAAGAAACTTTGTGTTCCCTTCAAGCTACGTGAAGGACGGCTTTCACACACACTTATCTCTCAGAACTGAGCATGTGGAGAGACGTTCGTTCATCCAGCACAAAGGGAACGGGTTGCAGGAGAAACACTTACTCTGGTTTCTCAGTCTGTTTCCTAGTGCCTGTTTGAAGTGCCTGCCGTTTTCACTGTAAAACCGGGTTGGAGCTTGAACCTCCCCATAGATATGTATGGAGTGGAGTTTGCAACTGAAAAGAAACTTTGTGTTCCCTTCAAGCTAGGTGAAGGACGGCTTTCACACACACTTATCTCTCAGAACTGAGCATGTGGAGAGACGTTCGTTCATCCAGCACAAAGGGAATGGGATGCAGGAGAAACACTTACTCTGGTTTCTCAGTCTGTTTCCTAATGCCGGTTTGAAGTGCCTGCCGTTTTCACTGTAAAACCGGGTTGGAGCTTGAACCTCCCCATATATATGTATGGAGTGGAGTTTGCAAGTGAAAAGAAACTTTGTGTTCCCTTCAAGCTAGGTGAAGGACGGCTTTCACACACACTTATCTCTCAGAACTGAGCATGTGGAGAGACGTTCTTTCATCCAGCACAAAGGGAACGGGTTGCAGGAGAAACACTTACTCTGGTTTCTCAGTCTGTTTCCTAGTGCCGGTTTGAAGTGCCTGCCGTTTTCACTGTAAAACCGGGTTGGAGCTTGAACCTCCCCATATATATGTATGGAGTGGAGTTTGCAAGTGAAAAGAAACTTTGTGTTCCCTTCAAGCTAGGTGAAGGACGGCTTTCACACACACTTATCTCTCAGAACTGAGCATGTGGAGAGACGTTCGTTCATCTAGCACAAACGGAACGGGTTGCAGGAGAAACACTTACTCTGGTTTCTCAGTCTGTTTCCTAGTGCCGGTTGGAAGTGCCTGCCGTTTTCACTGTAAAACCGGCCTGGAGCTTGAACCTCCCCATATATATGTATGGAGTGGAGTTTGCAAGTGAAAAGAAACTTTGTGTTCCCTTCAAGCTAGGTGAAGGACGGCTTTCACACACACTTATCTCTCAGATCTGAGCATGTGGAGAGACGTTCGTTCATCCAGCACATAGGGAACGGGTTGCAGGAGAAACACTTACTCTGGTTTCTCAGTCTGTTTCCTAATGCCGGTTTGAAGTGCCTGCCGTTTTCACTGTAAAACCGGGTTGGAGCTTTAACCTACCCATATATATGTATGGAAAGTAGTTTACAACTGAAAAGAAACTTTGTGTTCCCTTCAACCTAGGTGAAGGACAGCTTTCACACACACTTATCTCTCAGAACTGACACTTATCTCTCAGAACCGAGCATGTGGAGAGACGTTCGTTCATCCAGCACATAGGGAACGGGTTGCAGGAGAAACACTTACTCTGGTTTCTCAGTCTGTTTCCTAGTGCCGGTTTGAAGTGCCTGCCGTTTTCACTGTAAAACCGGGTTGGAGATTGAACCTCCCCATATATATGTATGGAGTGGAGTTTGCAAGTGAAGAGAAACTTTGTGTTCCCTTCAAGCTAGGTGAAGGATGGCTTTCACACACACTTATCTCTCAGAACTGAGCATGTGGAGAGACGTTCGTTCATCCAGCACAAAGGGAACGGGTTGCAGGAGAAACACTTACTCTGGTTTCTGAGTCTGTTTCCGAGTGCCGGTTTGAAGTGCCTGCTGATATCACTGTAAAACCGGGTTGGAGCTTGAACCTCCCCATATATATGTATGGAGTGGAGTTTGCTTCTGAAAAGAAACTTTGTGTTCCCTTCAAGCTAGGTGAAGGACGGCTTTCACACACACTTATCTCTCAGAACTGAGCATGTGGAGAGACGTTCGTTCATCCAGCACAAAGGGAACGGGTTGCAGGAGAAACACTTACTCTGGTTTCTCAGTCTGTTTCCTAGTGCCGGTTTGAAGTGCCTGCCGTTTTCAATGTAAAACCGGCCTGGAGCTTGAACCTCCCTATATATATGTATGGAGTGGGGTTTGCAACTGAAAAGAAACTTTGTGTTCCCTTCAAGCTAGGTGAAGGACGGCTTTCACACACACTTATCTCTCAGAACTGAGCATGTGGAGAGACGTTCGTTCATCCAGCACAAAGGGAACGGGTTGCAGGAGAATCACTTACTCTGGTTTCTCAGTCTGTTTCCTAGTGCCGGTTTGAAGTGCCTGCTTTTTCACTGTAAAACCGGGTTGGAGCTTGAACCTCCCCATATATATGTATGGAGTGGAGTTTGCAAGTGAAAAGAAACTTTGTGTTCCCTTCAAGCTAGGTGAAGGACGGCTTTCACACACACTTATCTCTCAGAACTGAGCATGTGGAGAGACGTTCGTTCATCCAGCACAAAGGGAACGGGTTGCAGGAGAATCACTTACTCTGGTTTCTCAGTCTGTTTCCTAGTGCCAGTTTGAATTGCCTGCCGTTTTCACTGTAAAACCGGCCTGGAGTTTGAACCTCCCCATATATATGTATGGAGTGGAGTTTGCAAGTGAAAAGAAACTTTGTGTTCCCTTCAAGCTACGTGAAGGACGGCTTTCACACACACTTATCTCTCAGAACTGAGCATGTGGAGAGACGTTCGTTCATCCAGCACAAAGGGAACGGGTTGCAGGAGAAACACTTACTCTGGTTTCTCAGTCTGTTTCCTAGTGCCTGTTTGAAGTGCCTGCCGTTTTCACTGTAAAACCGGGTTGGAGCTTGAACCTCCCCATAGATATGTATGGAGTGGAGTTTGCAACTGAAAAGAAACTTTGTGTTCCCTTCAAGCTAGGTGAAGGCGGCTTTCACACACACTTATCTCTCAGAACTGAGCATGTGGAGAGACTTTCGTTCATCCAGCACAAAGGGAACGGGTTGCAGGAGAAACACTTACTCTGGTTTCTGAGTCTGTTTCCTAGTGCCGGTTTGAAGTGCCTGCCGTTTTCACTGTAAAACCGGGTTGGAGCTTGAACCTCCCCATATATATGTATGGAGTGGAGTTTGCAAGTGAAAAGAAACTTTGTGTTCCCTTCAAGCTAGGTGAAGGACGGCTTTCACACACACTTATCTCTCAGAACTGAGCATGTGTAGAGACGTTCGTTCATCTAGCACAAACGGAACGGGTTGCAGGAGAAACACTTACTCTGGTTTCTCAGTCTGTTTCCTAGTGCCGGTTGGAAGTGCCTGCCGTTTTCACTGTAAAACCGGCCTGGAGCTTGAACCTCCCCATATATATGTATGGAGTGGAGTTTGCAAGTGAAAAGAAACTTTGTGTTCCCTTCAAGCTAGGTGAAGGACGGCTTTCACACACACTTATCTCTCAGAACTGAGCATGTGGAGAGACGTTCGTTCATCCAGCACATAGGGAACGGGTTGCAGGAGAAACACTTACTCTGGTTTCTCAGTCTGTTTCCTAGTGCCGGTTTGAAGTGCCTGCCGTTTTCACTGTAAAACCGGCCTGGAGCTTGAACCTCCCCATATATATGTATGGAAAGGAGTTTGCAAGTGAAAAGAAACTTTGTGTTCCCTTCAAGCTAGGTGAAGGACGGCTTTCACACACACTTATCTCTCAGAACTGAGCATGTGGAGAGACGTTCGTTCATCCAGCACATAGGGAACGGGTTGCAGGAGAAAAACTTACTCTGGTTTCTCAGTCTGTTTCCTAGTGCCGGTTTGAAGTGCCTGCCGTTTTCACTGTAAAACCGGGTTGGAGATTGAACCTCCCCATATATATGTATGGAGTGGAGTTTGCAAGTGAAGAGAAACTTTGTGTTCCCTTCAAGCTAGGTGAAGGACGGCTTTCACACACACTTATCTCTCAGAACTGAGCATGTGGAGAGACGTTCGTTCATCCAGCACAAAGGGAACGGGTTGCAGGAGAAACACTTACTCTGGTTTCTGAGTCTGTTTCCGAGTGCCGGTTTGAAGTTCCTGCTGATATCACTGTAAAACCGGGTTGGAGCTTGAACCTCCCCATATATATGTATGGAGTGGAGTTTACTTCTGAAAAGAAACTTTGTGTTCCCTTCAAGCTAGGTGAAGGACGGCTTTCACACACACTTATCTCTCAGAACTGAGCATGTGGAGAGACGTTCGTTCATCCAGCACAAAGGGAACGGGTTGCAGGAGAAACACTTACTCTGGTTTCTCAGTCTGTTTCCTAGTGCCGGTTTGAAGTGCCTGCCGTTTTCAATGTAAAACCGGCCTGGAGCTTGAACCTCCCTATATATATGTATGGAGTGGGGTTTGCAACTGAAAAGAAACTTTGTGTTCCCTTCAAGCTAGGTGAAGGACGGCTTTCACACACACTTATCTCTCAGAACTGAGCATGTGGAGAGACGTTCGTTCATCCAGCACAAAGGGAACGGGTTGCAGGGGAATCACTTACTCTGGTTTCTCAGTCTGTTTCCTAGTGCCGGTTTGAAGTGCCTGCTTTTTCACTGTAAAACCGGGTTGGAGCTTGAACCTCCCCATATATATGTATGGAGTGGAGTTTGCAAGTGAAAAGAAACTTTGTGTTCCCTTCAAGCTAGGTGAAGGACGGCTTTCACACACACTTATCTCTCAGAACTGAGCATGTGGAGAGACGTCCGTTCATCCAGCACATAGGGAACGGGTTGCAGGAGAAACACTTACTCTGGTTTCTCAGTCTGTTTCCTAATGCCGGTTTGAAGTGCCTGCCGTTTTCACAGTAAAACCGGGTTCTAGCTTTAACCTACCCATATATATGTATGGAAAGTAGTTTACAACTGAAAAGAAACTTTGTGTTCCCTTCAAGCTAGGTGAAGGACGGCTTTCACACACACTTATCTCTCAGAACTGAGCATGTGGAGAGACTTTCGTTCATCCAGCACAAAGGGAACGGGTTGCAGGAGAAACACTTACTCTGGTTTCTCAGTCTGTTTCCTAGTGCCTGTTTGAAGTGCCTGCCGTTTTCACTGTAAAACCGGGTTGGAGCTTGAACCTCCCCATAGATATGTATGGAGTGGAGTTTGCAACTGAAAAGAAACTTTGTGTTCCCTTCAAGCTAGGTGAAGGACGGCTTTCACACACACTTATCTCTCAGAACTGAGCATGTGGAGAGACGTTCGTTCATCCAGCACAAAGGGAATGGGATGCAGGAGAAACACTTACTCTGGTTTCTCAGTCTGTTTCCTAATGCCGGTTTGAAGTGCCTGCCGTTTTCACTGTAAAACCGGGTTCGAGCTTGAACCTCCCCATATATATGTATGGAGTGGAGTTTGCAAGTGAAAAGAAACTTTGTGTTCCCTTCAAGCTAGGTGAAGGACGGCTTTCACACACACTTATCTCTCAGAACTGAGCATGTGGAGAGACGTTCTTTCATCCAGCACAAAGGGAACGGGTTGCAGGAGAAACACTTACTCTGGTTTCTCAGTCTGTTTCCTAGTGCCGGTTTGAAGTGCCTGCCGTTTTCACTGTAAAACCGGGTTGGAGCTTGAACCTCCCCATATATATGTATGGAGTGGAGTTTGCAAGTGAAAAGAAACTTTGTGTTCCCTTCAAGCTAGGTGAAGGACGGCTTTCACACACACTTATCTCTCAGAACTGAGCATGTGGAGAGACGTTCGTTCATCTAGCACAAACGGAACGGGTTGCAGGAGAAACACTTACTCTGGTTTCTCAGTCTGTTTCCTAGTGCCGGTTGGAAGTGCCTGCCGTTTTCACTGTAAAACCGGCCTGGAGCTTGAACCTCCCCATATATATGTATGGAGTGGAGTTTGCAAGTGAAAAGAAACTTTGTGTTCCCTTCAAGCTAGGTGAAGGACGGCTTTCACACACACTTATCTCTCAGATCTGAGCATGTGGAGAGACGTTCGTTCATCCAGCACATAGGGAACGGGTTGCAGGAGAAACACTTACTCTGGTTTCTCAGTCTGTTTCCTAATGCCGGTTTGAAGTGCCTGCCGTTTTCACTGTAAAACCGGGTTGGAGCTTTAACCTACCCATATATATGTATGGAAAGTAGTTTACAACTGAAAAGAAACTTTGTGTTCCCTTCAACCTAGGTGAAGGACAGCTTTCACACACACTTATCTCTCAGAACTGACACTTATCTCTCAGAACCGAGCATGTGGAGAGACGTTCGTTCATCCAGCACATAGGGAACGGGTTGCAGGAGAAACACTTACTCTGGTTTCTCAGTCTGTTTCCTAGTGCCGGTTTGAAGTGCCTGCCGTTTTCACTGTAAAACCGGGTTGGAGATTGAACCTCCCCATATATATGTATGGAGTGGAGTTTGCAAGTGAAGAGAAACTTTGTGTTCCCTTCAAGCTAGGTGAAGGATGGCTTTCACACACACTTATCTCTCAGAACTGAGCATGTGGAGAGACGTTCGTTCATCCAGCACAAAGGGAACGGGTTGCAGGAGAAACACTTACTCTGGTTTCTGAGTCTGTTTCCGAGTGCCGGTTTGAAGTGCCTGCTGATATCACTGTAAAACCGGGTTGGAGCTTGAACCTCCCCATATATATGTATGGAGTGGAGTTTGCTTCTGAAAAGAAACTTTGTGTTCCCTTCAAGCTAGGTGAAGGACGGCTTTCACACACACTTATCTCTCAGAACTGAGCATGTGGAGAGACGTTCGTTCATCCAGCACAAAGGGAACGGGTTGCAGGAGAAACACTTACTCTGGTTTCTCAGTCTGTTTCCTAGTGCCGGTTTGAAGTGCCTGCCGTTTTCAATGTAAAACCGGCCTGGAGCTTGAACCTCCCTATATATATGTATGGAGTGGGGTTTGCAACTGAAAAGAAACTTTGTGTTCCCTTCAAGCTAGGTGAAGGACGGCTTTCACACACACTTATCTCTCAGAACTGAGCATGTGGAGAGACGTTCGTTCATCCAGCACAAAGGGAACGGGTTGCAGGAGAATCACTTACTCTGGTTTCTCAGTCTGTTTCCTAGTGCCGGTTTGAAGTGCCTGCTTTTTCACTGTAAAACCGGGTTGGAGCTTGAACCTCCCCATATATATGTATGGAGTGGAGTTTGCAAGTGAAAAGAAACTTTGTGTTCCCTTCAAGCTAGGTGAAGGACGGCTTTCACACACACTTATCTCTCAGAACTGAGCATGTGGAGAGACGTTCATTCATCCAGCACAAAGGGAACGGGTTGCAGGAGAATCACTTACTCTGGTTTCTCAGTCTGTTTCCTAGTGCCAGTTTGAATTGCCTGCCGTTTTCACTGTAAAACCGGCCTGGAGTTTGAACCTCCCCATATATATGTATGGAGTGGAGTTTGCAAGTGAAAAGAAACTTTGTGTTCCCTTCAAGCTACGTGAAGGACGGCATTCACACACACTTATCTCTCAGAACTGAGCATGTGGAGAGACGTTCGTTCATCCAGCACAAAGGGAACGGGTTACAGGAGAAACACTTACTCTGGTTTCTCAGTCTGTTTCCTAGTGCCTGTTTGAAGTGCCTGCCGTTTTCACTGTAAAACCGGGTTGGAGCTTGAACCTCCCCATAGATATGTATGGAGTGGAGTTTGCAACTGAAAAGAAACTTTGTGTTCCCTTCAAGCTAGGTGAAGGCGGCTTTCACACACACTTATCTCTCAGAACTGAGCATGTGGAGAGACTTTCGTTCATCCAGCACAAAGGGAACGGGTTGCAGGAGAAACACTTACTCTGGTTTCTGAGTCTGTTTCCTAGTGCCGGTTTGAAGTGCCTGCCGTTTTCACTGTAAAACCGGGTTGGAGCTTGAACCTCCCCATATATATGTATGGAGTGGAGTTTGCAAGTGAAAAGAAACTTTGTGTTCCCTTCAAGCTAGGTGAAGGACGGCTTTCACACACACTTATCTCTCAGAACTGAGCATGTGGAGAGACGTTCGTTCATCTAGCACAAACGGAACGGGTTGCAGGAGAAACACTTACTCTGGTTTCTCAGTCTGTTTCCTAGTGCCGGTTGGAAGTGCCTGCCGTTTTCACTGTAAAACCGGCCTGGAGCTTGAACCTCCCCATATATATGTATGGAGTGGAGTTTGCAAGTGAAAAGAAACTTTGTGTTCCCTTCAAGCTAGGTGAAGGACGGCTTTCACACACACTTATCTCTCAGAACTGAGCATGTGGAGAGACGTTCGTTCATCCAGCACATAGGGAACGGGTTGCAGGAGAAACACTTACTCTGGTTTCTCAGTCTGTTTCCTAGTGCCGGTTTGAAGTGCCTGCCGTTTTCACTGTAAAACCGGCCTGGAGCTTGAACCTCCCCATATATATGTATGGAAAGGAGTTTGCAAGTGAAAAGAAACTTTGTGTTCCCTTCAAGTTAGGTGAAGGACGGCTTTCACACACACTTATCTCTCAGAACTGACACTTATCTCTCAGAACTGAGCATGTGGAGAGACGTTCGTTCATCCAGCACATAGGGAACGGGTTGCAGGAGAAACACTTACTCTGGTTTCTCAGTCTGTTTCCTAGTGCCGGTTTGAAGTGCCTGCCGTTTTCACTGTAAAACCGGGTTGGAGATTGAACCTCCCCATATATATGTATGGAGTGGAGTTTGCAAGTGAAGAGAAACTTTGTGTTCCCTTCAAGCTAGGTGAAGGACGGCGTTCACACACACTTATCTCTCAGAACTGAGCATGTGGAGAGACGTTCGTTCATCCAGCACAAAGGGAACGGGTTGCAGGAGAAACACTTACTCTGGTTTCTGAGTCTGTTTCCGAGTGCCGGTTTGAAGTTCCTGCTGATATCACTGTAAAACCGGGTTGGAGCTTGAACCTCCCCATATATATGTATGGAGTGGAGTTTACTTCTGAAAAGAAACTTTGTGTTCCCTTCAAGCTAGGTGAAGGACGGCTTTCACACACACTTATCTCTCAGAACTGAGCATGTGGAGAGACGTTCGTTCATCCAGCACAAAGGGAACGGGTTGCAGGAGAAACACTTACTCTGGTTTCTCAGTCTGTTTCCTAGTGCCGGTTTGAAGTGCCTGCCGTTTTCAATGTAAAACCGGCCTGGAGCTTGAACCTCCCTATATATATGTATGGAGTGGGGTTTGCAACTGAAAAGAAACTTTGTGTTCCCTTCAAGCTAGGTGAAGGACGGCTTTCACACACACTTATCTCTCAGAACTGAGCATGTGGAGAGACGTTCGTTCATCCAGCACAAAGGGAACGGGTTGCAGGGGAATCACTTACTCTGGTTTCTCAGTCTGTTTCCTAGTGCCGGTTTGAAGTGCCTGC
The DNA here is from genome assembly GCF_048564905.1 of Vicugna pacos. NCBI lineage: Eukaryota > Metazoa > Chordata > Mammalia > Artiodactyla > Camelidae > Vicugna > Vicugna pacos. The sequence continues at coordinate 4,539,468 of NW_027328742.1, forward strand.
TTTTTCACTGTAAAACCGGGTTGGAGCTTGAACCTCCCCATATATATGTATGGAGTGGAGTTTGCAAGTGAAAAGAAACTTTGTGTTCCCTTCAAGCTAGGTGAAGGACGGCTTTCACACACACTTATCTCTCAGAACTGAGCATGTGGAGAGACGTTCGTTCATCCAGCACAAAGGGAACGGGTTGCAGGAGAATCACTTACTCTGGTTTCTCAGTCTGTTTCCTAGTGCCAGTTTGAATTGCCTGCCGTTTTCACTGTAAAACCGGCCTGGAGTTTGAACCTCCCCATATATATGTATGGAGTGGAGTTTGCAAGTGAAAAGAAACTTTGTGTTCCCTTCAAGCTACGTGAAGGACGGCTTTCACACACACTTATCTCTCAGAACTGAGCATGTGGAGAGACGTTCGTTCATCCAGCACAAAGGGAACGGGTTGCAGGAGAAACACTTACTCTGGTTTCTCAGTCTGTTTCCTAGTGCCTGTTTGAAGTGCCTGCCGTTTTCACTGTAAAACCGGGTTGGAGCTTGAACCTCCCCATAGATATGTATGGAGTGGAGTTTGCAACTGAAAAGAAACTTTGTGTTCCCTTCAAGCTAGGTGAAGGACGGCTTTCACACACACTTATCTCTCAGAACTGAGCATGTGGAGAGACGTTCGTTCATCCAGCACAAAGGGAATGGGATGCAGGAGAAACACTTACTCTGGTTTCTCAGTCTGTTTCCTAATGCCGGTTTGAAGTGCCTGCCGTTTTCACTGTAAAACCGGGTTGGAGCTTGAACCTCCCCATATATATGTATGGAGTGGAGTTTGCAAGTGAAAAGAAACTTTGTGTTCCCTTCAAGCTAGGTGAAGGACGGCTTTCACACACACTTATCTCTCAGAACTGAGCATGTGGAGAGACGTTCTTTCATCCAGCACAAAGGGAACGGGTTGCAGGAGAAACACTTACTCTGGTTTCTCAGTCTGTTTCCTAGTGCCGGTTTGAAGTGCCTGCCGTTTTCACTGTAAAACCGGGTTGGAGCTTGAACCTCCCCATATATATGTATGGAGTGGAGTTTGCAAGTGAAAAGAAACTTTGTGTTCCCTTCAAGCTAGGTGAAGGACGGCTTTCACACACACTTATCTCTCAGAACTGAGCATGTGGAGAGACGTTCGTTCATCTAGCACAAACGGAACGGGTTGCAGGAGAAACACTTACTCTGGTTTCTCAGTCTGTTTCCTAGTGCCGGTTGGAAGTGCCTGCCGTTTTCACTGTAAAACCGGCCTGGAGCTTGAACCTCCCCATATATATGTATGGAGTGGAGTTTGCAAGTGAAAAGAAACTTTGTGTTCCCTTCAAGCTAGGTGAAGGACGGCTTTCACACACACTTATCTCTCAGATCTGAGCATGTGGAGAGACGTTCGTTCATCCAGCACATAGGGAACGGGTTGCAGGAGAAACACTTACTCTGGTTTCTCAGTCTGTTTCCTAATGCCGGTTTGAAGTGCCTGCCGTTTTCACTGTAAAACCGGGTTGGAGCTTTAACCTACCCATATATATGTATGGAAAGTAGTTTACAACTGAAAAGAAACTTTGTGTTCCCTTCAACCTAGGTGAAGGACAGCTTTCACACACACTTATCTCTCAGAACTGACACTTATCTCTCAGAACCGAGCATGTGGAGAGACGTTCGTTCATCCAGCACATAGGGAACGGGTTGCAGGAGAAACACTTACTCTGGTTTCTCAGTCTGTTTCCTAGTGCCGGTTTGAAGTGCCTGCCGTTTTCACTGTAAAACCGGGTTGGAGATTGAACCTCCCCATATATATGTATGGAGTGGAGTTTGCAAGTGAAGAGAAACTTTGTGTTCCCTTCAAGCTAGGTGAAGGATGGCTTTCACACACACTTATCTCTCAGAACTGAGCATGTGGAGAGACGTTCGTTCATCCAGCACAAAGGGAACGGGTTGCAGGAGAAACACTTACTCTGGTTTCTGAGTCTGTTTCCGAGTGCCGGTTTGAAGTGCCTGCTGATATCACTGTAAAACCGGGTTGGAGCTTGAACCTCCCCATATATATGTATGGAGTGGAGTTTGCTTCTGAAAAGAAACTTTGTGTTCCCTTCAAGCTAGGTGAAGGACGGCTTTCACACACACTTATCTCTCAGAACTGAGCATGTGGAGAGACGTTCGTTCATCCAGCACAAAGGGAACGGGTTGCAGGAGAAACACTTACTCTGGTTTCTCAGTCTGTTTCCTAGTGCCGGTTTGAAGTGCCTGCCGTTTTCAATGTAAAACCGGCCTGGAGCTTGAACCTCCCTATATATATGTATGGAGTGGGGTTTGCAACTGAAAAGAAACTTTGTGTTCCCTTCAAGCTAGGTGAAGGACGGCTTTCACACACACTTATCTCTCAGAACTGAGCATGTGGAGAGACGTTCGTTCATCCAGCACAAAGGGAACGGGTTGCAGGAGAATCACTTACTCTGGTTTCTCAGTCTGTTTCCTAGTGCCGGTTTGAAGTGCCTGCTTTTTCACTGTAAAACCGGCTTGGAGCTTGAACCTCCCCATATATATGTATGGAGTGGAGTTTGCAAGTGAAAAGAAACTTTGTGTTCCCTTCAAGCTAGGTGAAGGACGGCTTTCACACACACTTATCTCTCAGAACTGAGCATGTGGAGAGACGTTCGTTCATCCAGCACAAAGGGAACGGGTTGCAGGAGAATCACTTACTCTGGTTTCTCAGTCTGTTTCCTAGTGCCAGTTTGAATTGCCTGCCGTTTTCACTGTAAAACCGGCCTGGAGCTTGAACCTCCCCATATATATGTATGGAGTGGAGTTTGCAAGTGAAAAGAAACTTTGTGTTCCCTTCAAGCTAGGTGAAGGACGGCTTTCACACACACTTATCTCTCAGAACTGAGCATGTGGAGAGACGTTCGTTCATCCAGCACAAAGGGAACGGGTTGCAGGAGAAACACTTACTCTGGTTTCTCAGTCTGTTTCCTAGTGCCTGTTTGAAGTGCCTGCCGTTTTCACTGTAAAACCGGGTTGGAGCTTGAACCTCCCCATAGATATGTATGGAGTGGAGTTTGCAACTGAAAAGAAACTTTGTGTTCCCTTCAAGCTAGGTGAAGGACGGCTTTCACACACACTTATCTCTCAGAACTGAGCATGTGGAGAGACGTTCGTTCATCCAGCACAAAGGGAATGGGATGCAGGAGAAACACTTACTCTGGTTTCTCAGTCTGTTTCCTAATGCCGGTTTGAAGTGCCTGCCGTTTTCACTGTAAAACCGGGTTGGAGCTTGAACCTCCCCATATATATGTATGGAGTGGAGTTTGCAAGTGAAAAGAAACTTTGTGTTCCCTTCAAGCTAGGTGAAGGACGGCTTTCACACACACTTATCTCTCAGAACTGAGCATGTGGAGAGACGTTCGTTCATCCAGCACATAGGGAACGGGTTGCAGGAGAAACACTTACTCTGGTTTCTCAGTCCGTTTCCAAGTGCCGGTTTGAAGTGCCTGCCGTTTTCACTGTAAAACCGCCGTGGAGCTTGAACCTCCCCATATATATGTATGGAGTGGAGTTTGCAAGTGAAAAGAAACTTTGAGTTCCCTTCAAGCTAGGTGAAGGACGGCTTTCACACACACTTATCTCTCAGAACTGAGCATGTGGAGAGACGTTCGTTCATTCAGCACAAAGGGAACGGGTTGCAGGAGAAACACTTACTCTGGTTTCTCAGTCTGTTTCCTAGTGCCGGTTTGAAGTGCCTGCTGTTTTCACTGTAAAACCGGCCTGGAGCTTGAACCTCCCGATAGATATGTATGGAGTGGAGTTTGCAACTGAAAAGAAACTTTGAGTTCCCTTCAAGATAGGTGAAGGACGGCTTTCACACACACTTATCTCTCAGAACTGAGCATGTGGAGAGACGTTCGTTCATCCAGCACAAAGGGAACGGGTTACAGGAGAAACACTTACTCTGGTTTCTCAGTCTGTTTCCTAGTGCCTGTTTGAAGTGCCTGCCGTTTTCACTGTAAAACCGGGTTGGAGCTTGAACCTCCCCATAGATATGTATGGAGTGGAGTTTGCAACTGAAAAGAAACTTTGTGTTCCCTTCAAGCTAGGTGAAGGCGGCTTTCACACACACTTATCTCTCAGAACTGAGCATGTGGAGAGACTTTCGTTCATCCAGCACAAAGGGAACGGGTTGCAGGAGAAACACTTACTCTGGTTTCTGAGTCTGTTTCCTAGTGCCGGTTTGAAGTGCCTGCCGTTTTCACTGTAAAACCGGGTTGGAGCTTGAACCTCCCCATATATATGTATGGAGTGGAGTTTGCAAGTGAAAAGAAACTTTGTGTTCCCTTCAAGCTAGGTGAAGGACGGCTTTCACACACACTTATCTCTCAGAACTGAGCATGTGGAGAGACGTTCGTTCATCTAGCACAAACGGAACGGGTTGCAGGAGAAACACTTACTCTGGTTTCTCAGTCTGTTTCCTAGTGCCGGTTGGAAGTGCCTGCCGTTTTCACTGTAAAACCGGCCTGGAGCTTGAACCTCCCCATATATATGTATGGAGTGGAGTTTGCAAGTGAAAAGAAACTTTGTGTTCCCTTCAAGCTAGGTGAAGGACGGCTTTCACACACACTTATCTCTCAGAACTGAGCATGTGGAGAGACGTTCGTTCATCCAGCACATAGGGAACGGGTTGCAGGAGAAACACTTACTCTGGTTTCTCAGTCTGTTTCCTAGTGCCGGTTTGAAGTGCCTGCCGTTTTCACTGTAAAACCGGCCTGGAGCTTGAACCTCCCCATATATATGTATGGAAAGGAGTTTGCAAGTGAAAAGAAACTTTGTGTTCCCTTCAAGTTAGGTGAAGGACGGCTTTCACACACACTTATCTCTCAGAACTGACACTTATCTCTCAGAACTGAGCATGTGGAGAGACGTTCGTTCATCCAGCACATAGGGAACGGGTTGCAGGAGAAACACTTACTCTGGTTTCTCAGTCTGTTTCCTAGTGCCGGTTTGAAGTGCCTGCCGTTTTCACTGTAAAACCGGGTTGGAGATTGAACCTCCCCATATATATGTATGGAGTGGAGTTTGCAAGTGAAGAGAAACTTTGTGTTCCCTTCAAGCTAGGTGAAGGACGGCGTTCACACACACTTATCTCTCAGAACTGAGCATGTGGAGAGACGTTCGTTCATCCAGCACAAAGGGAACGGGTTGCAGGAGAAACACTTACTCTGGTTTCTGAGTCTGTTTCCGAGTGCCGGTTTGAAGTTCCTGCTGATATCACTGTAAAACCGGGTTGGAGCTTGAACCTCCCCATATATATGTATGGAGTGGAGTTTACTTCTGAAAAGAAACTTTGTGTTCCCTTCAAGCTAGGTGAAGGACGGCTTTCACACACACTTATCTCTCAGAACTGAGCATGTGGAGAGACGTTCGTTCATCCAGCACAAAGGGAACGGGTTGCAGGAGAAACACTTACTCTGGTTTCTCAGTCTGTTTCCTAGTGCCGGTTTGAAGTGCCTGCCGTTTTCAATGTAAAACCGGCCTGGAGCTTGAACCTCCCTATATATATGTATGGAGTGGGGTTTGCAACTGAAAAGAAACTTTGTGTTCCCTTCAAGCTAGGTGAAGGACGGCTTTCACACACACTTATCTCTCAGAACTGAGCATGTGGAGAGACGTTCGTTCATCCAGCACAAAGGGAACGGGTTGCAGGGGAATCACTTACTCTGGTTTCTCAGTCTGTTTCCTAGTGCCGGTTTGAAGTGCCTGCTTTTTCACTGTAAAACCGGGTTGGAGCTTGAACCTCCCCATATATATGTATGGAGTGGAGTTTGCAAGTGAAAAGAAACTTTGTGTTCCCTTCAAGCTAGGTGAAGGACGGCTTTCACACACACTTATCTCTCAGAACTGAGCATGTGGAGAGACGTTCGTTCATCCAGCACAAAGGGAACGGGTTGCAGGAGAATCACTTACTCTGGTTTCTCAGTCTGTTTCCTAGTGCCAGTTTGAATTGCCTGCCGTTTTCACTGTAAAACCGGCCTGGAGTTTGAACCTCCCCATATATATGTATGGAGTGGAGTTTGCAAGTGAAAAGAAACTTTGTGTTCCCTTCAAGCTACGTGAAGGACGGCTTTCACACACACTTATCTCTCAGAACTGAGCATGTGGAGAGACGTTCGTTCATCCAGCACAAAGGGAACGGGTTGCAGGAGAAACACTTACTCTGGTTTCTCAGTCTGTTTCCTAGTGCCTGTTTGAAGTGCCTGCCGTTTTCACTGTAAAACCGGGTTGGAGCTTGAACCTCCCCATAGATATGTATGGAGTGGAGTTTGCAACTGAAAAGAAACTTTGTGTTCCCTTCAAGCTAGGTGAAGGACGGCTTTCACACACACTTATCTCTCAGAACTGAGCATGTGGAGAGACGTTCGTTCATCCAGCACAAAGGGAATGGGATGCAGGAGAAACACTTACTCTGGTTTCTCAGTCTGTTTCCTAATGCCGGTTTGAAGTGCCTGCCGTTTTCACTGTAAAACCGGGTTGGAGCTTGAACCTCCCCATATATATGTATGGAGTGGAGTTTGCAAGTGAAAAGAAACTTTGTGTTCCCTTCAAGCTAGGTGAAGGACGGCTTTCACACACACTTATCTCTCAGAACTGAGCATGTGGAGAGACGTTCTTTCATCCAGCACAAAGGGAACGGGTTGCAGGAGAAACACTTACTCTGGTTTCTCAGTCTGTTTCCTAGTGCCGGTTTGAAGTGCCTGCCGTTTTCACTGTAAAACCGGGTTGGAGCTTGAACCTCCCCATATATATGTATGGAGTGGAGTTTGCAAGTGAAAAGAAACTTTGTGTTCCCTTCAAGCTAGGTGAAGGACGGCTTTCACACACACTTATCTCTCAGAACTGAGCATGTGGAGAGACGTTCGTTCATCTAGCACAAACGGAACGGGTTGCAGGAGAAACACTTACTCTGGTTTCTCAGTCTGTTTCCTAGTGCCGGTTGGAAGTGCCTGCCGTTTTCACTGTAAAACCGGCCTGGAGCTTGAACCTCCCCATATATATGTATGGAGTGGAGTTTGCAAGTGAAAAGAAACTTTGTGTTCCCTTCAAGCTAGGTGAAGGACGGCTTTCACACACACTTATCTCTCAGATCTGAGCATGTGGAGAGACGTTCGTTCATCCAGCACATAGGGAACGGGTTGCAGGAGAAACACTTACTCTGGTTTCTCAGTCTGTTTCCTAATGCCGGTTTGAAGTGCCTGCCGTTTTCACTGTAAAACCGGGTTGGAGCTTTAACCTACCCATATATATGTATGGAAAGTAGTTTACAACTGAAAAGAAACTTTGTGTTCCCTTCAACCTAGGTGAAGGACAGCTTTCACACACACTTATCTCTCAGAACTGACACTTATCTCTCAGAACCGAGCATGTGGAGAGACGTTCGTTCATCCAGCACATAGGGAACGGGTTGCAGGAGAAACACTTACTCTGGTTTCTCAGTCTGTTTCCTAGTGCCGGTTTGAAGTGCCTGCCGTTTTCACTGTAAAACCGGGTTGGAGATTGAACCTCCCCATATATATGTATGGAGTGGAGTTTGCAAGTGAAGAGAAACTTTGTGTTCCCTTCAAGCTAGGTGAAGGATGGCTTTCACACACACTTATCTCTCAGAACTGAGCATGTGGAGAGACGTTCGTTCATCCAGCACAAAGGGAACGGGTTGCAGGAGAAACACTTACTCTGGTTTCTGAGTCTGTTTCCGAGTGCCGGTTTGAAGTGCCTGCTGATATCACTGTAAAACCGGGTTGGAGCTTGAACCTCCCCATATATATGTATGGAGTGGAGTTTGCTTCTGAAAAGAAACTTTGTGTTCCCTTCAAGCTAGGTGAAGGACGGCTTTCACACACACTTATCTCTCAGAACTGAGCATGTGGAGAGACGTTCGTTCATCCAGCACAAAGGGAACGGGTTGCAGGAGAAACACTTACTCTGGTTTCTCAGTCTGTTTCCTAGTGCCGGTTTGAAGTGCCTGCCGTTTTCAATGTAAAACCGGCCTGGAGCTTGAACCTCCCTATATATATGTATGGAGTGGGGTTTGCAACTGAAAAGAAACTTTGTGTTCCCTTCAAGCTAGGTGAAGGACGGCTTTCACACACACTTATCTCTCAGAACTGAGCATGTGGAGAGACGTTCGTTCATCCAGCACAAAGGGAACGGGTTGCAGGAGGATCACTTACTCTGGTTTCTCAGTCTGTTTCCTAGTGCCGGTTTGAAGTGCCTGCTTTTTCACTGTAAAACCGGCTTGGAGCTTGAACCTCCCCATATATATGTATGGAGTGGAGTTTGCAAGTGAAAAGAAACTTTGTGTTCCCTTCAAGCTAGGTGAAGGACGGCTTTCACACACACTTATCTCTCAGAACTGAGCATGTGGAGAGACGTTCGTTCATCCAGCACAAAGGGAACGGGTTGCAGGAGAATCACTTACTCTGGTTTCTCAGTCTGTTTCCTAGTGCCAGTTTGAATTGCCTGCCGTTTTCACTGTAAAACCGGCCTGGAGTTTGAACCTCCCCATATATATGTATGGAGTGGAGTTTGCAAGTGAAAAGAAACTTTGTGTTCCCTTCAAGCTAGGTGAAGGACGGCTTTCACACACACTTATCTCTCAGAACTGAGCATGTGGAGAGACGTTCGTTCATCCAGCACAAAGGGAACGGGTTGCAGGAGAAACACTTACTCTGGTTTCTCAGTCTGTTTCCTAGTGCCTGTTTGAAGTGCCTGCCGTTTTCACTGTAAAACCGGGTTGGAGCTTGAACCTCCCCATAGATATGTATGGAGTGGAGTTTGCAACTGAAAAGAAACTTTGTGTTCCCTTCAAGCTAGGTGAAGGACGGCTTTCACACACACTTATCTCTCAGAACTGAGCATGTGGAGAGACGTTCGTTCATCCAGCACAAAGGGAATGGGATGCAGGAGAAACACTTACTCTGGTTTCTCAGTCTGTTTCCTAATGCCGGTTTGAAGTGCCTGCCGTTTTCACTGTAAAACCGGGTTGGAGCTTGAACCTCCCCATATATATGTATGGAGTGGAGTTTGCAAGTGAAAAGAAACTTTGTGTTCCCTTCAAGCTAGGTGAAGGACGGCTTTCACACACACTTATCTCTCAGAACTGAGCATGTGGAGAGACGTTCGTTCATCCAGCACATAGGGAACGGGTTGCAGGAGAAACACTTACTCTGGTTTCTCAGTCTGTTTCCAAGTGCCGGTTTGAAGTGCCTGCCGTTTTCACTGTAAAACCGCCGTGGAGCTTGAACCTCCCCATATATATGTATGGAGTGGAGTTTGCAAGTGAAAAGAAACTTTGAGTTCCCTTCAAGCTAGGTGAAGGACGGCTTTCACACACACTTATCTCTCAGAACTGAGCATGTGGAGAGACGTTCGTTCATTCAGCACAAAGGGAACGGGTTGCAGGAGAAACACTTACTCTGGTTTCTCAGTCTGTTTCCTAGTGCCGGTTTGAAGTGCCTGCTGTTTTCACTGTAAAACCGGCCTGGAGCTTGAACCTCCCGATAGATATGTATGGAGTGGAGTTTGCAACTGAAAAGAAACTTTGAGTTCACTTCAAGCTAGGTGAAGGACGGCTTTCACACACACTTATCTCTCAGAACTGAGCATGTGGAGAGACGTTCGTTCATCCAGCACAAAGGGAACGGGATGCAGGAGAAACACTTACTCTTGTTTCTCAGTCTGTTTCCTAATGCCGGTTTGAAGTGCCTGCCGTTTTCTCTGTAAAACCGGGTTGGAGCTTTAACCTACCCATATATATGTATGGAAAGTAGTTTACAACTGAGAAGAAACTTTGTGTTCCCTTCAAGCTAGGTGAAGGACGGCTTTCACACACACTTATCTCTCAGAACTGAGCATGTGGAGAGATGTTCGTTCATCCAGCACAAAGGGAACGGGTTGCAGGAGAAACACTTACTCTGGTTTCTCAGTCTGTTTCCTAGTGCCGGTTGGAAGTGCCTGCCGTTTTCACTGTAAAACCGGCCTGGAGCTTGAACCTCCCCATATATATGTATGGAGTGGAGTTTGCAAGTGAAAAGAAACTTTGTGTTCCCTTCAAGCTAGGTGAAGGACGGCTTTCACACACACTTATCTCTCAGAACTGAGCATGTGGAGAGACGTTCGTTCATCCAGCACATAGGGAACGGGTTGCAGGAGAAACACTTACTCTGGTTTCTCAGTCTGTTTCCTAATGCCGGTTTGAAGTGCCTGCCGTTTTCACTGTAAATCCGGGTTGGAGCTTTAACCTACCCATATATATGTATGGAAAGTAGTTTACAACTGAAAAGAAACTTTGTGTTCCCTTCAAGCTAGGTGAAGGACGGCTTTCACACACACTTATCTCTCAGAACTGACACTTATCTCTCAGAACTGAGCATGTGGAGAGACGTTCGTTCATCCAGCACATAGGGAACGGGTTGCAGGAGAAACACTTACTCTGGTTTCTCAGTCTGTTTCCTAGTGCCGGTTTGAAGTGCCTGCCGTTTTCACTGTAAAACCGGGTTGGAGCTTGAACCTCCCCATATATATGTATGGAGTGGAGTTTGCAAGTGAAAAGAAACTTTGTGTTCCCTTCAAGCTAGGTGAAGGACGGCTTTCACACACACTTATCTCTCAGAACTGAGCATGTGGAGAGACTTTCGTTCATCCAGCACAATGGGAACGGGTTGCAGGAGAAACACTTACTCTGGTTTCTGAGTCTGTTTCCTACTGCCGGTTTGAAGTGCCTGCCGTTTTCACAGTAAAACCGGGTTGGAGCTTGAACCTCCCCATATATATGTATGGAGTGGAGTTTGCAAGAGAAAAGAAACTTTGTGTTCCCTTCAAGCTAGGTGAAGGACGGCTTTCACACACACTTATCTCTCAGAACTGAGCATGTGGAGAGACGTTCGTTCATCTAGCACAAACGGAACGGGTTGCAGGTGAAACACTTACTCTGGTTTCTCAGTCTGTTTCCTAGTGCCGGTTGGAAGTGCCTGCCGTTTTCACTGTAAAACCGGCCTGGAGCTTGAACCTCCCCATATATATGTATGGAGTGGAGTTTGCAACTGAAAAGAAACTTTGTGTTCCCTTCAAGCTAGGTGAAGGACGGCTTTCACACACACTTATCTCTCAGAACTGAGCATGTGGAGAGACGTTCGTTCATCCAGCACATAGGGAACGGGTTGCAGGAGAAAAACTTACTCTGGTTTCTCAGTCTGTTTCCTAGTGCCGGTTTGAAGTGCCTGCCGTTTTCACTGTAAAACCGGGTTGGAGATTGAACCTCCCCATATATATGTATGGAGTGGAGTTTGCAAGTGAAGAGAAACTTTGTGTTCCCTTCAAGCTAGGTGAAGGACGGCTTTCACACACACTTATCTCTCAGAACTGAGCATGTGGAGAGACGTTCGTTCATCCAGCACAAAGGGAACGGGTTGCAGGAGAAACACTTACTCTGGTTTCTGAGTCTGTTTCCGAGTGCCGGTTTGAAGTTCCTGCTGATATCACTGTAAAACCGGGTTGGAGCTTGAACCTCCCCATATATATGTATGGAGTGGAGTTTACTTCTGAAAAGAAACTTTGTGTTCCCTTCAAGCTAGGTGAAGGATGGCTTTCACACACACTTATCTCTCAGAACTGAGCATGTGGAGAGACGTTCGTTCATCCAGCACAAAGGGAACGGGTTGCAGGAGAAACACTTACTCTGGTTTCTCAGTCTGTTTCCTAGTGCCGGTTTGAAGTGCCTGCCGTTTTCAATGTAAAACCGGCCTGGAGCTTGAACCTCCCTATATATATGTATGGAGTGGGGTTTGCAACTGAAAAGAAACTTTGTGTTCCCTTCAAGCTAGGTGAAGGACGGCTTTCACACACACTTATCTCTTAGAACTGAGCATATGGAGAGACGTTCGTTCATCCAGCACAAAGGGAACGGGTTGCAGGAGAATCACTTACTCTGGTTTCTCAGTCTGTTTCCTAGTGCCAGTTTGAATTGCCTGCCGTTTTCACTGTAAAACCGGCCTGGAGTTTGAACCTCCCCATATATATGTATGGAGTGGAGTTTGCAAGTGAAAAGAAACTTTGTGTTCCCTTCAAGCTACGTGAAGGACGGCTTTCACACACACTTATCTCTCAGAACTGAGCATGTGGAGAGATGTTCGTTCATCCAGCACAAAGGGAACGGGTTGCAGGAGAAACACTTACTCTGGTTTCTCAGTCTGTTTCCTAGTGCCTGTTTGAAGTGCCTGCCGTTTTCACTGTAAAACCGGGTTGGAGCTTGAACCTCCCCATAGATATGTATGGAGTGGAGTTTGCAACTGAAAAGAAACTTTGTGTTCCCTTCAAGCTAGGTGAAGGACGGCTTTCACACACACTTATCTCTCAGAACTGAGCATGTGGAGAGACGTTCGTTCATCCAGCACAAAGGGAATGGGATGCAGGAGAAACACTTACTCTGGTTTCTCAGTCTGTTTCCTAGTGCCGGTTTGAAGTGCCTACCGTTTTCACTGTAAAACCGGGTTGTAGCTTGAACCTCCCCATATATATGTATGGAGTGGAGTTTGCAAGTGAAAAGAAACTTTGTGTTCCCTTCAAGCTAGGTGAAGGACGGCTTTCACACACACTTATCTCTCAGAACTGAGCATGTGGAGAGACGTTCGTTCATCCAGCACATAGGGAACGGGTTGCAGGAGAAACACTTACTCTGGTTTCTCAGTCTGTTTCCAAGTGCCGGTTTGAAGTGCCTGCCGTTTTCACTGTAAAACCGCCGTGGAGCTTGAACCTCCCCATATATATGTATGGAGTGGAGTTTGCAAGTGAAAAGAAACTTTGAGTTCCCTTCAAGCTAGGTGAAGGACGGCTTTCACACACACTTATCTCTCAGAACTGAGCATGTGGAGAGACGTTCGTTCATTCAGCACAAAGGGAACGGGTTGCAGGAGAAACACTTACTCTGGTTTCTCAGTCTGTTTCCTAGTGCCGGTTTGAAGTGCCTGCTGTTTTCACTGTAAAACCGGCCTGGAGCTTGAACGTCACGATAGATATGTATGGAGTGGAGTTTGCAACTGAAAAGAAACTTTGAGTTCCCTTCAAGCTAGGTGAAGGACGGCTTTCACACACACTTATCTCTCAGAACTGAGCATGTGGAGAGACGTTCGTTCATCCAGCACAAAGGGAACGGGATGCAGGAGAAACACTTACTCTTGTTTCTCAGTCTGTTTCCTAATGCCGGTTTGAAGTGCCTGCCTTTTTCTCTGTAAAACCGGGTTGGAGCTTTAACCTACCCATATATATGTATGGAAAGTAGTTTACAACTGAGAAGAAACTTTGTGTTCCCTTCAAGCTAGGTGAAGGACGGCTTTCACACACACTTATCTCTCAGAACTGAGCATGTGGAGAGACGTTCGTTCATCCAGCACAAAGGGAACGGGTTGCAGGAGAAACACTTACTCTGGTTTCTCAGTCTGTTTCCTAGTGCCGGTTGGAAGTGCCTGCCGTTTTCACTGTAAAACCGGCCTGGAGCTTGAACCTCCCCATATATATGTATGGAGTGGAGTTTGCAAGTGAAAAGAAACTTTGTGTTCCCTTCAAGCTAGGTGAAGGACGGCTTTCACACACACTTATCTCTCAGAACTGAGCATGTGGAGAGACGTTCGTTCATCCAGCACATAGGGAACGGGTTGCAGGAGAAACACTTAGTCTGGTTTCTCAGTCTGTTTCCTAATGCCGGTTTGAAGTGCCTGCCGTTTTCACTGTAAATCCGGGTTGGAGCTTTAACCTACCCATATATATGTATGGAAAGTAGTTTACAACTGAAAAGAAACTTTGTGTTCCCTTCAAGCTAGGTGAAGGACGGCTTTCACACACACTTATCTCTCAGAACTGACACTTATCTCTCAGAACTGAGCATGTGGAGAGACGTTCGTTCATCCAGCACATAGGGAACGGGTTGCAGGAGAAACACTTACTCTGGTTTCTCAGTCTGTTTCCTAGTGCCGGTTTGAAGTGCCTGCCGTTTTCACTGTAAAACCGGGTTGGAGCTTGAACCTCCCCATATATATGTATGGAGTGGAGTTTGCAAGTGAAAAGAAACTTTGTGTTCCCTTCAAGCTAGGTGAAGGACGGCTTTCACACACACTTATCTCTCAGAACTGAGCATGTGGAGAGACTTTCGTTCATCCAGCACAAAGGGAACGGGTTGCAGGAGAAACACTTACTCTGGTTTCTGAGTCTGTTTCCTAGTGCCGGTTTGAAGTGCCTGCCGTTTTCACAGTAAAACCGGGTTGGAGCTTGAACCTCCCCGTATATATGTATGGAGTGGAGTTTGCAAGTGAAAAGAAACTTTGTGTTCCCTTCAAGCTAGGTGAAGGACGGCTTTCACACACACTTATCTCTCAGAACTGAGCATGTGGAGAGACGTTCGTTCATCTAGCACAAACGGAACGGGTTGCAGGAGAAACACTTACTCTGGTTTCTCAGTCTGTTTCCTAGTGCCGGTTGGAAGTGCCTGCCGTTTTCACTGTAAAACCGGCCTGGAGCTTGAACCTCCCCATATATATGTATGGAGTGGAGTTTGCAAGTGAAAAGAAACTTTGTGTTCCCTTCAAGCTAGGTGAAGGACGGCTTTCACACACACTTATCTCTCAGAACTGAGCATGTGGAGAGACGTTCGTTCATCCAGCACAAAGGGAACGGGTTGCAGGAGAAACACTTACTCTGGTTTCTCAGTCTGTTTCCTAGTGCCGGTTTGAATTGCCTGCCGTTTTCACTATAAAACCGGGTTGGAGCTTGAACCTCCCCATATATATGTATGGAGTGGAGTTTGCAAGTGAAAAGAAACTTTGTGTTCCCTTCAAGCTAGGTGAAGGATGGCTTTCACACACACTTATCTCTCAGAACTGAGCATGTGGAGAGACGTTCGTTCATCCAGCACATAGGGAACGGGTTGCAGGAGAAACACTTACTCTGGTTTCTCAGTCTGTTTCCTAGTGCCGGTTTGAAGTGCCTGCCGTTTTCACTGTAAAACCGGGTTGGAGATTGAACCTCCCCATATATATGTATGGAGTGGAGTTTGCAAGTGAAGAGAAACTTTGTGTTCCCTTCAAGCTAGGTGAAGGACGGCTTTCACACACACTTATCTCTCAGAACTGAGCATGTGGAGAGACGTTCGTTCATCCAGCACAAAGGGAACGGGTTGCAGGAGAAACACTTACTCTGGTTTCTGAGTCTGTTTCCGAGTGCCGGTTCGAAGTTCCTGCTGATATCACTGTAAAACCGGGTTGGAGCTTGAACCTCCCCATATATATGTATGGATTGGAGTTTACTTCTGAAAAGAAACTTTGTGTTCCCTTCAAGCTAGGTGAAGGACGGCTTTCACACACACTTTTCTCTCAGAACTGAGCATGTGGAGAGACGTTCGTTCATCCAGCACAAAGGGAACGGGTTGCAGGAGAAACACTTACTCTGGTTTCTCAGTCTGTTTCCTAGTGCCGGTTTGAAGTGCCTGCCGTTTTCAATGTAAAACCGGCCTGGAGCTTGAACCTCCCTATATATATGTATGGAGTGGGGTTTGCAACTGAAAAGAAACTTTGTGTTCCCTTCAAGCTAGGTGAAGGACGGCTTTCACACACACTTATCTCTCAGAACTGAGCATGTGGAGAGACGTTCGTTCATCCAGCACAAAGGGATCGGGTTGCAGGAGAATCACTTTCTCTGGTTTCTCAGTCTGTTTCCTAGTGCCGGTTTGAAGTGCCTGCTGTTTCACTGTAAAACCGGGTTGGAGCTTGAACCTCCCCATATATATGTATGGAGTGGAGTTTGCAAGTGAAAAGAAACTTTGTGTTCCCTTCAAGCTAGGTGAAGGACGGCTTTCACACACACTTATCTCTCAGAACTGAGCATGTGGAGAGACGTTCGTTCATCCAGCACAAAGGGAACGGGTTGCAGGAGAATCACTTACTCTGGTTTCTCAGTCTGTTTCCTAGTGCCAGTTTGAAGTGCCTGCCGTTTTCACTGTAAAACCGGGTTGGAGATTGAACCTCCCCATATATATGTATGGAGTGGAGTTTGCAAGTGAAGAGAAACTTTGTGTTCCCTTCAAGCTAGGTGAAGGACGGCTTTCACACACACTTATCTCTCAGAACTGAGCATGTGGAGAGACGTTCGTTCATCCAGCACAAAGGGAACGGGTTGCAGGAGAAACACTTACTCTGGTTTCTGAGTCTGTTTCCGAGTGCCGGTTTGAAGTTCCTGCTGATATCACTGTAAAACCGGGTTGGAGCTTGAACCTCCCCATATATATTTATGGAGTGGAGTTTACTTCTGAAAAGAAACTTTGTGTTCCCTTCAAGCTAGGTGAAGGACGGCTTTCACACACACTTATCTCTCAGAACTGAGCATGTGGAGAGACGTTCGTTCATCCAGCACAAAGGGAACGGGTTGCAGGAGAAACACTTACTCTGGTTTCTCAGTCTGTTTCCTAGTGCCGGTTGGAAGTGCCTGCCGTTTTCACTGTAAAACCGGCCTGGAGCTTGAACCTCCCCATATATATGTATGGAGTGGAGTTTGCAAGTGAAAAGAAACTTTGTGTTCCCTTCAAGCTAGGTGAAGGACGGCTTTCACACACACTTATCTCTCAGAACTGAGCATGTGGAGAGACGTTCGTTCATCCAGCACATAGGGAACGGGTTGCAGGAGAAACACTTAGTCTGGTTTCTCAGTCTGTTTCCTAATGCCGGTTTGAAGTGCCTGCCGTTTTCACTGTAAATCCGGGTTGGAGCTTTAACCTACCCATATATATGTATGGAAAGTAGTTTACAACTGAAAAGAAACTTTGTGTTCCCTTCAAGCTAGGTGAAGGACGGCTTTCACACACACTTATCTCTCAGAACTGACACTTATCTCTCAGAACTGAGCATGTGGAGAGACGTTCGTTCATCCAGCACATAGGGAACGGGTTGCAGGAGAAACACTTACTCTGGTTTCTCAGTCTGTTTCCTAGTGCCGGTTTGAAGTGCCTGCCGTTTTCACTGTAAAACCGGGTTGGAGCTTGAACCTCCCCATATATATGTATGGAGTGGAGTTTGCAAGTGAAAAGAAACTTTGTGTTCCCTTCAAGCTAGGTGAAGGACGGCTTTCACACACACTTATCTCTCAGAACTGAGCATGTGGAGAGACTTTCGTTCATCCAGCACAAAGGGAACGGGTTGCAGGAGAAACACTTACTCTGGTTTCTGAGTCTGTTTCCTAGTGCCGGTTTGAAGTGCCTGCCGTTTTCACAGTAAAACCGGGGTGGAGCTTGAACCTCCCCGTATATATGTATGGAGTGGAGTTTGCAAGTGAAAAGAAACTTTGTGTTCCCTTCAAGCTAGGTGAAGGACGGCTTTCACACACACTTATCTCTCAGAACTGAGCATGTGGAGAGACGTTCTTTCATCTAGCACAAACGGAACGGGTTGCAGGAGAAACACTTACTCTGGTTTCTCAGTCTGTTTCCTAGTGCCGGTTGGAAGTGCCTGCCGTTTTCACTGTAAAACCGGCCTGGAGCTTGAACCTCCCCATATATATGTATGGAGTGGAGTTTGCAAGTGAAAAGAAACTTTGTGTTCCCTTCAAGCTAGGTGAAGGACGGCTTTCACACACACTTATCTCTCAGAACTGAGCATGTGGAGAGACGTTCGTTCATCCAGCACAAAGGGAACGGGTTGCAGGAGAAACACTTACTCTGGTTTCTCAGTCTGTTTCCTAGTGCCCGTTTGAATTGCCTGCCGTTTTCACTGTAAAACCGGGTTGGAGCTTGAACCTCCCCATATATATGTATGGATTGGAGTTTACTTCTGAAAAGAAACTTTGTGTTCCCTTCAAGCTAGGTGAAGGACGGCTTTCACACACACTTTTCTCTCAGAACTGAGCATGTGGAGAGACGTTCGTTCATCCAGCACAAAGGGAACGGGTTGCAGGAGAAACACTTACTCTGGTTTCTCAGTCTGTTTCCTAGTGCCGGTTTGAAGTGCCTGCCGTTTTCAATGTAAAACCGGCCTGGAGCTTGAACCTCCCTATATATATGTATGGAGTGGGGTTTGCAACTGAAAAGAAACTTTGTGTTCCCTTCAAGCTAGGTGAAGGACGGCTTTCACACACACTTATCTCTCAGAACTGAGCATGTGGAGAGACGTTCGTTCATCCAGCACAAAGGGATCGGGTTGCAGGAGAATCACTTTCTCTGGTTTCTCAGTCTGTTTCCTAGTGCCGGTTTGAAGTGCCTGCTGTTTCACTGTAAAACCGGGTTGGAGCTTGAACCTCCCCATATATATGTATGGAGTGGAGTTTGCAAGTGAAAAGAAACTTTGTGTTCCCTTCAAGCTAGGTGAAGGACGGCTTTCACACACACTTATCTCTCAGAACTGAGCATGTGGAGAGACGTTCGTTCATCCAGCACAAAGGGAACGGGTTGCAGGAGAATCACTTACTCTGGTTTCTCAGTCTGTTTCCTAGTGCCAGTTTGAAGTGCCTGCCGTTTTCACTGTAAAACCGGGTTGGAGATTGAACCTCCCCATATATATGTATGGAGTGGAGTTTGCAAGTGAAGAGAAACTTTGTGTTCCCTTCAAGCTAGGTGAAGGACGGCTTTCACACACACTTATCTCTCAGAACTGAGCATGTGGAGAGACGTTCGTTCATCCAGCACAAAGGGAACGGGTTGCAGGAGAAACACTTACTCTGGTTTCTGAGTCTGTTTCCGAGTGCCGGTTTGAAGTTCCTGCTGATATCACTGTAAAACCGGGTTGGAGCTTGAACCTCCCCATATATATTTATGGAGTGGAGTTTACTTCTGAAAAGAAACTTTGTGTTCCCTTCAAGCTAGGTGAAGGACGGCTTTCACACACACTTATCTCTCAGAACTGAGCATGTGGAGAGACGTTCGTTCATCCAGCACAAAGGGAACGGTTTGCAGGAGAAACAATTACTCTGGTTTCTCAGTCTGTTTCCTAGTGCCGGTTTGAAGTGCCTGCCGTTTTCAATGTAAAACTGGCCTGGAGCTTGAACCTCCCTATATATATGTATGGAGTGGGGTTTGCAACTGAAAAGAAACTTTGTGTTCCCTTCAAGCTAGGTGAAGGACGGCTTTCACACACACTTATCTCTCAGAACTGAGCATGTGGAGAGACGTTCGTTCATCCAGCACAAAGGGATCGGGTTGCAGGAGAATCACTTTCTCTGGTTTCTCAGTCTGTTTCCTAGTGCCGGTTTGAAGTGCCTGCTGTTTCACTGTAAAACCGGGTTGGAGCTTGAACCTCCCCATATATATGTATGGAGTGGAGTTTGCAAGTGAAAAGAAACTTTGTGTTCCCTTCAAGCTAGGTGAAGGACGGCTTTCACACACACTTATCTCTCAGAACTGAGCATGTGGAGAGACGTTCGTTCATCCAGCACAAAGGGAACGGGTTGCAGGAGAATCACTTACTCTGGTTTCTCAGTCTGTTTCCTAGTGCCAGTTTGAATTGCCTGCCGTTTTCACTGTAAAACCGGCCTGGAGTTTGAACCTCCCCATATATATGTATGGAGTGGAGTTTGCAAGTGAAAAGAAACTTTGTGTTCCCTTCAAGCTACGAGAAGGACGGCTTTCACACACACTTATCTCTCAGAACTGAGCATGTGGAGAGACGTTCGTTCATCCAGCACAAAGGGAACGGGTTGCAGGAGAAACACTTACTCTGGTTTCTCAGTCTGTTTCCTAGTGCCGGTTTGAAGTGCCTGCCGTTTTCACTGTAAAAAAGGGTTGGAGCCTGAACCTCCCCATAGATATGTATGGAGTGGAGTTTGCAACTGAAAAGAAACTTTGTGTTCCCTTCAAGTTAGGTGAAGGACGGCTTTCACACACACTTATCTCTCAGAACTGAGCATGTGGAGAGACGTTCGTTCATCCAGCACAAAGGGAACGGGTTGCAGGAGAAACACTTACTCTGGTTTCTCAGTCTGTTTCCTAGTGCCCGTTTGAATTGCCTGCCGTTTTCACTGTAAAACCGGGTTGGAGCTTGAACCTCCCCATATATATGTATGGAGTGGAGTTTGCAAGTGAAAAGAAACTTTGTGTTCCCTTCAAGCTAGGTGCAGGACGGCTTTCACACACACTTAACTCTCAGAACTGAGCATGTGGAGCGAAGTTCGTTCATCCAGCACAAAGGGAACGGGTTGCAGGAGAAACACTTACTCTGGTTTCTCAGTCTGTTTCCTAGTGCCGGTTTGAAGTGCCTGCTGTTTCCACTGTAAAACCGGGTTGGAGCTTGAACCTCCCCATATATATGTATGGAGTGGAGTTTGCAAGTGAAAAGAAAATTTGTGTTCCCTTCAAGCTAGGTGAAGGACGGCTTTCACCCACACTTATCTCTCAGAACTGAGCATGTGGAGAGACGTTCGTTCATCCAGCACAAAGGGAACGGGTTGCAGGAGAAACTCTTACTCTGGTTTCTCTGTTTCCTAGTGCCGGTTTGAAGTGCCTGCTGTTTTCACTGTAAAACCGGCCTGCAGCTTGAACCTCCCGATAGATATGTATGGATTGGAGTTTGCAACTGAAAAGAAACTTTGTGTTCCCTTCAAGCTAGGTGAAGGACGGCTTTCACACACACTTATCTCTCAGAACTGAGCATGTGGAGAGACTTTCGTTCATCCAGCACAAAGGGAACGGGTTGCAGGAGAAACACTTACTCTGGTTTCTGAGTCTGTTTCCTAGTGCCGGTTTGAAGTGCCTGCCGTTTTCACTGTAAAACCGGGTTGGAGCTTGAACCTCCCCATATATATGTATGGAGTGGAGTTTGCAAGTGAAAAGAAACTTTGTGTTCCCTTCAAGCTAGGTGAAGGACGGCTTTCACACACACTTATCTCTCAGAACTGAGCATGTGGAGAGACGTTCGTTCATCTAGCACAAACGGAACGGGTTGCAGGAGAAACACTTACTCTGGTTTCTCAGTCTGTTTCCTAGTGCCGGTTGGAAGTGCCTGCCGTTTTCACTGTAAAACCGGCCTGGAGCTTGAACCTCCCCATATATATGTATGGAGTGGAGTTTGCAAGTGAAAAGAAACTTTGTGTTCCCTTCAAGCTAGGTGAAGGACGGCTTTCACACACACTTATCTCTCAGAACTGAGCATGTGGAGAGACGTTCGTTCATCCAGCACAAAGGGAACGGGTTGCAGGAGAAACACTTACTCTGGTTTCTCAGTCTGTTTCCTAGTGCCGGTTTGAATTGCCTGCCGTTTTCACTATAAAACCGGGTTGGAGCTTGAACCTCCCCATATATATGTATGGAGTGGAGTTTGCAACTGAAAAGAAACTTTGTGTTCCCTTCAAGCTAGGTGAAGGACGGCTTTCACACACACTTATCTCTCAGAACTGAGCATGTGGAGAGACGTTCGTTCATCCAGCACAAAGGGAACGGGTTGCAGGAGAAACACTTACTCTGGTTTCTGAGTCTGTTTCCGAGTGCCGGTTTGAAGTTCCTGCTGATATCACTGTAAAACCGGGTTGGAGCTTGAACCTCCCCATATATATGTATGGAGTGGAGTTTACTTCTGAAAAGAAACTTTGTGTTCCCTTCAAGCTAGGTGAAGGACGGCTTTCACACACACTTATCTCTCAGAACTGAGCATGTGGAGAGACGTTCGTTCATCCAGCACAAAGGGAACGGGTTGCAGGAGAAACACTTACTCTGGTTTCTCAGTCTGTTTCCTAGTGCCGGTTTGAAGTGCCTGCCGTTTTCAATGTAAAACCGGCCTGGAGCTTGAACCTCCCTATATATATGTATGGAGTGCGGTTTGCAACTGAAAAGAAACTTTGTGTTCCCTTCAAGCTAGGTGAAGGACGGCTTTCACACACACTTATCTCTCAGAACTGAGCATGTGGAGAGACGTTCGTTCATCCAGCACAAAGGGATCGGTTTGCAGGAGAATCACTTTCTCTGGTTTCTCAGTCTGTTTCCTAGTGCCGGTTTGAAGTGCCTGCTGTTTCACTGTAAAACCGGGTTGGAGCTTGAACCTCCCCATATATATGTATGGAGTGGAGTTTGCAAGTGAAAAGAAACTTTGTGTTCCCTTCAAGCTAGGTGAAGGACGGCTTTCACACACACTTATCTCTCAGAACTGAGCATGTGGAGAGACGTTCGTTCATCCAGCACAAAGGGAACGGGTTGCAGGAGAATCACTTACTCTGGTTTCTCAGTCTGTTTCCTAGTGCCAGTTTGAATTGCCTGCCGTTTTCACTGTAAAACCGGCCTGGAGTTTGAACCTCCCCATATATATGTATGGAGTGGAGTTTGCAACTGAAAAGAAACTTTGTGTTCCCTTCAAGCTAGGTGAAGGACGGCTTTCACACACACTTATCTCTCAGAACTGAGCATGTGGAGAGACGTTCGTTCATCCAGCACAAAGGGAACGGGATGCAGGAGAAACACTTACTCTGGTTTCTCAGTCTGTTTCCTAATGCCGGTTTGAAGTGCCTGCCGTTTTCACTGTAAAACCGGGTTGGAGCTTGAACCTCCCCATAGATATGTATGGAGTGGAGTTTGCAACTGAAAAGAAACTTTGTGTTCCCTTCAAGCTAGGTGAAGGACGGCTTTCACACACACTTATCTCTCAGAACTGAGCATGTGGAGAGACGTTCGTTCATCCAGCACATAGGGAACGGGTTGCAGGAGAAACACTTACTCTGGTTTCTCAGTCTGTTTCCAAGTGCCGGTTTGAAGTGCCTGCCGTTTTCACTGTAAAACCGCCGTGGAGCTTGAACCTCCCCATATATATGTATGGAGTGGAGTTTGCAACTGAAAAGAAACTTTGTGTTCCCTTCAAGCTAGGTGAAGTACGGCTTTCACACACACTTATCTCTCAGAACTGAGCATGTGGAGAGACGTTCGTTCATCCAGCACAAAGGGAACGGGTTGCAGGAGAAACACTTACTCTGGTTTCTCAGTCTGTTTCCTAGTGCCGGTTTGAAGTGCCTGCCTTTTTCACTGTAAAACCGGGTTGGAGCTTGAACCTCCCCATATATATGTATGGAGTGGAGTTTGCAACTGAAAACAAACTTTGTGTTCCCTTCAAGATAGGTGAAGGACGGCTTTCACACACACTTATCTCTCAGAACTGAGCATGTGGAGAGACGTTCGTTCATCCAACACAAAGGGAACGGGTTGCAGGAGAAACACTTACTCTGGTTTCTGAGTCTGTTTTCTAGTGCCGGTTTGAAGTGCCTACCGTTTTCACTGTAAAACCGGCCTGCAGCTTGAACCTCCCCATATATATGTGTGGACTGGAGTTTGCAAGTGAAAAGAAACTTTGTGTTCCCTTCAAGCTAGGTGAAGGACGGATTTCACACACACTTATCTCTCAGAACTGAGCATGTGGAGAGACGTTCGTTCATCCAGCACAAAGGGAACGGGTTGCAGGAGAATCACTTACTCTGGTTTCTCCGTCTGTTTCCTAGTGCCGGTTTGAAGTGCCTGCCGTTTTCACTGTAAAACCGGGTTGGAGCTTGAACCTCCCCATATATATGTATGGAGTGGAGTTTGCAAGTGAAAAGAAACTTTGTGTTCCCTTCAAGCTAGGTGAAGGACGGCTTTCACACACACTTATCTCTCAGAACTGAGCATGTGGAGAGACGTTCGTTCATCCAGCACATAGGGAACGGGTTGCAGGAGAAACACTTACTCTGGTTTCTCAGTCTGTTTCCAAGTGACGGTTTGAAGTGCCTGCCGTTTTCACTGTAAAACCGCCGTGGAGCTTGAACCTCCCCATATATATGTATGGAGTGGAGTTTGCAAGTGAAAAGAAACTTTGTGTTCCCTTCAAGCTAGGTGAAGTACGGCTTTCACACACACTTATCTCTCAGAACTGAGCATGTGGAGAGACGTTCGTTCATCCAGCACAAAGGGAACGGGTTGCAGGAGAATCACTTACTCTGGTTTCTCAGTCTGTTTCCTAGTGCCGGTTTGAAGTGCCTGCTGTTTCACTGTAAAACCGGGTTGGAGCTTGAACCTCCCCATATATATGTATGGAGTGGAGTTTGCAAGTGAAAAGAAACTTTGTGTTCCCTTCAAGCTAGGTGAAGGACGGCTTTCACACACACTTATCTCTCAGAACTGAGCATGTGGAGAGACGTTCGTTCATCCAGCACAAAGGGAACGGGTTGCAGGAGAATCACTTACTCTGGTTTCTCAGTCTGTTTCCTAGTGCCAGTTTGAATTGCCTGCCGTTTTCACTGTAAAACCGGCCTGGAGTTTGAACCTCCCCATATATATGTATGGAGTGGAGTTTGCAACTGAAAAGAAACTTTGTGTTCCCTTCAAGCTAGGTGAAGGACGGCTTTCACACACACTTATCTCTCAGAACTGAGCATGTGGAGAGACGTTCGTTCATCCAGCACAAAGGGAACGGGATGCAGGAGAAACACTTACTCTGGTTTCTCAGTCTGTTTCCTAATGCCGGTTTGAAGTGCCTGCCGTTTTCACTGTAAAACCGGGTTGGAGCTTGAACCTCCCCATAGATATGTATGGAGTGGAGTTTGCAACTGAAAAGAAACTTTGTGTTCCCTTCAAGCTAGGTGAAGGACGGCTTTCACACACACTTATCTCTCAGAACTGAGCATGTGGAGAGACGTTCGTTCATCCAGCACATAGGGAACGGGTTGCAGGAGAAACACTTACTCTGGTTTCTCAGTCTGTTTCCAAGTGCCGGTTTGAAGTGCCTGCCGTTTTCACTGTAAAACCGCCGTGGAGCTTGAACCTCCCCATATATATGTATGGAGTGGAGTTTGCAACTGAAAAGAAACTTTGTGTTCCCTTCAAGCTAGGTGAAGTACGGCTTTCACACACACTTATCTCTCAGAACTGAGCATGTGGAGAGACGTTCGTTCATCCAGCACAAAGGGAACGGGTTGCAGGAGAAACACTTACTCTGGTTTCTCAGTCTGTTTCCTAGTGCCGGTTTGAAGTGCCTGCCTTTTTCACTGTAAAACCGGGTTGGAGCTTGAACCTCCCCATATATATGTATGGAGTGGAGTTTGCAACTGAAAACAAACTTTGTGTTCCCTTCAAGATAGGTGAAGGACGGCTTTCACACACACTTATCTCTCAGAACTGAGCATGTGGAGAGACGTTCGTTCATCCAACACAAAGGGAACGGGTTGCAGGAGAAACACTTACTCTGGTTTCTGAGTCTGTTTTCTAGTGCCGGTTTGAAGTGCCTACCGTTTTCACTGTAAAACCGGCCTGCAGCTTGAACCTCCCCATATATATGTGTGGACTGGAGTTTGCAAGTGAAAAGAAACTTTGTGTTCCCTTCAAGCTAGGTGAAGGACGGATTTCACACACACTTATCTCTCAGAACTGAGCATGTGGAGAGACGTTCGTTCATCCAGCACAAAGGGAACGGGTTGCAGGAGAATCACTTACTCTGGTTTCTCCGTCTGTTTCCTAGTGCCGGTTTGAAGTGCCTGCCGTTTTCACTGTAAAACCGGGTTGGAGCTTGAACCTCCCCATATATATGTATGGAGTGGAGTTTGCAAGTGAAAAGAAACTTTGTGTTCCCTTCAAGCTAGGTGAAGGACGGCTTTCACACACACTTATCTCTCAGAACTGAGCATGTGGAGAGACGTTCGTTCATCCAGCACATAGGGAACGGGTTGCAGGAGAAACACTTACTCTGGTTTCTCAGTCTGTTTCCAAGTGACGGTTTGAAGTGCCTGCCGTTTTCACTGTAAAACCGCCGTGGAGCTTGAACCTCCCCATATATATGTATGGAGTGGAGTTTGCAAGTGAAAAGAAACTTTGTGTTCCCTTCAAGCTAGGTGAAGTACGGCTTTCACACACACTTATCTCTCAGAACTGAGCATGTGGAGAGACGTTCGTTCATCCAGCACAAAGGGAACGGGTTGCAGGAGAAACACTTACTCTGGTTTCTCAGTCTGTTTCCTAGTGCCGGTTTGAAGTGCCTGCCTTTTTCACTGTAAAACCGGGTTGGAGTTTGAACCTCCCCATATATATGTATGGAGTGGAGTTTGCAACTGAAAAGAAACTTTGTGTTCCCTTCAAGATAGGTGAAGGACGGCTTTCACACACACTTATCTCTCAGAACTGAGCATGTGGAGAGACGTTCGTTCATCCAACACAAAGGGAACGGGTTGCAGGAGAAACACTTACTCTGGTTTCTGAGTCTGTTTTCTAGTGCCGGTTTGAAGTGCCTACCGTTTTCACTGTAAAACCGGCCTGCAGCTTGAACCTCCCCATATATATGTGTGGACTGGAGTTTGCAAGTGAAAAGAAACTTTGTGTTCCCTTCAAGCTAGGTGAAGGACGGATTTCACACACACTTATCTCTCAGAACTGAGCATGTGGAGAGACGTTCGTTCATCCAGCACAAAGGGAACGGGTTGCAGGAGAAACACGTACTCTGGTTTCTCAGTCTGTTTCCTAGTGCCGGTTTGAAGTGCCTGCCTTTTTCACTGTAAAACCGGGTTGGAGTTTGAACCTCCCCATATATATGTATGGAGTGGAGTTTGCAACTGAAAAGAAACTTTGTGTTCCCTTCAAGATAGGTGAAGGACGGCTTTCACACACACTTATCTCTCAGAACTGAGCATGTGGAGAGACGTTCGTTCATCCAACACAAAGGGAACGGGTTGCAGGAGAAACACTTACTCTGGTTTCTGAGTCTGTTTTCTAGTGCCGGTTTGAAGTGCCTACCGTTTTCACTGTAAAACCGGCCTGCAGCTTGAACCTCCCCATATATATGTGTGGACTGGAGTTTGCAAGTGAAAAGAAACTTTGTGTTCCCTTCAAGCTAGGTGAAGGACGGATTTCACACACACTTATCTCTCAGAACTGAGCATGTGGAGAGACGTTCGTTCATCCAGCACAAAGGGAACGGGTTGCAGGAGAATCACTTACTCTGGTTTCTCCGTCTGTTTCCTAGTGCCTGTTTGAAGTGCCTGCCGTTTTCACTGTAAAACCGGGTTGGAGCTTGAACCTCCCCATATATATGTATGGAGTGGAGTTTGCAAGTGAAAAGAAACTTTGTGTTCCCTTCAAGCTAGGTGAAGGACGGCTTTCACACACACTTATCTCTCAGAACTGAGCATGTGGAGAGACGTTCGTTCATCCAGCACAAAGGGAACGGGTTGCAGGAGAAACACTTACTCTGGTTTCTCAGTCTGTTTCCTAGTGCCGGTTTGAATTGCCTGCCGTTTTCACTGTAAAACCGGGTTGGAGCTTGAACCTCCCCATATATATGTATGGAGTGGAGTTTGCAAGTGAAAAGAAACTTTGTGTTCCCTTCAAGCTAGGTGCAGGACGGCTTTCACACACACTTAACTCTCAGAACTGAGCATGTGGAGCGAAGTTCGTTCATCCAGCACAAAGGGAACGGGTTGCAGGAGAAACACTTACTCTGGTTTCTCAGTCTGTTTCCTAGTGCCGGTTTGAAGTGCCTGTTGTTTCACGGTAAAACCGGGTTGGAGCTTGAACCTCCCCATATATATGTATGGAGTGGAGTTTGCAAGTGAAAAGAAACTTTGTGTTCCCTTCAAGCTAGGTGAAGGACGGCTTTCACACACACTTATCTCTCAGAACTGAGCATGTGGAGGGACGTTCGTTAATCCAGCACAAAGGGAACGGGTTGCAGGAGAATCACTTTCTCAGGTTTCTCAGTCTGTTTCCTAAAGCCGGTTTGAAGTGCCTGCCGTTTTCACTGTAAAACGGGTTGGAGCTTTAACCTACCCATATATATATATGGAAAGTAGTTTACAACTGAAAAGAAACTTTGTGTTCCCTTCAAGCTAGGTGAAGGACGGCTTTCACACACACTTATCTCTCAGAACTGAGCATGTGGAGAGACGTTCGTTCATCCAGCACGTAGGGAACGGGTTGCAGGAGAAACACTTACTCTGGTTTCTCAGTCTGTTTCCTAGTGCCGGTTTGAAGTGCCTGCCGTTTTCACTGTAAAACCGGGTTGGAGCTTGAACCTCCCCATATATATGTATGGAGTGAAGTTTGCAAGTGAAAAGAAACTTTGTGTTCCCTTCAAGCTAGGTGAAGTACGGCTTTCACACACACTTATCTCTCAGAACTGAGCATGTGGAGAGACGTTCGTTCATCCAGCACAAAGGGAACGGGTTGCAGGAGAAACACTTACTCTGGTTTCTCAGTCTGTTTCCTAGTGCCCGTTTGAAGTGCCTGCCATTTTCACTGTAAAACCGGCCTGGAGTTTGAACCTCCCAATATATATGTATGGAGTGGAGTTTGCAACTGAAAAGAAACTTTGTGTTCCCTTCAAGCTAGGTGAAGGACGGCTTTCACACACACTTATCTCTCGGAACTGAGCATGTGGAGAGACGTTCGTTCATCCAGCACAAAGGGAATGGGATGCAGGTGAAACACTTACTCTGGTTTCTCAGTCTGTTCCTAATGCTGGTTTGAAGTGCCTGCCGTTTCCACTGTAAAACCGGGTTGGAGCTTGAACCTCCCCATATATATGTATGGAGTGGAGTTTGCAAGTGAAAAGAAAATTTGTGTTCCCTTCAAGCTAGGTGAAGGACGGCTTTCACACACACTTATCTCTCAGAACTGAGCATGTGGAGAGACGTTCGTTCATCCAGCACAAAGGGAACGGGTTGCAGGAGAAACACTTACTCTGGTTTCTCAGTCTGTTTCCTAGTGCCGGTTTGAAGTGCCTGCTGTTTTCACTGTAAAACCGGCCTGGAGCTTGAACCTCCCGATAGATATGTATGGAGTGGAGTTTGCAACTGAAAAGAAACTTTGTGTTCCCTTCAAGCTAGGTGAAGGACGGCTTTCACACACACTTATCTCTCAGAACTGAGCATGTGGAGAGACGTTCGTTCATCCAGCACAAAGGGAACGGGATGCAGGAGAAACACTTACTCTTGTTTCTCAGTCTGTTTCCTAATGCCGGTTTGAAGTGCCTGCCGTTTTCACTGTAAAACCGGGTTGGAGCTTTAACCTAACCATATATATGTATGGATTGGAGTTTGCAAGTGAAAAGAAACTTTGTGTTCCCTTCAAGCTAGGTGAAGGACGGCTTTCACACACACTTATCTCTTAGAAATGAGCATGTGGAGAGACGTTCGTTCATCCAGCACAAAGGGAACGGGTTGCAGGAGAAACACTTACTCTGGTTTCTCAGTCTGTTTCCTAGTGCCGGTTGGAAGTGCCTGCCGTTTTCACTGTAAAACCGGCCTGGAGCTTGAACCTCCCCATATATATGTATGGAGTGGAGTTTGCAAGTGAAAAGAAACTTTGTGTTCCCTTCAAGCTAGGTGAAGGACGGCTTTCACACACACTTATCTCTCAGAACTGAGCATGTGGAGAGACGTTCGTTCATCCAGCACATAGGGAACGGGATGCAGGAGAAACACTTACTCTGGTTTCTCAGTCTGTTTCCTAGTGCCGGTTTGAAGTGCCTGCCGTTTTCACTGTAAAACCGGGTTGGAGCTTGAACCTCCCCATATATATGTATGGAGTGAAGTTTGCAAGTGAAAAGAAACTTTGTGTTCCCTTCAAGCTAGGTGAAGTACGGCTTTCACACACACTTATCTCTCAGAACTGAGCATGTGGAGAGACGTTCGTTCATCCAGCACAAAGGGAACGGGTTGCAGGAGAAACACTTACTCTGGTTTCTCAGTCTGTTTCCTAGTGCCCGTTTGAAGTGCCTGCCATTTTCACTGTAAAACCGGCCTGGAGTTTGAACCTCCCAATATATATGTATGGAGTGGAGTTTGCAACTGAAAAGAAACTTTGTGTTCCCTTCAAGCTAGGTGAAGGACGGCTTTCACACACACTTATCTCTCGGAACTGAGCATGTGGAGAGACGTTCGTTCATCCAGCACAAAGGGAATGGGATGCAGGTGAAACACTTACTCTGGTTTCTCAGTCTGTTCCTAATGCTGGTTTGAAGTGCCTGCCGTTTCCACTGTAAAACCGGGTTGGAGCTTGAACCTCCCCATATATATGTATGGAGTGGAGTTTGCAAGTGAAAAGAAAATTTGTGTTCCCTTCAAGCTAGGTGAAGGACGGCTTTCACACACACTTATCTCTCAGAACTGAGCATGTGGAGAGACGTTCGTTCATCCAGCACAAAGGGAACGGGTTGCAGGAGAAACACTTACTCTGGTTTCTCAGTCTGTTTCCTAGTGCCGGTTTGAAGTGCCTGCTGTTTTCACTGTAAAACCGGCCTGGAGCTTGAACCTCCCGATAGATATGTATGGAGTGGAGTTTGCAACTGAAAAGAAACTTTGTGTTCCCTTCAAGCTAGGTGAAGGACGGCTTTCACACACACTTATCTCTCAGAACTGAGCATGTGGAGAGACGTTCGTTCATCCAGCACAAAGGGAACGGGATGCAGGAGAAACACTTACTCTTGTTTCTCAGTCTGTTTCCTAATGCCGGTTTGAAGTGCCTGCCGTTTTCACTGTAAAACCGGGTTGGAGCTTTAACCTAACCATATATATGTATGGATTGGAGTTTGCAAGTGAAAAGAAACTTTGTGTTCCCTTCAAGCTAGGTGAAGGACGGCTTTCACACACACTTATCTCTTAGAAATGAGCATGTGGAGAGACGTTCGTTCATCCAGCACAAAGGGAACGGGTTGCAGGAGAAACACTTACTCTGGTTTCTCAGTCTGTTTCCTAGTGCCGGTTGGAAGTGCCTGCCGTTTTCACTGTAAAACCGGCCTGGAGCTTGAACCTCCCCATATATATGTATGGAGTGGAGTTTGCAAGTGAAAAGAAACTTTGTGTTCCCTTCAAGCTAGGTGAAGGACGGCTTTCACACACACTTATCTCTCAGAACTGAGCATGTGGAGAGACGTTCGTTCATCCAGCACATAGGGAACGGGATGCAGGAGAAACACTTACTCTGGTTTCTCAGTCTGTTTCCTAATGCCGGTTTGAAGTGCCTGCCGTTTTCACTGTAAAACCGGGTTGGAGCTTTAACCTACCCAAATATATGTATGGAAAGTAGTTTACAACTGAAAAGAAACTTTGTGTTCCCTTCAAGCTAGGTGAAGGACGGCTTTCACACACATTTATCTCTCAGAACTGACACTTATCTCTCAGAACTGAGCATGTGGAGTGACGTTCGTTCATCCAGCACAAAGGGAACGGGTTGCAATAGAAACACTTACTCTGGTTTCTCAGTCTGTTTCCTAGTGCCGGTTTGAAGTGCCTGCCGTTTTCACTGTAAAACCGGCCTGGAGCTTGAACCTCCCCATATATATGTATGGAAATGAGTTTGCAAGTGAAAAGAAACTTTGTGTTCCCTTCAAGCTAGGTGAAGGACGGCTTTCACACACACTTATCTCTCAGAACTGAGCATGTGGAGAGACGTTCGTTCATCCAGCACAAAGGGAACGGGTTGCAGGAGAAACACTTACTCTGGTTTCTCAGTCTGTTTCCTAGTGCCGGTTTGAAGTGCCTGCCGTTTTCACTGTAAAACCGGCCTGGAGCTTGAACCTCCCCAGATATATGTATGGAAAGGAGTTTGCAAGTGAAAAGAAACTTTGTGTTCCCTTCAAGCTAGGTGAAGGACGGCTTTCACACACACTTATCTCTCAGAACTGAGCATGTGGAGAGACGTTCGTTCATCCAGCACATAGGGAACGGGTTGCAGGAGAAACACTTACTCTGGTTTCTCAGTCTGTTTCCTAGTGCCGGATTGAAGTGCCTGCCGTTTTCACTGTAAAACCGGGTTGGAGCTTGAACCTCCCCATATATATGTATGGAGTGGAGTTTGCAAGTGAAAAGAAACTTTGTGTTCCCTTCAAGCTAGGTGAAGGACGGCTTTCACACACACTTATCTCTCAGAACTGAGCATGTGGAGAGACGTTCGTTCATCCAGCACAAAGGGAACGGGTTGCAGGAGAAACACTTACTCTGGTTTCTGAGTCTGTTTCCTAGTGCCGGTTTGAAGTGCCTGCCGTTTTCACTGTAAAACCGGGTTGGAGCTTGAACCTCCCCATATATATGTATGGAGTGGATTTTGCAAGTGAAAAGAAACTTTGTGTTCCCTTCAAGCTAGGTGAAGGACGGCTTTCACACACACTTATCTCTCAGAACTGAGCATGTGGAGAGACGTTCGTTCATCCAGCACAAAGGGAACGGGTTGCAGGAGAAACACTTACTCTGGTTTCTCAGTCTGTTTCCTAGTGCCGGTTTGAAGTGCCTGCCGTTTTCACTGTAAAACCGGCCTGGAGCTTGATCCTCCCTATATATATGTATGGAGTGGAGTTTGCAACTGAAAAGAAACTTTGTGTTCCCTTCAAGCTAGGTGAAGGACGGCTTTCACACACACTTATCTCTCAGAACTGAGCATGTGGAGAGACGTTCGTTCATCCAGCACAAAGGGAACGGGTTGCAGGAGAATCACTTACTCTGGTTTCTCAGTCTGTTTCCTAGTGCCGGTTTGAAGTGCCTGTTGTTTCACTGTAAAACCGGGTTGAAGCTTGAACCTCCCCATATATATGTATGGAGTGGAGTTTGCAAGTGAAAAGAAACTTTGTGTTCCCTTCAAGCTAGGTGAAGGACGGCTTTCACACACACTTATCTCTTAGAAATGAGCATGTGGAGAGACGTTCGTTCATCCAGCACAAAGGGAACGGGTTGCAGGAGAAACACTTACTCTGGTTTCTCAGTCTGTTTCCTAGTGCCGGTTGGAAGTGCCTGCCGTTTTCACTGTAAAACCGGCCTGGAGCTTGAACCTCCCCATATATATGTATGGAGTGGGGTTTGCAAGTGAAAAGAAACTTTGTGTTCCCTTCAAGCTAGGTGAAGGACGGCTTTCACACACACTTATCTCTCAGAACTGAGCATGTGGAGAGACGTTCGTTCATCCAGCACATAGGGAACGGGATGCAGGAGAAACACTTACTCTGGTTTCTCAGTCTGTTTCCTAATGCCGGTTTGAAGTGCCTGCCGTTTTCACTGTAAAACCGGGTTGGAGCTTTAACCTACCCAAATATATGTATTGAAAGTAGTTTACAACTGAAAAGAAACTTTGTGTTCCCTTCAAGCTAGGTGAAGGACGGCTTTCACACACACTTATCTCTCAGAACTGACACTTATCTCTCAGAACTGAGCATGTGGAGAGACGTTCGTTCATCCAGCACAAAGGGAACGGGTTGCAGGAGAAACACTTACTCTGGTTTCTCAGTCTGTTTCCTAGTGCCGGTTTGAAGTGCCTGCCGTTTTCACTGTAAAACCGGCCTGGAGCTTGAACCTCCCCATATATATGTATGGAAATGAGTTTGCAAGTGAAAAGAAACTTTGTGTTCCCTTCAAGCTAGGTGAAGGACGGCTTTCACACACACTTATCTCTCAGAACTGAGCATGTGGAGAGACGTTCGTTCATCCAGCACAAAGGGAACGAGTTGCAGGAGAAACACTTACTCTGGTTTCTCAGTCTGTTTCCTAGTGCCGGTTTGAAGTGCCTGCCGTTTTCACTGTAAAACCGGCCTGGAGCTTGAACCTCCCCAGATATATGTATGGAAAGGAGTTTGCAAGTGAAAAGAAACTTTGTGTTCCCTTCAAGCTAGGTGAAGGACGGCTTTCACACACACTTATCTCTCAGAACTGAGCATGTGGAGAGACGTTCGTTCATCCAGCACATAGGGAACGGGTTGCAGGAGAAACACTTACTCTGGTTTCTCAGTCTGTTTCCTAGTGCCGGATTGAAGTGCCTGCCGTTTTCACTGTAAAACCGGGTTGGAGCTTGAACCTCCCCATATATATGTATGGAGTGGAGTTTGCAAGTGAAAAGAAACTTTGTGTTCCCTTCAAGCTAGGTGAAGGACGGCTTTCACACACACTTATCTCTCAGAACTGAGCATGTGGAGAGACGTTCGTTCATCCAGCACAAAGGGAACGGGTTGCAGGAGAAACACTTACTCTGTTTTCTGAGTCTGTTTCCTAGTGCCGGTTTGAAGTGCCTGCCGTTTTCACTGTAAAACCGGGTTGGAGCTTGAACCTCCCCATATATATGTATGGAGTGGATTTTGCAAGTGAAAAGAAACTTTGTGTTCCCTTCAAGCTAGGTCAAGGACGGCTTTCACACACACTTATCTCTCAGAACTGAGCATGTGGAGAGACGTTCGTTCATCCAGCACAAAGGGAACGGGTTGCAGGAGAAACACTTACTCTGGTTTCTCAGTCTGTTTCCTAGTGCCGGTTTGAAGTGCCTGCCGTTTTCACTGTAAAACCGGCCTGGAGCTTGATCCTCCCTATATATATGTATGGAGTGGAGTTTGCAACTGAAAAGAAACTTTGTGTTCCCTTCAAGCTAGGTGAAGGACGGCTTTCACACACACTTATCTCTCAGAACTGAGCATGTGGAGAGACGTTCGTTCATCCAGCACAAAGGGAACGGGTTGCAGGAGAAACACTTACTCTGGTTTCTCAGTCTGTTTCCTAGTGCCGGTTTGAATTGCCTGCCGTTTTCACTGTAAAACCGGGTTGGAGCTTGAACCTCCCCATATATATGTATGGAGTGGAGTTTGCAAGTGAAAAGAAACTTTGTGTTCCCTTCAAGCTAGGTGAAGGACGGCTTTCACACACACTTATCTCTCAGAACTGAGCATGTGGAGAGACGTTCGTTCATCCAGCACAAAGGGAACGGGTTGCAGGAGAAACACTTACTCTGGTTTCTCAGTCTGTTTCCTAGTGCCGGTTTGAATTAAATGCCGTTTTCACTGTAAAACCGGCCTGGAGTTTGAACCTCCCCATATATATGTATGGAGTGGAGTTTGCAAGTGAAAAGAAACTTTGTGTTCCCTTCAAGCTAGGTGAAGAACGGCTTTCACACACACTTATCTCTCAGAACTGAGCATGTGGAGAGACGTTCGTTCATCCAGCACAAAGGGAACGGGTTGCAGGAGAAACACTTACTCTGGTTTCTCAGTCTGTTTCCTAGTGCCGGTTTGAAGTGCCTGCCGTTTTCACTGTAAAACCGGCCTGGAGCTTGAACCTCCCGATAGATATGTATGGAGTGGAGTTTGCAACTGAAAAGAAACTTTGTGTTCCCTTCAAGCTAGGTGAAGGACGGCTTTCACACACACTTATCTCTCAGAACTGAGCATGTGGAGAGACGTTCGTTCATCCAGCACAAAGGGAACGGGTTGCAGGAGAAACACTTACTCTGGTTTCTCAGTCTGTTTCCTAGTGCCGGTTTGAAGTGCCTGCCGTTTTCACTGTAAAACCGGCCTGGAGCTTGAACCTCCCCATATATATGTATGGAGTGGAGTTTGCAAGTGAAAAGAAACTTTGTGTTCCCTTCAAGCTAGGTGAAGGACGGCTTTCACACACACTTATCTCTCAGAACTGAGCATGTGGAGAGACGTTCGTTCATCCAGCACAAAGGGAACGGGTTGCAGGAGAATCACTTACTCTGGTTTCTCAGTCTGTTTCCTAGTGGCGGTTTGAAGTGCCTGCCGTTTTCACTGTAAAACCGGGTTGGAGCTTGAACCTCCCCATATATATGTATGGAGTGGAGTTTGCAAGTGAAAAGAAACTTTGTGTTCCCTTCAAGCTAGGTGAAGGACGGCTTTCACACACACTTTTCTCTCAGAACTGAGCATGTGGAGAGACGTTCGTTCATCCAGCACAAAGGGAACGGGTTGCAGGAGAAACACTTACTCTGGTTTCTCAGTCTGTTTCCTAGTGCCGGTTTGAATTGCCTGCCGTTTTCACTGTAAAACCGGGTTGGAGCTTGAACCTCCCCATATATATGTATGGAGTGGAGTTTGCAAGTGAAAAGAAACTTTGTGTTCCCTTCAAGCTAGGTGCAGGACGGCTTTCACACACACTTATCTCTCAGAACTGAGCATGTGGAGAGACGTTCGTTCATCCAGCACAAAGGGAACGGGTTGCAGGAGAAACACTTACTCTGGTTTCTCAGTCTGTTTCCTAGTGCCGGTTTGAAGTGCCTGCCGTTTTCACTGTAAAACCGGGTTGGAGCTTGAACCTCCCCATATATATGTATGGAGTGGAGTTTGCAAGTGAAAAGAAACTTTGTGTTCCCTTCAAGCTAGGTGAAGGACGGCTTTCACACACACTTATCTCTCAGAACTGAGCATGTGGAGAGACGTTCGTTCATCCAGCACAAAGGGAACGGGTTGCAGGAGAAACACTTACTCTGGTTTCTCAGTCTGTTTCCTAGTGCCGGTTTGAATTGCCTGCCGTTTTCACTGTAAAACCGGCATGGAGTTTGAACCTCCCCATATATATGTATGGAGTGGAGTTTGCAAGTGAAAAGAAACTTTGTGTTCCCTTCAAGCTAGGTGAAGAACGGCTTTCACACACACTTATCTCTCAGAACTGAGCATGTGGAGAGACGTTCGTTCATCCAGCACAAAGGGAACGGGTTGCAGGAGAAACACTTACTCTGGTTTCTCAGTCTGTTTCCTAGTGCCGGTTTGAAGTGCCTGCCGTTTTCACTGTAAAACCGGCCTGGAGCTTGAACCTCCCCATATATATGTATGGAAAGGAGTTTGCAAGTGAAAAGAAACTTTGTGTTCCCTTCAAGCTAGGTGAAGGACGGCTTTCACACACACTTATCTCTCAGAACTGAGCATGTGGAGAGACGTTCGTTCATCCAGCACATAGGGAACGGGTTGCAGGAGAAACACTTACTCTGGTTTCTGAGTCTGTTTCCTAGTGCCGGTTTGAAGTGCCTGCCGTTTTCACTGTAAAACCGGGTTGGAGCTTGAACCTCCCCATATATATGTATGGAGTGGAGTTTGCAAGTGAAAGGAAACTTTGTGTTCCCTTCAAGCTAGGTGAAGGACGGCTTTCACACACACTTATCTCTCAGAACTGAGCATGTGGAGAGACGTTCGTTCATCCAGCACATAGGGAACGGGTTGCAGGAGAAACACTTACTCTGGTTTCTCAATCTGTTTCCTAGTGCCGGTTTGAAGTGCCTGCCGTTTTCACTGTAAAACCGGGTTGGAGCTTGAACCTCCCCATATATATGTATGGAGTGGAGTTTGCAAGTGAAAAGAAACTTTGTGTTCCCTTCAAGCTAGGTGAAGTACGGCTTTCACACACACTTATCTCTCAGAACTGAGCATGTGGAGAGACGTTCGTTCATCCAGCACAAAGGGAACGGGTTGCAGGAGAAACACTTACTCTGGTTTCTCAGTCTGTTTCCTAGTGCCGGTTTGAAGTGCCTGCCGTTTTCACTGTAAAACCGGCCTGGAGTTTGAACCTCCCCATATATATGTAAGGAGTGGAGTTTGCAACTGAAAAGAAACTTTGTGTTCCCTTCAAGCTAGGTGAAGGACGGCTTTCACACACACTTATCTCTCAGAACTGAGCATGTGGAGAGACGTTCGTTCATCCAGCACAAAGGGAACGGGTTGCAGGAGAAACACTTACTCTGGTTTCTCAGTCTGTTTCCTAGTGCCGGTTTGAAGTGCCTGCCGTTTTCACTGTAAAACCGGCCTGGAGCTTGAACCTCCCCATAGATAGTATGGAGTGAAGTTTGCAACTGAAAAGAAACTTTGTGTTCCCTTCAAGCTAGGTGAA
This sequence comes from Vicugna pacos, assembly GCF_048564905.1. NCBI lineage: Eukaryota > Metazoa > Chordata > Mammalia > Artiodactyla > Camelidae > Vicugna > Vicugna pacos. The sequence goes on from NW_027328742.1 coordinate 4,577,064, forward strand.
GGACGGCTTTCACACACACTTATCTCTCAGAACTGAGCATGTGGAGAGACGTTCGTTCATCCAGCACAAAGGGAACGGGTTGCAGGAGAAACACTTACTCTGGTTTCTGAGTCTGTTTCCTAGTGCCGGTTTGAAGTGCCTGCCGTTTTCACTGTAAAACCGGCCTGGAGTTTGAACCTCCCCATATATATGTATGGATTGGAGTTTGCAACTGAAAAGAAACTTTGTGTTCCCTTCAAGCTAGGTGAAGGACGGCTTTCACACACACATATCTCTCAGAACTGAGCATGTGGAGAGACGTTCGTTCATCCAGCACAAAGGGAACGGGTTGTAGGAGAAACACTTACTCTGGTTTCTCAGTCTGTTTCCTAGTGCCGGTTTGAATTGCCTGCCGTTTTCACTGTAAAACCGGGTTGGAGCTTGAACCTCCCCATATATATGTATGGAGTGGAGTTTGCAAGTGAAAAGAAACTTTGTGTTCCCTTCAAGCTAGGTGAAGGACGGCTTTCACACACACTTATCTCTCAGAACTGAGCATGTGGAGAGACGTTCGTTCATCCAGCACAAAGGGAACGGGTTGCAGGAGAAACACTTACTCTGGTTTCTCAGTCTGTTTCCTAGTGCCGGTTTGAATTGCCTGCCGTTTTCACTGTAAAACCGGGTTGGAGCTTGAACCTCCCCATATATATGTATGGAGTGGAGTTTGCTACTGAAAAGAAACTTTGTGTTCCCTTCAAGCTAGGTGAAGGACGGCTTTCACACACACTTATCTCTCAGAACTGAGCATGTGGAGAGGCTTTTGTTCATCCAGCACAAAGGAAACGGGTTGCAGGAGAAACACATACTCTGGTTTCTCAGTCTGTTTCCTAGTGCCAGTTTGAAGTGCCTGCCGTTTTCACAGTAAAACCGGGTTGGAGCTTGAACCTCCCCATAGATATGTATGGAGTGGAGTTTTCAAGTGAAAAGAAACTTTGTGTTCCCTTCAAGCTAGGTGAAGGACGGCTTTCACACACACTTATCTCTCAGAACTGAGCATGTGGAGAGACGTTCGTTCATCCAGCACAAAGGGAACGGGTTGCAGGAGAAACACTTACTCTGGTTTCTCAGTCTGTTTCCTAGTGCCGGTTTGAATTGCCTGCCGTTTTCACTGTAAAACCGGGTTGGAGCTTGAACCTCCCCATATATATGTATGGAGTGGAGTTTGCAAGTGAAAAGAAACTTTGTGTTCCCTTCAAGCTAGGTGCAGGACGGCTTTCACACACACTTATCTCTCAGAACTGAGCATGTGGAGAGACGTTCGTTCATCCAGCACAAAGGGAACGGGTTGCAGGAGAAACACTTACTCTGGTTTCTCAGTCTGTTTCCTAGTGCCGGTTTGAAGTGCCTGCCGTTTTCACTGTAAAACCGGCCTGGAGCTTGAACCTCCCCATATATATGTATGGAAAGGAGTTTGCAAGTGAAAAGAAACTTTGTGTTCCCTTCAAGCTAGGTGAAGGACGGCTTTCACACACACTTATCTCTCAGAACTGAGCATGTGGAGAGACGTTCGTTCATCCAGCACATAGGGAACGGGTTGCAGGAGAAACACTTACTCTGCTTTCTGAGTCTGTTTCCTAGTGCCGGTTTGAAGTGCCTGCCGTTTTCACTGTAAAACCGGGTTGGAGCTTGAACCTCCCCATATATATGTATGGAGTGGAGTTTGCAAGTGAAAAGAAACTTTGTGTTCCCTTCAAGCTAGGTGAAGGACGGCTTTCACACACACTTATCTCTCAGAACTGAGCATGTGGAGAGACGTTCGTTCATCCAGCACATAGGGAACGGGTTGCAGGAGAAACACTTACTCTGGTTTCTCAATCTGTTTCCTAGTGCCGGTTTGAAGTGCCTGCCGTTTTCACTGTAAAACCGGGTTGGAGCTTGAACCTCCCCATATATATGTATGGAGTGGAGTTTGCAAGTGAAAAGAAACTTTGTGTTCCCTTCAAGCTAGGTGAAGTACGGCTTTCACACACACTTATCTCTCAGAACTGAGCATGTGGAGAGACGTTCGTTCATCCAGCACAAAGGGAACGGGTTGCAGGAGAAACACTTACTCTGGTTTCTCAGTCTGTTTCCTAGTGCCGGTTTGAAGTGCCTGCCGTTTTCACTGTAAAACCGGCCTGGAGTTTGAACCTCCCCATATATATGTAAGGAGTGGAGTTTGCAACTGAAAAGAAACTTTGTGTTCCCTTCAAGCTAGGTGAAGGACGGCTTTCACACACACTTATCTCTCAGAACTGAGCATGTGGAGAGACGTTCGTTCATCCAGCACAAAGGGAACGGGTTGCAGGAGAAACACTTACTCTGGTTTCTCAGTCTGTTTCCTAGTGCCGGTTTGAAGTGCCTGCCGTTTTCACTGTAAAACCGGCCTGGAGCTTGAACCTCCCCATAGATAGTATGGAGTGAAGTTTGCAACTGAAAAGAAACTTTGTGTTCCCTTCAAGCTAGGTGAAGGACGGCTTTCACACACACTTATCTCTCAGAACTGAGCATGTGGAGAGACGTTCGTTCATCCAGCACAAAGGGAACGGGTTGCAGGAGAAACACTTACTCTGGTTTCTGAGTCTGTTTCCTAGTGCCGGTTTGAAGTGCCTGCCGTTTTCACTGTAAAACCGGCCTGGAGTTTGAACCTCCCCATATATATGTATGGATTGGAGTTTGCAACTGAAAAGAAACTTTGTGTTCCCTTCAAGCTAGGTGAAGGACGGCTTTCACACACACTTATCTCTCAGAACTGAGCATGTGGAGAGACGTTCGTTCATCCAGCACAAAGGGAACGGGTTGCAGGAGAAACACTTACTCTGGTTTCTCAGTCTGTTTCCTAGTGCCGGTTTGAATTGCCTGCCGTTTTCACTGTAAAACCGGGTTGGAGCTTGAACCTCCCCATATATATGTATGGAGTGGAGTTTGCAAGTGAAAAGAAACTTTGTGTTCCCTTCAAGCTAGGTGAAGGACGGCTTTCACACACACTTATCTCTCAGAACTGAGCATGTGGAGAGACGTTCGTTCATCCAGCACAAAGGGAACGGGTTGCAGGAGAATCAATTACTCTGGTTTCTCAGTCTGTTTCCTAGTGCCGGTTTGAATTGCCTGCCGTTTTCACTGTAAAACCGGGTTGGAGCTTGAACCTCCCCATATATATGTATGGAGTGGAGTTTGCTACTGAAAAGAAACTTTGTGTTCCCTTCAAGCTAGGTGAAGGACGGCTTTCACACACACTTATCTCTCAGAACTGAGCATGTGGAGAGACTTTTGTTCATCCAGCACAAAGGAAACGGGTTGCAGGAGAAACACATACTCTGGTTTCTCAGTCTGTTTCCTAGTGCCAGTTTGAAGTGCCTGCCGTTTTCACAGTAAAACCGGGTTGGAGCTTGAACCTCCCCATAGATATGTATGGAGTGGAGTTTGCAAGTGAAAAGAAACTTTGTGTTCCCTTCAAGCTAGGTGAAGGACGGCTTTCACACACACTTATCTCTCAGAACTGAGCATGTGGAGAGACTTTTGTTCCTCCAGCACAAAGGGAACGGGTTGCAGGAGAAACACTTACTCTGGTTTCTCAGTCTGTTTCCTAGTGCCGGTTTGAAGTGCCTGCCGTTTTCACTGTAAAACCGGCCTGGAGCTTGAACCTCCCGATAGATATGTATGGAGTGGAGTTTGCAACTGAAAAGAAACTTTGTGTTCCCTTCAAGCTAGGTGAAGGACGGCTTTCACACACACTTATCTCTCAGAACTGAGCATGTGGAGAGACGTTCGTTCATCCAGCACAAAGGGAACGGGATGCAGGAGAAACACTTACTCTGGTTTCTCAGTCTGTTTCCTAATGCCGGTTTGAAGTGCCTGCCGTTTTCACTGTAAAACCGGGTTGGAGCTTTAACCTACCCATATATATGTATGGACAGTAGTTTACAACTGAAAAGAAACTTTGTGTTCCCTTCAAGCTAGGTGAAGGACGGCTTTCACACACACTTATCTCTCAAAACTGAGCATGTGGAGAGACGTTCGTTCATCCAGCACAAAGGGAACGGGTTGCAGGAGAAACACTTACTCTGGTTTCTCAGTCTGTTTCCTAGTGCCGGTTTGAATTGCCTGCCGTTTTCACTGTAAAACCGGGTTTGAGCTTGAACCTCCCCATATATATGTATGGAGTGGAGTTTGCTACTGAAAAGAAACTTTGTGTTCCCTTCAAGCTAGGTGAAGGACGGCTTTCACACACACTTATCTCTCAGAACTGAGCATGTGGAGAGACTTTTGTTTATCCAGCACAAAGGAAACGGGTTGCAGGAGAAACACTTACTCTGGTTTCTCAGTCTGTTTCCTAGTGCCGGTTTGAAGTGCCTGCCGTTTTCACTGTAAAACCGGCCTGGAGCTTGAACCTCCCCATAGATATGTATGGAGTGGAGTTTGCAACTGAAAAGAAACTTTGTGTTCCCTTCAAGCTAGGTGAAGGACGGCTTTCACACACACTTATCTCTCAGAACTGAGCATGTGGAGAGACGTTCGTTCATCCAGCACAAAGGGAACGGGTTGCAGGAGAAACACTTACTCTGGTTTCTCAGTCTGTTTCCTAGTGCCGGTTTGAAGTGCCTGGTGTTTTCACTGTAAAAGCGGGTTGGAGCTTGAACCTCCCCATATATATGTATGGAGTGGAGTTTGCAAGTGAAAAGAAACTTTGTGTTCCCTTCAAGCTAGGTGAAGGACGGCTTTCACACACACTTATCTCTCAGAACTGAGCATGTGGAGAGACTTTTGTTCATCCAGCACAAAGGAAACGGGTTGCAGGAGAAACACTTACTCTGGATTCTCAGTCTGTTTCCTAATGCCGGTTTGAAGTCCCTGCCGTTTTCACAGTAAAACCGGGTTGGAGCTTTAACCTACCCATATATATGTATGGAAAGTAGTTTACAACTGAAAAGAAACTTTGTGTTCCCTTCAAGCTAGGTGAAGTACGGCTTTCACACACACTTATCTCTCAGAACTGAGCATGTGGAGAGACGTTCGTTCATCCAGCACAAAGGGAACGGGTTGCAGGAGAAACACTTACTCTGGTTTCTCAGTCTGTTTCCTAGTGCCGGTTTGAATTGCCTGCCGTTTTCACTGTAAAACCGGGTTGGAGCTTGAACCTCCCCATATATATGTATGGAGTGGAGTTTGCAAGTGAAAAGAAACTTTGTGTTCCCTTCAAGCTAGGTGAAGGACGGCTTTCACACACACTTATTTCTCAGAACTGAGCATGTGGAGAGACGTTCGTTCATCCAGCACAAAGGGAACGGGTTGCAGGAGAAACACTTACTCTGGTTTCTCAGTCTGTTTCCTAGTGCCGGTTTGAAGTGCCTGGTGTTTTCACTGTAAAAGCGGGTTGGAGCTTGAACCTCCCCATATATATGTATGGAGTGGAGTTTGCAAGTGAAAAGAAACTTTGTGTTCCCTTCAAGCTAGGTGAAGGACGGCTTTCACACACACTTATCTCTCAGAACTGAGCATGTGGAGAGACGTTCGTTCATCCAGCACAAAGGGAACGGGTTGCAGGAGAAACACTTACTCCGGTTTCTCAGTCTGTTTCCTAGTGCCGGTTTGAATTGCCTGCCGTTTTCACTGTAAAACCGGGTTGGAGCTTGAACCTCCCCATATATATGTATGGAGTGGAGTTTGCTACTGAAAAGAAACTTTGTGTTCCCTTCAAGCTAGGTGAAGGACGGCTTTCACACACACTTATCTCTCAGAACTGAGCATGTGGAGAGACTTTTGTTCATCCAGCACAAAGGAAACGGGTTGCAGGAGAAACACATACTCTGGTTTCTCAGTCTGTTTCCTAGTGCCAGTTTGAAGTGCCTGCCGTTTTCACAGTAAAACCGGGTTGGAGCTTGAACCTCCCCATAGATATGTATGGAGTGGAGTTTGCAAGTGAAAAGAAACTTTGTGTTCCCTTCAAGCTATGTGAAGGACGGCTTTCACACACACTTATCTCTCAGAACTGAGCATGTGGAGAGACGTTCGTTCATCCAGCACAAAGGGAACGGGATGCAGGAGAAACACTTACTCTGGTTTCTCAGTCTGTTTCCTAATGCCGGTTTGAAGTGCCTGCCGTTTTCACTGTAAAACCGGGTTCGAGCTTTAACCTACCCATATATATGTATGGAAAGTAGTTTACAACTGAAAAGAAACTTTGTGTTCCCTTCAATCTAGGTGAAGGACGGCTTTCACACACAATTATCTCTCAGAACTGAGCATGTGGAGAGACGTTCGTTCATCCAGCACAAAGGGAACGGGTTGCAGGAGAAACACTTACTCTGGTTTCTCAGTCTGTTTCCTAATGCCGGTTTGAAGTCCCTGCCGTTTTCACAGTAAAACCGGGTTGGAGCTTTAACCTACCCATATATATGTATGGAAAGTAGTTTACAACTGAAAAGAAACTTTGTGTTCCCTTCAAGCTAGGTGAAGTACGGCTTTCACACACACTTATCTCTCAGAACTGAGCATGTGGAGAGACGATCGTTCATCCAGCACAAAGGGAACGGGTTGCAGGAGAAACACTTACTCTGGTTTCTCAGTCTGTTTCCTAGTGCCGGTTTGAATTGCCTGCCGTTTTCACTGTAAAACCGGGTTGGAGCTTGAACCTCCCCATATATATGTATGGAGTGGAGTTTGCAAGTGAAAAGAAACTTTGTGTTCCCTTCAAGCTAGGTGAAGGACGGCTTTCACACACACTTATCTCTCAGAACTGAGCATGTGGAGAGACGTTCGTTCATCCAGCACAAAGGGAACGGGTTGCAGGAGAAACACTTACTCTGGTTTCCCAGTCTGTTTCCTAGTGCTGGTTTGAAGTGCCTGGTGTTTTCACTGTAAAAGCGGGTTGGAGCTTGAACCTCCCCATATATACGTATGGAGTGGAGTTTGCAAGTGAAAAGAAACTTTGTGTTCCCTTCAAGCTAGGTGAAGGACGGCTTTCACACACACTTATCTCTCAGAACTGAGCATGTGGAGAGACATTCGTTCATCCAGCACATAGGGAACGGGTTGCAGGAGAAACACTTACTCTGGTTTCTCAGTCTGTTTCCTAATGCCGGTTTGAAGTGCCTGCCGTTTTCACAGTAAAACCGGGTTGAAGCTTTAACCTACCCATATATATGTATGGAAAGTAGTTTACAACTGAAAAGAAACTTTGTGTTCCCTTCAAGCTAGGTGAAGGACGGCTTTCACACACACTTATCTCTCAGAACTGAGCATGTGGAGAGACGTTCGTTCATCCAGCACAAAGGGAACGGTTTGCAGGGGAAACACTTACTCTGGTTTCTCAGTCTGTTTCCTTGTACCGGTTTTAATTGCCTGCCGTTTTCACTGTAAAACCGGGTTGGAGCTTGAACCTCCCCATATATATGTATGGAGTGGAGTTTGCAAGTGAAAAGAAACTTTGTGTTCCCTTCAAGCTAGGTGAAGGACGGCTTTCACACACACTTATCTCTCAGAACTGAGCATGTGGAGAGACTTTCGTTCATCCAGCACAAAGGGAACGGATTGCAGGAGAAACACTTACTTTGGTTTCTCAGTCTGTTTCCTAGTGCCGGTTTGAAGTGCCTGCCGTTTTCACTGTAAAAGCGGGTTGGAGCTTGAACCTCCCCATATATATGTATGGAGTGGAGTTTGCAAGTGAAAAGAAACTTTGTGTTCCCTTCAAGCTAGGTGAAGGACGGCTTTCACACACACTTATCTCTCAGAACTGAGCATGTGGAGAGACTTTTGTTCCTCCAGCACAAAGGGAACGGGTTGCAGGAGAAACACTTACTCTGGTTTCTCAGTCTGTTTCCTAGTGCCGGTTTGAAGTGCCTGCCGTTTTCACTGTAAAACCGGCCTGGAGCTTGAACCTCCCGATAGATATGTATGGAGTGGAGTTTGCAACTGAAAAAAACTTTGTGTTCCCTTCAAGCTAGGTGAAGGACGGCTTTCACACACACTTATCTCTCAGAACTGAGCATGTGGAGAGACGTTCGTTCATCCAGCACAAAGGGAACGGGATGCAGGAGAAACACTTACTCTGGTTTCTCAGTCTGTTTCCTAATGCCGGTTTGAAGTGCCTGCCGTTTTCACTGTAAAACCGGGTTGGAGCTTTAACCTACCCATATATATGTATGGACAGTAGTTTACAACTGAAAAGAAACTTTGTGTTCCCTTCAAGCTAGGTGAAGGACGGCTTTCACACACACTTATCTCTCAAAACTGAGCATGTGGAGAGACGTTCGTTCATCCAGCACAAAGGGAACGGGTTGCAGGAGAAACACTTACTCTGGTTTCTCAGTCTGTTTCCTAGTGCCGGTTTGAATTGCCTGCCGTTTTCACTGTAAAACCGGGTTTGAGCTTGAACCTCCCCATATATATGTATGGAGTGGAGTTTGCTACTGAAAAGAAACTTTGTGTTCCCTTCAAGCTAGGTGAAGGACGGCTTTCACACACACTTATCTCTCAGAACTGAGCATGTGGAGAGACTTTTGTTTATCCAGCACAAAGGAAACGGGTTGCAGGAGAAACACTTACTCTGGTTTCTCAGTCTGTTTCCTAGTGCCGGTTTGAAGTGCCTGCCGTTTTCACTGTAAAACCGGCCTGGACCTTGAACCTCCCCATAGATATGTATGGAGTGGAGTTTGCAACTGAAAAGAAACTTTGTGTTCCCTTCAAGCTAGGTGAAGGACGGCTTTCACACACACTTATCTCTTAGAACTGAGCATGTGGAGAGACGTTCGTTCATCCAGCACAAAGGGAACGGGTTGCAGGAGAAACACTTACTCTGGTTTCTCAGTCTGTTTCCTAGTGCCGGTTTGAATTGCCTGCCGTTTTCACTGTAAAACCGGGTTGGAGCTTGAACCTCCCCATATATATGTATGGAGTGGAGTTTGCAAGTGAAAAGAAACTTTGTGTTCCCTTCAAGCTAGGTGAAGGACGGCTTTCACACACACTTATCTCTCAGAACTGAGCATGTGGAGAGACGTTCGTTCATCCAGCACAAAGGGAACGGGTTGCAGGAGAAACACTTACTCTGGTTTCTCAGTCTGTTTCCTAGTGCCGGTTTGAAGTGCCTGGTGTTTTCACTGTAAAAGCGGGTTGGAGCTTGAACCTCCCCATATATATGTATGGAGTGGAGTTTGCAAGTGAAAAGAAACTTTGTGTTCCCTTCAAGCTAGGTGAAGGACGGCTTTCACACACACTTATCTCTCAGAACTGAGCATGTGGAGAGACATTCGTTCATCCAGCACATAGGGAACGGGTTGCAGGAGAAACACTTACTCTGGTTTCTCAGTCTGTTTCCTAATGCCGGTTTGAAGTGCCTGCCGTTTTCACAGTAAAACCGGGTTGAAGCTTTAACCTACCCATATATATGTATGGAAAGTAGTTTACAACTGAAAAGAAACTTTGTGTTCCCTTCAAGCTAGGTGAAGGACGGCTTTCACACACACTTATCTCTCAGAACTGAGCATGTGGAGAGACGTTCGTTCATCCAGCACAAAGGGAACGGTTTGCAGGAGAAACACTTACTCTGGTTTCTCAGTCTGTTTCCTTGTACCGGTTTTAATTGCCTGCCGTTTTCACTGTAAAACCGGGTTGGAGCTTGAACCTCCCCATATATATGTATGGAGTGGAGTTTGCAAGTGAAAAGAAACTTTGTGTTCCCTTCAAGCTAGGTGAAGGACGGCTTTCACACACACTTATCTCTCAGAACTGAGCATGTGGAGAGACGTTCGTTCATCCAGCACAAAGGGAACGGGTTGCAGGAGAAACACTTACTTTGGTTTCTCAGTCTGTTTCCTCGTGCCGGTTTGAATTGCCTGCCGTTTTCACTGTAAAAGCGGGTTGGAGCTTGAACCTCCCCATATATATGTATGGAGTGGAGTTTGCTACTGAAAAGAAACTTTGTGTTCCCTTCAAGCTAGGTGCAGGACGGCTTTCACACACACTTAACTCTCAGAACTGAGCATGTGGAGCGAAGTTCGTTCATCCAGCACAAAGGGAACGGGTTGCAGGAGAAACACTTACTCTGGTTTCTCAGTCTGTTTCCTAGTGCCGGTTTGAAGTGCCTGTTGTTTCACGGTAAAACCGGGTTGGAGCTTGAACCTCCCCATATATATGTATGGAGTGGAGTTTGCAAGTGAAAAGAAACTTTGTGTTCCCTTCAAGCTAGGTGAAGGACGGCTTTCACACACAGTTATCTCTCAGAACTGAGCATGTGGAGGGACGTTCGTTAATCCAGCACAAAGGGAACGGGTTGCAGGAGAATCACTTTCTCAGGTTTCTCAGTCTGTTTCCTAAAGCCGGTTTGAAGTGCCTGCCGTTTTCACTGTAAAACGGGTTGGAGCTTTAACCTACCCATATATATATATGGAAAGTAGTTTACAACTGAAAAGAAACTTTGTGTTCCCTTCAAGCTAGGTGAAGGACGGCTTTCACACACACTTATCTCTCAGAACTGAGCATGTGGAGAGACGTTCGTTCATCCAGCACGTAGGGAACGGGTTGCAGGAGAAACACTTACTCTGGTTTCTCAGTCTGTTTCCTAGTGCCGGTTTGAAGTGCCTGCCGTTTTCACTGTAAAACCGGGTTGGAGCTTGAACCTCCCCATATATATGTATGGAGTGAAGTTTGCAAGTGAAAAGAAACTTTGTGTTCCCTTCAAGCTAGGTGAAGTACGGCTTTCACACACACTTATCTCTCAGAACTGAGCATGTGGAGAGACGTTCGTTCATCCAGCACAAAGGGAACGGGTTGCAGGAGAAACACTTACTCTGGTTTCTCAGTCTGTTTCCTAGTGCCCGTTTGAAGTGCCTGCCATTTTCACTGTAAAACCGGCCTGGAGTTTGAACCTCCCAATATATATGTATGGAGTGGAGTTTGCAACTGAAAAGAAACTTTGTGTTCCCTTCAAGCTAGGTGAAGGACGGCTTTCACACACACTTATCTCTCGGAACTGAGCATGTGGAGAGACGTTCGTTCATCCAGCACAAAGGGAATGGGATGCAGGTGAAACACTTACTCTGGTTTCTCAGTCTGTTCCTAATGCTGGTTTGAAGTGCCTGCCGTTTCCACTGTAAAACCGGGTTGGAGCTTGAACCTCCCCATATATATGTATGGAGTGGAGTTTGCAAGTGAAAAGAAAATTTGTGTTCCCTTCAAGCTAGGTGAAGGACGGCTTTCACACACACTTATCTCTCAGAACTGAGCATGTGGAGAGACGTTCGTTCATCCAGCACAAAGGGAACGGGTAGCAGGAGAAACACTTACTCTGGTTTCTCAGTCTGTTTCCTAGTGCCGGTTTGAAGTGCCTGCCGTTTTCACTGTAAAACCGGCCTGGAGCTTGAACCTCCCGATAGATATGTATGGAAATGAGTTTGCAAGTGAAAAGAAACTTTGTGTTCCCTTCAAGCTAGGTGAAGGACGGCTTTCACACACACTTATCTCTCAGAACTGAGCATGTGGAGAGACGTTCGTTCATCCAGCACAAAGGGAACGGGTTGCAGGAGAAACACTTACTCTGGTTTCTCAGTCTGTTTCCTAGTGCCGGTTTGAAGTGCCTGCCGTTTTCACTGTAAAACCGGCCTGGAGCTTGAACCTCCCCAGATATATGTATGGAAAGGAGTTTGCAAGTGAAAAGAAACTTTGTGTTCCCTTCAAGCTAGGTGAAGGACGGCTTTCACACACACTTATCTCTCAGAACTGAGCATGTGGAGAGACGTTCGTTCATCCAGCACATAGGGAACGGGTTGCAGGAGAAACACTTACTCTGGTTTCTCAGTCTGTTTCCTAGTGCCGGATTGAAGTGCCTGCCGTTTTCACTGTAAAACCGGTTGGAGCTTGAACCTCCCCATATATATGTATGGAGTGGAGTTTGCAAGTGAAAAGAAACTTTGTGTTCCCTTCAAGCTAGGTGAAGGACGGCTTTCACACACACTTATCTCTCAGAACTGAGCATGTGGAGAGACGTTCGTTCATCCAGCACAAAGGGAACGGGTTGCAGGAGAAACACTTACTCTGGTTTCTGAGTCTGTTTCCTAGTGCCGGTTTGAAGTGCCTGCCGTTTTCACTGTAAAACCGGGTTGGAGCTTGAACCTCCCCATATATATGTATGGAGTGGATTTTGCAAGTGAAAAGAAACTTTGTGTTCCCTTCAAGCTAGGTGAAGGACGGCTTTCACACACACTTATCTCTCAGAACTGAGCATGTGGAGAGACGTTCGTTCATCCAGCACAAAGGGAACGGGTTGCAGGAGAAACACTTACTCTGGTTTCTCAGTCTGTTTCCTAGTGCCGGTTTGAAGTGCCTGCCGTTTTCACTGTAAAACCGGCCTGGAGCTTGATCCTCCCTATATATATGTATGGAGTGGAGTTTGCAACTGAAAAGAAACTTTGTGTTCCCTTCAAGCTAGGTGAAGGACGGCTTTCACACACACTTATCTCTCAGAACTGAGCATGTGGAGAGACGTTCGTTCATCCAGCACAAAGGGAACGGGTTGCAGGAGAATCACTTACTCTGGTTTCTCAGTCTGTTTCCTAGTGCCGGTTTGAAGTGCCTGTTGTTTCACTGTAAAACCGGGTTGAAGCTTGAACCTCCCCATATATATGTATGGAGTGGAGTTTGCAAGTGAAAAGAAACTTTGTGTTCCCTTCAAGCTAGGTGAAGGACGGCTTTCACACACACTTATCTCTTAGAAATGAGCATGTGGAGAGACGTTCGTTCATCCAGCACAAAGGGAACGGGTTGCAGGAGAAACACTTACTCTGGTTTCTCAGTCTGTTTCCTAGTGCCGGTTGGAAGTGCCTGCCGTTTTCACTGTAAAACCGGCCTGGAGCTTGAACCTCCCCATATATATGTATGGAGTGGAGTTTGCAAGTGAAAAGAAACTTTGTGTTCCCTTCAAGCTAGGTGAAGGACGGCTTTCACACACACTTATCTCTCAGAACTGAGCATGTGGAGAGACGTTCGTTCATCCAGCACATAGGGAACGGGATGCAGGAGAAACACTTACTCTGGTTTCTCAGTCTGTTTCCTAATGCCGGTTTGAAGTGCCTGCCGTTTTCACTGTAAAACCGGGTTGGAGCTTTAACCTACCCAAATATATGTATGGAAAGTAGTTTACAACTGAAAAGAAACTTTGTGTTCCCTTCAAGCTAGGTGAAGGACGGCTTTCACACACACTTATCTCTCAGAACTGACACTTATCTCTCAGAACTGAGCATGTGGAGAGACGTTCGTTCATCCAGCACAAAGGGAACGGGTTGCAGGAGAAACACTTACTCTGGTTTCTCAGTCTGTTTCCTAGTGCCGGTTTGAAGTGCCTGCCGTTTTCACTGTAAAACCGGCCTGGAGCTTGAACCTCCCCATATATATGTATGGAAATGAGTTTGCAAGTGAAAAGAAACTTTGTGTTCCCTTCAAGCTAGGTGAAGGACGGCTTTCACACACACTTATCTCTCAGAACTGAGCATGTGGAGAGACGTTCGTTCATCCAGCACAAAGGGAACGGGTTGCAGGAGAAACACTTACTCTGGTTTCTCAGTCTGTTTCCTAGTGCCGGTTTGAAGTGCCTGCCGTTTTCACTGTAAAACCGGCCTGGAGCTTGAACCTCCCCAGATATATGTATGGAAAGGAGTTTGCAAGTGAAAAGAAACTTTGTGTTCCCTTCAAGCTAGGTGAAGGACGGCTTTCACACACACTTATCTCTCAGAACTGAGCATGTGGAGAGACGTTCGTTCATCCAGCACATAGGGAACGGGTTGCAGGAGAAACACTTACTCTGGTTTCTCAGTCTGTTTCCTAGTGCCGGATTGAAGTGCCTGCCGTTTTCACTGTAAAACCGGGTTGGAGCTTGAACCTCCCCATATATAAGTATGGAGTGGAGTTTGCAAGTGAAAAGAAACTTTGTGTTCCCTTCAAGCTAGGTGAAGGACGGCTTTCACACACACTTATCTCTCAGAACTGAGCATGTGGAGAGACGTTCGTTCATCCAGCACAAAGGGAACGGGTTGCAGGAGAAACACTTACTCTGTTTTCTGAGTCTGTTTCCTAGTGCCGGTTTGAAGTGCCTGCCGTTTTCACTGTAAAACCGGGTTGGAGCTTGAACCTCCCCATATATATGTATGGAGTGGATTTTGCAAGTGAAAAGAAACTTTGTGTTCCCTTCAAGCTAGGTGAAGGACGGCTTTCACACACACTTATCTCTCAGAACTGAGCATGTGGAGAGACGTTCGTTCATCCAGCACAAAGGGAACGGGTTGCAGGAGAAACACTTACTCTGGTTTCTCAGTCTGTTTCCTAGTGCCGGTTTGAAGTGCCTGCCGTTTTCACTGTAAAACCGGCCTGGAGCTTGATCCTCCCTATATATATGTATGGAGTGGAGTTTGCAACTGAAAAGAAACTTTGTGTTCCCTTCAAGCTAGGTGAAGGACGGCTTTCACACACACTTATCTCTCAGAACTGAGCATGTGGAGAGACGTTCGTTCATCCAGCACAAAGGGAACGGGTTGCAGGAGAATCACTTACTCTGGTTTCTCAGTCTGTTTCCTAGTGCCGGTTTGAAGTGCCTGTTGTTTCACTGTAAAACCGGGTTGAAGCTTGAACCTCCCCATATATATGTATGGAGTGGAGTTTGCAAGTGAAAAGAAACTTTGTGTTCCCTTCAAGCTAGGTGAAGGACGGCTTTCACACACACTTATCTCTCAGAACTGAGCATGTGGAGAGACGTTCGTTCATCCAGCACAAAGGGAACGGGTTGCAGGAGAAACACTTACTCTGGTTTCTCAGTCTGTTTCCTAGTGCCGGTTTGAATTAAATGCCGTTTTCACTGTAAAACCGGCCTGGAGTTTGAACCTCCCCATATATATGTATGGAGTGGAGTTTGCAAGTGAAAAGAAACTTTGTGTTCCCTTCAAGCTAGGTGAAGAACGGCTTTCACACACACTTATCTCTCAGAACTGAGCATGTGGAGAGACGTTCGTTCATCCAGCACAAAGGGAACGGGTTGCAGGAGAAACACTTACTCTGGTTTCTCAGTCTGTTTCCTAGTGCCGGTTTGAAGTGCCTGCCGTTTTCACTGTAAAACCGGCCTGGAGCTTGAACCTCCCGATAGATATGTATGGAGTGGAGTTTGCAACTGAAAAGAAACTTTGTGTTCCCTTCAAGCTAGGTGAAGGACGGCTTTCACACACACTTATCTCTCAGAACTGAGCATGTGGAGAGACGTTCGTTCATCCAGCACAAAGGGAACGGGTTGCAGGAGAAACACTTACTCTGGTTTCTCAGTCTGTTTCCTAGTGCCGGTTTGAAGTGCCTGCCGTTTTCACTGTAAAACCGGCCTGGAGCTTGAACCTCCCCATATATATGTATGGAGTGGAGTTTGCAAGTGAAAAGAAACTTTGTGTTCCCTTCAAGCTAGGTGAAGGACGGCTTTCACACACACTTATCTCTCAGAACTGAGCATGTGGAGAGACGTTCGTTCATCCAGCACAAAGGGAACGGGTTGCAGGAGAATCACTTACTCTGGTTTCTCAGTCTGTTTCCTAGTGGCGGTTTGAAGTGCCTGCCGTTTTCACTGTAAAACCGGGTTGGAGCTTGAACCTCCCCATATATATGTATGGAGTGGAGTTTGCAAGTGAAAAGAAACTTTGTGTTCCCTTCAAGCTAGGTGAAGGACGGCTTTCACACACACTTTTCTCTCAGAACTGAGCATGTGGAGAGACGTTCGTTCATCCAGCACAAAGGGAACGGGTTGCAGGAGAAACACTTACTCTGGTTTCTCAGTCTGTTTCCTAGTGCCGGTTTGAATTGCCTGCCGTTTTCACTGTAAAACCGGGTTGGAGCTTGAACCTCCCCATATATATGTATGGAGTGGAGTTTGCAAGTGAAAAGAAACTTTGTGTTCCCTTCAAGCTAGGTGCAGGACGGCTTTCACACACACTTATCTCTCAGAACTGAGCATGTGGAGAGACGTTCGTTCATCCAGCACAAAGGGAACGGGTTGCAGGAGAAACACTTACTCTGGTTTCTCAGTCTGTTTCCTAGTGCCGGTTTGAAGTGCCTGCCGTTTTCACTGTAAAACCGGGTTGGAGCTTGAACCTCCCCATATATATGTATGGAGTGGAGTTTGCAAGTGAAAAGAAACTTTGTGTTCCCTTCAAGCTAGGTGAAGGACGGCTTTCACACACACTTATCTCTCAGAACTGAGCATGTGGAGAGACGTTCGTTCATCCAGCACAAAGGGAACGGGTTGCAGGAGAAACACTTACTCTGGTTTCTCAGTCTGTTTCCTAGTGCCGGTTTGAATTGCCTGCCGTTTTCACTGTAAAACCGGCATGGAGTTTGAACCTCCCCATATATATGTATGGATTGGAGTTTGCAAGTGAAAAGAAACTTTGTGTTCCCTTCAAGCTAGGTGAAGAACGGCTTTCACACACACTTATCTCTCAGAACTGAGCATGTGGAGAGACGTTCGTTCATCCAGCACAAAGGGAACGGGTTGCAGGAGAAACACTTACTCTGGTTTCTCAGTCTGTTTCCTAGTGCCGGTTTGAAGTGCCTGCCGTTTTCACTGTAAAACCGGCCTGGAGCTTGAACCTCCCCATATATATGTATGGAAAGGAGTTTGCAAGTGAAAAGAAACTTTGTGTTCCCTTCAAGCTAGGTGAAGGACGGCTTTCACACACACTTATCTCTCAGAACTGAGCATGTGGAGAGACGTTCGTTCATCCAGCACATAGGGAACGGGTTGCAGGAGAAACACTTACTCTGGTTTCTGAGTCTGTTTCCTAGTGCCGGTTTGAAGTGCCTGCCGTTTTCACTGTAAAACCGGGTTGGAGCTTTAACCTACCCATATATATGTATGGAGTGGAGTTTGCAAGTGAAAAGAAACTTTGTGTTCCCTTCAAGCTAGGTGAAGGACGGCTTTCACACACACTTATCTCTCAGAACTGAGCATGTGGAGAGACGTTCGTTCATCCAGCACATAGGGAACGGGTTGCAGGAGAAACACTTACTCTGGTTTCTCAATCTGTTTCCTAGTGCCGGTTTGAAGTGCCTGCCGTTTTCACTGTAAAACCGGGTTGGAGCTTGAACCTCCCCATATATATGTATGGAGTGGAGTTTGCAAGTGAAAAGAAACTTTGTGTTCCCTTCAAGCTAGGTGAAGTACGGCTTTCACACACACTTATCTCTCAGAACTGAGCATGTGGAGAGACGTTCGTTCATCCAGCACAAAGGGAACGGGTTGCAGGAGAAACACTTACTCTGGTTTCTCAGTCTGTTTCCTAGTGCCGGTTTGAAGTGCCTGCCGTTTTCACTGTAAAACCGGCCTGGAGTTTGAACCTCCCCATATATATGTAAGGAGTGGAGTTTGCAACTGAAAAGAAACTTTGTGTTCCCTTCAAGCTAGGTGAAGGACGGCTTTCACACACACTTATTTCTCAGAACTGAGCATGTGGAGAGACGTTCGTTCATCCAGCACAAAGGGAACGGGTTGCAGGAGAAACACTTACTCTGGTTTCTCAGTCTGTTTCCTAGTGCCGGTTTGAAGTGCCTGCCGTTTTCACTGTAAAACCGGCCTGGAGCTTGAACCTCCCCATAGATAGTATGGAGTGAAGTTTGCAACTGAAAAGAAACTTTGTGTTCCCTTCAAGCTAGGTGAAGGACGGCTTTCACACACACTTATCTCTCAGAACTGAGCATGTGGAGAGACGTTCGTTCATCCAGCACAAAGGGAACGGGTTGCAGGAGAAACACTTACTCTGGTTTCTGAGTCTGTTTCCTAGTGCCGGTTTGAAGTGCCTGCCGTTTTCACTGTAAAACCGGCCTGGAGTTTGAACCTCCCCATATATATGTATGGATTGGAGTTTGCAACTGAAAAGAAACTTTGTGTTCCCTTCAAGCTAGGTGAAGGACGGCTTTCACACACACATATCTCTCAGAACTGAGCATGTGGAGAGACGTTCGTTCATCCAGCACAAAGGGAACGGGTTGCAGGAGAAACACTTACTCTGGTTTCTCAGTCTGTTTCCTAGTGCCGGTTTGAATTGCCTGCCGTTTTCACTGTAAAACCGGGTTGGAGCTTGAACCTCCCCATATATATGTATGGAGTGGAGTTTGCAAGTGAAAAGAAACTTTGTGTTCCCTTCAAGCTAGGTGAAGGACGGCTTTCACACACACTTATCTCTCAGAACTGAGCATGTGGAGAGACGTTCGTTCATCCAGCACAAAGGGAACGGGTTGCAGGAGAAACACTTACTCTGGTTTCTCAGTCTGTTTCCTAGTGCCGGTTTGAATTGCCTGCCGTTTTCACTGTAAAACCGGGTTGGAGCTTGAACCTCCCCATATATATGTATGGAGTGGAGTTTGCTACTGAAAAGAAACTTTGTGTTCCCTTCAAGCTAGGTGAAGGACGGCTTTCACACACACTTATCTCTCAGAACTGAGCATGTGGAGAGGCTTTTGTTCATCCAGCACAAAGGAAACGGGTTGCAGGAGAAACACATACTCTGGTTTCTCAGTCTGTTTCCTAGTGCCAGTTTGAAGTGCCTGCCGTTTTCACAGTAAAACCGGGTTGGAGCTTGAACCTCCCCATAGATATGTATGGAGTGGAGTTTTCAAGTGAAAAGAAACTTTGTGTTCCCTTCAAGCTAGGTGAAGGACGGCTTTCACACACACTTATCTCTCAGAACTGAGCATGTGGAGAGACGTTCGTTCATCCAGCACAAAGGGAACGGGTTGCAGGAGAAACACTTACTCTGGTTTCTCAGTCTGTTTCCTAGTGCCGGTTTGAATTGCCTGCCGTTTTCACTGTAAAACCGGGTTGGAGCTTGAACCTCCCCATATATATGTATGGAGTGGAGTTTGCAAGTGAAAAGAAACTTTGTGTTCCCTTCAAGCTAGGTGCAGGACGGCTTTCACACACACTTATCTCTCAGAACTGAGCATGTGGAGAGACGTTCGTTCATCCAGCACAAAGGGAACGGGTTGCAGGAGAAACACTTACTCTGGTTTCTCAGTCTGTTTCCTAGTGCCGGTTTGAAGTGCCTGCCGTTTTCACTGTAAAACCGGCCTGGAGCTTGAACCTCCCCATATATATGTATGGAAAGGAGTTTGCAAGTGAAAAGAAACTTTGTGTTCCCTTCAAGCTAGGTGAAGGACGGCTTTCACACACACTTATCTCTCAGAACTGAGCATGTGGAGAGACGTTCGTTCATCCAGCACATAGGGAACGGGTTGCAGGAGAAACACTTACTCTGGTTTCTGAGTCTGTTTCCTAGTGCCGGTTTGAAGTGCCTGCCGTTTTCACTGTAAAACCGGGTTGGAGCTTGAACCTCCCCATATATATGTATGGAGTGGAGTTTGCAAGTGAAAAGAAACTTTGTGTTCCCTTCAAGCTAGGTGAAGGACGGCTTTCACACACACTTATCTCTCAGAACTGAGCATGTGGAGAGACGTTCGTTCATCCAGCACATAGGGAACGGGTTGCAGGAGAAACACTTACTCTGGTTTCTCAATCTGTTTCCTAGTGCCGGTTTGAAGTGCCTGCCGTTTTCACTGTAAAACCGGGTTGGAGCTTGAACCTCCCCATATATATGTATGGAGTGGAGTTTGCAAGTGAAAAGAAACTTTGTGTTCCCTTCAAGCTAGGTGAAGTACGGCTTTCACACACACTTATCTCTCAGAACTGAGCATGTGGAGAGACGTTCGTTCATCCAGCACAAAGGGAACGGGTTGCAGGAGAAACACTTACTCTGGTTTCTCAGTCTGTTTCCTAGTGCCGGTTTGAAGTGCCTGCCGTTTTCACTGTAAAACCGGCCTGGAGTTTGAACCTCCCCATATATATGTAAGGAGTGGAGTTTGCAACTGAAAAGAAACTTTGTGTTCCCTTCAAGCTAGGTGAAGGACGGCTTTCACACACACTTATCTCTCAGAACTGAGCATGTGGAGAGACGTTCGTTCATCCAGCACAAAGGGAACGGGTTGCAGGAGAAACACTTACTCTGGTTTCTCAGTCTGTTTCCTAGTGCCGGTTTGAAGTGCCTGCCGTTTTCACTGTAAAACCGGCCTGGAGCTTGAACCTCCCCATAGATAGTATGGAGTGAAGTTTGCAACTGAAAAGAAACTTTGTGTTCCCTTCAAGCTAGGTGAAGGACGGCTTTCACACACACTTATCTCTCAGAACTGAGCATGTGGAGAGACGTTCGTTCATCCAGCACAAAGGGAACGGGTTGCAGGAGAAACACTTACTCTGGTTTCTGAGTCTGTTTCCTAGTGCCGGTTTGAAGTGCCTGCCGTTTTCACTGTAAAACCGGCCTGGAGTTTGAACCTCCCCATATATATGTATGGATTGGAGTTTGCAACTGAAAAGAAACTTTGTGTTCCCTTCAAGCTAGGTGAAGGACGGCTTTCACACACACTTATCTCTCAGAACTGAGCATGTGGAGAGACGTTCGTTCATCCAGCACAAAGGGAACGGGTTGCAGGAGAAACACTTACTCTGGTTTCTCAGTCTGTTTCCTAGTGCCGGTTTGAATTGCCTGCCGTTTTCACTGTAAAACCGGGTTGGAGCTTGAACCTCCCCATATATATGTATGGAGTGGAGTTTGCAAGTGAAAAGAAACTTTGTGTTCCCTTCAAGCTAGGTGAAGGACGGCTTTCACACACACTTATCTCTCAGAACTGAGCATGTGGAGAGACGTTCGTTCATCCAGCACAAAGGGAACGGGTTGCAGGAGAATCAATTACTCTGGTTTCTCAGTCTGTTTCCTAGTGCCGGTTTGAATTGCCTGCCGTTTTCACTGTAAAACCGGGTTGGAGCTTGAACCTCCCCATATATATGTATGGAGTGGAGTTTGCTACTGAAAAGAAACTTTGTGTTCCCTTCAAGCTAGGTGAAGGACGGCTTTCACACACACTTATCTCTCAGAACTGAGCATGTGGAGAGACTTTTGTTCATCCAGCACAAAGGAAACGGGTTGCAGGAGAAACACATACTCTGGTTTCTCAGTCTGTTTCCTAGTGCCAGTTTGAAGTGCCTGCCGTTTTCACAGTAAAACCGGGTTGGAGCTTGAACCTCCCCATAGATATGTATGGAGTGGAGTTTGCAAGTGAAAAGAAACTTTGTGTTCCCTTCAAGCTAGGTGAAGGACGGCTTTCACACACACTTATCTCTCAGAACTGAGCATGTGGAGAGACGTTCGTTCATCCAGCACAAAGGGAACGGGATGCAGGAGAAACACTTACTCTGGTTTCTCAGTCTGCTCCCTAATGCCGGTTTGAAGTGCCTGCCGTTTTCACTGTAAAACCGGGTTCGAGCTTTAACCTACCCATATATATGTATGGAAAGTAGTTTACAACTGAAAAGAAACTTTGTGTTCCCTTCAAGCTAGGTGAAGGACGGCTTTCACACACACTTATCTCTCAGAACTGAGCATGTGGAGAGACGTTCGTTCATCCAGCACAAAGGGAACGGGTTGCAGGAGAAACACTTACTCTGGTTTCTCAGTCTGTTTCCTAGTGCCGGTTTGAAGTGCCTGGTGTTTTCACTGTAAAAGCGGGTTGGAGCTTGAACCTCCCCATATATATGTATGGAGTGGAGTTTGCAAGTGAAAAGAAACTTTGTGTTCCCTTCAAGCTAGGTGAAGGTCGGCTTTCACACACACTTATCTCTCAGAACTGAGCATGTGGAGAGACGTTCGTTCATCCAGCACAAAGGAAACGGGTTGCAGGAGAAACACTTACTCTGGTTTCTCAGTCTGTTTCCTAGTGCCAGTTTGAAGTGCCTGCCGTTTTCACAGTAAAACCGGGTTGGAGCTTGAACCTCCCCATAGATATGTATGGAGTGGAGTTTGCAAGTGAAAAGAAACTTTGTGTTCCCTTCAAGCTAGGTGAAGGACGGCTTTCACACACACTTATCTCTCAGAACTGAGCATGTGGAGAGACTTTTGTTCCTCCAGCACAAAGGGAACGGGTTGCAGGAGAAACACTTACTCTGGTTTCTCAGTCTGTTTCCTAGTGCCGGTTTGAAGTGCCTGCCGTTTTCACTGTAAAACCGGCCTGGAGCTTGAACCTCCCGATAGATATGTATGGAGTGGAGTTTGCAACTGAAAAGAAACTTTGTGTTCCCTTCAAGCTAGGTGAAGGACGGCTTTCACACACACTTATCTCTCAGAACTGAGCATGTGGAGAGACGTTCGTTCATCCAGCACAAAGGGAACGGGATGCAGGAGAAACACTTACTCTGGTTTCTCAGTCTGTTTCCTAATGCCGGTTTGAAGTGCCTGCCGTTTTCACTGTAAAACCGGGTTGGAGCTTTAACCTACCCATATATATGTATGGACAGTAGTTTACAACTGAAAAGAAACTTTGTGTTCCCTTCAAGCTAGGTGAAGGACGGCTTTCACACACACTTATCTCTCAAAACTGAGCATGTGGAGAGACGTTCGTTCATCCAGCACAAAGGGAACGGGTTGCAGGAGAAACACTTACTCTGGTTTCTCAGTCTGTTTCCTAGTGCCGGTTTGAATTGCCTGCCGTTTTCACTGTAAAACCGGGTTTGAGCTTGAACCTCCCCATATATATGTATGGAGTGGAGTTTGCTACTGAAAAGAAACTTTGTGTTCCCTTCAAGCTAGGTGAAGGACGGCTTTCACACACACTTATCTCTCAGAACTGAGCATGTGGAGAGACTTTTGTTTATCCAGCACAAAGGAAACGGGTTGCAGGAGAAACACTTACTCTGGTTTCTCAGTCTGTTTCCTAGTGCCGGTTTGAAGTGCCTGCCGTTTTCACTGTAAAACCGGCCTGGAGCTTGAACCTCCCCATAGATATGTATGGAGTGGAGTTTGCAACTGAAAAGAAACTTTGTGTTCCCTTCAAGCTTGGTGAAGGACGGCTTTCACACACACTTATCTCTCAGAACTGAGCATGTGGAGAGACGTTCGTTCATCCAGCACAAAGGGAACGGGTTGCAGGAGAAACACTTACTCTGGTTTCTCAGTCTGTTTCCTAGTGCCGGTTTGAAGTGCCTGGTGTTTTCACTGTAAAAGCGGGTTGGAGCTTGAACCTCCCCATATATATGTATGGAGTGGAGTTTGCAAGTGAAAAGAAACTTTGTGTTCCCTTCAAGCTAGGTGAAGGACGGCTTTCACACACACTTATCTCTCAGAACTGAGCATGTGGAGAGACTTTTGTTCATCCAGCACAAAGGAAACGGGTTGCAGGAGAAACACTTACTCTGGATTCTCAGTCTGTTTCCTAATGCCGGTTTGAAGTCCCTGCCGTTTTCACAGTAAAACCGGGTTGGAGCTTTAACCTACCCATATATATGTATGGAAAGTAGTTTACAACTGAAAAGAAACTTTGTGTTCCCTTCAAGCTAGGTGAAGTACGGCTTTCACACACACTTATCTCTCAGAACTGAGCATGTGGAGAGACGTTCGTTCATCCAGCACAAAGGGAACGGGTTGCAGGAGAAACACTTACTCTGGTTTCTCAGTCTGTTTCCTAGTGCCGGTTTGAATTGCCTGCCGTTTTCACTGTAAAACCGGGTTGGAGCTTGAACCTCCCCATATATATGTATGGAGTGGAGTTTGCAAGTGAAAAGAAACTTTGTGTTCCCTTCAAGCTAGGTGAAGGACGGCTTTCACACACACTTATCTCTCAGAACTGAGCATGTGGAGAGACGTTCGTTCATCCAGCACAAAGGGAACGGGTTGCAGGAGAAACACTTACTCTGGTTTCTCAGTCTGTTTCCTAGTGCCGGTTTGAAGTGCCTGGTGTTTTCACTGTAAAAGCGGGTTGGAGCTTGAACCTCCCCATATATATGTATGGAGTGGAGTTTGCAAGTGAAAAGAAACTTTGTGTTCCCTTCAAGCTAGGTGAAGGACGGCTTTCACACACACTTATCTCTCAGAACTGAGCATGTGGAGAGACGTTCGTTCATCCAGCACAAAGGGAACGGGTTGCAGGAGAAACACTTACTCTGGTTTCTCAGTCTGTTTCCTAGTGCCGGTTTGAATTGCCTGCCGTTTTCACTGTAAAACCGGGTTGGAGCTTGAACCTCCCCATATATATGTATGGAGTGGAGTTTGCTACTGAAAAGAAACTTTGTGTTCCCTTCAAGCTAGGTGAAGGACGGCTTTCACACACACTTATCTCTCAGAACTGAGCATGTGGAGAGACTTTTGTTCATCCAGCACAAAGGAAACGGGTTGCAGGAGAAACACATACTCTGGTTTCTCAGTCTGTTTCCTAGTGCCAGTTTGAAGTGCCTGCCGTTTTCACAGTAAAACCGGGTTGGAGCTTGAACCTCCCCATAGATATGTATGGAGTGGAGTTTGCAAGTGAAAAGAAACTTTGTGTTCCCTTCAAGCTAGGTGAAGGACGGCTTTCACACACACTTATCTCTCAGAACTGAGCATGTGGAGAGACGTTCGTTCATCCAGCACAAAGGGAACGGGATGCAGGAGAAACACTTACTCTGGTTTCTCAGTATGTTTCCTAATGCCGGTTTGAAGTGCCTGCCGTTTTCACTGTAAAACCGGGTTCGAGCTTTAACCTACCCATATATATGTATGGAAAGTAGTTTACAACTGAAAAGAAACTTTGTGTTCCCTTCAATCTAGGTGAAGGACGGCTTTCACACACAATTATCTCTCAGAACTGAGCATGTGGAGAGACGTTCGTTCATCCAGCACAAAGGGAACGGGTTGCAGGAGAAACACTTACTCTGGTTTCTCAGTCTGTTTCCTAATGCCGGTTTGAAGTCCCTGCCGTTTTCACAGTAAAACCGGGTTGGAGCTTTAACCTACCCATATATATGTATGGAAAGTAGTTTACAACTGAAAAGAAACTTTGTGTTCCCTTCAAGCTAGGTGAAGTACGGCTTTCACACACACTTATCTCTCAGAACTGAGCATGTGGAGAGACGTTCGTTCATCCAGCACAAAGGGAACGGGTTGCAGGAGAAACACTTACTCTGGTTTCTCAGTCTGTTTCCTAGTGCCGGTTTGAATTGCCTGCCGTTTTCACTGTAAAACCGGGTTGGAGCTTGAACCTCCCCATATATATGTATGGAGTGGAGTTTGCAAGTGAAAAGAAACTTTGTGTTCCCTTCAAGCTAGGTGAAGGACGGCTTTCACACACACTTATCTCTCAGAACTGAGCATGTGGAGAGACGTTCGTTCATCCAGCACAAAGGGAACGGGTTGCAGGAGAAACACTTACTCTGGTTTCTCAGTCTGTTTCCTAGTGCCGGTTTGAAGTGCCTGGTGTTTTCACTGTAAAAGCGGGTTGGAGCTTGAACCTCCCCATATATACGTATGGAGTGGAGTTTGCAAGTGAAAAGAAACTTTGTGTTCCCTTCAAGCTAGGTGAAGGACGGCTTTCACACACACTTATCTCTCAGAACTGAGCATGTGGAGAGACATTCGTTCATCCAGCACATAGGGAACGGGTTGCAGGAGAAACACTTACTCTGGTTTCTCAGTCTGTTTCCTAATGCCGGTTTGAAGTGCCTGCCGTTTTCACAGTAAAACCGGGTTGAAGCTTTAACCTACCCATATATATGTATGGAAAGTAGTTTACAACTGAAAAGAAACTTTGTGTTCCCTTCAAGCTAGGTGAAGGACGGCTTTCACACACACTTATCTCTCAGAACTGAGCATGTGGAGAGACGTTCGTTCATCCAGCACAAAGGGAACGGTTTGCAGGGGAAACACTTACTCTGGTTTCTCAGTCTGTTTCCTTGTACCGGTTTTAATTGCCTGCCGTTTTCACTGTAAAACCGGGTTGGAGCTTGAACCTCCCCATATATATGTATGGAGTGGAGTTTGCAAGTGAAAAGAAACTTTGTGTTCCCTTCAAGCTAGGTGAAGGACGGCTTTCACACACACTTATCTCTCAGAACTGAGCATGTGGAGAGACTTTCGTTCATCCAGCACAAAGGGAACGGATTGCAGGAGAAACACTTACTTTGGTTTCTCAGTCTGTTTCCTAGTGCCGGTTTGAAGTGCCTGCCGTTTTCACTGTAAAAGCGGGTTGGAGCTTGAACCTCCCCATATATATGTATGGAGTGGAGTTTGCAAGTGAAAAGAAACTTTGTGTTCCCTTCAAGCTAGGTGAAGGACGGCTTTCACACACACTTATCTCTCAGAACTGAGCATGTGGAGAGACTTTTGTTCCTCCAGCACAAAGGGAACGGGTTGCAGGAGAAACACTTACTCTGGTTTCTCAGTCTGTTTCCTAGTGCCGGTTTGAAGTGCCTGCCGTTTTCACTGTAAAACCGGCCTGGAGCTTGAACCTCCCGATAGATATGTATGGAGTGGAGTTTGCAACTGAAAAAAACTTTGTGTTCCCTTCAAGCTAGGTGAAGGACGGCTTTCACACACACTTATCTCTCAGAACTGAGCATGTGGAGAGACGTTCGTTCATCCAGCACAAAGGGAACGGGATGCAGGAGAAACACTTACTCTGGTTTCTCAGTCTGTTTCCTAATGCCGGTTTGAAGTGCCTGCCGTTTTCACTGTAAAACCGGGTTGGAGCTTTAACCTACCCATATATATGTATGGACAGTAGTTTACAACTGAAAAGAAACTTTGTGTTCCCTTCAAGCTAGGTGAAGGACGGCTTTCACACACACTTATCTCTCAAAACTGAGCATGTGGAGAGACGTTCGTTCATCCAGCACAAAGGGAACGGGTTGCAGGAGAAACACTTACTCTGGTTTCTCAGTCTGTTTCCTAGTGCCGGTTTGAATTGCCTGCCGTTTTCACTGTAAAACCGGGTTTGAGCTTGAACCTCCCCATATATATGTATGGAGTGGAGTTTGCTACTGAAAAGAAACTTTGTGTTCCCTTCAAGCTAGGTGAAGGACGGCTTTCACACACACTTATCTCTCAGAACTGAGCATGTGGAGAGACTTTTGTTTATCCAGCACAAAGGAAACGGGTTGCAGGAGAAACACTTACTCTGGTTTCTCAGTCTGTTTCCTAGTGCCGGTTTGAAGTGCCTGCCGTTTTCACTGTAAAACCGGCCTGGACCTTGAACCTCCCCATAGATATGTATGGAGTGGAGTTTGCAACTGAAAAGAAACTTTGTGTTCCCTTCAAGCTAGGTGAAGGACGGCTTTCACACACACTTATCTCTCAGAACTGAGCATGTGGAGAGACGTTCGTTCATCCAGCACAAAGGGAACGGGTTGCAGGAGAAACACTTACTCTGGTTTCTCAGTCTGTTTCCTAGTGCCGGTTTGAAGTGCCTGGTGTTTTCACTGTAAAAGCGGGTTGGAGCTTGAACCTCCCCATATATATGTATGGAGTGGAGTTTGCAAGTGAAAAGAAACTTTGTGTTCCCTTCAAGCTAGGTGAAGGACGGCTTTCACACACACTTATCTCTCAGAACTGAGCATGTGGAGAGACTTTTGTTCATCCAGCACAAAGGAAACGGGTTGCAGGAGAAACACATACTCTGGTTTCTCAGTCTGTTTCCTAGTGCCAGTTTGAAGTGCCTGCCGTTTTCACAGTAAAACCGGGTTGGAGCTTGAACCTCCCCATAGATATGTATGGAGTGGAGTTTGCAAGTGAAAAGAAACTTTGTGTTCCCTTCAAGCTAGGTGAAGGACGGCTTTCACACACACTTATCTCTCAGAACTGAGCATGTGGAGAGACGTTCGTTCATCCAGCACAAAGGGAACGGGATGCAGGAGAAACACTTACTCTGGTTTCTCAGTCTGCTCCCTAATGCCGGTTTGAAGTGCCTGCCGTTTTCACTGTAAAACCGGGTTCGAGCTTTAACCTACCCATATATATGTATGGAAAGTAGTTTACAACTGAAAAGAAACTTTGTGTTCCCTTCAATCTAGGTGAAGGACGGCTTTCACACACAATTATCTCTCAGAACTGAGCATGTGGAGAGACGTCCGTTCATCCAGCACATAGGGAACGGGTTGCAGGAGAAACCCTTACTCTGGATTCTCAGTCTGTTTCCTAATGCCGGTTTGAAGTCCCTGCCGTTTTCACAGTAAAACCGGGTTGGAGCTTTAACCTACCCATATATATGTATGGAAAGTAGTTTACAACTGAAAAGAAACTTTGTGTTCCCTTCAAGCTAGGTGAAGTACGGCTTTCACACACACTTATCTCTCAGAACTGAGCATGTGGAGAGACGTTCGTTCATCCAGCACAAAGGGAACGGGTTGCAGGAGAAACACTTACTCTGGTTTCTCAGTCTGTTTCCTAGTGCCGGTTTGAATTGCCTGCCGTTTTCACTGTAAAACCGGGTTGGAGCTTGAACCTCCCCATATATATGTATGGAGTGGAGTTTGCAAGTGAAAAGAAACTTTGTGTTCCCTTCAAGCTAGGTGAAGGACGGCTTTCACACACACTTATCTCTCAGAACTGAGCATGTGGAGAGACGTTCGTTCATCCAGCACAAAGGGAACGGGTTGCAGGAGAAACACTTACTCTGGTTTCTCAGTCTGTTTCCTAGTGCCGGTTTGAAGTGCCTGGTGTTTTCACTGTAAAAGCGGGTTGGAGCTTGAACCTCCCCATATATATGTATGGAGTGGAGTTTGCAAGTGAAAAGAAACTTTGTGTTCCCTTCAAGCTAGGTGAAGGACGGCTTTCACACACACTTATCTCTCAGAACTGAGCATGTGGAGAGACATTCGTTCATCCAGCACATAGGGAACGGGTTGCAGGAGAAACACTTACTCTGGTTTCTCAGTCTGTTTCCTAATGCCGGTTTGAAGTGCCTGCCGTTTTCACAGTAAAACCGGGTTGAAGCTTTAACCTACCCATATATATGTATGGAAAGTAGTTTACAACTGAAAAGAAACTTTGTGTTCCCTTCAAGCTAGGTGAAGGACGGCTTTCACACACACTTATCTCTCAGAACTGAGCATGTGGAGAGACGTTCGTTCATCCAGCACAAAGGGAACGGTTTGCAGGAGAAACACTTACTCTGGTTTCTCAGTCTGTTTCCTTGTACCGGTTTTAATTGCCTGCCGTTTTCACTGTAAAACCGGGTTGGAGCTTGAACCTCCCCATATATATGTATGGAGTGGTGTTTGCAAGTGAAAAGAAACTTTGTGTTCCTTCAAGCTAGGTGAAGGACGGCTTTCACACACACTTATCTCTCAGAACTGAGCATGTGGAGAGACTTTCGTTCATCCAGCACAAAGGGAACGGGTTGCAGGAGAAACACTTACTTTGGTTTCTCAGTCTGTTTCCTAGTGCCGGTTTGAAGTGCCTGCCGTTTTCACTGTAAAAGCGGGTTGGAGCTTGAACCTCCCCATATATATGTATGGAGTGGAGTTTGCAAGTGAAAAGAAACTTTGTGTTCCCTTCAAGCTAGGTGAAGGACGGCTTTCACACACACTTATCTCTCAGAACTGAGCATGTGGAGAGACTTTTGTTCCTCCAGCACAAAGGGAACGGGTTGCAGGAGAAACACTTACTCTGGTTTCTCAGTCTGTTTCCTAGTGCCGGTTTGAAGTGCCTGCCGTTTTCACTGTAAAACCGGCCTGGAGCTTGAACCTACCGATAGATATGTATGGAGTGGAGTTTGCAACTGAAAAGAAACTTTGTGTTCCCTTCAAGCTAGGTGAAGGACGGCTTTCACACACACTTATCTCTCAGAACTGAGCATGTGGAGAGACGTTCGTTCATCCAGCACAAAGGGAACGGGATGCAGGAGAAACACTTACTCTGGTTTCTCAGTCTGTTTCCTAATGCCGGTTTGAAGTGCCTGCCGTTTTCACTGTAAAACCGGTTGGAGCTTTAACCTACCCATATATATGTATGGACAGTAGTTTACAACTGAAAAGAAACTTTGTGTTCCCTTCAAGCTAGGTGAAGGACGGCTTTCACACACACTTATCTCTCAAAACTGAGCATGTGGAGAGACGTTCGTTCATCCAGCACAAAGGGAACGGGTTGCAGGAGAAACACTTACTCTGGTTTCTCAGTCTGTTTCCTAGTGCCGGTTTGAATTGCCTGCCGTTTTCACTGTAAAACCGGGTTTGAGCTTGAACCTCCCCATATATATGTATGGAGTGGAGTTTGCTACTGAAAAGAAACTTTGTGTTCCCTTCAAGCTAGGTGAAGGACGGCTTTCACACACACTTATCTCTCAGAACTGAGCATGTGGAGAGACTTTTGTTTATCCAGCACAAAGGAAACGGGTTGCAGGAGAAACACTTACTCTGGTTTCTCAGTCTGTTTCCTAGTGCCGGTTTGAAGTGCCTGCCGTTTTCACTGTAAAACCGGCCTGGAGCTTGAACCTCCCCATAGATATGTATGGAGTGGAGTTTGCAACTGAAAAGAAACTTTGTGTTCCCTTCAAGCTAGGTGAAGGACGGCTTTCACACACACTTATCTCTCAGAACTTAGCATGTGGAGAGACGTTCGTTCATCCAGCACAAAGGGAACGGGTTGCAGGAGAAACACTTACTCTGGTTTCTCAGTCTGTTTCCTAGTGCCGGTTTGAAGTGCCTGGTGTTTTCACTGTAAAAGCGGGTTGGAGCTTGAACCTCCCCATATATATGTATGGAGTGGAGTTTGCAAGTGAAAAGAAACTTTGTGTTCCCTTCAAGCTAGGTGAAGGACGGCTTTCACACACACTTATCTCTCAGAACTGAGCATGTGGAGAGACATTCGTTCATCCTGGACATAGGGAACGGGTTGCAGGAGAAACACTTACTCTGGTTTCTGAGTCTGTTTCCTAGTGCCGGTTTGAAGTGCCTGCCGTTTTCACTGTAAAACCGGGTTGGAGTTTGAACCTCCCCATATATATGTATGGATTGGTGTTTGCAACTGAAAAGAAACTTTGTGTTCCCTTCAAGCTAGGTGAAGGACGGCTTTCACACACACTTATCTCTCAGAACTGAGCATGTGGAGAGACGTTCGTTCATCCAGCACAAAGGGAACGGGTTGCAGGAGAAACACTTACTCTGGTTTCTCAGTCTGTTTCCTAGTGCCGGTTTGAATTGCCTGCCGTTTTCACTGTAAAACCGGGTTGGAGCTTGAACCTCCCCATATATATGTATGGAGTGGAGTTTGCAAGTGAAAAGAAACTTTGTGTTCCCTTCAAGCTAGGTGAAGGACGGCTTTCACACACACTTATCTCTCAGAACTGAGCATGTGGAGAGACGTTCGTTCATCCAGCACAAAGGGAACGGGTTGCAGGAGAAACACTTACTCTGGTTTCTCAGTCTGTTTCCTAGTGCCGGTTTGAATTGCCTGCCGTTTTCACTGTAAAACCGGGTTGGAGCTTGAACCTCCCCATATATATGTATGGAGTGGAGTTTGCTACTGAAAAGAAACTTTGTGTTCCCTTCAAGCTAGGTGAAGGACGGCTTTCACACACACTTATCTCTCAGAACTGAGCATGTGGAGAGACTTTTGTTCATCCAGCACAAAGGAAACGGGTTGCAGGAGAAACACATACTCTGGTTTCTCAGTCTCTTTCCTAGTGCCGGTTTGAAGTGCCTGCCGTTTTCACAGTAAAACCGGGTTGGAGCTTGAACCTCCCCATAGATATGTATGGAGTGGAGTTTGCAAGTGAAAAGAAACTTTGTGTTCCCTTCAAGCTAGGTGAAGGACGGCTTTCACACACACTTATCTCTCAGAACTGAGCATGTGGAGAGACGTTCGTTCATCCAGCACAAAGGGAACGGGATGCAGGAGAAACACTTACTCTGGTTTCTCAGTCTGCTCCCTAATGCCGGTTTGAAGTGCCTGCCGTTTTCACTGTAAAACCGGGTTCGAGCTTTAACCTACCCATATATATGTATGGAAAGTAGTTTACAACTGAAAAGAAACTTTGTGTTCCCTTCAATCTAGGTGAAGGACGGCTTTCACACACAATTTTCTCTCAGAACTGAGCATGTGGAGAGACGTCCGTTCATCCAGCACATAGGGAACGGGTTGCAGGAGAAACACTTACTCTGGATTCTCAGTCTGTTTCCTAATGCCGGTTTGAAGTCCCTGCCGTTTTCACAGTAAAACCGGGTTGGAGCTTTAACCTACCCATATATATGTATGGAAAGTAGTTTACAACTGAAAAGAAACTTTGTGTTCCCTTCAAGCTAGGTGAAGTACGGCTTTCACACACACTTATCTCTCAGAACTGAGCATGTGGAGAGACGTTCGTTCATCCAGCACAAAGGGAACGGGTTGCAGGAGAAACACTTACTCTGGTTTCTCAGTCTGTTTCCTAGTGCCGGTTTGAATTGCCTGCCGTTTTCACTGTAAAACCGGGTTGGAGCTTGAACCTCCCCATATATATGTATGGAGTGGAGTTTGCAAGTGAAAAGAAACTTTGTGTTCCCTTCAAGCTAGGTGAAGGACGGCTTTCACACACACTTATCTCTCAGAACTGAGCATGTGGAGAGACGTTCGTTCATCCAGCACAAAGGGAACGGGTTGCAGGAGAAACACTTACTCTGGTTTCTCAGTCTGTTTCCTAGTGCCGGTTTGAAGTGCCTGGTGTTTTCACTGTAAAAGCGGGTTGGAGCTTGAACCTCCCCATATATATGTATGGAGTGGAGTTTGCAAGTGAAAAGAAACTTTGTGTTCCCTTCAAGCTAGGTGAAGGACGGCTTTCACACACACTTATCTCTCAGAACTGAGCATGTGGAGAGACATTCGTTCATCCAGCACATAGGGAACGGGTTGCAGGAGAAACACTTACTCTGGTTTCTCAGTCTGTTTCCTAATGCCGGTTTGAAGTGCCTGCCGTTTTCACAGTAAAACCGGGTTGAAGCTTTAACCTACCCATATATATGTATGGAAAGTAGTTTACAACTGAAAAGAAACTTTGTGTTCCCTTCAAGCTAGGTGAAGGACGGCTTTCACACACACTTATCTCTCAGAACTGAGCATGTGGAGAGACGTTCGTTCATCCAGCACAAAGGGAACGGTTTGCAGGAGAAACACTTACTCTGGTTTCTCAGTCTGTTTCCTTGTACCGGTTTTAATTGCCTGCCGTTTTCACTGTAAAACCGGGTTGGAGCTTGAACCTCCCCATATATATGTATGGAGTGGTGTTTGCAAGTGAAAAGAAACTTTGTGTTCCTTCAAGCTAGGTGAAGGACGGCTTTCACACACACTTATCTCTCAGAACTGAGCATGTGGAGAGACTTTCGTTCATCCAGCACAAAGGGAACGGGTTGCAGGAGAAACACTTACTTTGGTTTCTCAGTCTGTTTCCTAGTGCCGGTTTGAAGTGCCTGCCGTTTTCACTGTAAAAGCGGGTTGGAGCTTGAACCTCCCCATATATATGTATGGAGTGGAGTTTGCAAGTGAAAAGAAACTTTGTGTTCCCTTCAAGCTAGGTGAAGGACGGCTTTCACACACACTTATCTCTCAGAACTGAGCATGTGGAGAGACTTTTGTTCCTCCAGCACAAAGGGAACGGGTTGCAGGAGAAACACTTACTCTGGTTTCTCAGTCTGTTTCCTAGTGCCGGTTTGAAGTGCCTGCCGTTTTCACTGTAAAACCGGCCTGGAGCTTGAACCTACCGATAGATATGTATGGAGTGGAGTTTGCAACTGAAAAGAAACTTTGTGTTCCCTTCAAGCTAGGTGAAGGACGGCTTTCACACACACTTATCTCTCAGAACTGAGCATGTGGAGAGACGTTCGTTCATCCAGCACAAAGGGAACGGGATGCAGGAGAAACACTTACTCTGGTTTCTCAGTCTGTTTCCTAATGCCGGTTTGAAGTGCCTGCCGTTTTCACTGTAAAACCGGTTGGAGCTTTAACCTACCCATATATATGTATGGACAGTAGTTTACAACTGAAAAGAAACTTTGTGTTCCCTTCAAGCTAGGTGAAGGACGGCTTTCACACACACTTATCTCTCAAAACTGAGCATGTGGAGAGACGTTCGTTCATCCAGCACAAAGGGAACGGGTTGCAGGAGAAACACTTACTCTGGTTTCTCAGTCTGTTTCCTAGTGCCGGTTTGAATTGCCTGCCGTTTTCACTGTAAAACCGGGTTTGAGCTTGAACCTCCCCATATATATGTATGGAGTGGAGTTTGCTACTGAAAAGAAACTTTGTGTTCCCTTCAAGCTAGGTGAAGGACGGCTTTCACACACACTTATCTCTCAGAACTGAGCATGTGGAGAGACTTTTGTTTATCCAGCACAAAGGAAACGGGTTGCAGGAGAAACACTTACTCTGGTTTCTCAGTCTGTTTCCTAGTGCCGGTTTGAAGTGCCTGCCGTTTTCACTGTAAAACCGGCCTGGAGCTTGAACCTCCCCATAGATATGTATGGAGTGGAGTTTGCAACTGAAAAGAAACTTTGTGTTCCCTTCAAGCTAGGTGAAGGACGGCTTTCACACACACTTATCTCTCAGAACTTAGCATGTGGAGAGACGTTCGTTCATCCAGCACAAAGGGAACGGGTTGCAGGAGAAACACTTACTCTGGTTTCTCAGTCTGTTTCCTAGTGCCGGTTTGAAGTGCCTGGTGTTTTCACTGTAAAAGCGGGTTGGAGCTTGAACCTCCCCATATATATGTATGGAGTGGAGTTTGCAAGTGAAAAGAAACTTTGTGTTCCCTTCAAGCTAGGTGAAGGACGGCTTTCACACACACTTATCTCTCAGAACTGAGCATGTGGAGAGACATTCGTTCATCCTGGACATAGGGAACGGGTTGCAGGAGAAACACTTACTCTGGTTTCTGAGTCTGTTTCCTAGTGCCGGTTTGAAGTGCCTGCCGTTTTCACTGTAAAACCGGGTTGGAGTTTGAACCTCCCCATATATATGTATGGATTGGTGTTTGCAACTGAAAAGAAACTTTGTGTTCCCTTCAAGCTAGGTGAAGGACGGCTTTCACACACACTTATCTCTCAGAACTGAGCATGTGGAGAGACGTTCGTTCATCCAGCACAAAGGGAACGGGTTGCAGGAGAAACACTTACTCTGGTTTCTCAGTCTGTTTCCTAGTGCCGGTTTGAATTGCCTGCCGTTTTCACTGTAAAACCGGGTTGGAGCTTGAACCTCCCCATATATATGTATGGAGTGGAGTTTGCAAGTGAAAAGAAACTTTGTGTTCCCTTCAAGCTAGGTGAAGGACGGCTTTCACACACACTTATCTCTCAGAACTGAGCATGTGGAGAGACGTTCGTTCATCCAGCACAAAGGGAACGGGTTGCAGGAGAAACACTTACTCTGGTTTCTCAGTCTGTTTCCTAGTGCCGGTTTGAATTGCCTGCCGTTTTCACTGTAAAACCGGGTTGGAGCTTGAACCTCCCCATATATATGTATGGAGTGGAGTTTGCTACTGAAAAGAAACTTTGTGTTCCCTTCAAGCTAGGTGAAGGACGGCTTTCACACACACTTATCTCTCAGAACTGAGCATGTGGAGAGACTTTTGTTCATCCAGCACAAAGGAAACGGGTTGCAGGAGAAACACATACTCTGGTTTCTCAGTCTCTTTCCTAGTGCCGGTTTGAAGTGCCTGCCGTTTTCACAGTAAAACCGGGTTGGAGCTTGAACCTCCCCATAGATATGTATGGAGTGGAGTTTGCAAGTGAAAAGAAACTTTGTGTTCCCTTCAAGCTAGGTGAAGGACGGCTTTCACACACACTTATCTCTCAGAACTGAGCATGTGGAGAGACGTTCGTTCATCCAGCACAAAGGGAACGGGATGCAGGAGAAACACTTACTCTGGTTTCTCAGTCTGCTCCCTAATGCCGGTTTGAAGTGCCTGCCGTTTTCACTGTAAAACCGGGTTCGAGCTTTAACCTACCCATATATATGTATGGAAAGTAGTTTACAACTGAAAAGAAACTTTGTGTTCCCTTCAATCTAGGTGAAGGACGGCTTTCACACACAATTTTCTCTCAGAACTGAGCATGTGGAGAGACGTCCGTTCATCCAGCACATAGGGAACGGGTTGCAGGAGAAACACTTACTCTGGATTCTCAGTCTGTTTCCTAATGCCGGTTTGAAGTCCCTGCCGTTTTCACAGTAAAACCGGGTTGGAGCTTTAACCTACCCATATATATGTATGGAAAGTAGTTTACAACTGAAAAGAAACTTTGTGTTCCCTTCAAGCTAGGTGAAGTACGGCTTTCACACACACTTATCTCTCAGAACTGAGCATGTGGAGAGACGTTCGTTCATCCAGCACAAAGGGAACGGGTTGCAGGAGAAACACTTACTCTGGTTTCTCAGTCTGTTTCCTAGTGCCGGTTTGAATTGCCTGCCGTTTTCACTGTAAAACCGGGTTGGAGCTTGAACCTCCCCATATATATGTATGGAGTGGAGTTTGCAAGTGAAAAGAAACTTTGTGTTCCCTTCAAGCTAGGTGAAGGACGGCTTTCACACACACTTATCTCTCAGAACTGAGCATGTGGAGAGACGTTCGTTCATCCAGCACAAAGGGAACGGGTTGCAGGAGAAACACTTACTCTGGTTTCTCAGTCTGTTTCCTAGTGCCGGTTTGA
Source organism: Vicugna pacos (assembly GCF_048564905.1). NCBI lineage: Eukaryota > Metazoa > Chordata > Mammalia > Artiodactyla > Camelidae > Vicugna > Vicugna pacos. The sequence goes on from NW_027328742.1 coordinate 4,613,557, forward strand.
AGTGCCTGGTGTTTTCACTGTAAAAGCGGGTTGGAGCTTGAACCTCCCCATATATATGTATGGAGTGGAGTTTGCAAGTGAAAAGAAACTTTGTGTTCCCTTCAAGCTAGGTGAAGGACGGCTTTCACACACACTTATCTCTCAGAACTGAGCATGTGGAGAGACATTCGTTCATCCAGCACATAGGGAACGGGTTGCAGGAGAAACACTTACTCTGGTTTCTCAGTCTGTTTCCTAATGCCGGTTTGAAGTGCCTGCCGTTTTCACAGTAAAACCGGGTTGAAGCTTTAACCTACCCATAGATATGTATGGAAAGTAGTTTACAACTGAAAAGAAACTTTGTGTTCCCTTCAAGCTAGGTGAAGGACGGCTTTCACACACACTTATCTCTCAGAACTGAGCATGTGGAGAGACGTTCGTTCATCCAGCACAAAGGGAACGGGATGCAGGAGAAACACTTACTCTGGTTTCTCAGTCTGCTCCCTAATGCCGGTTTGAAGTGCCTGCCGTTTTCACTGTAAAACCGGGTTCGAGCTTTAACCTACCCATATATATGTATGGAAAGTAGTTTACAACTGAAAAGAAACTTTGTGTTCCCTTCAATCTAGGTGAAGGACGGCTTTCACACACAATTATCTCTCAGAACTGAGCATGTGGAGAGACGTCCGTTCATCCAGCACATAGGGAACGGGTTGCAGGAGAAACACTTACTCTGGATTCTCAGTCTGTTTCCTAATGCCGGTTTGAAGTCCCTGCCGTTTTCACAGTAAAACCGGGTTGGAGCTTTAACCTACCCATATATATGTATGGAAAGTAGTTTACAACTGAAAAGAAACTTTGTGTTCCCTTCAAGCTAGGTGAAGTACGGCTTTCACACACACTTATCTCTCAGAACTGAGCATGTGGAGAGACGTTCGTTCATCCAGCACAAAGGGAACGGGTTGCAGGAGAAACACTTACTCTGGTTTCTCAGTCTGTTTCCTAGTGCCGGTTTGAATTGCCTGCCGTTTTCACTGTAAAACCGGGTTGGAGCTTGAACCTCCCCATATATATGTATGGAGTGGAGTTTGCAAGTGAAAAGAAACTTTGTGTTCCCTTCAAGCTAGGTGAAGGACGGCTTTCACACACACTTATCTCTCAGAACTGAGCATGTGGAGAGACGTTCGTTCATCCAGCACAAAGGGAACGGGTTGCAGGAGAAACACTTACTCTGGTTTCTCAGTCTGTTTCCTAGTGCCGGTTTGAAGTGCCTGGTGTTTTCACTGTAAAAGCGGGTTGGAGCTTGAACCTCCCCATATATATGTATGGAGTGGAGTTTGCAAGTGAAAAGAAACTTTGTGTTCCCTTCAAGCTAGGTGAAGGACGGCTTTCACACACACTTATCTCTCAGAACTGAGCATGTGGAGAGACATTCGTTCATCCAGCACATAGGGAACGGGTTGCAGGAGAAACACTTACTCTGGTTTCTCAGTCTGTTTCCTAATGCCGGTTTGAAGTGCCTGCCGTTTTCACAGTAAAACCGGGTTGAAGCTTTAACCTACCCATATATATGTATGGAAAGTAGTTTACAACTGAAAAGAAACTTTGTGTTCCCTTCAAGCTAGGTGAAGGACGGCTTTCACACACACTTATCTCTCAGAACTGAGCATGTGGAGAGACGTTCGTTCATCCAGCACAAAGGGAACGGTTTGCAGGAGAAACACTTACTCTGGTTTCTCAGTCTGTTTCCTTGTACCGGTTTTAATTGCCTGCCGTTTTCACTGTAAAACCGGGTTGGAGCTTGAACCTCCCCATATATATGTATGGAGTGGAGTTTGCAAGTGAAAAGAAACTTTGTGTTCCCTTCAAGCTAGGTGAAGGACGGCTTTCACACACACTTATCTCTCAGAACTGAGCATGTGGAGAGACTTTCGTTCATCCAGCACAAAGGGAACGGGTTGCAGGAGAAACACTTACTTTGGTTTCTCAGTCTGTTTCCTAGTGCCGGTTTCAAGTGCCTGCCGTTTTCACTGTAAAAGCGGGTTGGAGCTTGAACCTCCCCATATATATGTATGGAGTGGAGTTTGCAAGTGAAAAGAAACTTTGTGTTCCCTTCAAGCTAGGTGAAGGACGGCTTTCACACACACTTATCTCTCAGAACTGAGCATGTGGAGAGACTTTTGTTCCTCCAGCACAAAGGGAACGGGTTGCAGGAGAAACACTTACTCTGGTTTCTCAGTCTGTTTCCTAGTGCCGGTTTGAAGTGCCTGCCGTTTTCACTGTAAAACCGGCCTGGAGCTTGAACCTACCGATAGATATGTATGGAGTGGAGTTTGCAACTGAAAAGAAACTTTGTGTTCCCTTCAAGCTAGGTGAAGGACGGCTTTCACACACACTTATCTCTCAGAACTGAGCATTTGGAGAGACGTTCGTTCATCCAGCACAAAGGGAACGGGATGTAGGAGAAACACTTACTCTGGTTTCTCAGTCTGTTTCCTAATGCCGGTTTGAAGTGCCTGCCGTTTTCACTGTAAAACCGGGTTGGAGCTTTAACCTACCCATATATATGTATGGACAGTAGTTTACAACTGAAAAGAAACTTTGTGTTCCCTTCAAGCTAGGTGAAGGACGGCTTTCACACACACTTATCTCTCAAAACTGAGCATGTGGAGAGACGTTCGTTCATCCAGCACAAAGGGAACGGGTTGCAGGAGAAACACTTACTCTGGTTTCTCAGTCTGTTTCCTAGTGCCGGTTTGAATTGCCTGCCGTTTTCACTGTAAAACCGGGTTTGAGCTTGAACCTCCCCATATATATGTATGGAGTGGAGTTTGCTACTGAAAAGAAACTTTGTGTTCCCTTCAAGCTAGGTGAAGGACGGCTTTCACACACACTTATCTCTCAGAACTGAGCATGTGGAGAGACTTTTGTTTATCCAGCACAAAGGAAACGGGTTGCAGGAGAAACACTTACTCTGGTTTCTCAGTCTGTTTCCTAGTGCCGGTTTGAAGTGCCTGCCGTTTTCACTGTAAAACCGGCCTGGAGCTTGAACCTCCCCATAGATATGTATGGAGTGGAGTTTGCAACTGAAAAGAAACTTTGTGTTCCCTTCAAGCTAGGTGAAGGACGGCTTTCACACACACTTATCTCTCAGAACTGAGCATGTGGAGAGACGTTCGTTCATCCAGCACAAAGGGAACGGGTTGCAGGAGAAACACTTACTCTGGTTTCTCAGTCTGTTTCCTAGTGCCGGTTTGAAGTGCCTGGTGTTTTCACAGTAAAAGCGGGTTGGAGCTTGAACCTCCCCATATATATGTATGGAGTGGAGTTTGCAAGTGAAAAGAAACTTTGTGTTCCCTTCAAGCTAGGTGAAGGACGGCTTTCACACACACTTATCTCTCACAACTGAGCATGTGGAGAGACATTCGTTCATCCTGGACATAGGGAACGGGTTGCAGGAGAAACACTTACTCTGGTTTCTGAGTCTGTTTCCTAGTGCCGGTTTGAAGTGCCTGCCGTTTTCACTGTAAAACCGGCCTGGAGTTTGAACCTCCCCATATATATGTATGGATTGGTGTTTGCAACTGAAAAGAAACTTTGTGTTCCCTTCAAGCTAGGTGAAGGACGGCTTTCACACACACTTATCTCTCAGAACTGAGCATGTGGAGAGACGTTCGTTCATCCAGCACAAAGGGAACGGGTTGCAGGAGAAACACTTACTCTGGTTTCTCAGTCTGTTTCCTAGTGCCGGTTTGAATTGCCTGCCGTTTTCACTGTAAAACCGGGTTGGAGCTTGAACCTCCCCATATATATGTATGGAGTGGAGTTTGCAAGTGAAAAGAAACTTTGTGTTCCCTTCAAGCTAGGTGAAGGACGGCTTTCACACACACTTATCTCTCAGAACTGAGCATGTGGAGAGACGTTCGTTCATCCAGCACAAAGGGAACGGGTTGCAGGAGAAACACTTACTCTGGTTTCTCAGTCTGTTTCCTAGTGCCGGTTTGAATTGCCTGCCGTTTTCACTGTAAAACCGGGTTGGAGCTTGAACCTCCCCATATATATGTATGGAGTGGAGTTTGCTACTGAAAAGAAACTTTGTGTTCCCTTCAAGCTAGGTGAAGGACGGCTTTCACACACACTTATCTCTCAGAACTGAGCATGTGGAGAGACTTTTGTTCATCCAGCACAAAGGAAACGGGTTGCAGGAGAAACACATACTCTGGTTTCTCAGTCTCTTTCCTAGTGCCGGTTTGAAGTGCCTGCCGTTTTCACAGTAAAACCGGGTTGGAGCTTGAACCTCCCCATAGATATGTATGGAGTGGAGTTTGCAAGTGAAAAGAAACTTTGTGTTCCCTTCAAGCTAGGTGAAGGACGGCTTTCACACACACTTATCTCTCAGAACTGAGCATGTGGAGAGACGTTCGTTCATCCAGCACAAAGGGAACGGGATGCAGGAGAAACCCTTACTCTGGTTTCTCAGTCTGTTTCCTAATGCCGGTTTGAAGTCCCTGCCGTTTTCACAGTAAAACCGGGTTGGAGCTTTAACCTACCCATATATATGTATGGAAAGTAGTTTACAACTGAAAAGAAACTTTGTGTTCCCTTCAAGCTAGGTGAAGTACGGCTTTCACACACACTTATCTCTCAGAACTGAGCATGTGGAGAGACGTTCGTTCATCCAGCACAAAGGGAACGGGTTGCAGGAGAAACACTTACTCTGGTTTCTCAGTCTGTTTCCTAGTGCCGGTTTGAATTGCCTGCCGTTTTCACTGTAAAACCGGGTTGGAGCTTGAACCTCCCCATATATATGTATGGAGTGGAGTTTGCAAGTGAAAAGAAACTTTGTGTTCCCTTCAAGCTAGGTGAAGGACGGCTTTCACACACACTTATCTCTCAGAACTGAGCATGTGGAGAGACGTTCGTTCATCCAGCACAAAGGGAACGGGTTGCAGGAGAAACACTTACTCTGGTTTCTCAGTCTGTTTCCTAGTGCCGGTTTGAAGTGCCTGGTGTTTTCACTGTAAAAGCGGGTTGGAGCTTGAACCTCCCCATATATATGTATGGAGTGGAGTTTGCAAGTGAAAAGAAACTTTGTTTTCCCTTCAAGCTAGGTGAAGGACGGCTTTCACACACACTTATCTCTCAGAACTGAGCATGTGGAGAGACATTCGTTCATCCAGCACATAGGGAACGGGTTGCAGGAGAAACACTTACTCTGGTTTCTCAGTCTGTTTCCTAATGCCGGTTTGAAGTGCCTGCCGTTTTCACAGTAAAACCGGGTTGAAGCTTTAACCTACCCATATATATGTATGGAAAGTAGTTTACAACTGAAAAGAAACTTTGTGTTCCCTTCAAGCTAGGTGAAGGACGGCTTTCACACACACTTATCTCTCAGAACTGAGCATGTGGAGAGACGTTCGTTCATCCAGCACAAAGGGAACGGTTTGCAGGAGAAACACTTACTCTGGTTTCTCAGTCTGTTTCCTTGTACCGGTTTTAATTGCCTGCCGTTTTCACTGTAAAACCGGGTTGGAGCTTGAACCTCCCCATATATATGTATGGAGTGGAGTTTGCAAGTGAAAAGAAACTTTGTGTTCCCTTCAAGCTAGGTGAAGGACGGCTTTCACACACACTTATCTCTCAGAACTGAGCATGTGGAGAGACGTTCGTTCATCCAGCACAAAGGGAACGGGTTGCAGGAGAAACACTTACTCTGGTTTCTCAGTCTGTTTCCTAGTGCCGGTTTGAAGTGCCTGCCGTTTTCACTGTAAAAGCGGGTTGGAGCTTGAACCTCCCCATATATATGTATGGAGTGGAGTTTGCAAGTGAAAAGAAACTTTGTGTTCCCTTCAAGCTAGGTGAAGGACGGCTTTCACACACACTTATCTCTCAGAACTGAGCATGTGGAGAGACTTTTGTTCCTCCAGCACAAAGGGAACGGGTTGCAGGAGAAACACTTACTCTGGTTTCTCAGTCTGTTTCCTAGTGCCGGTTTGAAGTGCCTGCCGTTTTCACTGTAAAACCGGCCTGGAGCTTGAACCTCCCGATAGATATGTATGGAGTGGAGTTTGCAACTGAAAAGAAACTTTGTGTTCCCTTCAAGCTAGGTGAAGGACGGCTTTCACACACACTTATCTCTCAGAACTGAGCATGTGGAGAGACGTTCGTTCATCCAGCACAAAGGGAACGGGATGCAGGAGAAATACTTACTCTGGTTTCTCAGTCTGTTTCCTAATGCCGGTTTGAAGTGCCTGCCGTTTTCACTGTAAAACCGGGTTGGAGCTTTAACCTACCCATATATATGTATGGACAGTAGTTTACAACTGAAAAGAAACTTTGTGTTCCCTTCAAGCTAGGTGAAGGACGGCTTTCACACACTCTTATCTCTCAGAACTGAGCATGTGGAGAGACGTTCGTTCATCCAGCACAAAGGGAACGGGTTGCAGGAGAAACACTTACTCTGGTTTCTGAGTCTGTTTCCTAGTGCCGGTTTGAAGTGCCTGCCGTTTTCACTGTAAAACCGGCCTGGAGTTTGAACCTCCCCATATATATGTATGGATTGGAGTTTGCAACTGAAAAGAAACTTTGTGTTCCCTTCAAGCTAGGTGAAGGACGGCTTTCACACACACTTATCTCTCAGAACTGAGCATGTGGAGAGACGTTCGTTCATCCAGCACAAAGGGAACGGGTTGCAGGAGAAACACTTACTCTGGTTTCTGAGTCTGTTTCCTAGTGCCGGTTTGAAGTGCCTGCCGTTTTCACTGTAAAACCGGCCTGGAGTTTGAACCTCCCCATATATATGTATGGATTGGAGTTTGCAACTGAAAAGAAACTTTGTGTTCCCTTCAAGCTAGGTGAAGGACGGCTTTCACACACACTTATCTCTCAGAACTGAGCATGTGGAGAGACGTTCGTTCATCCAGCACAAAGGGAACGGGTTGCAGGAGAAACACTTACTCTGGTTTCTCAGTCTGTTTCCTAGTGCCGGTTTGAATTGCCTGCCGTTTTCACTGTAAAACCGGGTTGGAGCTTGAACCTCCCCATATATATGTATGGAGTGGAGTTTGCAAGTGAAAAGAAACTTTGTGTTCCCTTCAAGCTAGGTGAAGGACGGCTTTCACACACACTTATCTCTCAGAACTGAGCATGTGGAGAGACGTTCGTTCATCCAGCACAAAGGGAACGGGTTGCAGGAGAAACACTTACTCTGGTTTCTCAGTCTGTTTCCTAGTGCCGGTTTGAAGTGCCTGCCGTTTTCACTGTAAAACCGGCCTGGAGCTTGAACCTCCCCATAGATATGTATGGAGTGGAGTTTGCAACTGAAAAGAAACTTTGTGTTCCCTTCAAGCTAGGTGAAGGACGGCTTTCACACACACTTATCTCTCAGAACTGAGCATGTGGAGAGACTTTTGTTCATCCAGCACAAAGGAAACGGGTTGCAGGAGAAACACATACTCTGGTTTCTCAGTCTGTTTCCTAGTGCCGGTTTGAAGTGCCTGCCGTTTTCACAGTAAAACCGGGTTGGAGCTTGAACCTCCCCATAGATATGTATGGAGTGGAGTTTGCAAGTGAAAAGAAACTTTGTGTTCCCTTCAAGCTAGGTGAAGGACGGCTTTCACACACACTTATCACTCAGAACTGAGCATGTGGAGAGACGTTCGTTCATCCAGCACAAAGGGAACGGGATGCAGGAGAAACACTTACTCTGGTTTCTCAGTCTGCTTCCTAATGCCGGTTTGAAGTGCCTGCCGTTTTCACTGTAAAACCGGGTTCGAGCTTTAACCTACCCATATATATGTATGGAAAGTAGTTTACAACTGAAAAGAAACTTTGTGTTCCCTTCAATCTAGGTGAAGGACGGCTTTCACACACACTTATCTCTCAGAACTGAGCATGTGGAGAGACGTCCGTTCATCCAGCACATAGGGAACGGGTTGCAGGAGAAACACTTACTCTGGATTCTCAGTCTGTTTCCTAATGCCGGTTTGAAGTCCCTGCCGTTTTCACAGTAAAACCGGGTTGGAGCTTTAACCTACCCATATATATGTATGGAAAGTAGTTTACAACTGAAAAGAAACTTTGTGTTCCCTTTAAGCTAGGTGAAGTACGGCTTTCACACACACTTATCTCTCAGAACTGAGCATGTGGAGAGACGTTCGTTCATCCAGCACAAAGGGAACGGGTTGCAGGAGAAACACTTACTCTGGTTTCTGAGTCTGTTTCCTAGTGTCGGTTTGAATTGCCTGCCGTTTTCACTGTAAAACCGGGTTGGAGCTTGAACCTCCCCATATATATGTATGGAGTGGAGTTTGCAAGTGAAAAGAAACTTTGTGTTCCCTTCAAGCTAGGTGAAGGACGGCTTTCACACACACTTATCTCTCAGAACTGAGCATGTGGAGAGACGTTCGTTCATCCAGCACAAAGGGAACGGGTTGCAGGAGAAACACTTACTCTGGTTTCTCAGTCTGTTTCCTAGTGCCGGTTTGAAGTGCCTGGTGTTTTCACTGTAAAAGCGGGTTGGAGCTTGAACCTCCCCATATATATGTATGGAGTGGAGTTTGCAAGTGAAAAGAAACTTTGTGTTCCCTTCAAGCTAGGTGAAGGACGGCTTTCACACACACTTATCTCTCAGAACTGAGCATGTGGAGAGACATTCGTTCATCCAGCACATAGGGAACGGGTTGCAGGAGAAACACTTACTCTGGTTTCTCAGTCTGTTTCCTAATGCCGGTTTGAAGTGCCTGCCGTTTTCACAGTAAAACCGGGTTGAAGCTTTAACCTACCCATATATATGTATGGAAAGTAGTTTACAACTGAAAAGAAACTTTGTGTTCCCTTCAAGCTAGGTGAAGGACGGCTTTCACACACACTTATCTCTCAGAACTGAGCATGTGGAGAGACGTTCGTTCATCCAGCACAAAGGGAACGGTTTGCAGGAGAAACACTTACTCTGGTTTCTCAGTCTGTTTCCTAGTACCGGTTTTAATTGCCTGCCGTTTTCACTGTAAAACCGGGTTGGAGCTTGAACCTCCCCATATATATGTATGGAGTGGAGTTTGCAAGTGAAAAGAAACTTTGTGTTCCCTTCAAGCTAGGTGAAGGACGGCTTTCACACACACTTATCTCTCAGAACTGAGCATGTGGAGAGACGTTCGTTCATCCAGCACAAAGGGAACGGGTTGCAGGAGAAACACTTACTCTGGTTTCTCAGTCTGTTTCCTAGTGCCGGTTTGAAGTGCCTGCCGTTTTCACTGTAAAAGCGGGTTGGAGCTTGAACCTCCCCATATATATGTATGGAGTGGAGTTTGCAAGTGAAAAGAAACTTTGTGTTCCCTTCAAGCTAGGTGAAGGACGGCTTTCACACACACTTATCTCTCAGAACTGAGCATGTGGAGAGACTTTTGTTCATCCAACACAAAGGGAACTGTTTGCAGGAGAAACACTTACTCTGGTTTCTCAGTCTGCTTCCTAATGCCGGTTTGAAGTGCCTGCCGTTTTCACTGTAAAACCGGGTTCGAGCTTTAACCTACCCATATATATGTATGGAAAGTAGTTTACAACTGAAAAGAAACTTTGTGTTCCCTTCAAGCTAGGTGAAGGACGGCTTTCACACACACTTATCTCTCAGAACTGAGCATGTGGAGAGACGTTCGTTCATCCAGCACAAACGGAACGGGATGCAGGAGAAACACTTACTCTGGTTTCTCAGTCTGTTTCCTAATGCCGGTTTGAAGTGCCTGCCGTTTTCACTGTAAAACCGGGTTGGAGCTTTAACCTACCCATATATATGTATGGACAGTAGTTTACAACTGAAAAGAAACTTTGTGTTCCCTTCAAGCTAGGTGAAGGACGGCCTTCACACACACTTATCTCTCAGAACTGAGCATGTGGAGAGACGTTCGTTCATCCAGCACAAAGGGAACGGGTTGCAGGAGAAACACTTACTCTGGTTTCTCAGTCTGTTTCCTAGTGCCGGTTTGAATTGCCTGCCGTTTTCACTGTAAAACCGGGTTGGAGCTTGAACCTCCCCATATATATGTATGGAGTGGAGTTTGCTACTGAAAAGAAACTTTGTGTTCCCTTCAAGCTAGGTGAAGGACGGCTTTCACACACACTTATCTCTCAGAACTGAGCATGTGGAGAGACTTTTGTTCATCCAGCACAAAGGAAACGGGTTGCAGGAGAAACACTTACTCTGGTTTCTCAGTCTGTTTCCTAGTGCCGGTTTGAAGTGCCTGCCGTTTTCACTGTAAAACCGGCCTGGAGCTTGAACCTCCCCATAGATATGTATGGAGTGGATTTTGCAAGTGAAAAGAAACTTTGTGTTCCCTTCAAGCTAGGTGAAGGACGGCTTTCACACACACTTATCTCTCAGAACTGAGCATGTGGAGAGACGTTCGTTCATCCAGCACAAAGGGAACGGGATGCAGGAGAAACACTTATTCTGGTTTCTCAGTCTGTTTCCTAATGCCGGTTTGAAGTGCCTGCCGTTTTCACTGTAAAACCGGGTTGGAGCTTTAACCTACCCATATATAAGTATGCAGTGGATTTTGCAAGTGAAAAGAAACTTTGTGTTCCCTTCAAGCTAGGTGAAGGACGGCTTTCACACACACTTATCTCTCAGAACTGAGCATGTGGAGAGACGTTCGTTCATCCAGCACAAAGGGAACGGGTTGCAGGAGAAACACTTACTCTGGTTTCTGAGTCTGTTTCCTAGTGCCGGTTTGAATGGCCTGCCGTTTTCACTGTAAAACCGGCCTGGAGTTTGAACCTCCCCATATATATGTATGGAGTGGAGTTTGCAAGTGAAAAGAAACTTTGTGTTCCCTTCAAGCTAGGTGAAGGACGGCTTTCACACACACTTATCTCTCAGAACTGAGCATGTGGAGAGACGTTCGTTCATCCAGCACAAAGGGAACGGGTTGCAGGAGAAACACTTACTCTGGTTTCTCAGTCTGTTTCCTAGTGCCGGTTTGAAGTGCCTGCCGTTTTCACTGTAAAAGCGGGTTGGAGCTTGAACCTCCCCATATATATGTATGGAGTGGAGTTTGCAAGGGAAAAGAAACTTTGTGTTCCCTTCAAGCTAGGTGAAGGACGGCTTTCACACACACTTATCTCTCAGAACTGAGCATGTGGAGAGACATTCGTTCATCCAGCACAAAGGGAACGGGTTGCAGGAGAAACACTTACTCTGGTTTCTCAGTCTGTTTCCTAGTGCCGGTTTGAAGTGCCTGCCGTTTTCACAGTAAAACCGGGTTGGAGCTTTAACCTACCCATATATATGTATGGAAAGTAGTTTACAACTGAAAAGAAACTTTGTGTTGCCTTCAAGCTAGGTGAAGGACGGCTTTCACACACACTTATCTCTCAGAACTGAGCATGTGGAGAGACGTTCGTTCATCCAGCACAAAGGGAACGGGTTGCAGGAGAAACACTTACTCTCGTTTCTCAGTCTGTTTCCTAGTACCGGTTTGAATTGCCTGCCGTTTTCACTGTAAAACCGGGTTGGAGCTTGAACCTCCCCATATATATGTATGGAGTGGAGTTTGCAAGTGAAAAGAAACTTTGTGTTCCCTTCAAGCTAGGTGAAGGACGGCTTTCACACACACTTATCTCTCAGAACTGAGCATGTGGAGAGACGTTCGTTCATCCAGCACAAAGGGAACGGGTTGCAGGAGAAACACTTACTCTGGTTTCTCAGTCTGTTTCCTAGTGCCGGTTTGAAGTGCCTGCCGTTTTCACTGTAAAAGCGGGTTGGAGCTTGAACCTCCCCATATATATGTATGGAGTGGAGTTTGCAAGTGAAAAGAAACTTTGTGTTCCCTTCAAGCTAGGTGAAGGACGGCTTTCACACACACTTATCTCTCAGAACTGAGCATGTGGAGAGACTTTTGTTCATCCAGCACAAAGGGAACGGGTTGCAGGAGAAACACTTAGTCTGGTTTCTCAGTCTGTTTCCTAGTGCCGGTTTGAAGTGCCTGCCGTTTTCACTGTAAAACCGGCCTGGAGCTTGAACCTCCCCATAGATATGTATGGAGTGGAGTTTGCAACTGAAAAGAAACTTTGTGTTCCCTTCAAGCTAGGTGAAGGACGGCTTTCACACACACTTATCTCTCAGAACTGAGCATGTGGAGAGATGTTCGTTCATCCAGCACAAAGGGAACGGGATGCAGGAGAAACACTTACTCTTGTTTCTCAGTCTGTTTCCTAATGCCGGTTTGAAGTGCCTGCCGTTTTCACTGTAAAACCGGGTTGGAGCTTTAAACTACCCATATATATTTATGGAAAGTAGTTTACAACTGAAAAGAAACTTTGTGTTCCCTTGAAGTTAGGTGAAGGACGGCTTTCACACACACTTATCTCTCAGAACTGAGCATGTGGAGAGACGTTCGTTCATCCAGCACAAAGGGAACGGGTTGCAGGAGAAACACTTACTCTGGTTTCTGAGTCTGTTTCCTAGTGCCGGTTTGAAGTGCCTGCCGTTTTCACTGTAAAACCGTGTTGGAGCTTGAACCTCCCCATATATATGTATGGAGTGGAGTTTGCAAGTGAAAAGAAACTTTGTGTTCCCTTCAAGCTAGGTGAAGGACGGCTTTCACACACACTTATCTCTCAGAAATGAGCATGTGGAGAGACTTTCGTTCATCCAGCACATAGGGAACGGGATGCAGGAGAAACACTTACTCTGGTTTCTCAGTCTGTTTCCTAATGCCGGTTTGAAGTGCCTGCCGTTTTCACTGTAAAACCGGGTTGGAGCTTTAACCTCCCCATATATATGTATGGAGTGGAGTTTGCAAGTGAAAAGAAACTTTGTGTTCCCTTCAAGCTAGGTGAAGGACGGCTTTCACACACACTTATCTCTCAGAACTGAGCATGTGGAGAGACGTTCGTTCATCCAGCACAAAGGGAACGGGTTGCAGGAGAAACACTTACTCTGGTTTCTCAGTCTGTTTCCTAGTGCCGGTTTGAAGTGCCTGCCGTTTTCACTGTAAAACCGGCCTGGAGTTTGAACCTCCCCATATATATGTATGGATTGGAGTTTGCAACTGAAAAGAAACTTTGTGTTCCCTTCAAGCTAGGTGAAGGACGGCTTTCACACACACTTATCTCTCAGAACTGAGCATGTGGAGAGACGTTCGTTCATCCAGCACAAAGGGAACGGGTTGCAGGAGAAACACTTACTCTGGTTTCTCAGTCTGTTTCCTAGTGCCGGTTTGAATTGCCTGCCGTTTTCACTGTAAAACCGGGTTGGAGCTTGAACCTCCCCATATATATGTATGGAGTGGAGTTTGCTACTGAAAAGAAACTTTGTGTTCCCTTCAAGCTAGGTGAAGGACGGCTTTCACACACACTTATCTCTCAGAACTGAGCATGTGGAGAGACTTTTGTTCATCTAGCACAAAGGAAACGGGTTGCAGGAGAAACACTTACTCTGGTTTCTCAGTCTGTTTCCTAGTGCCGGTTTGAAGTGCCTGCCGTTTTCACTGTAAAACCGGCCTGGAGCTTGAACCTCCCCATAGATATGTATGGAGTGGAGTTTGCAACTGAAAAGAAACTTTGTGTTCCCTTCAAGCTAGGTGAAGGACGGCTTTCACACACACTTATCTCTCAGAACTGAGCATGTGGAGAGACGTTCGTTCATCCAGCACAAAGGGAACGGGATGCAGGAGAAACACTTACTCTGGTTTCTCAGTCTGTTTCCTAATGCCGGTTTGAAGTGCCTGCCGTTTTCACTGTAAAACCGGGTTGGAGCTTTAACCTACCCATATATATGTATGCAGTGGATTTTGCAAGTGAAAAGAAACTTTGTGTTCCCTTTAAGTTAGGTGAAGGACGGCTTTCACACACACTTATCTCTCAGAACTGAGCATGTGGAGAGACGTTCGTTCATCCAGCACAAAGGGAACGGGTTGCAGGAGAAACACTTACTCTGGTTTCTGAGTCTGTTTCCTAGTGCCAGTTTGAAGTGCCTGCCGTTTTCACTGTAAACCGGGTTGGAGCTTGAACCTCCCCATATATATGTATGGAGTGGAGTTTGCAAGTGAAAAGAAACTTTGTGTTCCCTTGAAGCTAGGTGAAGGACGGCTTTCACACACACTTATCTCTCAGAACTGAGCATGTGGAGAGACGTTCGTTCATCCAGCACAAAGGGAACGGGTTGCAGGAGAAACACTTACTCTGGTTTCTCAGTCTGTTTCCTAGTGCCGGTTTGAAGTGCCTGCCGTTTTCACTGTAAAACCGGCCTGGAGCTTGAACCTCCCCATATATATGTATGGAGTGGAGTTTGCAAGTGAAAAGAAACTTTGTGTTCCCTTCAAGCTAGGTGAAGGACGGCTTTCACACACACTTATCTCTCAGAACTGAGCATGTGGAGAGACGTCCGTTCATCCAGCACATAGGGAATGGGTTGCAAGAGAAACACTTACTCTGGTTTCTCAGTCTGTTTCCTAATGCCGGTTTGAAGTGCCTGCCGTTTTCACAGTAAAACCGGGTTCTAGCTTTAACCTACCCATGTATATGTATGGAAAGTAGTTTACAACTGAAAAGAAACTTTGTGTTCCCTTCAAGCTAGGTGAAGGACGGCTTTCACACACACTTATCTCTCAGAACTGAGCATGTGGAGAGACGTTCGTTCATCCAGCACAAAGGGAACGGGTTGCAGGAGAAACACTTACTCTGGTTTCTCAGTCTGTTTCCTAGTGCCGGTTTGAAGTGCCTGCCGTTTTCACTGTAAAACCGGCCTGGAGCTTGAACCTCCCCATATATATGTATGGAGTGGAGTTTGCAAGTGAAAAGAAACTTTGTGTTCCCTTCAAGCTAGGTGAAGGACGGCTTTCACACACACTTATCTCTCAGAACTGAGCATGTGGAGAGACGTTCGCTCATCCAGCACATAGGGAACGGGTTGCAGGAGAAACACTTACTCTGGTTTCTCAGTCTGTTTCCTAATGCCGGTTTGAAGTGCCTGCCGTTTCCACAGTAAAACCGGGTTGGAGCTTTAACCTACCCATATATATGTATGGAAAGTAGTTTACAACTGAAAAGAAACGTTGTGTTCCCTTCAAGCTAGGTGAAGGACGGCTTTCACACACACTTATCTCTCAGAACTGAGCATGTGGAGAGACGTTCGTTCATCCAGCACAAAGGGAACGGGATGCAGGAGAAACACTTACTCTGGTTTCTCAGTCTTTTTTCTAGTTCCGGTTTGAAGTGCCTGCCGTTTTCACTGTAAAACCGGCCTGGAGTTTGAACCTCCCCATATATATGTATGGAGTGGAGTTTGCAACTGAAAACAAACTTTGTGTTCCCTTCAAGCTAGGTGATGGACGGCTTTCACACACACTTATCTCTCAGAACTGAGCATGTGGAGAGACGTTCGTTCTTCCAGCACAAAGGGAACGGGTTGCAGGAGAAACACTTACTCTGGTTTCTCAGTCTGTTTCCTAGTGCCGGTTTGAAGTGCCTGCCGTTTTCACTGTAAAACCGGGTTGGAGCTTGAACCTCCCCATATATATGTATGGAGTGGAGTTTGCAAGTGAAAAGAAACTTTGTGTTCCCTTCAAGCTAGGTGAAGGACGGCTTTCACACACACTTTTCTCTCAGAACTGAGCATGTGGAGAGACTTTTGTTCATCCAGCACAAAGGGAACGGGTTGCAGGAGAAACACTTACTCTGGTTTCTCAGTCTGTTTCCTAGTGCCGGTTTGAAGTGCCTGCCGTTTTCACTGTAAAACCGGCCTGGAGCTTGAACCTCCCGATATATATGTATGGAGTGGAGTTTGCAAGTGAAAAGAAACTTTGTGTTCCCTTCAAGCTAGGTGAAGGACGGCTTTCACACACACTTATCTCTCAGAACTGAGCATGTGGAGAGACGTTCGTTCATCCAGCACAAAGGGAACGGGATGCAGGAGAAACACTTACTTGGTTTCTCAGTCTGTTTCCTAATTCCGGTTTGAAGTGCCTGCCGTTTTCACTGTAAAACCTGGTTGGAGCTTTAAACTACCCATATATATGTATGGAAAGTAGTTTACAACTGAAAAGAATCTTTGTGTTCCCTTGAAGCTAGGTGAAGGACGGCTTTCACACACACTTATCTCTCAGAACTGAGCATGTGGAGAGACGTTCGTTCATCCAGCACAAAGGGAACGGGTTGCAGGAGAAACACTTACTCTGGTTTCTGAGTCTGTTTCCTAGTGCCGGTTTGAAGTGCCTGCCGTTTTCACTGTAAAACCGGCCTGGAGTTTTAACCTCCCCATATATATGTATGGATTGGAGTTTGCAACTGAAAAGAAACTTTGTGTTCCCTTCAAGCTAGGTGAAGGACGGCTTTCACACACACTTATCTCTCAGAACTGAGCATGTGGAGAGACGTTCGTTCATCCAGCACAAAGGGAACGGGTTGCAGGAGAAACACTTACTCTGGTTTCTCAGTCTGTTTCCTAGTGCCGGTTTGAATTGCCTGCCGTTTTCACTGTAAAACCGGGTTGGAGCTTGAACCTCCCCATATATATGTATGGAGTGGAGTTTGCAAGTGAAAAGAAACTTTGTGTTCCCTTCAAGCTAGGTGAAGGACGGCTTTCACACACACTTATCTCTCAGAACTGAGCATGTGGAGAGACGTTCGTTCATCCAGCACAAAGGGAACGGGTTGCAGGAGAAACACTTACTCTGGTTTCTCAGTCTGTTTCCTAGTGCCGGTTTGAAGTGCCTGCCGTTTTCACTGTAAAACCGGCCTGGAGCTTGAACCTCCCCATAGATATGTATGGAGTGGAGTTTGCAACTGAAAAGAAACTTTGTGTTCCCTTCAAGCTAGGTGAAGGACGGCTTTCACACACACTTATCTCTCAGAACTGAGCATGTGGAGAGACGTTCGTTCATCCAGCAAAAAGGGAACGGGATGCAGGAGAAACTCTTACTCTGGTTTCTCAGTCTGTTTCCTAATGCCGGTTTGAAGTGCCTGCCGTTTTCACTGTAAAACCGGGTTGGAGCTTTAACCTCCCCATATATATGTATGGAGTGGATTTTGCAAGTGAAAAGAAACTTTGTGTTCCCTTCAAGCTAGGTGAAGGACGGCTTTCACACACACTTATCTCTCAGAACTGAGCATGTGGAGAGACGTTCGTTCATCCAGCACAAAGGGAACGGGTTGCAGGAGAAACACTTACTCTGGTTTCTCAGTCTGTTTCCTAGTGCCGGTTTGAAGTGCCTGCCGTTTTCACTGTAAAACCGGCCTGGAGCTTGAACCTCCCCATACATATGTATGGAGTGGAGTTTGCAAGTGAAAAGAAACTTTGTGTTCCCTTCAAGCTAGGTGAAGGACGGCTTTCACACACACTTATCTCTCAGAACTGAGCATGTGGAGAGACGTTCGTTCATCCAGCACAAAGGGAACGGGTTGCAGGAGAAACACTTACTCTGGTTTCTCAGTCTGTTTCCTAGTGCCGGTTTGAAGTGCCTGCCGTTTTCACTGTAAAAGCGGGTTGGAGCTTGAACCTCCCCATATATATGTATGGACTGGAGTTTGCAAGGGAAAAGAAACTTTGTGTTCCCTTCAAGCTAGGTGAAGGACGGCTTTCACACACACTTATCTCTCAGAACTGAGCATGTGGAGAGACATTCGTTCATCCAGCACATAGGGAACGGGTTGCAGGAGAAACACTTACTCTGGTTTCTCAGTCTGTTTCCTAGTGCCGGTTTGAAGTGCCTGCCGTTTTCACAGTAAAACCGGGTTGGAGCTTTAACCTACCCATATATATGTATGGAAAGTAGTTTACAACTGAAAAGAAACTTTGTGTTGCCTTCAAGCTAGGTGAAGGACGGCTTTCACACACACTTATCTCTCAGAACTGAGCATGTGGAGAGACGTTCGTTCATCCAGCACAAAGGGAACGGGTTGCAGGAGAAACACTTACTCTGGTTTCTCAGTCTGTTTCCTAGTGCCGGTTTGAAGTGCCTGCCGTTTTCACTGTAAAACCGGCCTGGAGTTTGAACCTCCCCATAGATATGTATGGATTGGAGTTTGCAACTGAAAAGAAACTTTGTGTTCCCTTCAAGCTAGGTGAAGGACGGCTTTCACACACACTTATCTCTCAGAACTGAGCATGTGGAGAGACGTTCGTTCATCCAGCACAAAGGGAACGGGTTGCAGGAGAAACACTTACTCTGGTTTCTCAGTCTGTTTCCTAGTGCCGGTTTGAATTGCCTGCCGTTTTCACTGTAAAACCGGGTTGGAGCTTGAACCTCCCCATATATATGTATGGAGTGAAGTTTGCTACTGAAAAGAAACTTTGTGTTCCCTTCAAGCTAGGTGAAGGACGGCTTTCACACACACTTATCTCTCAGAACTGAGCATGTGGAGAGACTTTTGTTCATCCAGCACAAAGAAACGGGTTGCAGGAGAAACACTTACTCTGGTTTCTCAGTCTGTTTCCTAGTGCCGGTTTGAAGTGCCTGCCGTTTTCACTGTAAAACCGGCCTGGAGCTTGAACCTCCCCATAGATATGTATGGAGTGGAGTTTGCAACTGAAAAGAAACTTTGTGTTCCCTTCAAGCTAGGTGAAGGACGGCTTTCACACACACTTATCTCTCAGAACTGAGCATGTGGAGAGACGTTCGTTCATCCAGCACAAAGGGAACGGGATGCAGGAGAAACACTTACTCTGGTTTCTCAGTCTGTTTCCTAATGCCGGTTTGAAGTGCCTGCCGTTTTCACTGTAAAACCGGGTTGGAGCTTTAACCTACCCATATATATGTATGCAGTGGATTTTGCAAGTGAAAAGAAACTTTGTGTTCCCTTCAAGTTAGGTGAAGGACGGCTTTCACACACACTTATCTCTCAGAACTGAGCATGTGGAGAGACGTTCGTTCATCCAGCACAAAGGGAACGGGTTGCAGGAGAAACACTTACTCTGGTTTCTGAGTCTGTTTCCTAGTGCCAGTTTGAAGTGCCTGCCGTTTTCACTGTAAACCGTGTTGGAGCTTGAACCTCCCCATATATATGTATGGAGTGGAGTTTGCAAGTGAAAAGAAACTTTGTGTTCCCTTCAAGCTAGGTGAAGGACGGCTTTCACACACACTTATCTCTCAGAACTGAGCATGTGGAGAGACGTTCGTTCATCCAGCACAAAGGGAACGGGTTGCAGGAGAAACACTTACTCTGGTTTCTCAGTCTGTTTCCTAGTGCCGGTTTGAAGTGCCTGCCGTTTTCACTGTAAAACCGGCCTGGAGTTTGAACCTCCCCATATATATGTATGGATTGGAGTTTGCAACTGAAAAGAAACTTTGTGTTCCCTTCAAGCTAGGTGAAGGACGGCTTTCACACACACTTATCTCTCAGAACTGAGCATGTGGAGAGACGTTCGTTCATCCAGCACAAAGGGAACGGGTTGCAGGAGAAACACTTACTCTGGTTTCTCAGTCTGTTTCCTAGTGCCGGTTTGAATTGCCTGCCGTTTTCACTGTAAAACCGGGTTGGAGCTTGAACCTCCCCATATATATGTATGGAGTGGAGTTTGCTACTGAAAAGAAACTTTGTGTTCCCTTCAAGCTAGGTGAAGGACGGCTTTCACACACACTTATCTCTCAGAACTGAGCATGTGGAGAGACTTTTGTTCATCCAGCACAAAGGAAACGGGTTGCAGGAGAAACACTTACTCTGGTTTCTCAGTCTGTTTCCTAGTGCCGGTTTGAAGTGCCTGCCGTTTTCACTGTAAAACCGGCCTGGAGCTTGAACCTCCCCATAGATATGTATGGAGTGGAGTTTGCAACTGAAAAGAAACTTTGTGTTCCCTTCAAGCTAGGTGAAGGACGGCTTTCACACACACTTATCTCTCAGAACTGAGCATGTGGAGAGACGTTCGTTCATCCAGCACAAAGGGAACGGGATGCAGGAGAAACACTTACTCTGGTTTCTCAGTCTGTTTCCTAATGCCGGTTTGAAGTGCCTGCCGTTTTCACTGTAAAACCGGGTTGGAGCTTTAACCTACCCATATATATGTATGCAGTGGATTTTGCAAGTGAAAAGAAACTTTGTGTTCCCTTCAAGTTAGGTGAAGGACGGCTTTCACACACACTTATCTCTCAGAACTGAGCATGTGGAGAGACGTTCGTTCATCCAGCACAAAGGGAACGGGTTGCAGGAGAAACACTTACTCTGGTTTCTGAGTCTGTTTCCTAGTGCCAGTTTGAAGTGCCTGCCGTTTTCACTGTAAACCGGGTTGGAGCTTGAACCTCCCCATATATATGTATGGAGTGGAGTTTGCAAGTGAAAAGAAACTTTGTGTTCCCTTGAAGCTAGGTGAAGGACGGCTTTCACACACACTTATCTCTCAGAACTGAGCATGTGGAGAGACGTTCGTTCATCCAGCACAAAGGGAACGGGTTGCAGGAGAAACACTTACTCTGGTTTCTCAGTCTGTTTCCTAGTGCCGGTTTGAAGTGCCTGCCGTTTTCACTGTAAAACCGGCCTGGAGCTTGAACCTCCCCATATATATGTATGGAGTGGAGTTTGCAAGTGAAAAGAAACTTTGTGTTCCCTTCAAGCTAGGTGAAGGACGGCTTTCACACACACTTATCTCTCAGAACTGAGCATGTGGAGAGACGTCCGTTCATCCAGCACATAGGGAATGGGTTGCAAGAGAAACACTTACTCTGGTTTCTCAGTCTGTTTCCTAATGCCGGTTTGAAGTGCCTGCCGTTTTCACAGTAAAACCGGGTTCTAGCTTTAACCTACCCATATATATGTATGGAAAGTAGTTTACAACTGAAAAGAAACTTTGTGTTCCCTTCAAGCTAGGTGAAGGACGGCTTTCACACACACTTATCTCTCAGAACTGAGCATGTGGAGAGACGTTCGTTCATCCAGCACAAAGGGAACGGGTTGCAGGAGAAACACTTACTCTGGTTTCTCAGTCTGTTTCCTAGTGCCGGTTTGAAGTGCCTGCCGTTTTCACTGTAAAACCGGGTTGGAGCTTGAACCTCCCCATATATATGTATGGAGTGGAGTTTGCAAGTGAAAAGAAACTTTGTGTTCCCTTCAAGCTAGGTGAAGGACGGCTTTCACACACACTTATCTCTCAGAACTGAGCATGTGGAGAGACGTTCGCTCATCCAGCACATAGGGAACGGGTTGCAGGAGAAACACTTACTCTGGTTTCTCAGTCTGTTTCCTAATGCCGGTTTGAAGTGCCTGCCGTTTCCACAGTAAAACCGGGTTGGAGCTTTAACCTACCCATATATATGTATGGAAAGTAGTTTACAACTGAAAAGAAACGTTGTGTTCCCTTCAAGCTAGGTGAAGGACGGCTTTCACACACACTTATCTCTCAGAACTGAGCATGTGGAGAGACGTTCGTTCATCCAGCACAAAGGGAACGGGATGCAGGAGAAACACTTACTCTGGTTTCTCAGTCTTTTTTCTAGTTCCGGTTTGAAGTGCCTGCCGTTTTCACTGTAAAACCGGCCTGGAGTTTGAACCTCCCCATATATATGTATGGAGTGGAGTTTGCAAGTGAAAAGAAACTTTGTGTTCCCTTCAAGCTAGGTGAAGGACGGCTTTCACACACACTTATCTCTCAGAACTGAGCATGTGGAGAGACGTTCGTTCATCCAGCACAAAGGGAACGGGTTGCAGGAGAAACACTTACTCTGGTTTCTCAGTCTGTTTCCTAGTGCCGGTTTGAAGTGCCTGCCGTTTTCACTGTAAAACCGGGTTGGAGCTTGAACCTCCCCATATATATGTATGGAGTGGAGTTTGCAAGTGAAAAGAAACTTTGTGTTCCCTTCAAGCTAGGTGAAGGACGGCTTTCACACACACTTTTCTCTCAGAACTGAGCATGTGGAGAGACTTTTGTTCATCCAGCACAAAGGGAACGGGTTGCAGGAGAAACACTTACTCTGGTTTCTCAGTCTGTTTCCTAGTGCCGGTTTGAAGTGCCTGCCGTTTTCACTGTAAAACCGGCCTGGAGCTTGAACCTCCCGATATATATGTATGGAGTGGAGTTTGCAAGTGAAAAGAAACTTTGTGTTCCCTTCAAGCTAGGTGAAGGACGGCTTTCACACACACTTATCTCTCAGAACTGAGCATGTGGAGAGACGTTCGTTCATCCAGCACAAAGGGAACGGGATGCAGGAGAAACACTTACTTGGTTTCTCAGTCTGTTTCCTAATTCCGGTTTGAAGTGCCTGCCGTTTTCACTGTAAAACCTGGTTGGAGCTTTAAACTACCCATATATATGTATGGAAAGTAGTTTACAACTGAAAAGAAACTTTGTGTTCCCTTGAAGCTAGGTGAAGGACGGCTTTCACACACACTTATCTCTCAGAACTGAGCATGTGGAGAGACGTTCGTTCATCCAGCACAAAGGGAACGGGTTGCAGGAGAAACACTTACTCTGGTTTCTGAGTCTGTTTCCTAGTGCCGGTTTGAAGTGCCTGCCGTTTTCACTGTAAAACCGGCCTGGAGTTTTAACCTCCCCATATATATGTATGGATTGGAGTTTGCAACTGAAAAGAAACTTTGTGTTCCCTTCAAGCTAGGTGAAGGACGGCTTTCACACACACTTATCTCTCAGAACTGAGCATGTGGAGAGACGTTCGTTCATCCAGCACAAAGGGAACGGGTTGCAGGAGAAACACTTACTCTGGTTTCTCAGTCTGTTTCCTAGTGCCGGTTTGAATTGCCTGCCGTTTTCACTGTAAAACCGGGTTGGAGCTTGAACCTCCCCATATATATGTATGGAGTGGAGTTTGCAAGTGAAAAGAAACTTTGTGTTCCCTTCAAGCTAGGTGAAGGACGGCTTTCACACACACTTATCTCTCAGAACTGAGCATGTGGAGAGACGTTCGTTCATCCAGCACAAAGGGAACGGGTTGCAGGAGAAACACTTACTCTGGTTTCTCAGTCTGTTTCCTACTGCCGGTTTGAAGTGCCTGCCGTTTTCACTGTAAAACCGGCCTGGAGCTTGAACCTCCCCATAGATATGTATGGAGTGGAGTTTGCAACTGAAAAGAAACTTTGTGTTCCCTTCAAGCTAGGTGAAGGACGGCTTTCACACACACTTATCTCTCAGAACTGAGCATGTGGAGAGACGTTCGTTCATCCAGCAAAAAGGGAACGGGATGCAGGAGAAACTCTTACTCTGGTTTCTCAGTCTGTTTCCTAATGCCGGTTTGAAGTGCCTGCCGTTTTCACTGTAAAACCGGGTTGGAGCTTTAACCTCCCCATATATATGTATGGAGTGGATTTTGCAAGTGAAAAGAAACTTTGTGTTCCCTTCAAGCTAGGTGAAGGACGGCTTTCACACACACTTATCTCTCAGAACTGAGCATGTGGAGAGACGTTCGTTCATCCAGCACAAAGGGAACGGGTTGCAGGAGAAACACTTACTCTGGTTTCTCAGTCTGTTTCCTAGTGCCGGTTTGAAGTGCCTGCCGTTTTCACTGTAAAACCGGCCTGGAGCTTGAACCTCCCCATACATATGTATGGAGTGGAGTTTGCAAGTGAAAAGAAACTTTGTGTTCCCTTCAAGCTAGGTGAAGGACGGCTTTCACACACACTTATCTCTCAGAACTGAGCATGTGGAGAGACGTTCGTTCATCCAGCACAAAGGGAACGGGTTGCAGGAGAAACACTTACTCTGGTTTCTCAGTCTGTTTCCTAGTGCCGGTTTGAAGTGCCTGCCGTTTTCACTGTAAAAGCGGGTTGGAGCTTGAACCTCCCCATATATATGTATGGACTGGAGTTTGCAAGGGAAAAGAAACTTTGTGTTCCCTTCAAGCTAGGTGAAGGACGGCTTTCACACACACTTATCTCTCAGAACTGAGCATGTGGAGAGACGTTCGTTCATCCAGCACAAAGGGAACGGGATGCAGGAGAAACACTTACTCTGGTTTCTCAGTCTGTTTCCTAATGCCGGTTTGAAGTGCCTGCCTTTTTCACTGTAAAACCGGGTTGGAGCTTTAACCTACCCATATATATGTATGGACAGTAGTTTACAACTGAAAAGAAACTTTGTGTTCCCTTCAAGCTAGGTGAAGGACGGCTTTCACACACACTTATCTCTCAGAACTGAGCATGTGGAGAGACGTTCGTTCATCCAGCACAAAGGGAACGGGTTGCAGGAGAAACACTTACTCTGGTTTCTCATTCTGTTTCCTAGTGCCGGTTTGAATTGCCTGCCGTTTTCACTGTAAAACCGGGTTTGAGCTTGAACCTCCCCATATATATGTATGGAGTGGAGTTTGCTACTGAAAAGAAACTTTGTGTTCCCTTCAAGCTAGGTGAAGGACGGCTTTCACACACACTTATCTCTCAGAACTGAGCATGTGGAGAGACTTTTGTTCATCCAGCACAAAGGAAACGGGTTGCAGGAGAAACACTTACTCTGGTTTCTCAGTCTGTTTCCTAGTGCCGGTTTGAAGTGCCTGCCGTTTTCACTGTAAAACCGGCCTGGAGCTTGAACCTCCCCATAGATATGTATGGAGTGGAGTTTGCAACTGAAAAGAAACTTTGTGTTCCCTTCAAGCTAGGTGAAGGACGGCTTTCACACACACTTATCTCTCAGAACTGAGCATGTGGAGAGACGTTCGTTCATCCAACACAAAGGGAACGGGTTGCAGGAGAAACACTTACTCTGGTTTCTCAGTCTGTTTCCTAGTACCGGTTTTAATTGCGTGCCGTTTTCACTGTAAACCGGGTTGGAGCTTGAACCTCCCCATATATATTTATGGAGTGGAGTTTGCAAGTGAAAAGAAACTTTGTGTTCCCTTCAAGCTAGGTGAAGGACGGCTTTCACACACACTTATCTCTCAGAACTGAGCATGTGGAGAGACGTTCGTTCATCCAGCACAAAGCTAACGGGTTGCAGGAGAAACACTTACTCTGGTTTCTCAGTCTGTTTCCTAGTGCCGGTTTGAAGTGCCTGCCGTTTTCACTGTAAAAGCGGGTTGGAGCTTGAACCTCCCCATATATATGTATGGAGTGGAGTTTGCAAGCGAAAAGAAACTTTGTGTTCCCTTCAAGCAAGGTGAAGGACGGCTTTCACACACACTTATCTCTCAGAACTGAGCATGTGGAGAGACTTTTGTTCATCCAGCACAAAGGGAACGGGTTGCAGGAGAAACACTTACTCTGGTTTCTCAGTCTGTTTCCTAGTGCCGGTTTGAAGTGCCTGCCGTTTTCACTGTAAAACCGGCCTGGAGCTTGAACCTCCCGATAGATATGTATGGAGTGGAGTTTGCAACTGAAAAGAAACTTTGTGTTCCCTTCAAGCTAGGTGAAGGACGGCTTTCACACACACTTATCTCTCAGAACTGAGCATGTGGAGAGACGTTCGTTCATCCAGCACAAAGGGAACGGGATGCAGGAGAAACACTTAGTCTGGTTTCTCAGTCTGTTTCCTAATGCCGGTTTGAAGTGCCTGCCGTTTTCACTGTAAAACCGGGTTGGAGCTTTAACCTACCCATATATATGTATGGACAGTAGTTTACAACTGAAAAGAAACTTTGTGTTCCCTTCAAGCTAGGTGAAGGACGGCTTTCACACACTCTTATCTCTCAGAACTGAGCATGTGGAGAGACGTTCGTTCATCCAGCACAAAGGGAACGGGTTGCAGGAGAAACACTTACTCTGGTTTCTGAGTCTGTTTCCTAGTGCCGGTTTGAAGTGCCTGCCGTTTTCACTGTAAAACCGGCCTGGAGTTTGAACCTCCCCATATATATGTATGGATTGGAGTTTGCAACTGAAAAGAAACTTTGTGTTCCCTTCAAGCTAGGTGAAGGACGGCTTTCACACACACTTATCTCTCAGAACTGAGCATGTGGAGAGACGTTCGTTCATCCAGCACAAAGGGAACGGGTTGCAGGAGAAACACTTACTCTGGTTTCTGAGTCTGTTTCCTAGTGCCGGTTTGAAGTGCCTGCCGTTTTCACTGTAAAACCGGCCTGGAGTTTGAACCTCCCCATATATATGTATGGATTGGAGTTTGCAACTGAAAAGAAACTTTGTGTTCCCTTCAAGCTAGGAGAAGGACGGCTTTCACACACACTTATCTCTCAGAACTGAGCATGTGGAGAGACGTTCGTTCATCCAGCACAAAGGGAACGGGTTGCAGGAGAAACACTTGCTCTGGTTTCTCAGTCTGTTTCCTAGTGCCGGTTTGAATTGCCTGCCGTTTTCACTGTAAAACCGGGTTGGAGCTTGAACCTCCCCATATATATGTATGGAGTGGAGTTTGCAAGTGAAAAGAAACTTTGTGTTCCCTTCAAGCTAGGTGAAGGACGGCTTTCACACACACTTATCTCTCAGAACTGAGCATGAGGAGAGACGTTCGTTCATCCAGCACAAAGGGAACGGGTTGCAGGATAAACACTTACTCTGGTTTCTCAGTCTGTTTCCTAGTGCCGGTTTGAATTGCCTGCCGTTTTCACTGTAAAACCGGGTTGGAGCTTGAACCTCCCCATATATATGTATGGAGTGGAGTTTGCTACTGAAAAGAAACTTTGTGTTCCCTTCAAGCTAGGTGAAGGACGGCTTTCACACACACTTATCTCTCAGAACTGAGCATGTGGAGAGACTTTTGTTCATCCAGCACAAAGGAAACGGGTTGCAGGAGAAACACATACTCTGGTTTCTCAGTCTGTTTCCTAGTGCCGGTTTGAAGTGCCTGCCGTTTTCACAGTAAAACCGGGTTGGAGCTTGAACCTCCCCATAGATATGTATGGAGTGGAGTTTGCAAGTGAAAAGAAACTTTGTGTTCCCTTCAAGCTAGGTGAAGGACGGCTTTCACACACACTTATCACTCAGAACTGAGCATGTGGAGAGACGTTCGTTCATCCAGCACAAAGGGAACGGGATGCAGGAGAAACACTTACTCTGGTTTCTCAGTCTGCTTCCTAATGCCGGTTTGAAGTGCCTGCCGTTTTCACTGTAAAACCGGGTTCGAGCTTTAACCTACCCATATATATGTATGGAAAGTAGTTTACAACTGAAAAGAAACTTTGTGTTCCCTTCAATCTAGGTGAAGGACGGCTTTCACACACACTTATCTCTCAGAACTGAGCATGTGGAGAGACGTCCGTTCATCCAGCACATAGGGAACGGGTTGCAGGAGAAACACTTACTCTGGATTCTCAGTCTGTTTCCTAATGCCGGTTTGAAGTCCCTGCCGTTTTCACAGTAAAACCGGGTTGGAGCTTTAACCTACCCATATATATGTATGGAAAGTAGTTTACAACTGAAAAGAAACTTTGTGTTCCCTTTAAGCTAGGTGAAGTACGGCTTTCACACACACTTATCTCTCAGAACTGAGCATGTGGAGAGACGTTCGTTCATCCAGCACAAAGGGAACGGGTTGCAGGAGAAACACTTACTCTGGTTTCTGAGTCTGTTTCCTAGTGTCGGTTTGAATTGCCTGCCGTTTTCACTGTAAAACCGGGTTGGAGCTTGAACCTCCCCATATATATGTATGGAGTGGAGTTTGCAAGTGAAAAGAAACTTTGTGTTCCCTTCAAGCTAGGTGAAGGACGGCTTTCACACACACTTATCTCTCAGAACTGAGCATGTGGAGAGACGTTCGTTCATCCAGCACAAAGGGAACGGGTTGCAGGAGAAACACTTACTCTGGTTTCTCAGTCTGTTTCCTAGTGCCGGTTTGAAGTGCCTGGTGTTTTCACTGTAAAAGCGGGTTGGAGCTTGAACCTCCCCATATATATGTATGGAGTGGAGTTTGCAAGTGAAAAGAAACTTTGTGTTCCCTTCAAGCTAGGTGAAGGACGGCTTTCACACACACTTATCTCTCAGAACTGAGCATGTGGAGAGACATTCGTTCATCCAGCACATAGGGAACGGGTTGCAGGAGAAACACTTACTCTGGTTTCTCAGTCTGTTTCCTAATGCCGGTTTGAAGTGCCTGCCGTTTTCACAGTAAAACCGGGTTGAAGCTTTAACCTACCCATATATATGTATGGAAAGTAGTTTACAACTGAAAAGAAACTTTGTGTTCCCTTCAAGCTAGGTGAAGGACGGCTTTCACACACACTTATCTCTCAGAACTGAGCATGTGGAGAGACGTTCGTTCATCCAGCACAAAGGGAACGGTTTGCAGGAGAAACACTTACTCTGGTTTCTCAGTCTGTTTCCTAGTACCGGTTTTAATTGCCTGCCGTTTTCACTGTAAAACCGGGTTGGAGCTTGAACCTCCCCATATATATGTATGGAGTGGAGTTTGCAAGTGAAAAGAAACTTTGTGTTCCCTTCAAGCTAGGTGAAGGACGGCTTTCACACACACTTATCTCTCAGAACTGAGCATGTGGAGAGACGTTCGTTCATCCAGCACAAAGGGAACGGGTTGCAGGAGAAACACTTACTCTGGTTTCTCAGTCTGTTTCCTAGTGCCGGTTTGAAGTGCCTGCCGTTTTCACTGTAAAAGCGGGTTGGAGCTTGAACCTCCCCATATATATGTATGGAGTGGAGTTTGCAAGTGCAAAGAAACTTTGTGTTCCCTTCAAGCTAGGTGAAGGACGGCTTTCACACACACTTATCTCTCAGAACTGAGCATGTGGAGAGACTTTTGTTCATCCAACACAAAGGGAACTGTTTGCAGGAGAAACACTTACTCTGGTTTCTCAGTCTGCTTCCTAATGCCGGTTTGAAGTGCCTGCCGTTTTCACTGTAAAACCGGGTTCGAGCTTTAACCTACCCATATATATGTATGGAAAGTAGTTTACAACTGAAAAGAAACTTTGTGTTCCCTTCAAGCTAGGTGAAGGACGGCTTTCACACACACTTATCTCTCAGAACTGAGCATGTGGAGAGACGTTCGTTCATCCAGCACAAACGGAACGGGATGCAGGAGAAACACTTACTCTGGTTTCTCAGTCTGTTTCCTAATGCCGGTTTGAAGTGCCTGCCGTTTTCACTGTAAAACCGGGTTGGAGCTTTAACCTACCCATATATATGTATGGACAGTAGTTTACAACTGAAAAGAAACTTTGTGTTCCCTTCAAGCTAGGTGAAGGACGGCCTTCACACACACTTATCTCTCAGAACTGAGCATGTGGAGAGACGTTCGTTCATCCAGCACAAAGGGAACGGGTTGCAGGAGAAACACTTACTCTGGTTTCTCAGTCTGTTTCCTAGTGCCGGTTTGAATTGCCTGCCGTTTTCACTGTAAAACCGGGTTGGAGCTTGAACCTCCCCATATATATGTATGGAGTGGAGTTTGCTACTGAAAAGAAACTTTGTGTTCCCTTCAAGCTAGGTGAAGGACGGCTTTCACACACACTTATCTCTCAGAACTGAGCATGTGGAGAGACTTTTGTTCATCCAGCACAAAGGAAACGGGTTGCAGGAGAAACACTTACTCTGGTTTCTCAGTCTGTTTCCTAGTGCCGGTTTGAAGTGCCTGCCGTTTTCACTGTAAAACCGGCCTGGAGCTTGAACCTCCCCATAGATATGTATGGAGTGGAGTTTGCAAGTGAAAAGAAACTTTGTGTTCCCTTCAAGCTAGGTGAAGGACGGCTTTCACACACACTTATCTCTCAGAACTGAGCATGTGGAGAGACGTTCGTTCATCCAGCACAAAGGGAACGGGATGCAGGAGAAACACTTATTCTGGTTTCTCAGTCTGTTTCCTAATGCCGGTTTGAAGTGCCTGCCGTTTTCACTGTAAAACCGGGTTGGAGCTTTAACCTACCCATATATAAGTATGCAGTGGATTTTGCAAGTGAAAAGAAACTTTGTGTTCCCTTCAAGCTAGGTGAAGGACGGCTTTCACACACACTTATCTCTCAGAACTGAGCATGTGAGAGACGTTCGTTCATCCAGCACAAAGGGAACGGGTTGCAGGAGAAACACTTACTCTGGTTTCTGAGTCTGTTTCCTAGTGCCGGTTTGAATGGCCTGCCGTTTTCACTGTAAAACCGGCCTGGAGTTTGAACCTCCCCATATATATGTATGGAGTGGAGTTTGCAAGTGAAAAGAAACTTTGTGTTCCCTTCAAGCTAGGTGAAGGACGGCTTTCACACACACTTATCTCTCAGAACTGAGCATGTGGAGAGACGTTCGTTCATCCAGCACAAAGGGAACGGGTTGCAGGAGAAACACTTACTCTGGTTTCTCAGTCTGTTTCCTAGTGCCGGTTTGAAGTGCCTGCCGTTTTCACTGTAAAAGCGGGTTGGAGCTTGAACCTCCCCATATATATGTATGGAGTGGAGTTTGCAAGGGAAAAGAAACTTTGTGTTCCCTTCAAGCTAGGTGAAGGACGGCTTTCACACACACTTATCTCTCAGAACTGAGCATGTGGAGAGACATTCGTTCATCCAGCACAAAGGGAACGGGTTGCAGGAGAAACACTTACTCTGGTTTCTCAGTCTGTTTCCTAGTGCCGGTTTGAAGTGCCTGCCGTTTTCACAGTAAAACCGGGTTGGAGCTTTAACCTACCCATATATATGTATGGAAAGTAGTTTACAACTGAAAAGAAACTTTGTGTTGCCTTCAAGCTAGGTGAAGGACGGCTTTCACACACACTTATCTCTCAGAACTGAGCATGTGGAGAGACGTTCGTTCATCCAGCACAAAGGGAACGGGTTGCAGGAGAAACACTTACTCTGGTTTCTCAGTCTGTTTCCTAGTACCGGTTTGAATTGCCTGCCGTTTTCACTGTAAAACCGGGTTGGAGCTTGAACCTCCCCATATATATGTATGGAGTGGAGTTTGCAAGTGAAAAGAAACTTTGTGTTCCCTTCAAGCTAGGTGAAGGACGGCTTTCACACACACTTATCTCTCAGAACTGAGCATGTGGAGAGACGTTCGTTCATCCAGCACAAAGGGAACGGGTTGCAGGAGAAACACTTACTCTGGTTTCTCAGTCTGTTTCCTAGTGCCGGTTTGAAGTGCCTGCCGTTTTCACTGTAAAAGCGGGTTGGAGCTTGAACCTCCCCATATATATGTATGGAGTGGAGTTTGCAAGTGAAAAGAAACTTTGTGTTCCCTTCAAGCTAGGTGAAGGACGGCTTTCACACACACTTATCTCTCAGAACTGAGCATGTGGAGAGACTTTTGTTCATCCAGCACAAAGGGAACGGGTTGCAGGAGAAACAATTAGTCTGGTTTCTCAGTCTGTTTCCTAGTGCCGGTTTGAAGTGCCTGCCGTTTTCACTGTAAAACCGGCCTGGAGCTTGAACCTCCCCATAGATATGTATGGAGTGGAGTTTGCAACTGAAAAGAAACTTTGTGTTCCCTTCAAGCTAGGTGAAGGACGGCTTTCACACACACTTATCTCTCAGAACTGAGCATGTGGAGAGATGTTCGTTCATCCAGCACAAAGGGAACGGGATGCAGGAGAAACACTTACTCTTGTTTCTCAGTCTGTTTCCTAATGCCGGTTTGAAGTGCCTGCCGTTTTCACTGTAAAACCGGGTTGGAGCTTTAAACTACCCATATATATTTATGGAAAGTAGTTTACAACTGAAAAGAAACTTTGTGTTCCCTTGAAGTTAGGTGAAGGACGGCTTTCACACACACTTATCTCTCAGAACTGAGCATGTGGAGAGACGTTCGTTCATCCAGCACAAAGGGAACGGGTTGCAGGAGAAACACTTACTCTGGTTTCTGAGTCTGTTTCCTAGTGCCGGTTTGAAGTGCCTGCCGTTTTCACTGTAAAACCGTGTTGGAGCTTGAACCTCCCCATATATATGTATGGAGTGGAGTTTGCAAGTGAAAAGAAACTTTGTGTTCCCTTCAAGCTAGGTGAAGGACGGCTTTCACACACACTTATCTCTCAGAAATGAGCATGTGGAGAGACGTTCGTTCATCCAGCACATAGGGAACGGGATGCAGGAGAAACACTTACTCTGGTTTCTCAGTCTGTTTCCTAATGCCGGTTTGAAGTGCCTGCCGTTTTCACTGTAAAACCGGGTTGGAGCTTTAACCTCCCCATATATATGTATGGAGTGGAGTTTGCAAGTGAAAAGAAACTTTGTGTTCCCTTCAAGCTAGGTGAAGGACGGCTTTCACACACACTTATCTCTCAGAACTGAGCATGTGGAGAGACGTTCGTTCATCCAGCACAAAGGGAACGGGTTGCAGGAGAAACACTTACTCTGGTTTCTCAGTCTGTTTCCTAGTGCCGGTTTGAAGTGCCTGCCGTTTTCACTGTAAAACCGGCCTGGAGTTTGAACCTCCCCATATATATGTATGGATTGGAGTTTGCAACTGAAAAGAAACTTTGTGTTCCCTTCAAGCTAGGTGAAGGACGGCTTTCACACACACTTATCTCTCAGAACTGAGCATGTGGAGAGACGTTCGTTCATCCAGCACAAAGGGAACGGGTTGCAGGAGAAACACTTACTCTGGTTTCTCAGTCTGTTTCCTAGTGCCGGTTTGAATTGCCTGCCGTTTTCACTGTAAAACCGGGTTGGAGCTTGAACCTCCCCATATATATGTATGGAGTGGAGTTTGCTACTGAAAAGAAACTTTGTGTTCCCTTCAAGCTAGGTGAAGGACGGCTTTCACACACACTTATCTCTCAGAACTGAGCATGTGGAGAGACTTTTGTTCATCTAGCACAAAGGAAACGGGTTGCAGGAGAAACACTTACTCTGGTTTCTCAGTCTGTTTCCTAGTGCCGGTTTGAAGTGCCTGCCGTTTTCACTGTAAAACCGGCCTGGAGCTTGAACCTCCCCATAGATATGTATGGAGTGGAGTTTGCAACTGAAAAGAAACTTTGTGTTCCCTTCAAGCTAGGTGAAGGACGGCTTTCACACACACTTATCTCTCAGAACTGAGCATGTGGAGAGACGTTCGTTCATCCAGCACAAAGGGAACGGGATGCAGGAGAAACACTTACTCTGGTTTCTCAGTCTGTTTCCTAATGCCGGTTTGAAGTGCCTGCCGTTTTCACTGTAAAACCGGGTTGGAGCTTTAACCTACCCATATATATGTATGCAGTGGATTTTGCAAGTGAAAAGAAACTTTGTGTTCCCTTCAAGTTAGGTGAAGGACGGCTTTCACACACACTTATCTCTCAGAACTGAGCATGTGGAGAGACGTTCGTTCATCCAGCACAAAGGGAACGGGTTGCAGGAGAAACACTTACTCTGGTTTCTGAGTCTGTTTCCTAGTGCCAGTTTGAAGTGCCTGCCGTTTTCACTGTAAACCGGGTTGGAGCTTGAACCTCCCCATATATATGTATGGAGTGGAGTTTGCAAGTGAAAAGAAACTTTGTGTTCCCTTGAAGCTAGGTGAAGGACGGCTTTCACACACACTTATCTCTCAGAACTGAGCATGTGGAGAGACGTTCGTTCATCCAGCACAAAGGGAACGGGTTGCAGGAGAAACACTTACTCTGGTTTCTCAGTCTGTTTCCTAGTGCCGGTTTGAAGTGCCTGCCGTTTTCACTGTAAAACCGGCCTGGAGCTTGAACCTCCCCATATATATGTATGGAGTGGAGTTTGCAAGTGAAAAGAAACTTTGTGTTCCCTTCAAGCTAGGTGAAGGACGGCTTTCACACACACTTATCTCTCAGAACTGAGCATGTGGAGAGACGTCCGTTCATCCAGCACATAGGGAATGGGTTGCAAGAGAAACACTTACTCTGGTTTCTCAGTCTGTTTCCTAATGCCGGTTTGTAGTGCCTGCCGTTTTCACAGTAAAACCGGGTTCTAGCTTTAACCTACCCATGTATATGTATGGAAAGTAGTTTACAACTGAAAAGAAACTTTGTGTTCCCTTCAAGCTAGGTGAAGGACGGCTTTCACACACACTTATCTCTCAGAACTGAGCATGTGGAGAGACGTTCGTTCATCCAGCACAAAGGGAACGGGTTGCAGGAGAAACACTTACTCTGGTTTCTCAGTCTGTTTCCTAGTGCCGGTTTGAAGTGCCTGCCGTTTTCACTGTAAAACCGGCCTGGAGCTTGAACCTCCCCATATATATGTATGGAGTGGAGTTTGCAAGTGAAAAGAAACTTTGTGTTCCCTTCAAGCTAGGTGAAGGACGGCTTTCACACACACTTATCTCTCAGAACTGAGCATGTGGAGAGACGTTCGCTCATCCAGCACATAGGGAACGGGTTGCAGGAGAAACACTTACTCTGGTTTCTCAGTCTGTTTCCTAATGCCGGTTTGAAGTGCCTGCCGTTTCCACAGTAAAACCGGGTTGGAGCTTTAACCTACCCATATATATGTATGGAAAGTAGTTTACAACTGAAAAGAAACGTTGTGTTCCCTTCAAGCTAGGTGAAGGACGGCTTTCACACACACTTATCTCTCAGAACTGAGCATGTGGAGAGACGTTCGTTCATCCAGCACAAAGGGAACGGGATGCAGGAGAGACACTTACTCTGGTTTCTCAGTCTTTTTTCTAGTTCCGGTTTGAAGTGCCTGCCGTTTTCACTGTAAAACCGGCCTGGAGTTTGAACCTCCCCATATATATGTATGGAGTGGAGTTTGCAACTGAAAACAAACTTTGTGTTCCCTTCAAGCTAGGTGATGGACGGCTTTCACACACACTTATCTCTCAGAACTGAGCATGTGGAGAGACGTTCGTTCTTCCAGCACAAAGGGAACGGGTTGCAGGAGAAACACTTACTCTGGTTTCTCAGTCTGTTTCCTAGTGCCGGTTTGAAGTGCCTGCCGTTTTCACTGTAAAACCGGGTTGGAGCTTGAACCTCCCCATATATATGTATGGAGTGGAGTTTGCAAGTGAAAAGAAACTTTGTGTTCCCTTCAAGCTAGGTGAAGGACGGCTTTCACACACACTTTTCTCTCAGAACTGAGCATGTGGAGAGACTTTTGTTCATCCAGCACAAAGGGAACGGGTTGCAGGAGAAACACTTACTCTGGTTTCTCAGTCTGTTTCCTAGTGCCGGTTTGAAGTGCCTGCCGTTTTCACTGTAAAACCGGCCTGGAGCTTGAACCTCCCGATATATATGTATGGAGTGGAGTTTGCAAGTGAAAAGAAACTTTGTGTTCCCTTCAAGCTAGGTGAAGGACGGCTTTCACACACACTTATCTCTCAGAACTGAGCATGTGGAGAGACGTTCCTTCATCCAGCACAAAGGGAACGGGATGCAGGAGAAACACTTACTTGGTTTCTCAGTCTGTTTCCTAATTCCGGTTTGAAGTGCCTGCCGTTTTCACTGTAAAACCTGGTTGGAGCTTTAAACTACCCATATATATGTATGGAAAGTAGTTTACAACTGAAAAGAATCTTTGTGTTCCCTTGAAGCTAGGTGAAGGACGGCTTT
Source organism: Vicugna pacos (assembly GCF_048564905.1). Lineage (NCBI taxonomy): Eukaryota > Metazoa > Chordata > Mammalia > Artiodactyla > Camelidae > Vicugna > Vicugna pacos. Next base: position 4,648,781 of record NW_027328742.1, read on the forward strand.
CACACACACTTATCTCTCAGAACTGAGCATGTGGAGAGACGTTCGTTCATCCAGCACAAAGGGAACGGGTTGCAGGAGAAACACTTACTCTGGTTTCTGAGTCTGTTTCCTAGTGCCGGTTTGAAGTGCCTGCCGTTTTCACTGTAAAACCGGCCTGGAGTTTTAACCTCCCCATATATATGTATGGATTGGAGTTTGCAACTGAAAAGAAACTTTGTGTTCCCTTCAAGCTAGGTGAAGGACGGCTTTCACACACACTTATCTCTCAGAACTGAGCATGTGGAGAGACGTTCGTTCATCCAGCACAAAGGGAACGGGTTGCAGGAGAAACACTTACTCTGGTTTCTCAGTCTGTTTCCTAGTGCCGGTTTGAATTGCCTGCCGTTTTCACTGTAAAACCGGGTTGGAGCTTGAACCTCCCCATATATATGTATGGAGTGGAGTTTGCAAGTGAAAAGAAACTTTGTGTTCCCTTCAAGCTAGGTGAAGGACGGCTTTCACACACACTTATCTCTCAGAACTGAGCATGTGGAGAGACGTTCGTTCATCCAGCACAAAGGGAACGGGTTGCAGGAGAAACACTTACTCTGGTTTCTCAGTCTGTTTCCTAGTGCCGGTTTGAAGTGCCTGCCGTTTTCACTGTAAAACCGGCCTGGAGCTTGAACCTCCCCATAGATATGTATGGAGTGGAGTTTGCAACTGAAAAGAAACTTTGTGTTCCCTTCAAGCTAGGTGAAGGACGGCTTTCACACACACTTATCTCTCAGAACTGAGCATGTGGAGAGACGTTCGTTCATCCAGCAAAAAGGGAACGGGATGCAGGAGAAACTCTTACTCTGGTTTCTCAGTCTGTTTCCTAATGCCGGTTTGAAGTGCCTGCCGTTTTCACTGTAAAACCGGGTTGGAGCTTTAACCTCCCCATATATATGTATGGAGTGGATTTTGCAAGTGAAAAGAAACTTTGTGTTCCCTTCAAGCTAGGTGAAGGACGGCTTTCACACACACTTATCTCTCAGAACTGAGCATGTGGAGAGACGTTCGTTCATCCAGCACAAAGGGAACGGGTTGCAGGAGAAACACTTACTCTGGTTTCTCAGTCTGTTTCCTAGTGCCGGTTTGAAGTGCCTGCCGTTTTCACTGTAAAACCGGCCTGGAGCTTGAACCTCCCCATACATATGTATGGAGTGGAGTTTGCAAGTGAAAAGAAACTTTGTGTTCCCTTCAAGCTAGGTGAAGGACGGCTTTCACACACACTTATCTCTCAGAACTGAGCATGTGGAGAGACGTTCGTTCATCCAGCACAAAGGGAACGGGTTGCAGGAGAAACACTTACTCTGGTTTCTCAGTCTGTTTCCTAGTGCCGGTTTGAAGTGCCTGCCGTTTTCACTGTAAAAGCGGGTTGGAGCTTGAACCTCCCCATATATATGTATGGACTGGAGTTTGCAAGGGAAAAGAAACTTTGTGTTCCCTTCAAGCTAGGTGAAGGACGGCTTTCACACACACTTATCTCTCAGAACTGAGCATGTGGAGAGACATTCGTTCATCCAGCACATAGGGAACGGGTTGCAGGAGAAACACTTACTCTGGTTTCTCAGTCTGTTTCCTAGTGCCGGTTTGAAGTGCCTGCCGTTTTCACAGTAAAACCGGGTTGGAGCTTTAACCTACCCATATATATGTATGGAAAGTAGTTTACAACTGAAAAGAAACTTTGTGTTGCCTTCAAGCTAGGTGAAGGACGGCTTTCACACACACTTATCTCTCAGAACTGAGCATGTGGAGAGACGTTCGTTCATCCAGCACAAAGGGAACGGGTTGCAGGAGAAACACTTACTCTGGTTTCTCAGTCTGTTTCCTAGTGCCGGTTTGAAGTGCCTGCCGTTTTCACTGTAAAACCGGCCTGGAGTTTGAACCTCCCCATAGATATGTATGGATTGGAGTTTGCAACTGAAAAGAAACTTTGTGTTCCCTTCAAGCTAGGTGAAGGACGGCTTTCACACACACTTATCTCTCAGAACTGAGCATGTGGAGAGACGTTCGTTCATCCAGCACAAAGGGAACGGGTTGCAGGAGAAACACTTACTCTGGTTTCTCAGTCTGTTTCCTAGTGCCGGTTTGAATTGCCTGCCGTTTTCACTGTAAAACCGGGTTGGAGCTTGAACCTCCCCATATATATGTATGGAGTGAAGTTTGCTACTGAAAAGAAACTTTGTGTTCCCTTCAAGCTAGGTGAAGGACGGCTTTCACACACACTTATCTCTCAGAACTGAGCATGTGGAGAGACTTTTGTTCATCCAGCACAAAGAAACGGGTTGCAGGAGAAACACTTACTCTGGTTTCTCAGTCTGTTTCCTAGTGCCGGTTTGAAGTGCCTGCCGTTTTCACTGTAAAACCGGCCTGGAGCTTGAACCTCCCCATAGATATGTATGGAGTGGAGTTTGCAACTGAAAAGAAACTTTGTGTTCCCTTCAAGCTAGGTGAAGGACGGCTTTCACACACACTTATCTCTCAGAACTGAGCATGTGGAGAGACGTTCGTTCATCCAGCACAAAGGGAACGGGATGCAGGAGAAACACTTACTCTGGTTTCTCAGTCTGTTTCCTAATGCCGGTTTGAAGTGCCTGCCGTTTTCACTGTAAAACCGGGTTGGAGCTTTAACCTACCCATATATATGTATGCAGTGGATTTTGCAAGTGAAAAGAAACTTTGTGTTCCCTTCAAGTTAGGTGAAGGACGGCTTTCACACACACTTATCTCTCAGAACTGAGCATGTGGAGAGACGTTCGTTCATCCAGCACAAAGGGAACGGGTTGCAGGAGAAACACTTACTCTGGTTTCTGAGTCTGTTTCCTAGTGCCAGTTTGAAGTGCCTGCCGTTTTCACTGTAAACCGTGTTGGAGCTTGAACCTCCCCATATATATGTATGGAGTGGAGTTTGCAAGTGAAAAGAAACTTTGTGTTCCCTTCAAGCTAGGTGAAGGACGGCTTTCACACACACTTATCTCTCAGAACTGAGCATGTGGAGAGACGTTCGTTCATCCAGCACAAAGGGAACGGGTTGCAGGAGAAACACTTACTCTGGTTTCTCAGTCTGTTTCCTAGTGCCGGTTTGAAGTGCCTGCCGTTTTCACTGTAAAACCGGCCTGGAGTTTGAACCTCCCCATATATATGTATGGATTGGAGTTTGCAACTGAAAAGAAACTTTGTGTTCCCTTCAAGCTAGGTGAAGGACGGCTTTCACACACACTTATCTCTCAGAACTGAGCATGTGGAGAGACGTTCGTTCATCCAGCACAAAGGGAACGGGTTGCAGGAGAAACACTTACTCTGGTTTCTCAGTCTGTTTCCTAGTGCCGGTTTGAATTGCCTGCCGTTTTCACTGTAAAACCGGGTTGGAGCTTGAACCTCCCCATATATATGTATGGAGTGGAGTTTGCTACTGAAAAGAAACTTTGTGTTCCCTTCAAGCTAGGTGAAGGACGGCTTTCACACACACTTATCTCTCAGAACTGAGCATGTGGAGAGACTTTTGTTCATCCAGCACAAAGGAAACGGGTTGCAGGAGAAACACTTACTCTGGTTTCTCAGTCTGTTTCCTAGTGCCGGTTTGAAGTGCCTGCCGTTTTCACTGTAAAACCGGCCTGGAGCTTGAACCTCCCCATAGATATGTATGGAGTGGAGTTTGCAACTGAAAAGAAACTTTGTGTTCCCTTCAAGCTAGGTGAAGGACGGCTTTCACACACACTTATCTCTCAGAACTGAGCATGTGGAGAGACGTTCGTTCATCCAGCACAAAGGGAACGGGATGCAGGAGAAACACTTACTCTGGTTTCTCAGTCTGTTTCCTAATGCCGGTTTGAAGTGCCTGCCGTTTTCACTGTAAAACCGGGTTGGAGCTTTAACCTACCCATATATATGTATGCAGTGGATTTTGCAAGTGAAAAGAAACTTTGTGTTCCCTTCAAGTTAGGTGAAGGACGGCTTTCACACACACTTATCTCTCAGAACTGAGCATGTGGAGAGACGTTCGTTCATCCAGCACAAAGGGAACGGGTTGCAGGAGAAACACTTACTCTGGTTTCTGAGTCTGTTTCCTAGTGCCAGTTTGAAGTGCCTGCCGTTTTCACTGTAAACCGGGTTGGAGCTTGAACCTCCCCATATATATGTATGGAGTGGAGTTTGCAAGTGAAAAGAAACTTTGTGTTCCCTTGAAGCTAGGTGAAGGACGGCTTTCACACACACTTATCTCTCAGAACTGAGCATGTGGAGAGACGTTCGTTCATCCAGCACAAAGGGAACGGGTTGCAGGAGAAACACTTACTCTGGTTTCTCAGTCTGTTTCCTAGTGCCGGTTTGAAGTGCCTGCCGTTTTCACTGTAAAACCGGCCTGGAGCTTGAACCTCCCCATATATATGTATGGAGTGGAGTTTGCAAGTGAAAAGAAACTTTGTGTTCCCTTCAAGCTAGGTGAAGGACGGCTTTCACACACACTTATCTCTCAGAACTGAGCATGTGGAGAGACGTCCGTTCATCCAGCACATAGGGAATGGGTTGCAAGGGAAACACTTACTCTGGTTTCTCAGTCTGTTTCCTAATGCCGGTTTGAAGTGCCTGCCGTTTTCACAGTAAAACCGGGTTCTAGCTTTAACCTACCCATATATATGTATGGAAAGTAGTTTACAACTGAAAAGAAACTTTGTGTTCCCTTCAAGCTAGGTGAAGGACGGCTTTCACACACACTTATCTCTCAGAACTGAGCATGTGGAGAGACGTTCGTTCATCCAGCACAAAGGGAACGGGTTGCAGGAGAAACACTTACTCTGGTTTCTCAGTCTGTTTCCTAGTGCCGGTTTGAAGTGCCTGCCGTTTTCACTGTAAAACCGGGTTGGAGCTTGAACCTCCCCATATATATGTATGGAGTGGAGTTTGCAAGTGAAAAGAAACTTTGTGTTCCCTTCAAGCTAGGTGAAGGACGGCTTTCACACACACTTATCTCTCAGAACTGAGCATGTGGAGAGACGTTCGCTCATCCAGCACATAGGGAACGGGTTGCAGGAGAAACACTTACTCTGGTTTCTCAGTCTGTTTCCTAATGCCGGTTTGAAGTGCCTGCCGTTTCCACAGTAAAACCGGGTTGGAGCTTTAACCTACCCATATATATGTATGGAAAGTAGTTTACAACTGAAAAGAAACGTTGTGTTCCCTTCAAGCTAGGTGAAGGACGGCTTTCACACACACTTATCTCTCAGAACTGAGCATGTGGAGAGACGTTCGTTCATCCAGCACAAAGGGAACGGGATGCAGGAGAAACACTTACTCTGGTTTCTCAGTCTTTTTTCTAGTTCCGGTTTGAAGTGCCTGCCGTTTTCACTGTAAAACCGGCCTGGAGTTTGAACCTCCCCATATATATGTATGGAGTGGAGTTTGCAACTGAAAACAAACTTTGTGTTCCCTTCAAGCTAGGTGATGGACGGCTTTCACACACACTTATCTCTCAGAACTGAGCATGTGGAGAGACGTTCGTTCTTCCAGCACAAAGGGAACGGGTTGCAGGAGAAACACTTACTCTGGTTTCTCAGTCTGTTTCCTAGTGCCGGTTTGAAGTGCCTGCCGTTTTCACTGTAAAACCGGGTTGGAGCTTGAACCTCCCCATATATATGTATGGAGTGGAGTTTGCAAGTGAAAAGAAACTTTGTGTTCCCTTCAAGCTAGGTGAAGGACGGCTTTCACACACACTTTTCTCTCAGAACTGAGCATGTGGAGAGACTTTTGTTCATCCAGCACAAAGGGAACGGGTTGCAGGAGAAACACTTACTCTGGTTTCTCAGTCTGTTTCCTAGTGCCGGTTTGAAGTGCCTGCCGTTTTCACTGTAAAACCGGCCTGGAGCTTGAACCTCCCGATATATATGTATGGAGTGGAGTTTGCAAGTGAAAAGAAACTTTGTGTTCCCTTCAAGCTAGGTGAAGGACGGCTTTCACACACACTTATCTCTCAGAACTGAGCATGTGGAGAGACGTTCGTTCATCCAGCACAAAGGGAACGGGATGCAGGAGAAACACTTACTTGGTTTCTCAGTCTGTTTCCTAATTCCGGTTTGAAGTGCCTGCCGTTTTCACTGTAAAACCTGGTTGGAGCTTTAAACTACCCATATATATGTATGGAAAGTAGTTTACAACTGAAAAGAAACTTTGTGTTCCCTTGAAGCTAGGTGAAGGACGGCTTTCACACACACTTATCTCTCAGAACTGAGCATATGGAGAGACGTTCGTTCATCCAGCACAAAGGGAACGGGTTGCAGGAGAAACACTTACTCTGGTTTCTGAGTCTGTTTCCTAGTGCCGGTTTGAAGTGCCTGCCGTTTTCACTGTAAAACCGGCCTGGAGTTTTAACCTCCCCATATATATGTATGGATTGGAGTTTGCAACTGAAAAGAAACTTTGTGTTCCCTTCAAGCTAGGTGAAGGACGGCTTTCACACACACTTATCTCTCAGAACTGAGCATGTGGAGAGACGTTCGTTCATCCAGCACAAAGGGAACGGGTTGCAGGAGAAACACTTACTCTGGTTTCTCAGTCTGTTTCCTAGTGCCGGTTTGAATTGCCTGCCGTTTTCACTGTAAAACCGGGTTGGAGCTTGAACCTCCCCATATATATGTATGGAGTGGAGTTTGCAAGTGAAAAGAAACTTTGTGTTCCCTTCAAGCTAGGTGAAGGACGGCTTTCACACACACTTATCTCTCAGAACTGAGCATGTGGAGAGACGTTCGTTCATCCAGCACAAAGGGAACGGGTTGCAGGAGAAACACTTACTCTGGTTTCTCAGTCTGTTTCCTAGTGCCGGTTTGAAGTGCCTGCCGTTTTCACTGTAAAACCGGCCTGGAGCTTGAACCTCCCCATAGATATGTATGGAGTGGAGTTTGCAACTGAAAAGAAACTTTGTGTTCCCTTCAAGCTAGGTGAAGGACGGCTTTCACACACACTTATCTCTCAGAACTGAGCATGTGGAGAGACGTTCGTTCATCCAGCAAAAAGGGAACGGGATGCAGGAGAAACTCTTACTCTGGTTTCTCAGTCTGTTTCCTAATGCCGGTTTGAAGTGCCTGCCGTTTTCACTGTAAAACCGGGTTGGAGCTTTAACCTCCCCATATATATGTATGGAGTGAATTTTGCAAGTGAAAAGAAACTTTGTGTTCCCTTCAAGCTAGGTGAAGGACGGCTTTCACACACACTTATCTCTCAGAACTGAGCATGTGGAGAGACGTTCGTTCATCCAGCACAAAGGGAACGCGTTGCAGGAGAAACACTTACTCTGGTTTCTCAGTCTGTTTCCTAGTGCCGGTTTGAAGTGCCTGCCGTTTTCACTGTAAAAGCGGGTTGGAGCTTGAACCTCCCCATATATATGTATGGACTGGAGTTTGCAAGGGAAAAGAAACTTTGTGTTCCCTTCAAGCTAGGTGAAGGACGGCTTTCACACACACTTATCTCTCAGAACTGAGCATGTGGAGAGACATTCGTTCATCCAGCACATAGGGAACGGGTTGCAGGAGAAACACTTACTCTGGTTTCTCAGTCTGTTTCCTAGTGCCGGTTTGAAGTGCCTGCCGTTTTCACAGTAAAACCGGGTTGGAGCTTTAACCTACCCATATATATGTATGGAAAGTAGTTTACAACTGAAAAGAAACTTTGTGTTGCCTTCAAGCTAGGTGAAGGACGGCTTTCACACACACTTATCTCTCAGAACTGAGCATGTGGAGAGACGTTCGTTCATCCAGCACAAAGGGAACGGGTTGCAGGAGAAACACTTACTCTGGTTTCTCAGTCTGTTTCCTAGTGCCGGTTTGAAGTGCCTGCCGTTTTCACTGTAAAACCGGCCTGGAGTTTGAACCTCCCCATAGATATGTATGGATTGGAGTTTGCAACTGAAAAGAAACTTTGTGTTCCCTTCAAGCTAGGTGAAGGACGGCTTTCACACACACTTATCTCTCAGAACTGAGCATGTGGAGAGACGTTCGTTCATCCAGCACAAAGGGAACGGGTTGCAGGAGAAACACTTACTCTGGTTTCTCAGTCTGTTTCCTAGTGCCGGTTTGAATTGCCTGCCGTTTTCACTGTAAAACCGGGTTGGAGCTTGAACCTCCCCATATATATGTATGGAGTGAAGTTTGCTACTGAAAAGAAACTTTGTGTTCCCTTCAAGCTAGGTGAAGGACGGCTTTCACACACACTTATCTCTCAGAACTGAGCATGTGGAGAGACTTTTGTTCATCCAGCACAAAGAAACGGGTTGCAGGAGAAACACTTACTCTGGTTTCTCAGTCTGTTTCCTAGTGCCGGTTTGAAGTGCCTGCCGTTTTCACTGTAAAACCGGCCTGGAGCTTGAACCTCCCCATAGATATGTATGGAGTGGAGTTTGCAACTGAAAAGAAACTTTGTGTTCCCTTCAAGCTAGGTGAAGGACGGCTTTCACACACACTTATCTCTCAGAACTGAGCATGTGGAGAGACGTTCGTTCATCCAGCACAAAGGGAACGGGATGCAGGAGAAACACTTACTCTGGTTTCTCAGTCTGTTTCCTAGTGCCGGTTTGAAGTGCCTGCCGTTTTCACTGTAAAACCGGCCTGGAGCTTGAACCTCCCGATATATATGTATGGAGTGGAGTTTGCAAGTGAAAAGAAACTTTGTGTTCCCTTCAAGCTAGGTGAAGGACGGCTTTCACACACACTTATCTCTCAGAACTGAGCATGTGGAGAGACGTTCGTTCATCCAGCACAAAGGGAACGGGATGCAGGAGAAACACTTACTTGGTTTCTCAGTCTGTTTCCTAATTCCGGTTTGAAGTGCCTGCCGTTTTCACTGTAAAACCTGGTTGGAGCTTTAAACTACCCATATATATGTATGGAAAGTAGTTTACAACTGAAAAGAAACTTTGTGTTCCCTTGAAGCTAGGTGAAGGACGGCTTTCACACACACTTATCTCTCAGAACTGAGCATATGGAGAGACGTTCGTTCATCCAGCACAAAGGGAACGGGTTGCAGGAGAAACACTTACTCTGGTTTCTGAGTCTGTTTCCTAGTGCCGGTTTGAAGTGCCTGCCGTTTTCACTGTAAAACCGGCCTGGAGTTTTAACCTCCCCATATATATGTATGGATTGGAGTTTGCAACTGAAAAGAAACTTTGTGTTCCCTTCAAGCTAGGTGAAGGACGGCTTTCACACACACTTATCTCTCAGAACTGAGCATGTGGAGAGACGTTCGTTCATCCAGCACAAAGGGAACGGGTTGCAGGAGAAACACTTACTCTGGTTTCTCAGTCTGTTTCCTAGTGCCGGTTTGAATTGCCTGCCGTTTTCACTGTAAAACCGGGTTGGAGCTTGAACCTCCCCATATATATGTATGGAGTGGAGTTTGCAAGTGAAAAGAAACTTTGTGTTCCCTTCAAGCTAGGTGAAGGACGGCTTTCACACACACTTATCTCTCAGAACTGAGCATGTGGAGAGACGTTCGTTCATCCAGCACAAAGGGAACGGGTTGCAGGAGAAACACTTACTCTGGTTTCTCAGTCTGTTTCCTAGTGCCGGTTTGAAGTGCCTGCCGTTTTCACTGTAAAACCGGCCTGGAGCTTGAACCTCCCCATAGATATGTATGGAGTGGAGTTTGCAACTGAAAAGAAACTTTGTGTTCCCTTCAAGCTAGGTGAAGGACGGCTTTCACACACACTTATCTCTCAGAACTGAGCATGTGGAGAGACGTTCGTTCATCCAGCAAAAAGGGAACGGGATGCAGGAGAAACTCTTACTCTGGTTTCTCAGTCTGTTTCCTAATGCCGGTTTGAAGTGCCTGCCGTTTTCACTGTAAAACCGGGTTGGAGCTTTAACCTCCCCATATATATGTATGGAGTGAATTTTGCAAGTGAAAAGAAACTTTGTGTTCCCTTCAAGCTAGGTGAAGGACGGCTTTCACACACACTTATCTCTCAGAACTGAGCATGTGGAGAGACGTTCGTTCATCCAGCACAAAGGGAACGCGTTGCAGGAGAAACACTTACTCTGGTTTCTCAGTCTGTTTCCTAGTGCCGGTTTGAAGTGCCTGCCGTTTTCACTGTAAAAGCGGGTTGGAGCTTGAACCTCCCCATATATATGTATGGACTGGAGTTTGCAAGGGAAAAGAAACTTTGTGTTCCCTTCAAGCTAGGTGAAGGACGGCTTTCACACACACTTATCTCTCAGAACTGAGCATGTGGAGAGACATTCGTTCATCCAGCACATAGGGAACGGGTTGCAGGAGAAACACTTACTCTGGTTTCTCAGTCTGTTTCCTAGTGCCGGTTTGAAGTGCCTGCCGTTTTCACAGTAAAACCGGGTTGGAGCTTTAACCTACCCATATATATGTATGGAAAGTAGTTTACAACTGAAAAGAAACTTTGTGTTGCCTTCAAGCTAGGTGAAGGACGGCTTTCACACACACTTATCTCTCAGAACTGAGCATGTGGAGAGACGTTCGTTCATCCAGCACAAAGGGAACGGGTTGCAGGAGAAACACTTACTCTGGTTTCTCAGTCTGTTTCCTAGTGCCGGTTTGAAGTGCCTGCCGTTTTCACTGTAAAACCGGCCTGGAGTTTGAACCTCCCCATAGATATGTATGGATTGGAGTTTGCAACTGAAAAGAAACTTTGTGTTCCCTTCAAGCTAGGTGAAGGACGGCTTTCACACACACTTATCTCTCAGAACTGAGCATGTGGAGAGACGTTCGTTCATCCAGCACAAAGGGAACGGGTTGCAGGAGAAACACTTACTCTGGTTTCTCAGTCTGTTTCCTAGTGCCGGTTTGAATTGCCTGCCGTTTTCACTGTAAAACCGGGTTGGAGCTTGAACCTCCCCATATATATGTATGGAGTGAAGTTTGCTACTGAAAAGAAACTTTGTGTTCCCTTCAAGCTAGGTGAAGGACGGCTTTCACACACACTTATCTCTCAGAACTGAGCATGTGGAGAGACTTTTGTTCATCCAGCACAAAGAAACGGGTTGCAGGAGAAACACTTACTCTGGTTTCTCAGTCTGTTTCCTAGTGCCGGTTTGAAGTGCCTGCCGTTTTCACTGTAAAACCGGCCTGGAGCTTGAACCTCCCCATAGATATGTATGGAGTGGAGTTTGCAACTGAAAAGAAACTTTGTGTTCCCTTCAAGCTAGGTGAAGGACGGCTTTCACACACACTTATCTCTCAGAACTGAGCATGTGGAGAGACGTTCGTTCATCCAGCACAAAGGGAACGGGATGCAGGAGAAACACTTACTCTGGTTTCTCAGTCTGTTTCCTAATGCCGGTTTGAAGTGCCTGCCGTTTTCACTGTAAAACCGGGTTGGAGCTTTAACCTACCCATATATATGTATGCAGTGGATTTTGCAAGTGAAAAGAAACTTTGTGTTCCCTTCAAGTTAGGTGAAGGACGGCTTTCACACACACTTATCTCTCAGAACTGAGCATGTGGAGAGACGTTCGTTCATCCAGCACAAAGGGAACGGGTTGCAGGAGAAACACTTACTCTGGTTTCTGAGTCTGTTTCCTAGTGCCAGTTTGAAGTGCCTGCCGTTTTCACTGTAAACCGTGTTGGAGCTTGAACCTCCCCATATATATGTATGGAGTGGAGTTTGCAAGTGAAAAGAAACTTTGTGTTCCCTTCAAGCTAGGTGAAGGACGGCTTTCACACACACTTATCTCTCAGAACTGAGCATGTGGAGAGACGTTCGTTCATCCAGCACAAAGGGAACGGGTTGCAGGAGAAACACTTACTCTGGTTTCTCAGTCTGTTTCCTAGTGCCGGTTTGAATTGCCTGCCGTTTTCACTGTAAAACCGGGTTGGAGCTTGAACCTCCCCATATATATGTATGGAGTGGAGTTTGCAAGTGAAAAGAAACTTTGTGTTCCCTTCAAGCTAGGTGAAGGACGGCTTTCACACACACTTATCTCTCAGAACTGAGCATGTGGAGAGACGTTCGTTCATCCAGCACAAAGGGAACGGGTTGCAGGAGAAACACTTACTCTGGTTTCTCAGTCTGTTTCCTAGTGCCGGTTTGAAGTGCCTGCCGTTTTCACTGTAAAAGCGGGTTGGAGCTTGAACCTCCCCATATATATGTATGGAGTGGAGTTTGCAAGTGAAAAGAAACTTTGTGTTCCCTTCAAGCTAGGTGAAGGACGGCTTTCACACACACTTATCTCTCAGAACTGAGCATGTGGAGAGACTTTTGTTCATCCAGCACAAAGGGAACGGGTTGCAGGAGAAACACTTACTCTGGTTTCTCAGTCTGTTTCCTAGTGCCGGTTTGAAGTGCCTGCCGTTTTCACTGTAAAACCGGCCTGGAGCTTGAACCTCCCGATAGATATGTATGGAGTGGAGTTTGCAACTGAAAAGAAACTTTGTGTTCCCTTCAAGCTAGGTGAAGGACGGCTTTCACACACACTTATCTCTCAGAACTGAGCATGTGGAGAGACGTTCGTTCATCCAGCACAAAGGGAACGGGATGCAGGAGAAACACTTACTCTGGTTTCTCAGTCTGTTTCCTAATTCCGGTTTGAAGTGCCTGCCGTTTTCACTGTAAAACCTGGTTGGAGCTTTAAACTACCCATATATATGTATGGAAAGTAGTTTACAACTGAAAAGAAACTTTGTGCTCCCTTCAAGCTAGGTGAAGGACGGCTTTCACACACACTTATCTCTCAGAACTGAGCATGTGGAGAGACGTTCGTTCATCCAGCACAAAGGGAACGGGTTGCAGGAGAAACACTTACTCTGGTTTCTGAGTCTGTTTCCTAGTGCCGGTTTGAAGTGCCTGCCGTTTTCACTGTAAAACCGGGTTGGAGCTTGAACCTCCCCATATATATGTATGGAGTGGGGTTTGCAAGTGAAAAGAAACTTTGTGTTCCCTTCAAGCTAGGTGAAGGACGGCTTTCACACACACTTATCTCTCAGAACTGAGCATGTGGAGAGACGTTCATTCATCCAGCACAAAGGGAACGGGTTGCAGGAGAAACACTTACTCTGGTTTCTCAGTCTGTTTCCTAGTGCCGGTTTGAAGTGCCTGCCGTTTTCACTGTAAAACCGGGTTGGAGCTTGAACCTCCCCATATATATGTATGTAGTGGAGTTTGCAAGTGAAAAGAAACTTTGTGTTCCCTTCAAGCTAGGTGAAGGACGGCTTTCACACACACTTATCTCTCAGAACTGAGCATGTGGAGAGACGTTCGTTCATCCAGCACAAAGGGAACGGGTTGCAGGAGAAACACTTACTCTGGTTTCTCAGTCTGCTTCCTAGTGCCGGTTTGAAGTGCCTGCCGTTTTCACTGTAAAACCGGCCTGGATCTTGAACCTCCCCATATATATGTATGGAGTGGAGTTTGCAAGTGAAAAGAAACTTTGTGTTCCCTTCAAGCTAGGTGAAGGACGGCTTTCACACACACTTATCTCTCAGAACTGAGCATGTGGAGAGACGTCCGTTCATCCAGCACATAGGGAACGGGTTGCAGGAGAAACACTTACTCTGGTTTCTCAGTCTGTTTCCTAATGCCGGTTTGAAGTGCCTGCCGTTTTCACAGTAAAACCGGGTTCTAGCTTTAACCTACCCATATATATGTATGGAAAGTAGTTTACAACTGAAAAGAAACTTTGTGTTCCCTTCAAGCTAGGTGAAGGACGGCTTTCACACACACTTATCTCTCAGAACTGAGCATGTGGAGAGACGTTCGTTCATCCAGCACAAAGGGAACGATTTGCAGGAGAAACACTTACTCTGGTTTCTCAGTTTGCTTCCTAGTGCCGGTTTGAAGTGCCTGGTGTTTTCACTGTAAAAGCGGGTTGGAGCTTGAACCTCCCCATATATATGTATGGAGTGGAGTTTGCAAGTGAAAAGAAACTTTGTGTTCCCTTCAAGCTAGGTGAAGGACGGCTTTCACACACACTTATCTCTCAGAACTGAGCATGTGGAGAGACATTCGTTCATCCAGCACATAGGGAACGGGTTGCAGGAGAAACACTTACTCTGGTTTCTCAGTCTGTTTCCTAATGCCGGTTTGAAGTGCCTGCCGTTTTCACAGTAAAACCGGGTTGAAGCTTTAACCTACCCATATATATGTATGGAAAGTAGTTTACAACTGAAAAGAAACTTTGTGTTCCCTTCAAGCTAGGTGAAGGACGGCTTTCACACACACTTATCTCTCAGAACTGAGCATGTGGAGAGACGTTCGTTCATCCAGCACAAAGGGAACGGTTTGCAGGAGAAACACTTACTCTGGTTTCTCAGTCTGTTTCCTTGTACCGGTTTTAATTGCCTGCCGTTTTCACTGTAAAACCGGGTTGGAGCTTGAACCTCCCCATATATATGTATGGAGTGGAGTTTGCAAGTGAAAAGAAACTTTGTGTTCCCTTCAAGCTAGGTGAAGGACGGCTTTCACACACACTTATCTCTCAGAACTGAGCATGTGGAGAGACGTTCGTTCATCCAGCACAAAGGGAACGGGTTGCAGGAGAAACACTTACTCTGGTTTCTCAGTCTGTTTCCTAGTGCCGGTTTGAAGTGCCTGCCGTTTTCACTGTAAAAGCGGGTTGGAGCTTGAACCTCCCCATATATATGTATGGAGTGGAGTTTGCAAGTGAAAAGAAACTTTGTGTTCCCTTCAAGCTAGGTGAAGGACGGCTTTCACACACACTTATCTCTCAGAACTGAGCATGTGGAGAGACTTTTGTTCCTCCAGCACAAAGGGAACGGGTTGCAGGAGAAACACTTACTCTGGTTTCTCAGTCTGTTTCCTAGTGCCGGTTTGAAGTGCCTGCCGTTTTCACTGTAAAACCGGCCTGGAGCTTGAACCTCCCGATAGATATGTATGGAGTGGAGTTTGCAACTGAAAAGAAACTTTGTGTTCCCTTCAAGCTAGGTGAAGGACGGCTTTCACACACACTTATCTCTCAGAACTGAGCATGTGGAGAGACGTTCGTTCATCCAGCACAAAGGGAACGGGATGCAGGAGAAACACTTACTCTGGTTTCTCAGTCTGTTTCCTAATGCCGGTTTGAAGTGCCTGCCTTTTTCACTGTAAAACCGGGTTGGAGCTTTAACCTACCCATATATATGTATGGACAGTAGTTTACAACTGAAAAGAAACTTTGTGTTCCCTTCAAGCTAGGTGAAGGACGGCTTTCACACACACTTATCTCTCAGAACTGAGCATGTGGAGAGACGTTCGTTCATCCAGCACAAAGGGAACGGGTTGCAGGAGAAACACTTACTCTGGTTTCTCATTCTGTTTCCTAGTGCCGGTTTGAATTGCCTGCCGTTTTCACTGTAAAACCGGGTTTGAGCTTGAACCTCCCCATATATATGTATGGAGTGGAGTTTGCTACTGAAAAGAAACTTTGTGTTCCCTTCAAGCTAGGTGAAGGACGGCTTTCACACACACTTATCTCTCAGAACTGAGCATGTGGAGAGACTTTTGTTCATCCAGCACAAAGGAAACGGGTTGCAGGAGAAACACTTACTCTGGTTTCTCAGTCTGTTTCCTAGTGCCGGTTTGAAGTGCCTGCCGTTTTCACTGTAAAACCGGCCTGGAGCTTGAACCTCCCCATAGATATGTATGGAGTGGAGTTTGCAACTGAAAAGAAACTTTGTGTTCCCTTCAAGCTAGGTGAAGGACGGCTTTCACACACACTTATCTCTCAGAACTGAGCATGTGGAGAGACGTTCGTTCATCCAGCACAAAGGGAACGGGTTGCAGGAGAAACACTTACTCTGGTTTCTCAGTCTGTTTCCTAGTGCCGGTTTGAAGTGCCTGGTGTTTTCACTGTAAAAGCGGGTGGGAGCTTGAACCTCCCCATATATATGTATGGAGTGGAGTTTGCAAGTGAAAAGAAACTTTGTGTTCCCTTCAAGCTAGGTGAAGGACGGCTTTCACACACACTTATCTCTCAGAACTGAGCATGTGGAGAGACATTCGTTCATCCTGGACATAGGGAACGGGTTGCAGGAGAAACACTTACTCTGGTTTCTCAGTCTGTTTCCTAATGCCGGTTTGAAGTGCCTGCCGTTTTCACAGTAAAACCGGGTTGAAGCTTTAACCTACCCATATATATGTATGGAAAGTAGTTTACAACTGAAAAGAAACTTTGTGTTCCCTTCAAGCTAGGTGAAGGACGGCTTTCACACACACTTATCTCTCAGAACTGAGCATGTGGAGAGACGTTCGTTCATCCAACACAAAGGGAACGGGTTGCAGGAGAAACACTTACTCTGGTTTCTCAGTCTGTTTCCTAGTACCGGTTTTAATTGCGTGCCGTTTTCACTGTAAACCGGGTTGGAGCTTGAACCTCCCCATATATATTTATGGAGTGGAGTTTGCAAGTGAAAAGAAACTTTGTGTTCCCTTCAAGCTAGGTGAAGGACGGCTTTCACACACACTTATCTCTCAGAACTGAGCATGTGGAGAGACGTTCGTTCATCCAGCACAAAGGGAACGGGTTGCAGGAGAAACACTTACTCTGGTTTCTCAGTCTGTTTCCTAGTGCCGGTTTGAAGTGCCTGCCGTTTTCACTGTAAAAGCGGGTTGGAGCTTGAACCTCCCCATATATATGTATGGAGTGGAGTTTGCAAGCGAAAAGAAACTTTGTGTTCCCTTCAAGCAAGGTGAAGGACGGCTTTCACACACACTTATCTCTCAGAACTGAGCATGTGGAGAGACTTTTGTTCATCCAGCACAAAGGGAACGGGTTGCAGGAGAAACACTTACTCTGGTTTCTCAGTCTGTTTCCTAGTGCCGGTTTGAAGTGCCTGCCGTTTTCACTGTAAAACCGGCCTGGAGCTTGAACCTCCCGATAGATATGTATGGAGTGGAGTTTGCAACTGAAAAGAAACTTTGTGTTCCCTTCAAGCTAGGTGAAGGACGGCTTTCACACACACTTATCTCTCAGAACTGAGCATGTGGAGAGACGTTCGTTCATCCAGCACAAAGGGAACGGGATGCAGGAGAAACACTTACTCTGGTTTCTCAGTCTGTTTCCTAATGCCGGTTTGAAGTGCCTGCCGTTTTCACTGTAAAACCGGGTTGGAGCTTTAACCTACCCATATATATGTATGGACAGTAGTTTACAACTGAAAAGAAACTTTGTGTTCCCTTCAAGCTAGGTGAAGGACGGCTTTCACACACTCTTATCTCTCAGAACTGAGCATGTGGAGAGACGTTCGTTCATCCAGCACAAAGGGAACGGGTTGCAGGAGAAACACTTACTCTGGTTTCTGAGTCTGTTTCCTAGTGCCGGTTTGAAGTGCCTGCCGTTTTCACTGTAAAACCGGCCTGGAGTTTGAACCTCCCCATATATATGTATGGATTGGAGTTTGCAACTGAAAAGAAACTTTGTGTTCCCTTCAAGCTAGGTGAAGGACGGCTTTCACACACACTTATCTCTCAGAACTGAGCATGTGGAGAGACGTTCGTTCATCCAGCACAAAGGGAACGGGTTGCAGGAGAAACACTTACTCTGGTTTCTGAGTCTGTTTCCTAGTGCCGGTTTGAAGTGCCTGCCGTTTTCACTGTAAAACCGGCCTGGAGTTTGAACCTCCCCATATATATGTATGGATTGGAGTTTGCAACTGAAAAGAAACTTTGTGTTCCCTTCAAGCTAGGTGAAGGACGGCTTTCACACACACTTATCTCTCAGAACTGAGCATGTGGAGAGACGTTCGTTCATCCAGCACAAAGGGAACGGGTTGCAGGAGAAACACTTGCTCTGGTTTCTCAGTCTGTTTCCTAGTGCCGGTTTGAATTGCCTGCCGTTTTCACTGTAAAACCGGGTTGGAGCTTGAACCTCCCCATATATATGTATGGAGTGGAGTTTGCAAGTGAAAAGAAACTTTGTGTTCCCTTCAAGCTAGGTGAAGGACGGCTTTCACACACACTTATCTCTCAGAACTGAGCATGTGGAGAGACGTTCGTTCATCCAGCACAAAGGGAACGGGTTGCAGGAGAAACACTTACTCTGGTTTCTCAGTCTGTTTCCTAGTGCCGGTTTGAAGTGCCTGGTGTTTTCACTGTAAAAGCGGGTTGGAGCTTGAACCTCCCCATATATATGTATGGAGTGGAGTTTGCAAGTGAAAAGAAACTTTGTGTTCCCTTCAAGCTAGGTGAAGGACGGCTTTCACACACACTTATCTCTCAGAACTGAGCATGTGGAGAGACATTCGTTCATCCAGCACATAGGGAACGGGTTGCAGGAGAAACACTTACTCTGGTTTCTCAGTCTGTTTCCTAATGCCGGTTTGAAGTGCCTGCCGTTTTCACAGTAAAACCGGGTTGAAGCTTTAACCTACCCATATATATGTATGGAAAGTAGTTTACAACTGAAAAGAAACTTTGTGTTCCCTTCAAGCTAGGTGAAGGACGGCTTTCACACACACTTATCTCTCAGAACTGAGCATGTGGAGAGACGTTCGTTCATCCAGCACAAAGGGAACGGTTTGCAGGAGAAACACTTACTCTGGTTTCTCAGTCTGTTTCCTAGTACCGGTTTTAATTGCCTGCCGTTTTCACTGTAAAACCGGGTTGGAGCTTGAACCTCCCCATATATATGTATGGAGTGGAGTTTGCAAGTGAAAAGAAACTTTGTGTTCCCTTCAAGCTAGGTGAAGGACGGCTTTCACACACACTTATCTCTCAGAACTGAGCATGTGGAGAGACGTTCGTTCATCCAGCACAAAGGGAACGGGTTGCAGGAGAAACACTTACTCTGGTTTCTCAGTCTGTTTCCTAGTGCCGGTTTGAAGTGCCTGCCGTTTTCACTGTAAAAGCGGGTTGGAGCTTGAACCTCCCCATATATATGTATGGAGTGGAGTTTGCAAGTGAAAAGAAACTTTGTGTTCCCTTCAAGCTAGGTGAAGGACGGCTTTCACACACACTTATCTCTCAGAACTGAGCATGTGGAGAGACTTTTGTTCATCCAACACAAAGGGAACGGTTTGCAGGAGAAACACTTACTCTGGTTTCTCAGTCTGCTTCCTAATGCCGGTTTGAAGTGCCTGCCGTTTTCACTGTAAAACCGGGTTCGAGCTTTAACCTACCCATATATATGTATGGAAAGTAGTTTACAACTGAAAAGAAACTTTGTGTTCCCTTCAAGCTAGGTGAAGGACGGCTTTCACACACACTTATCTCTCAGAACTGAGCATGTGGAGAGACGTTCGTTCATCCAGCACAAACGGAACGGGATGCAGGAGAAACACTTACTCTGGTTTCTCAGTCTGTTTCCTAATGCCGGTTTGAAGTGCCTGCCGTTTTCACTGTAAAACCGGGTTGGAGCTTTAACCTACCCATATATATGTATGGACAGTAGTTTACAACTGAAAAGAAACTTTGTGTTCCCTTCAAGCTAGGTGAAGGACGGCCTTCACACACACTTATCTCTCAGAACTGAGCATGTGGAGAGACGTTCGTTCATCCAGCACAAAGGGAACGGGTTGCAGGAGAAACACTTACTCTGGTTTCTCAGTCTGTTTCCTAGTGCCGGTTTGAATTGCCTGCCGTTTTCACTGTAAAACCGGGTTGGAGCTTGAACCTCCCCATATATATGTATGGAGTGGAGTTTGCTACTGAAAAGAAACTTTGTGTTCCCTTCAAGCTAGGTGAAGGACGGCTTTCACACACACTTATCTCTCAGAACTGAGCATGTGGAGAGACTTTTGTTCATCCAGCACAAAGGAAACGGGTTGCAGGAGAAACACTTACTCTGGTTTCTCAGTCTGTTTCCTAGTGCCGGTTTGAAGTGCCTGCCGTTTTCACTGTAAAACCGGCCTGGAGCTTGAACCTCCCCATAGATATGTATGGAGTGGAGTTTGCAAGTGAAAAGAAACTTTGTGTTCCCTTCAAGCTAGGTGAAGGACGGCTTTCACACACACTTATCTCTCAGAACTGAGCATGTGGAGAGACGTTCGTTCATCCAGCACAAAGGGAACGGGATGCAGGAGAAACACTTATTCTGGTTTCTCAGTCTGTTTCCTAATGCCGGTTTGAAGTGCCTGCCGTTTTCACTGTAAAACCGGGTTGGAGCTTTAACCTACCCATATATAAGTATGCAGTGGATTTTGCAAGTGAAAAGAAACTTTGTGTTCCCTTCAAGCTAGGTGAAGGACGGCTTTCACACACACTTATCTCTCAGAACTGAGCATGTGGAGAGACGTTCGTTCATCCAGCACAAAGGGAACGGGTTGCAGGAGAAACACTTACTCTGGTTTCTGAGTCTGTTTCCTAGTGCCGGTTTGAATGGCCTGCCGTTTTCACTGTAAAACCGGCCTGGAGTTTGAACCTCCCCATATATATGTATGGAGTGGAGTTTGCAAGTGAAAAGAAACTTTGTGTTCCCTTCAAGCTAGGTGAAGGACGGCTTTCACACACACTTATCTCTCAGAACTGAGCATGTGGAGAGACGTTCGTTCATCCAGCACAAAGGGAACGGGTTGCAGGAGAAACACTTACTCTGGTTTCTCAGTCTGTTTCCTAGTGCCGGTTTGAAGTGCCTGCCGTTTTCACTGTAAAAGCGGGTTGGAGCTTGAACCTCCCCATATATATGTATGGAGTGGAGTTTGCAAGGGAAAAGAAACTTTGTGTTCCCTTCAAGCTAGGTGAAGGACGGCTTTCACACACACTTATCTCTCAGAACTGAGCATGTGGAGAGACATTCGTTCATCCAGCACAAAGGGAAAGGGTTGCAGGAGAAACACTTACTCTGGTTTCTCAGTCTGTTTCCTAGTGCCGGTTTGAAGTGCCTGCCGTTTTCACAGTAAAACCGGGTTGGAGCTTTAACCTACCCATATATATGTATGGAAAGTAGTTTACAACTGAAAAGAAACTTTGTGTTGCCTTCAAGCTAGGTGAAGGACGGCTTTCACACACACTTATCTCTCAGAACTGAGCATGTGGAGAGACGTTCGTTCATCCAGCACAAAGGGAACGGGTTGCAGGAGAAACACTTACTCTGGTTTCTCAGTCTGTTTCCTAGTACCGGTTTGAATTGCCTGCCGTTTTCACTGTAAAACCGGGTTGGAGCTTGAACCTCCCCATATATATGTATGGAGTGGAGTTTGCAAGTGAAAAGAAACTTTGTGTTCCCTTCAAGCTAGGTGAAGGACGGCTTTCACACACACTTATCTCTCAGAACTGAGCATGTGGAGAGACGTTCGTTCATCCAGCACAAAGGGAACGGGTTGCAGGAGAAACACTTACTCTGGTTTCTCAGTCTGTTTCCTAGTGCCGGTTTGAAGTGCCTGCCGTTTTCACTGTAAAAGCGGGTTGGAGCTTGAACCTCCCCATATATATGTATGGAGTGGAGTTTGCAAGTGAAAAGAAACTTTGTGTTCCCTTCAAGCTAGGTGAAGGACGGCTTTCACACACACTTATCTCTCAGAACTGAGCATGTGGAGAGACTTTTGTTCATCCAGCACAAAGGGAACGGGTTGCAGGAGAAACACTTAGTCTGGTTTCTCAGTCTGTTTCCTAGTGCCGGTTTGAAGTGCCTGCCGTTTTCACTGTAAAACCGGCCTGGAGCTTGAACCTCCCCATAGATATGTATGGAGTGGAGTTTGCAACTGAAAAGAAACTTTGTGTTCCCTTCAAGCTAGGTGAAGGACGGCTTTCACACACACTTATCTCTCAGAACTGAGCATGTGGAGAGATGTTCGTTCATCCAGCACAAAGGGAACGGGATGCAGGAGAAACACTTACTCTTGTTTCTCAGTCTGTTTCCTAATGCTGGTTTGAAGTGCCTGCCGTTTTCACTGTAAAACCGGGTTGGAGCTTTAAACTACCCATATATATTTATGGAAAGTAGTTTACAACTGAAAAGAAACTTTGTGTTCCCTTGAAGTTAGGTGAAGGACGGCTTTCACACACACTTATCTCTCAGAACTGAGCATGTGGAGAGACGTTCGTTCATCCAGCACAAAGGGAACGGGTTGCAGGAGAAACACTTACTCTGGTTTCTGAGTCTGTTTCCTAGTGCCGGTTTGAAGTGCCTGCCGTTTTCACTGTAAAACCGTGTTGGAGCTTGAACCTCCCCATATATATGTATGGAGTGGAGTTTGCAAGTGAAAAGAAACTTTGTGTTCCCTTCAAGCTAGGTGAAGGACGGCTTTCACACACACTTATCTCTCAGAAATGAGCATGTGGAGAGACGTTCGTTCATCCAGCACATAGGGAACGGGATGCAGGAGAAACACTTACTCTGGTTTCTCAGTCTGTTTCCTAATGCCGGTTTGAAGTGCCTGCCGTTTTCACTGTAAAACCGGGTTGGAGCTTTAACCTCCCCATATATATGTATGGAGTGGAGTTTGCAAGTGAAAAGAAACTTTGTGTTCCCTTCAAGCTAGGTGAAGGACGGCTTTCACACACACTTATCTCTCAGAACTGAGCATGTGGAGAGACGTTCGTTCATCCAGCACAAAGGGAACGGGTTGCAGGAGAAACACTTACTCTGGTTTCTCAGTCTGTTTCCTAGTGCCGGTTTGAAGTGCCTGCCGTTTTCACTGTAAAACCGGCCTGGAGTTTGAACCTCCCCATATATATGTATGGATTGGAGTTTGCAACTGAAAAGAAACTTTGTGTTCCCTTCAAGCTAGGTGAAGGACGGCTTTCACACACACTTATCTCTCAGAACTGAGCATGTGGAGAGACGTTCGTTCATCCAGCACAAAGGGAACGGGTTGCAGGAGAAACACTTACTCTGGTTTCTCAGTCTGTTTCCTAGTGCCGGTTTGAATTGCCTGCCGTTTTCACTGTAAAACCGGGTTGGAGCTTGAACCTCCCCATATATATGTATGGAGTGGAGTTTGCTACTGAAAAGAAACTTTGTGTTCCCTTCAAGCTAGGTGAAGGACGGCTTTCACACACACTTATCTCTCAGAACTGAGCATGTGGAGAGACTTTTGTTCATCCAGCACAAAGGAAACGGGTTGCAGGAGAAACACTTACTCTGGTTTCTCAGTCTGTTTCCTAGTGCCGGTTTGAAGTGCCTGCCGTTTTCACTGTAAAACCGGCCTGGAGCTTGAACCTCCCCATAGATATGTATGGAGTGGAGTTTGCAACTGAAAAGAAACTTTGTGTTCCCTTCAAGCTAGGTGAAGGACGGCTTTCACACACACTTATCTCTCAGAACTGAGCATGTGGAGAGACGTTCGTTCATCCAGCACAAAGGGAACGGGATGCAGGAGAAACACTTACTCTGGTTTCTCAGTCTGTTTCCTAATGCCGGTTTGAAGTGCCTGCCGTTTTCACTGTAAAACCGGGTTGGAGCTTTAACCTACCCATATATATGTATGCAGTGGATTTTGCAAGTGAAAAGAAACTTTGTGTTCCCTTCAAGTTAGGTGAAGGACGGCTTTCACACACACTTATCTCTCAGAACTGAGCATGTGGAGAGACGTTCGTTCATCCAGCACAAAGGGAACGGGTTGCAGGAGAAACACTTACTCTGGTTTCTGAGTCTGTTTCCTAGTGCCAGTTTGAAGTGCCTGCCGTTTTCACTGTAAACCGTGTTGGAGCTTGAACCTCCCCATATATATGTATGGAGTGGAGTTTGCAAGTGAAAAGAAACTTTGTGTTCCCTTGAAGCTAGGTGAAGGACGGCTTTCACACACACTTATCTCTCAGAACTGAGCATGTGGATAGACGTTCGTTCATCCAGCACAAAGGGAACGGGTTGCAGGAGAAACACTTACTCTGGTTTCTCAGTCTGTTTCCTAGTGCCGGTTTGAAGTGCCTGCCGTTTTCACTGTAAAACCGGCCTGGAGCTTGAACCTCCCCATATATATGTATGGAGTGGAGTTTGCAAGTGAAAAGAAACTTTGTGTTCCCTTCAAGCTAGGTGAAGGACGGCTTTCACACACACTTATCTCTCAGAACTGAGCATGTGGAGAGACGTCCGTTCATCCAGCACATAGGGAATGGGTTGCAAGAGAAACACTTACTCTGGTTTCTCAGTCTGTTTCCTAATGCCGGTTTGAAGTGCCTGCCGTTTTCACAGTAAAACCGGGTTCTAGCTTTAACCTACCCATATATATGTATGGAAAGTAGTTTACAACTGAAAAGAAACTTTGTGTTCCCTTCAAGCTAGGTGAAGGACGGCTTTCACACACACTTATCTCTCAGAACTGAGCATGTGGAGAGACGTTCGTTCATCCAGCACAAAGGGAACGGGTTGCAGGAGAAACACTTACTCTGGTTTCTCAGTCTGTTTCCTAGTGCCGGTTTGAAGTGCCTGCCGTTTTCACTGTAAAACCGGGTTGGAGCTTGAACCTCCCCATATATATGTATGGAGTGGAGTTTGCAAGTGAAAAGAAACTTTGTGTTCCCTTCAAGCTAGGTGAAGGACGGCTTTCACACACACTTATCTCTCAGAACTGAGCATGTGGAGAGACGTTCGCTCATCCAGCACATAGGGAACGGGTTGCAGGAGAAACACTTACTCTGGTTTCTCAGTCTGTTTCCTAATGCCGGTTTGAAGTGCCTGCCGTTTCCACAGTAAAACCGGGTTGGAGCTTTAACCTACCCATATATATGTATGGAAAGTAGTTTACAACTGAAAAGAAACGTTGTGTTCCCTTCAAGCTAGGTGAAGGACGGCTTTCACACACACTTATCTCTCAGAACTGAGCATGTGGAGAGACGTTCGTTCATCCAGCACAAAGGGAACGGGATGCAGGAGAAACACTTACTCTGGTTTCTCAGTCTTTTTTCTAGTTCCGGTTTGAAGTGCCTGCCGTTTTCACTGTAAAACCGGCCTGGAGTTTGAACCTCCCCATATATATGTATGGAGTGGAGTTTGCAACTGAAAACAAACTTTGTGTTCCCTTCAAGCTAGGTGATGGACGGCTTTCACACACACTTATCTCTCAGAACTGAGCATGTGGAGAGACGTTCGTTCTTCCAGCACAAAGGGAACGGGTTGCAGGAGAAACACTTACTCTGGTTTCTCAGTCTGTTTCCTAGTGCCGGTTTGAAGTGCCTGCCGTGTTCACTGTAAAACCGGGTTGGAGCTTGAACCTCCCCATATATATGTATGGAGTGGAGTTTGCAAGTGAAAAGAAACTTTGTGTTCCCTTCAAGCTAGGTGAAGGACGGCTTTCACACACACTTTTCTCTCAGAACTGAGCATGTGGAGAGACTTTTGTTCATCCAGCACAAAGGGAACGGGTTGCAGGAGAAACACTTACTCTGGTTTCTCAGTCTGTTTCCTAGTGCCGGTTTGAAGTGCCTGCCGTTTTCACTGTAAAACCGGCCAGGAGCTTGAACCTCCCGATATATATGTATGGAGTGGAGTTTGCAAGTGAAAAGAAACTTTGTGTTCCCTTCAAGCTAGGTGAAGGACGGCTTTCACACACACTTATCTCTCAGAACTGAGCATGTGGAGAGACGTTCGTTCATCCAGCACAAAGGGAACGGGATGCAGGAGAAACACTTACTTGGTTTCTCAGTCTGTTTCCTAATTCCGGTTTGAAGTGCCTGCCGTTTTCACTGTAAAACCTGGTTGGAGCTTTAAACTACCCATATATATGTATGGAAAGTAGTTTACAACTGAAAAGAAACTTTGTGTTCCCTTGAAGCTAGGTGAAGGACGGCTTTCACACACACTTATCTCTCAGAACTGAGCATGTGGAGAGACGTTCGTTCATCCAGCACAAAGGGAACGGGTTGCAGGAGAAACACTTACTCTGGTTTCTGAGTCTGTTTCCTAGTGCCGGTTTGAAGTGCCTGCCGTTTTCACTGTAAAACCGGCCTGGAGTTTTAACCTCCCCATATATATGTATGGATTGGAGTTTGCAACTGAAAAGAAACTTTGTGTTCCCTTCAAGCTAGGTGAAGGACGGCTTTCACACACACTTATCTCTCAGAACTGAGCATGTGGAGAGACGTTCGTTCATCCAGCACAAAGGGAACGGGTTGCAGGAGAAACACTTACTCTGGTTTCTCAGTCTGTTTCCTAGTGCCGGTTTGAATTGCCTGCCGTTTTCACTGTAAAACCGGGTTGGAGCTTGAACCTCCCCATATATATGTATGGAGTGGAGTTTGCAAGTGAAAAGAAACTTTGTGTTCCCTTCAAGCTAGGTGAAGGACGGCTTTCACACACACTTATCTCTCAGAACTGAGCATGTGGAGAGACGTTCGTTCATCCAGCACAAAGGGAACGGGTTGCAGGAGAAACACTTACTCTGGTTTCTCAGTCTGTTTCCTAGTGCCGGTTTGAAGTGCCTGCCGTTTTCACTGTAAAACCGGCCTGGAGCTTGAACCTCCCCATAGATATGTATGGAGTGGAGTTTGCAACTGAAAAGAAACTTTGTGTTCCCTTCAAGCTAGGTGAAGGACGGCTTTCACACACACTTATCTCTCAGAACTGAGCATGTGGAGAGACGTTCGTTCATCCAGCAAAAAGGGAACGGGATGCAGGAGAAACTCTTACTCTGGTTTCTCAGTCTGTTTCCTAATGCCGGTTTGAAGTGCCTGCCGTTTTCACTGTAAAACCGGGTTGGAGCTTTAACCTCCCCATATATATGTATGGAGTGGATTTTGCAAGTGAAAAGAAACTTTGTGTTCCCTTCAAGCTAGGTGAAGGACGGCTTTCACACACACTTATCTCTCAGAACTGAGCATGTGGAGAGACGTTTGTTCATCCAGCACAAAGGGAACGGGTTGCAGGAGAAACACTTACTCTGGTTTCTCAGTCTGTTTCCTAGTGCCGGTTTGAAGTGCCTGCCGTTTTCACTGTAAAACCGGCCTGGAGCTTGAACCTCCCCATACATATGTATGGAGTGGAGTTTGCAAGTGAAAAGAAACTTTGTGTTCCCTTCAAGCTAGGTGAAGGACGGCTTTCACACACACTTATCTCTCAGAACTGAGCATGTGGAGAGACGTTCGTTCATCCAGCACAAAGGGAACGGGTTGCAGGAGAAACACTTACTCTGGTTTCTCAGTCTGTTTCCTAGTGCCGGTTTGAAGTGCCTGCCGTTTTCACTGTAAAAGCGGGTTGGAGCTTGAACCTCCCCATATATATGTATGGACTGGAGTTTGCAAGGGAAAAGAAACTTTGTGTTCCCTTCAAGCTAGGTGAAGGACGGCTTTCACACACACTTATCTCTCAGAACTGAGCATGTGGAGAGACATTCGTTCATCCAGCACATAGGGAACGGGTTGCAGGAGAAACACTTACTCTGGTTTCTCAGTCTGTTTCCTAGTGCCGGTTTGAAGTGCCTGCCGTTTTCACAGTAAAACCGGGTTGGAGCTTTAACCTACCCATATATATGTATGGAAAGTAGTTTACAACTGAAAAGAAACTTTGTGTTGCCTTCAAGCTAGGTGAAGGACGGCTTTCACACACACTTATCTCTCAGAACTGAGCATGTGGAGAGACGTTCGTTCATCCAGCACAAAGGGAACGGGTTGCAGGAGAAACACTTACTCTGGTTTCTCAGTCTGTTTCCTAGTGCCTGTTTGAAGTGCCTGCCGTTTTCACTGTAAAACCGGCCTGGAGTTTGAACCTCCCCATAGATATGTATGGATTGGAGTTTGCAACTGAAAAGAAACTTTGTGTTCCCTTCAAGCTAGGTGAAGGACGGCTTTCACACACACTTATCTCTCAGAACTGAGCATGTGGAGAGACGTTCGTTCATCCAGCACAAAGGGAACGGGTTGCAGGAGAAACACTTACTCTGGTTTCTCAGTCTGTTTCCTAGTGCCGGTTTGAATTGCCTGCCGTTTTCACTGTAAAACCGGGTTGGAGCTTGAACCTCCCCATATATATGTATGGAGTGAAGTTTGCTACTGAAAAGAAACTTTGTGTTCCCTTCAAGCTAGGTGAAGGACGGCTTTCACACACACTTATCTCTCAGAACTGAGCATGTGGAGAGACTTTTGTTCATCCAGCACAAAGAAACGGGTTGCAGGAGAAACACTTACTCTGGTTTCTCAGTCTGTTTCCTAGTGCCGGTTTGAAGTGCCTGCCGTTTTCACTGTAAAACCGGCCTGGAGCTTGAACCTCCCCATAGATATGTATGGAGTGGAGTTTGCAACTGAAAAGAAACTTTGTGTTCCCTTCAAGCTAGGTGAAGGACGGCTTTCACACACACTTATCTCTCAGAACTGAGCATGTGGAGAGACGTTCGTTCATCCAGCACAAAGGGAACGGGATGCAGGAGAAACACTTACTCTGGTTTCTCAGTCTGTTTCCTAATGCCGGTTTGAAGTGCCTGCCGTTTTCACTGTAAAACCGGGTTGGAGCTTTAACCTACCCATATATATGTATGCAGTGGATTTTGCAAGTGAAAAGAAACTTTGTGTTCCCTTCAAGTTAGGTGAAGGACGGCTTTCACACACACTTATCTCTCAGAACTGAGCATGTGGAGAGACGTTCGTTCATCCAGCACAAAGGGAACGGGTTGCAGGAGAAACACTTACTCTGGTTTCTGAGTCTGTTTCCTAGTGCCAGTTTGAAGTGCCTGCCGTTTTCACTGTAAACCGTGTTGGAGCTTGAACCTCCCCATATATATGTATGGAGTGGAGTTTGCAAGTGAAAAGAAACTTTGTGTTCCCTTCAAGCTAGGTGAAGGACGGCTTTCACACACACTTATCTCTCAGAACTGAGCATGTGGAGAGACGTTCGTTCATCCAGCACAAAGGGAACGGGTTGCAGGAGAAACACTTACTCTGGTTTCTCAGTCTGTTTCCTAGTGCCGGTTTGAATTGCCTGCCGTTTTCACTGTAAAACCGGGTTGGAGCTTGAACCTCCCCATATATATGTATGGAGTGGAGTTTGCAAGTGAAAAGAAACTTTGTGTTCCCTTCAAGCTAGGTGAAGGACGGCTTTCACACACACTTATCTCTCAGAACTGAGCATGTGGAGAGACGTTCGTTCATCCAGCACAAAGGGAACGGGTTGCAGGAGAAACACTTACTCTGGTTTCTCAGTCTGTTTCCTAGTGCCGGTTTGAAGTGCCTGCCGTTTTCACTGTAAAAGCGGGTTGGAGCTTGAACCTCCCCATATATATGTATGGAGTGGAGTTTGCAAGTGAAAAGAAACTTTGTGTTCCCTTCAAGCTAGGTGAAGGACGGCTTTCACACACACTTATCTCTCAGAACTGAGCATGTGGAGAGACTTTTGTTCATCCAGCACAAAGGGAACGGGTTGCAGGAGAAACACTTACTCTGGTTTCTCAGTCTGTTTCCTAGTGCCGGTTTGAAGTGCCTGCCGTTTTCACTGTAAAACCGGCCTGGAGCTTGAACCTCCCGATAGATATGTATGGAGTGGAGTTTGCAACTGAAAAGAAACTTTGTGTTCCCTTCAAGCTAGGTGAAGGACGGCTTTCACACACACTTATCTCTCAGAACTGAGCATGTGGAGAGACGTTCGTTCATCCAGCACAAAGGGAACGGGATGCAGGAGAAACACTTACTCTGGTTTCTCAGTCTGTTTCCTAATTCCGGTTTGAAGTGCCTGCCGTTTTCACTGTAAAACCTGGTTGGAGCTTTAAACTACCCATATATATGTATGGAAAGTAGTTTACAACTGAAAAGAAACTTTGTGTTCCCTTCAAGCTAGGTGAAGGACGGCTTTCACACACACTTATCTCTCAGAACTGAGCATGTGGAGAGACGTTCGTTCATCCAGCACAAAGGGAACGGGTTGCAGGAGAAACACTTACTCTGGTTTCTGAGTCTGTTTCCTAGTGCCGGTTTGAAGTGCCTGCCGTTTTCACTGTAAAACCGGGTTGGAGCTTGAACCTCCCCATATATATGTATGGAGTGGGGTTTGCAAGTGAAAAGAAACTTTGTGTTCCCTTCAAGCTAGGTGAAGGACGGCTTTCACACACACTTATCTCTCAGAACTGAGCATGTGGAGAGACGTTCATTCATCCAGCACAAAGGGAACGGGTTGCAGGAGAAACACTTACTCTGGTTTCTCAGTCTGTTTCCTAGTGCCGGTTTGAAGTGCCTGCCGTTTTCACTGTAAAACCGGGTTGGAGCTTGAACCTCCCCATATATATGTATGGAGTGGAGTTTGCAAGTGAAAAGAAACTTTGTGTTCCCTTCAAGCTAGGTGAAGGACGGCTTTCACACACACTTATCTCTCAGAACTGAGCATGTGGAGAGACGTTCGTTCATCCAGCACAAAGGGAACGATTTGCAGGAGAAACACTTACTCTGGTTTCTCAGTCTGCTTCCTAGTGCCGGTTTGAAATGCCTGCCGTTTTCACTGTAAAACCGGCCTGGATCTTGAACCTCCCCATATATATGTATGGAGTGGAGTTTGCAAGTGAAAAGAAACTTTGTGTTCCCTTCAAGCTAGGTGAAGGACGGCTTTCACACACACTTATCTCTCAGAACTGAGCATGTGGAGAGACGTCCGTTCATCCAGCACATAGGGAACGGGTTGCAGGAGAAACACTTACTCTGGTTTCTCAGTCTGTTTCCTAATGCCGGTTTGAAGTGCCTGCCGTTTTCACAGTAAAACCGGGTTCTAGCTTTAACCTACCCATATATATGTATGGAAAGTAGTTTACAACTGAAAAGAAACTTTGTGTTCCCTTCAAGCTAGGTGAAGGACGGCTTTCACACACACTTATCTCTCAGAACTGAGCATGTGGAGAGACGTTCGTTCATCCAGCACAAAGGGAACGATTTGCAGGAGAAACACTTACTCTGGTTTCTCAGTTTGCTTCCTAGTGCCGGTTTGAAGTGCCTGCCGTTTTCACTGTAAAACCGGCCTGGATCTTGAACCTCCCCATATATATGTATGGAGTGGAGTTTGCAAGTGAAAAGAAACTTTGTGTTCCCTTCAAGCTAGGTGAAGGACGGCTTTCACACACACTTATCTCTCAGAACTGAGCATGTGGAGAGACGTCCGTTCATCCAGCACATAGGGAACGGGTTGCAGGAGAAACATTTACTCTGGTTTCTCAGTCTGTTTCCTAATGCCGGTTTGAAGTGCCTGCCGTTTTCACAGTAAAACCGGGTTCTAGCTTTAACCTACCCATATATATGTATGGAAAGTAGTTTACAACTGAAAAGAAACTTTGTGTTCCCTTCAAGCTAGGTGAAGGACGGCTTTCACACACACTTATCTCTCAGAACTGAGCATGTGGAGAGACGTTCGTTCATCCAGCACAAAGGGAACGGGTTGCAGGAGAAACACTTACTCTGGTTTCTCAGTCTGTTTCCTAGTGCCGGTTTGAAGTGCCTACCGTTTTCACTGTAAAACCGGGTTGGAGCTTGAACCTCCCCATATATATGTATGGAGTGGAGTTTGCAAGTGAAAAGAAACTTTGTGTTCCCTTCAAGCTAGGTGAAGGACGGCTTTCACACACACTTATCTCTCAGAACTGAGCATGTGGAGAGACGTTCGCTCATCCAGCACATAGGGAACGGGTTGCAGGAGAAACACTTACTCTGGTTTCTCAGTCTGTTTCCTAATGCCGGTTTGAAGTGCCTGCCGTTTTCACAGTAAAACCGGGTTGGAGCTTTAACCTACCCATATATATGTATGGAAAGTAGTTTACAACTGAAAAGAAACGTTGTGTTCCCTTCAAGCTAGGTGAAGGACGGCTTTCACACACACTTATCTCTCAGAACTGAGCATGTGGAGAGACGTTCGTTCATCCAGCACAAAGGGAACGGGATGCAGGAGAAACACTTACTCTGGTTTCTCAGTCTGTTTCCTAGTGCTGGTTTGAAGTGCCTGCCGTTTTCACTGTAAAACCGGCCTGGAGTTTGAACCTCCCCATATATATGTATGGAGTGGAGTTTGCAACTGAAAACAAACTTTGTGTTCCCTTCAAGCTAGGTGAAGGACGGCTTTCACACACACCTATCTCTCAGAACTGAGCATGTGGAGAGACGTTCGTTCTTCCAGCACAAAGGGAACGGGTTGCAGGAGAAACACTTACTCTGGTTTCTCAGTCTGTTTCCTAGTGCCGGTTTGAAGTGCCTGCCGTTTTCACTGTAAAACCGGGTTGGAGCTTGAACCTCCCCATATATATGTATGGAGTGGAGTTTGCAAGTGAAAAGAAACTTTGTGTTCCCTTCAAGCTAGGTGAAGGACGGCTTTCACACACACTTATCTCTCAGAACTGAGCATGTGGAGAGACTTTTGTTCATCCAGCACAAAGGGAACGGGTTGCAGGAGAAACACTTACTCTGGTTTCTCAGTCTGTTTCCTAGTGCCGGTTTGAAGTGCCTGCCGTTTTCACTGTAAAACCGGCCTGGAGCTTGAACCTCCCGATATATATGTATGGAGTGGAGTTTGCAAGTGAAAAGAAACTTTGTGTTCCCTTCAAGCTAGGTGAAGGACGGCTTTCACACACACTTATCTCTCAGAACTGAGCATGTGGAGGGACGTTCGTTCATCCAGCACAAAGGGAACGGGATGCAGGAGAAACACTTACTTGGTTTCTCAGTCTGTTTCCTAATTCCGGTTTGAAGTACCTGCCGTTTTCACTGTAAAACCTGGTTGGAGCTTTAAACTACCCATATATATGTATGGAAAGTAGTTTACAACTGAAAAGAAACTTTGTGTTCCCTTGAAGCTAGGTGAAGGACGGCTTTCACACACACTTATCTCTCAGAACTGAGCATGTGGAGAGACGTTCGTTCATCCAGCACAAAGGGAACGGGTTGCAGGAGAAACACTTACTCTGGTTTCTGAGTCTGTTTCCTAGTGCCGGTTTGAAGTGCCTGCCGTTTTCACTGTAAAACCGGCCTGGAGTTTTAACCTCCCCATATATATGTATGGATTGGAGTTTGCAACTGAAAAGAAACTTTGTGTTCCCTTCAAGCTAGGTGAAGGACGGCTTTCACACACACTTATCTCTCAGAACTGAGCATGTGGAGAGACGTTCGTTCATCCAGCACAAAGGGAACGGGTTGCAGGAGAAACACTTACTCTGGTTTCTCAGTCTGTTTCCTAGTGCCGGTTTGAATTGCCTGCCGTTTTCACTGTAAAACCGGGTTGGAGCTTGAACCTCCCCATATATATGTATGGAGTGGATTTTGCAAGTGAAAAGAAACTTTGTGTTCCCTTCAAGCTAGGTGAAGGACGGCTTTCACACACACTTATCTCTCAGAACTGAGCACGTGGAGAGACGTTCGTTCATCCAGCACAAAGGGAACGGGTTGCAGGAGAAACACTTACTCTGGTTTCTCAGTCTGTTTCCTAGTGCCGGTTTGAAGTGCCTGCCGTTTTCACTGTAAAACCGGCCTGGAGCTTGAACCTCCCCATAGATATGTATGGAGTGGAGTTTGCAACTGAAAAGAAACTTTGTGTTCCCTTCAAGCTAGGTGAAGGACGGCTTTCACACACACTTATCTCTCAGAACTGAGCATGTGGAGAGACGTTCGTTCATCCAGCAAAAAGGGAACGGGATGCAGGAGAAACAATTACTCTGGTTTCTCAGTCTGTTTCCTAATGCCGGTTTGAAGTGCCTGCCGTTTTCACTGTAAAACCGGGTTGGAGCTTGAACCTCCCCATATATATGTATGGAGTGGATTTTGCAAGTGAAAAGAAACTTTGTGTTCCCTTCAAGCTAGGTGAAGGACGGCTTTCACACACACTTATCTCTCAGAACTGAGCATGTGGAGAGACGTTCGTTCATCCAGCACAAAGGGAACGGGTTGCAGGAGAAACACTTACTCTGGTTTCTCAGTCTGTTTCCTAGTGCCGGTTTGAAGTGCCTGCCGTTTTCACTGTAAAACCGGCCTGGAGCTTGAACCTCCCCATATATATGTATGGAGTGGAGTTTGCAAGGGAAAAGAAACTTTGTGTTCCCTTCAAGCTAGGTGAAGGACGGCTTTCACACACACTTATCTCTCAGAACTGAGCATGTGGAGAGACATTCGTTCATCCAGCACATAGGGAACGGGTTGCAGGAGAAACACTTACTCTGGTTTCTCAGTCTGTTTCCTAGTGCCGGTTTGAAGTGCCTGCCGTTTTCACAGTAAAACCGGGTTGGAGCTTTAACCTACCCATATATATTTATGGAAAGTAGTTTACAACTGAAAAGAAACTTTGTGTTGCCTTCAAGCTAGGTGAAGGACGGCTTTCACACACACTTATCTCTCAGAACTGAGCATGTGGAGAGACGTTCGTTCATCCAGCACAAAGGGAACGGGTTGCAGGAGAAACACTTACTCTGGTTTCTCAGTCTGTTTCCTAGTACCGGTTTGAATTGCCTGCCGTTTTCACTGCAAAACCGGGTTGGAGCTTGAACCTCCCCATATATATGTATGGAGTGGAGTTTGCAAGTGAAAAGAAACTTTGTGTTCCCTTCAAGCTAGGTGAAGGACGGCTTTCACACACACTTATCTCTCAGAACTGAGCATGTGGAGAGACGTTCGTTCATCCAGCACAAAGGGAACGGGTTGCAGGAGAAACACTTACTCTGGTTTCTCAGTCTGTTTCCTAGTGCCGGTTTGAAGTGCCTGCCGTTTTCACTGTAAAAGCGGGTTGGAGCTTGAACCTCCCCATATATATGTATGGAGTGGAGTTTGCAAGTGAAAAGAAACTTTGTGTTCCCTTCAAGCTAGGTGAAGGACGGCTTTCACACACACTTATCTCTCAGAACTGAGCATGTGGAGAGACTTTTGTTCATCCAGCACAAAGAGAACGGGTTGCAGGAGAAACACTTACTCAGGTTTCTCAGTCTGTTTCCTAGTGCCGGTTTGAAGTGCCTGCCGTTTTCACTGTAAAACCGGCCTGGAGCTTGAACCTACCGATATATATGTATGGAGTGGAGTTTGCAAGTGAAAAGAAACTTTGTGTTCCCTTCAAGCTAGGTGAAGGACGGCTTTCACACACACTTATCTCTCAGAACTGAGCATGTGGAGAGACGTTCGTTCATCCAGCACAAAGGGAACGGGATGCAGGAGAAACACTTACTTGGTTTCTCAGTCTGTTTCCTAATTCCGGTTTGAAGTGCCTGCCGTTTTCACTGTAAAACCTGGTTGGAGCTTTAAACTACCCATATATATGTATGGAAAGTAGTTTACAACTGAAAAGAAACTTTGTGTTCCCTTGAAGCTAGGTGAAGGACGGCTTTCACACACACTTATCTCTCAGAACTGAGCATGTGGAGAGACGTTCGTTCATCCAGCACAAAGGGAACGGGTTGCAGGAGAAACACTTACTCTGGTTTCTGAGTCTGTTTCCTAGTGCCGGTTTGAAGTGCCTGCCGTTTTCACTGTAAAACCGGCCTGGAGTTTTAACCTCCCCATATATATGTATGGATTGGAGTTTGCAACTGAAAAGAAACTTTGTGTTCCCTTCAAGCTAGGTGAAGGACGGCTTTCACACACACTTATCTCTCAGAACTGAGCATGTGGAGAGACGTTCGTTCATCCAGCACAAAGGGAACGGGTTGCAGGAGAAACACTTACTCTGGTTTCTCAGTCTGTTTCCTAGTGCCGGTTTGAATTGCCTGCCGTTTTCACTGTAAAACCGGGTTGGAGCTTGAACCTCCCCATATATATGTATGGAGTGGAGTTTGCAAGTGAAAAGAAACTTTGTGTTCCCTTCAAGCTAGGTGAAGGACGGCTTTCACACACACTTATCTCTCAGAACTGAGCATGTGGAGAGACGTTCGTTCATCCAGCACAAAGGGAACGGGTTGCAGGAGAAACACTTACTCTGGTTTCTCAGTCTGTTTCCTAGTGCCGGTTTGAAGTGCCTGCCGTTTTCACTGTAAAACCGGCCTGGAGCTTGAACCTCCCCATAGATATGTATGGAGTGGAGTTTGCAACTGAAAAGAAACTTTGTGTTCCCTTCAAGCTAGGTGAAGGACGGCTTTCACACACACTTATCTCTCAGAACTGAGCATGTGGAGAGACGTTCGTTCATCCAGCAAATAGGGAACGGGATGCAGGAGAAACACTTACTCTGGTTTCTCAGTCTGTTTCCTAATGCCGGTTTGAAGTGCCTGCCGTTTTCACTGTAAAACCGGGTTGGAGCTTTAACCTCCCCATATATATGTATGGAGTGGAGTTTGCAAGTGAAAAGAAACTTTGTGTTCCCTTCAAGCTAGGTGAAGGACGGCTTTCACACACACTTATCTCTCAGAACTGAGCATGTGGAGAGACGTTCGCTCATCCAGCACATAGGGAACGGGTTGCAGGAGAAACACTTACTCTGGTTTCTCAGTCTGTTTCCTAATGCCGGTTTGAAGTGCCTGCCGTTTTCACAGTAAAACCGGGTTGGAGCTTTAACCTACCCATATATATGTATGGAAAGTAGTTTACAACTGAAAAGAAACGTTGTGTTCCCTTCAAGCTAGGTGAAGGACGGCTTTCACACACACTTATCTCTCAGAACTGAGCATGTGGAGAGACGTTCGTTCATCCAGCACAAAGGGAACGGGATGCAGGAGAAACACTTACTCTGGTTTCTCAGTCTGTTTCCTAGTGCCGGTTTGAAGTGCCTGCCGTTTTCACTGTAAAACCGGCCTGGAGTTTGAACCTCCCCATATATATGTATGGAGTGGAGTTTGCAACTGAAAACAAACTTTGTGTTCCCTTCAAGCTAGGTGAAGGACGGTTTTCACACACACTTATCTCTCAGAACTGAGCATGTGGAGAGACGTTCGTTCATCCAGCAAAAAGGGAACGGGATGCAGGAGAAACACTTACTCTGGTTTCTCAGTCTGTTTCCTAATGCCGGTTTGAAGTGCCTGCCGTTTTCACTGTAAAACCGGGTTGGAGCTTGAACCTCCCCATATATAAGTATGGAGTGGATTTTGCAAGTGAAAAGAAACTTTGTGTTCCCTTCAAGCTAGGTGAAGGACGGCTTTCACACACACTTATCTCTCAGAACTGAGCATGTGGAGAGACGTTCGTTCATCCAGCACAAAGGGAACGGGTTGCAGGAGAAACACTTACTCTGGTTTCTCAGTCTGTTTCCTAGTGCCGGTTTGAAGTGCCTGCCGTTTTCACTGTAAAAGCGGGTTGGAGCTTGAACCTCCCCATATATATGTATGGAGTGGAGTTTGCAAGGGAAAAGAAACTTTGTGTTCCCTTCAAGCTAGGTGAAGGACGGCTTTCACACACACTTATCTCTCAGAACTGAGCATGTGGAGAGACATTCGTTCATCCAGCACATAGGGAACGGGTTGCAGGAGAAACACTTACTCTGGTTTCTCAGTCTGTTTCCTAGTGCCGGTTTGAAGTGCCTGCCGTTTTCACAGTAAAACCGGGTTGGAGCTTTAACCTACCCATATATATGTATGGAAAGTAGTTTACAACTGAAAAGAAACTTTGTGTTGCCTTCAAGCTAGGTGAAGGACGGCTTTCACACACACTTATCTCTCAGAACTGAGCATGTGGAGAGACGTTCGTTCATCCAGCACAAAGGGAACGGGTTGCAGGAGAAACACTTACTCTGGTTTCTCAGTCTGTTTCCTAGTACCGGTTTGAATTGCCTGCCGTTTTCACTGTAAAACCGGGTTGGAGCTTGAACCTCCCCATATATATGTATGGAGTGGAGTTTGCAAGTGAAAAGAAACTTTGTGTTCCCTTCAAGCTAGGTGAAGGACGGCTTTCACACACACTTATCTCTCAGAACTGAGCATGTGGAGAGACTTTTGTTCATCCAGCACAAAGAGAACGGGTTGCAGGAGAAACACTTACTCTGGTTTCTCAGTCTGTTTCCTAGTGCCGGTTTGAAGTGCCTGCCGTTTTCACTGTAAAACCGGCCTGGAGCTTGAACCTACCGATATATATGTATGGAGTGGAGTTTGCAAGTGAAAAGAAACTTTGTGTTCCCTTCAAGCTAGGTGAAGGACGGCTTTCACACACACTTATCTCTCAGAACTGAGCATGTGGAGAGACGTTCGTTCATCCAGCACAAAGGGAACGGGATGCAGGAGAAACACTTACTTGGTTTCTCAGTCTGTTTCCTAATTCCGGTTTGAAGTGCCTGCCGTTTTCACTGTAAAACCTGGTTGGAGCTTTAAACTACCCATATATATGTATGGAAAGTAGTTTACAACTGAAAAGAAACTTTGTGTTCCCTTGAAGCTAGGTGAAGGACGGCTTTCACACACACTTATCTCTCAGAACTGAGCATGTGGAGAGACGTTCGTTCATCCAGCACAAAGGGAACGGGTTGCAGGAGAAACACTTACTCTGGTTTCTGAGTCTGTTTCCTAGTGCCGGTTTGAAGTGCCTGCCGTTTTCACTGTAAAACCGGCCTGGAGTTTTAACCTCCCCATATATATGTATGGATTGGAGTTTGCAACTGAAAAGAAACTTTGTGTTCCCTTCAAGCTAGGTGAAGGACGGCTTTCACACACACTTATCTCTCAGAACTGAGCATGTGGAGAGACGTTCGTTCATCCAGCACAAAGGGAACGGGTTGCAGGAGAAACACTTACTCTGGTTTCTCAGTCTGTTTCCTTGTGCCGGTTTGAATTGCCTGCCGTTTTCACTGTAAAACCGGGTTGGAGCTTGAACCTCCCCATATATATGTATGGAGTGGAGTTTGCAAGTGAAAAGAAACTTTGTGTTCCCTTCAAGCTAGGTGAAGGACGGCTTTCACACACACTTATCTCTCAGAACTGAGCATGTGGAGAGACGTTCGTTCATCCAGCACAAAGGGAACGGGTTGCAGGAGAAACACTTACTCTGGTTTCTCAGTCTGTTTCCTAGTGCCGGTTTGAAGTGCCTGCCGTTTTCACTGTAAAACCGGCCTGGAGCTTGAACCTCCCCATAGATATGTATGGAGTGGAGTTTGCAACTGAAAAGAAACTTTGTGTTCCCTTCAAGCTAGGTGAAGGACGGCTTTCACACACACTTATCTCTCAGAACTGAGCATGTGGAGAGACGTTCGTTCATCCAGCACAAAGGGAACGATTTACAGGAGAAACACTTACTCTGGTTTCTCAGTTTGCTTCCTAGTGCCAGTTTGAAGTGCCTGCCGTTTTCACTGTAAAACCGGCCTGGATCTTGAACCTCCCCATATATATGTATGGAGTGGAGTTTGCAAGTGAAAAGAAACTTTGTGTTCCCTTCAAGCTAGGTGAAGGACGGCTTTCACACACACTTATCTCTCAGAACTGAGCATGTGGAGAGACGTCCGTTCATCCAGCACATAGGGAACGGGTTGCAGGAGAAACACTTACTCTGGTTTCTCAGTCTGTTTCCTAATGCCGGTTTGAAGTGCCTGCCGTTTTCACAGTAAAACCGGGTTCTAGCTTTAACCTACCCATATATATGTATGGAAAGTAGTTTACAACTGAAAAGAAACTTTGTGTTCCCTTCAAGCTAGGTGAAGGACGGCTTTCACACACACTTATCTCTCAGAACTGAGCATGTGGAGAGACGTTCGTTCATCCAGCACAAAGGGAACGGGTTGCAGGAGAAACACTTACTCTGGTTTCTCAGTCTGTTTCCTAGTGCCGGTTTGAAGTGCCTGCCGTTTTCACTGTAAAACCGGGTTGGAGCTTGAACCTCCCCATATATATGTATGGAGTGGAGTTTGCAAGTGAAAAGAAACTTTGTGTTCCCTTCAAGCTAGGTGAAGGACGGCTTTCACACACACTTATCTCTCAGAACTGAGCATGTGGAGAGACGTTCGCTCATCCAGCACATAGGGAACGGGTTGCAGGAGAAACACTTACTCTGGTTTCTCAGTCTGTTTCCTAATGCCGGTTTGAAGTGCCTGCCGTTTTCACTGTAAAACCGGGTTGGAGCTTTAACCTACCCATATATATGTATGGAAAGTAATTTACAACTGAAAAGAAACGTTGTGTTCCCTTCAAGCTAGGTGAAGGACGGCTTTCACACACACTTATCTCTCAGAACTGAGCATGTGGAGAGACGTTCGTTCATCCAGCACAAAGGGAACGGGATGCAGGAGAAACACTTACTCTGGTTTCTCAGTCTGTTTCCTAGTGCCGGTTTGAAGTGCCTGCCGTTTTCACTGTAAAACCGGCCTGGAGTTTGAACCTCCCCATATATATGTATGGAGTGGAGTTTGCAACTGAAAACAAACTTTGTGTTCCCTTCAAGCTAGGTGAAGGACGGCTTTCACACACACTTATCTCTCAGAACTGAGCATGTGGAGAGACTTTTGTTCATCCAGCACAAAGGGAACGGGTTGCAGGAGAAACACTTACTCTGGTTTCTCAGTCTGTTTCCTAGTGCCGGTTTGAAGTGCCTGCCGTTTTCACTGTAAAACCGGCCTGGAGCTTGAACCTCCCGATATATATGTATGGAGTGGAGTTTGCAAGTGAAAAGAAACTTTGTGTTCCCTTAAAGCTAGGTGAAGGACGGCTTTCACACACACTTATCTCTCAGAACTGAGCATGTGGAGGGACGTTCGTTCATCCAGCACAAAGGGAACGGGATGCAGGAGAAACACTTACTTGGTTTCTCAGTCTGTTTCCTAATTCTGGTTTGAAGTGCCTGCCGTTTTCACTGTAAAACCTGGTTGGAGCTTTAAACTACCCATATATATGTATGGAAAGTAGTTTACAACTGAAAAGAAACTTTGTGTTCCCTTGAAGCTAGGTGAAGGACGGCTTTCACACACACTTATCTCTCAGAACTGAGCATGTGGAGAGACGTTCGTTCATCCAGCACAAAGGGAACGGGTTGCAGGAGAAACACTTACTCTGGTTTCTGAGTCTGTTTCCTAGTGCCGGTTTGAAGTGCCTGCCGTTTTCACTGTAAAACCGGCCTGGAGTTTTAACCTCCCCATATATATGTATGGATTGGAGTTTGCAACTGAAAAGAAACTTTGTGTTCCCTTCAAGCTAGGTGAAGGACGGCTTTCACACACACTTATCTCTCAGAACTGAGCATGTGGAGAGACGTTCGTTCATCCAGCACAAAGGGAACGGGTTGCAGGAGAAACACTTACTCTGGTTTCTCAGTCTGTTTCCTAGTGCCGGTTTGAATTGCCTGCCGTTTTCACTGTAAAAGCGGGTTGGAGCTTGAACCTCCCCATATATATGTATGGAGTGGAGTTTGCAAGTGAAAAGAAACTTTGTGTTCCCTTCAAGCTAGGTGAAGGACGGCTTTCACACACACTTATCTCTCAGAACTGAGCATGTGGAGAGACGTTCGTTCATCCAGCACAAAGGGAACGGGTTGCAGGAGAAACACTTACTCTGGTTTCTCAGTCTGTTTCCTAGTGCCGGTTTGAAGTGCCTGCCGTTTTCACTGTAAAACCGGCCTGGAGCTTGAACCTCCCCATAGATATGTATGGAGTGGAGTTTGCAACTGAAAAGAAACTTTGTGTTCCCTTCAAGCTAGGTGAAGGACGGCTTTCACACACACTTATCTCTCAGAACTGAGCATGTGGAGAGACGTTCGTTCATCCAGCAAAAAGGGAACGGGATGCAGGAGAAACAATTACTCTGGTTTCTCAGTCTGTTTCCTAATGCCGGTTTGAAGTGCCTGCCGTTTTCACTGTAAAACCGGGTTGGAGCTTGAACCTCCCCATATATATGTATGGAGTGGATTTTGCAAGTGAAAAGAAACTTTGTGTTCCCTTCAAGCTAGGTGAAGGACGGCTTTCACACACACTTATCTCTCAGAACTGAGCATGTGGAGAGACGTTCGTTCATCCAGCACAAAGGGAACGGGTTGCAGGAGAAACACT
This sequence comes from Vicugna pacos, assembly GCF_048564905.1. Classification (NCBI taxonomy): domain Eukaryota; kingdom Metazoa; phylum Chordata; class Mammalia; order Artiodactyla; family Camelidae; genus Vicugna; species Vicugna pacos. Next base: position 4,690,432 of record NW_027328742.1, read on the forward strand.
TACTCTGGTTTCTCAGTCTGTTTCCTAGTGCCGGTTTGAAGTGCCTGCCGTTTTCACTGTAAAAGCGGGTTGGAGCTTGAACCTCCCCATATATATGTATGGAGTGGAGTTTGCAAGGGAAAAGAAACTTTGTGTTCCCTTCAAGCTAGGTGAAGGACGGCTTTCACACACACTTATCTCTCAGAACTGAGCATGTGGAGAGACATTCGTTCATCCAGCACATAGGGAACGGGTTGTAGGAGAAACACTTACTCTGGTTTCTCAGTCTGTTTCCTAGTGCCGGTTTGAAGTGCCTGCCGTTTTCACAGTAAAACCGGGTTGGAGCTTTAACCTACCCATATATATGTATGGAAAGTAGTTTACAACTGAAAAGAAACTTTGTGTTGCCTTCAAGCTAGGTGAAGGACGGCTTTCACACACACTTATCTCTCAGAACTGAGCATGTGGAGAGACGTTCGTTCATCCAGCACAAAGGGAACGGGTTGCAGGAGAAACACTTACTCTGGTTTCTCAGTCTGTTTCCTAGTACCGGTTTGAATTGCCTGCCGTTTTCACTGTAAAACCGGGTTGGAGCTTGAACCTCCCCATATATATGTATGGAGTGGAGTTTGCAAGTGAAAAGAAACTTTGTGTTCCCTTCAAGCTAGGTGAAGGACGGCTTTCACACACACTTATCTCTCAGAACTGAGCATGTGGAGAGACGTTCGTTCATCCAGCACAAAGGGAACGGGTTGCAGGAGAAACACTTACTCTGGTTTCTCAGTCTGTTTCCTAGTGCCGGTTTGAAGTGCCTGCCGTTTTCACTGTAAAAGCGGGTTGGAGCTTGAACCTCCCCATATATATGTATGGAGTGGAGTTTGCAAGTGAAAAGAAACTTTGTGTTCCCTTCAAGCTAGGTGAAGGACGGCTTTCACACACACTTATCTCTCAGAACTGAGCATGTGGAGAGACTTTTGTTCATCCAGCACAAAGAGAACGGGTTGCAGGAGAAACACTTACTCTGGTTTCTCAGTCTGTTTCCTAGTGCCGGTTTGAAGTGCCTGCCGTTTTCACTGTAAAACCGGCCTGGAGCTTGAACCTACCGATATATATGTATGGAGTGGAGTTTGCAAGTGAAAAGAAACTTTGTGTTCCCTTCAAGCTAGGTGAAGGACGGCTTTCACACACACTTATCTCTCAGAACTGAGCATGTGGAGAGACGTTCGTTCATCCAGCACAAAGGGAACGGGATGCAGGAGAAACACTTACTTGGTTTCTCAGTCTGTTTCCTAATTCCGGTTTGAAGTGCCTGCCGTTTTCACTGTAAAACCTGGTTGGAGCTTTAAACTACCCATATATATGTATGGAAAGTAGTTTACAACTGAAAAGAAACTTTGTGTTCCCTTGAAGCTAGGTGAAGGACGGCTTTCACACACACTTATCTCTCAGAACTGAGCATGTGGAGAGACGTTCGTTCATCCAGCACAAAGGGAACGGGTTGCAGGAGAAACACTTACTCTGGTTTCTGAGTCTGTTTCCTAGTGCCGGTTTGAAGTGCCTGCCGTTTTCACTGTAAAACCGGCCTGGAGTTTTAACCTCCCCATATATATGTATGGATTGGAGTTTGCAACTGAAAAGAAACTTTGTGTTCCCTTCAAGCTAGGTGAAGGACGGCTTTCACACACACTTATCTCTCAGAACTGAGCATGTGGAGAGACGTTCGTTCATCCAGCACAAAGGGAACGGGTTGCAGGAGAAACACTTACTCTGGTTTCTCAGTCTGTTTCCTAGTGCCGGTTTGAATTGCCTGCCGTTTTCACTGTAAAACCGGGTTGGAGCTTGAACCTCCCCATATATATGTATGGACTGGAGTTTGCAAGTGAAAAGAAACTTTGTGTTCCCTTCAAGCTAGGTGAAGGACGGCTTTCACACACACTTATCTCTCAGAACTGAACATGTGGAGAGACGTTCGTTCATCCAGCACAAAGGGAACGGGTTGCAGGAGAAACACTTACTCTGGTTTCTCAGTCTGTTTCCTAGTGCCGGTTTGAAGTGCCTGCCGTTTTCACTGTAAAACCGGCCTGGAGCTTGAACCTCCCCATAGATATGTATGGAGTGGAGTTTGCAACTGAAAAGAAACTTTGTGTTCCCTTCAAGCTAGGTGAAGGACGGCTTTCACACACACTTATCTCTCAGAACTGAGCATGTGGAGAGACGTTCGTTCATCCAGCAAAAAGGGAACGGGATGCAGGAGAAACACTTACTCTGGTTTCTCAGTCTGTTTCCTAATGCCGGTTTGAAGTGCCTGCCGTTTTCACTGTAAAACCGGGTTGGAGCTTTAACCTCCCCATATATATGTATGGAGTGGATTTTGCAAGTGAAAAGAAACTTTGTGTTCCCTTCAAGCTAGGTGAAGGACGGCTTTCACACACACTTATCTCTCAGAACTGAGCATGTGGAGAGACGTTCGTTCATCCAGCACAAAGGGAACGGGATGCAGGAGAAACACTTACTTGGTTTCTCAGTCTGTTTCCTAATTCCGGTTTGAAGTGCCTGCCGTTTTCACTGTAAAACCTGGTTGGAGCTTTAAACTACCCATATATATGTATGGAAAGTTGTTTACAACTGAAAAGAAACTTTGTGTTCCCTTGAAGCTAGGTGAAGGACGGCTTTCACACACACTTATCTCTCAGAACTGAGCATGTGGAGAGACGTTCGTTCATCCAGCACAAAGGGAACGGGTTGCAGGAGAAACACTTACTCTGGTTTCTGAGTCTGTTTCCTAGTGCCGGTTTGAAGTGCCTGCCGTTTTCACTGTAAAACCGGCCTGGAGTTTTAACCTCCCCATATATATGTATTGATTGGAGTTTGCAACTGAAAAGAAACTTTGTGTTCCCTTCAAGCTAGGTGAAGGACGGCTTTCACACACACTTATTTCTCAGAACTGAGCATGTGGAGAGACGTTCGTTCATCCAGCACAAAGGGAACGGGATGCAGGAGAAACACTTACTTGGTTTCTCAGTCTGTTTCCTAATTCCGGTTTGAAGTGCCTGCCGTTTTCACTGTAAAACCTGGTTGGAGCTTTAAACTACCCATATATATGTATGGAAAGTAGTTTACAACTGAAAAGAAACTTTGTGTTCCCTTGAAGCTAGGTGAAGGACGGCTTTCACACACACTTATCTCTCAGAACTGAGCATGTGGAGAGACGTTCGTACATCCAGCACAAAGGGAACGGGTTGCAGGAGAAACACTTACTCTGGTTTCTCAGTCTGTTTCCTAGTGCCGGTTTGAAGTGCCTGCCGTTTTCACTGTAAAACCGGCCTGGAGCTTGAACCTCCCCATAGATATGTATGGAGTGGAGTTTGCAACTGAAAAGAAACTTTGTGTTCCCTTCAAGCTAGGTGAAGGACGGCTTTCACACACACTTATCTCTCAGAACTGAGCATGTGGAGAGACATTCGTTCATCCAGCACATAGGGAACGGGTTTCAGGAAAAACACTTACTCTGGTTTCTCAGTCTGTTTCCTAGTGCCGGTTTGAAGTGCCTGCCGTTTTCACAGTAAAACCGGGTTGGAGCTTTAACCTACCCATATATATGTATGGAAAGTAGTTTACAACTGAAAAGAAACTTTGTGTTGCCTTCAAGCTAGGTGAAGGACGGCTTTCACACACACTTATCTCTCAGAACTGAGCATGTGGAGAGACGTTCGTTCATCCAGCACAAAGGGAACGGGTTGCAGGAGAAACACTTACTCTGGTTTCTCAGTCTGTTTCCTAGTACCGGTTTGAATTGCCTGCCGTTTTCACTGTAAAACCGGGTTGGAGCTTGAACCTCCCCATATATATGTATGGAGTGGAGTTTGCAAGTGAAAAGAAACTTTGTGTTCCCTTCAAGCTAGGTGAAGGACGGCTTTCACACACACTTATCTCTCAGAACTGAGCATGTGGAGAGACGTTCGTTCATCCAGCACAAAGGGAACGGGTTGCAGGAGAAACACTTACTCTGGTTTCTCAGTCTGTTTCCTAGTGCCGGTTTGAAGTGCCTGCCGTTTTCACTGTAAAAGCGGGTTGGAGCTTGAACCTCCCCATATATATGTATGGAGTGGAGTTTGCAAGTGAAAAGAAACTTTGTGTTCCCTTCAAGCTAGGTGAAGGACGGCTTTCACACACACTTATCTCTCAGAACTGAGCATGTGGAGAGACTTTTGTTCATCCAGCACAAAGGGAACGGGTTGCAGGAGAAACACTTACTCTGGTTTCTTAGTCTGTTTCCTAGTGCCGGTTTGAAGTGCCTGCCGTTTTCACTGTAAAACCGGCCTGGAGCTTGAACCTCCCCATAGATATGTATGGAGTGGAGTTTGCAAGTGAAAAGAAACTTTGTGTTCCCTTCAAGCTAGGTGAAGGACGGCTTTCACACACACTTATCTCTCAGAACTGAGCATGTGGAGAGACGTTCGTTCATCCAGCACAAAGGGAACGGGTTGCAGGAGAAACACTTACTCTGGTTTCTCAGTCTGTTTCCTAGTGCCGGTTTGAAGTGCCTGCCGTTTTCACTGTAAAAGCGGGTTGGAGCTTGAACCTCCCCATATATATGTATGGAGTGGAGTTTGCAAGGGAAAAGAAACTTTGTGTTCCCTTCAAGCTAGGTGAAGGACGGCTTTCACACACACTTATCTCTCAGAACTGAGCATGTGGAGAGACATTCGTTCATCCAGCACATAGGGAACGGGTTTCAGGAGAAACACTTACTCTGGTTTCTCAGTCTGTTTCCTAGTGCCGGTTTGAAGTGCCTGCCGTTTTCACAGTAAAACCGGGTTGGAGCTTTAACCTACCCATATATATGTATGGAAAGTAGTTTACAACTGAAAAGAAACTTTGTGTTGCCTTCAAGCTAGGTGAAGGACGGCTTTCACACACACTTATCTCTCAGAACTGAGCATGTGGAGAGACGTTCGTTCATCCAGCACAAAGGGAACGGGTTGCAGGAGAAACACTTACTCTGGTTTCTCAGTCTGTTTCCTAGTACCGGTTTGAATTGCCTGACGTTTTCACTGTAAAACCGGGTTGGAGCTTGAACCTCCCCATATATATGTATGGAGTGGAGTTTGCTACTGAAAAGAAACTTTGTGTTCCCTTCAAGCTAGGTGAAGGACGGCTTTCACACACACTTATCTCTCAGAACTGAGCATGTGGAGAGACGTTCGTTCATCCAGCACAAAGGGAACGGGTTGCAGGAGAAACACTTACTCTGGTTTCTCAGTCTGTTTCCTAGTGCCGGTTTGAAGTGCCTGCCGTTTCACTGTAAAACCGGCCTGGAGCTTGAACCTCCCCATAGATATGTATGGAGTGGAGTTTGCAACTGAAAAGAAACTTTCTGTTCCCTTCAAGCTAGGTGAAGGACGGCTTTCACACACACTTATCTCTCAGAACTGAGCATGTGGAGAGACGTTCGTTCATCCAGCACAAAGGGAACGGGATGCAGGAGAAACACTTACTTGGTTTCTCAGTCTGTTTCCTAATGCCGGTTTGAAGTGCCTGCCGTTTTCACTGTAAAACCGGGTTGGAGCTTTAAACTACCCATATATATGTATGGAAAGTAGTTTACAACTGAAAAGAAACTTTGTGTTCCCTTGAAGCTAGGTGAAGGACGGCTTTCACACACACTTATCTCTCAGAACTGAGCATGTGGAGAGACGTTCGTTCATCCAGCACAAAGGGAACGGGTTGCAGGAGAAACACTTACTCTGGTTTCTCAGTCTGTTTCCTAGTGCCGGTTTGAAGTGCCTGCCGTTTTCACTGTAAAACCGGGTTGGAGCTTGAACCTCCCCATATATATGTATGGAGTTGAGTTTGCAAGTGAAAAGAAACTTTGTGTTCCCTTCAAGCTAGGTGAAGGACGGCTTTCACACACACTTATCTCTCAGAACTGAGCATGTGGAGAGACGTTCGTTCATCCAGCACAAAGGGAACGGGTTGCAGGAGAAACACTTACTCTGGTTTCTCAGTCTGTTTCCTAGTGCCGGTTTGAAGTGCCTGCCGTTTTCACTGTAAAAGCGGGTTGGAGCTTGAACCTCCCCATATATATGTATGGAGTGGAGTTTGCAAGTGAAAAGAAACTTTGTGTTCCCTTCAAGCTAGGTGAAGGACGGCTTTCACACACACTTATCTCTCAGAACTGAGCATGTGGAGAGACTTTTGTTCATCCAGCACAAAGGGAACGGGTTGCAGGAGAAACACTTACTCTGGTTTCTCAGTCTGTTTCCTAGTGCCGGTTTGAAGTGCCTGCCGTTTTCACTGTAAAACCGGCCTGGAGCTTGAAGCTCCCGATAGATATGTATGGAGTGGAGTTTGCAACTGAAAAGAAACTTTGTGTTCCCTTCAAGCTAGGTGAAGGACGGCTTTCACACACACTTATCTCTCAGAACTGAGCATGTGGAGAGACGTTCGTTCATCCAGCACAAAGGGAACGGGATGCAGGAGAAACACTTACTCTGGTTTCTCAGTCTGTTTCCTAATTCCGGTTTGAAGTGCCTGCCGTTTTCACTGTAAAACCTGGTTGGAGCTTTAAACTACCCATATATATGTATGGAAAGTAGTTTACAACTGAAAAGAAACTTTGTGTTCCCTTCAAGCTAGGTGAAGGACGGCTTTCACACACACTTATCTCTCAGAACTGAGCATGTGGAGAGACGTTCGTTCATCCAGCACAAAGGGAACGGGTTGCAGGAGAAACACTTACTCTGGTTTCTCAGTCTGTTTCCTAGTGCCGGTTTGAAGTGCCTGCCGTTTTCACTGTAAAACCGGGTTGGAGCTTGAACCTCCCCATATATATGTATGGAGTGGAGTTTGCAAGTGAAAAGAAACTTTGTGTTCCCTTCAAGCTAGGTGAAGGACGGCTTTCACACACACTTATCTCTCAGAACTGAGCATGTGGAGAACGTTCGTTCATCCAGCACAAAGGGAACGGGTTGCAGGAGAAACACTTACTCTGGTTTCTCAGTGTGTTTCCTAGTGCCGGTTTGAAGTGCCTGCCGTTTTCACTGTAAAACCGGCCTGGAGCTTGAACCTCCCCATAGATATGTATGGAGTGGAGTTTGCAAGTGAAAAGAAACTTTGTGTTCCCTTCAAGCTAGGTGAAGGACGGCTTTCACACACACTTATCTCTCAGAACTGAGCATGTGGAGAGACGTTCGTTCATCCAGCACAAAGGGAACGGGTTGCAGGAGAAACACTTACTCTGGTTTCTCAGTCTGTTTCCTAGTGCCGGTTTGAAGTGCCTGCCGTTTTCACTGTAAAACCGGCCGGGAGCTTGAACCTCCCCATACATATGTATGGAGTGGAGTTTGCAAGTGAAAAGAAACTTTGTGTTCCCTTCAAGCTAGGTGAAGGACGGCTTTCACACACACTTATCTCTCAGAACTGAGCATGTGGAGAGACGTTCGTTCATCCAGCACAAAGGGAACGGGTTGCAGGAGAAACACTTACTCTGGTTTCTCAGTCTGTTTCCTAGTGCCGGTTTGAAGTGCCTGCCGTTTTCACTGTAAAACCGGGTTGGAGCTTGAACCTCCCCATATATATGTATGGAGTGGAGTTTGCAAGGGAAAAGAAACTTTGTGTTCCCTTCAAGCTAGGTGAAGGACGGCTTTCACACACACTTATCTCTCAGAACTGAGCATGTGGAGAGACATTCGTTCATCCAGCACATAGGGAACGGGTTGCAGGAGAAACACTTACTCTGGTTTCTCAGTCTGTTTCCTAGTGCCGGTTTGAAGTGCCTGCCGTTTTCACAGTAAAACCGGGTTGGAGCTTTAACCTACCCATATATATGTATGGAAAGTAGTTTACAACTGAAAAGAAACTTTGTGTTGCCTTCAAGCTAGGTGAAGGACGGCTTTCACACACACTTATCTCTCAGAACTGAGCATGTGGAGAGACGTTCGTTCATCCAGCACAAAGGGAACGGGTTGCAGGAGAAACACTTACTCTGGTTTCTCAGTCTGTTTCCTAGTACCGGTTTGAATTGCCTGACGTTTTCACTGTAAAACCGGGTTGGAGCTTGAACCTCCCCATATATATGTATGGAGTGGAGTTTGCAAGTGAAAAGAAACTTTGTGTTCCCTTCAAGCTAGGTGAAGGACGGCTTTCACACACACTTATCTCTCAGAACTGAGCATGTGGAGAGACGTTCGTTCATCCAGCACAAAGGGAACGGGTTGCAGGAGAAACACTTACTCTGGTTTCTGAGTCTGTTTCCTAGTGCCGGTTTGAAGTGCCTGCCGTTTTCACTGTAAAACCGTGTTGGAGCTTGAACCTCCCCATATATATGTATGGAGTGGAGTTTGCAAGTGAAAAGAAACTTTGTGTTCCCTTCAAGCTAGGTGAAGGACGGCTTTCACACACACTTATCTCTCAGAAATGAGCATGTGGAGAGACGTTCGTTCATCCAGCATATAGGGAACGGGTTGCAGGAGAAACACTAACTCTGGTTTCTCAGTCTGTTTCCTAATGCCGGTTTGAAGTGCCTGCCGTTTTCACTGTAAAACCGGGTTGGAGCTTTAACCTCCCCATATATATGTATGGAGTGGAGTTTGCAAGTGAAAAGAAACTTTGTGTTCCCTTCAAGCTAGGTGAAGGACGGCTTTCACACACACTTATCTCTCAGAACTGAGCATGTGGAGAGACGTTCGTTCATCCAGCACAAAGGGAACGGGTTGCAGGAGAAACACTTACTCTGGTTTCTCAGTCTGTTTCCTAGTGCCGGTTTGAAGTGCCTGCCGTTTTCACTGTAAAACCGGCCTGGAGTTTGAACTTCCCCATATATATGTATGGATTGGAGTTTGCAACTGAAAAGAAACTTTGTGTTCCCTTCAAGCTAGGTGAAGGACGGCTTTCACACACACTTATCTCTCAGAACTGAGCATGTGGAGAGACGTTCGTTCATCCAGCACAAAGGGAACGGGTTGCAGGAGAAACACTTACTCTGGTTTCTCAGTCTGTTTCCTAGTGCCGGTTTGAATTGCCTGCCGTTTTCACTGTAAAACCGGGTTGGAGCTTGAACCTCCCCATATATATGTATGGAGTGGAGTTTGCTACTGAAAAGAAACTTTGTGTTCCCTTCAAGCTAGGTGAAGGACGGCTTTCACACACACTTATCTCTCAGAACTGAGCATGTGGAGAGACTTTTGTTCATCCAGCACAAAGGAAACGGGTTGCAGGAGAAACACTTACTCTGGTTTCTCAGTCTGTTTCCTAGTGCCGGTTTGAAGTGCCTGCCGTTTTCACTGTAAAACCGGCCTGGAGCTTGAACCTCCCCATAGATATGTATGGAGTGGAGTTTGCATCTGGAAAGAAACTTTGTGTTCCCTTCAAGCTAGGTGAAGGACGGCTTTCACACACACTTATCTCTCAGAACTGAGCATGTGGAGAGACGTTCGTTCATCCAGCACAAAGGGAACGGGTTGCAGGAGAAACACTTACTCTGGTTTCTGAGTCTGTTTCCTAGTGCCAGTTTGAAGTGCCTGCCGTTTTCACTGTAAACCGGGTTGGAGCTTGAACCTCCCCATATATATGTATGGAGTGGAGTTTGCAAGTGAAAAGAAACTTTGTGTTCCCTTCAAGCTAGGTGAAGGACGGCTTTCACACACACTTATCTCTCAGAACTGAGCATGTGGAGAGACGTTCGTTCATCCAGCACAAAGGGAACGGGTTGCAGGAGAAACACTTACTCTGGTTTCTCAGTCTGTTTCCTAGTGCCGGTTTGAAGTGCCTGCCGTTTTCACTGTAAAACCGGCCTGGAGCTTGAACCTCCCCATAGATATGTATGGAGTGGAGTTTGCAACTGAAAAGAAACTTTGTGTTCCCTTCAAGCTAGGTGAAGGACGGCTTTCACACACACTTATCTCTCAGAACTGAGCATGTGGAGAGACGTTCGTTCATCCAGCACAAAGGGAACGGGTTGCAGGAGAAACACTTACTCTGGTTTCTCAGTCTGTTTCCTAGTGCCGGTTTGAAGTGCCTGCCGTTTTCACTGTAAAACCGGCCTGGAGCTTGAACCTCCCCATAGATATGTATGGAGTGGAGTTTGCAACTGAAAAGAAACTTTGTGTTCCCTTCAAGCTAGGTGAAGGACGGCTTTCACACACACTTATCTCTCAGAACTGAGCATGTGGAGAGACGTTCGTTCATCCAGCACAAAGGGAACGGGATGCAGGAGAAACACTTACTCTGGTTTCTCAGTCTGTTTCCTAATGCCGGTTTGAAGTGCCTGCCGTTTTCACAGTAAAACCGGGTTGGAGCTTTAAACTACCCATATATATGTATGGAAAGTAGTTTACAACTGAAAAGAAACTTTGTGTTCCCTTGAAGCTAGGTGAAGGACGGCTTTCACACACACTTATCTCTCAGAACTGAGCATGTGGAGAGACGTTCGTTCATCCAGCACAAAGGGAACGGGTTGCAGGAGAAACACTTACTCTGGTTTCTGAGTCTGTTTCCTAGTGCCGGTTTGAAGTGCCTGCCGTTTTCACTGTAAAACCGTGTTGGAGCTTGAACCTCCCCATATATATGTATGGAGTGGAGTTTGCAAGTGAAAAGAAACTTTGTGTTCCCTTCAAGCTAGGTGAAGGACGGCTTTCACACACACTTATCTCTCAGAAATGAGCATGTGGAGAGACGTTCGTTCATCCAGCATATAGGGAACGGGTTGCAGGAGAAACACTTACTCTGGTTTCTCAGTCTGTTTCCTAATGCCGGTTTGAAGTGCCTGCCGTTTTCACTGTAAAACCGGGTTGGAGCTTGAACCTCCCCATATATATGTATGGAGTGGAGTTTGCAAGTGAAAAGAAACTTTGTGTTCCCTTCAAGCTAGGTGAAGGACGGCTTTCACACACACTTATCTCTCAGAACTGAGCATGTGGAGAGACGTTCGTTCATCCAGCACAAAGGGAACGGGTTGCAGGAGAAACACTTACTCTGGTTTCTCAGTCTGTTTCCTAGAGCCGGTTTGAAGTGCCTGCCGTTTTCACTGTAAAACCGGCCTGGAGTTTGAACCTCCCCATATATATGTATGGATTGGAGTTTGCAACTGAAAAGAAACTTTGTGTTCCCTTCAAGCTAGGTGAAGGACGGCTTTCACACACACTTATCTCTCAGAACTGAGCATGTGGAGAGACGTTCGTTCATCCAGCACAAAGGGAACGGGTTGCAGGAGAAACACTTACTCTGGTTTCTCAGTCTGTTTCCTAGTGCCGATTTGAAGTGCCTGCCGTTTTCACTGTAAAACCGGGTTGGAGCTTGAACCTCCCCATATATATGTATGGAGTGGAGTTTGCTACTGAAAAGAAACTTTGTGTTCCCTTCAAGCTAGGTGAAGGACGGCTTTCACACACACTTATCTCTCAGAACTGAGCATGTGGAGAGACTTTTGTTCATCCAGCACAAAGGAAACGGGTTGCAGGAGAAACACTTACTCTGGTTTCTCAGTCTGTTTCCTAGTGCCGGTTTGAAGTGCCTGCCGTTTTCACTGTAAAACCGGCCTGGAGCTTGAACCTCCCCATAGATATGTATGGAGTGGAGTTTGCAACTGAAAAGAAACTTTGTGTTCCCTTCAAGCTAGGTGAAGGACGGCTTTCACACACACTTATCTCTCAGAACTGAGCATGTGGAGAGACGTTCGTTCATCCAGCACAAAGGGAACGGGATGCAGGAGAAACACTTACTCTGGTTTCTCAGTCTGTTTCCTAATGCCGGTTTGAAGTGCCTGCCGTTTTCACTGTAAAACCGGGTTGGAGCTTTAACCTACCCATATATATGTATGCAGTGGATTTTGCAAGTGAAAAGAAACTTTGTGTTCCCTTCAAGTTAGGTGAAGGACGGCTTTCACACACACTTATCTCTCAGAACTGAGCATGTGGAGAGACGTTCGTTCATCCAGCACAAAGGGAACGGGTTGCAGGAGAAACACTTACTCTGGTTTCTGAGTCTGTTTCCTAGTGCCGGTTTGAAGTGCCTGCCGTTTTCACTGTAAACCGGGTTGGAGCTTGAACCTCCCCATATATATGTATGGAGTGGAGTTTGCAAGTGAAAAGAAACTTTGTGTTCCCTTCAAGCTAGGTGAAGGACGGCTTTCACACACACTTATCTCTCAGAACTGAGCATGTGGAGAGACGTTCGTTCATCCAGCACAAAGGGAACGGGTTGCAGGAGAAACACTTACTCTGGTTTCTCAGTCTGTTTCCTAGTGCCGGTTTGAAGTGCCTGCCGTTTTCACTGTAAAACCGGCCTGGAGCTTGAACCTCCCCATAGATATGTATGGAGTGGAGTTTGCAACTGAAAAGAAACTTTGTGTTCCCTTCAAGCTAGGTGAAGGACGGCTTTCACACACACTTATCTCTCAGAACTGAGCATGTGGAGAGACGTTCGTTCATCCAGCACAAAGGGAACGGGTTGCAGGAGAAACACTTACTCTGGTTTCTCAGTCTGTTTCCTAGTGCCGGTTTGAAGTGCCTGCCGTTTTCACTGTAAAACCGGCCTGGAGCTTGAACCTCCCCATAGATATGTATGGAGTGGAGTTTGCAACTGAAAAGAAACTTTGTGTTCCCTTCAAGCTAGGTGAAGGACGGCTTTCACACACACTTATCTCTCAGAACTGAGCATGTGGAGAGACGTTCGTTCATCCAGCACAAAGGGAACGGGATGCAGGAGAAACACTTACTCTGGTTTCTCAGTCTGTTTCCTAATGCCGGTTTGAAGTGCCTGCCGTTTTCACTGTAAAACCGGGTTGGAGCTTTAACCTACCCATATATATGTATGCAGTGGATTTTGCAAGTGAAAAGAAACTTTGTGTTCCCTTCAAGTTAGGTGAAGGACGGCTTTCACACACACTTATCTCTCAGAACTGAGCATGTGGAGAGACGTTCGTTCATCCAGCACAAAGGGAACGGGTTGCAGGAGAAACACTTACTCTGGTTTCTGAGTCTGTTTCCTAGTGCCGGTTTGAAGTGCCTGCCGTTTTCACTGTAAACCGGGTTGGAGCTTGAACCTCCCCATATATATGTATGGAGTGGAGTTTGCAAGTGAAAAGAAACTTTGTGTTCCCTTCAAGTTAGGTGAAGGACGGCTTTCACACACACTTATCTCTCAGAACTGAGCATGTGGAGAGACGTTCGTTCATCCAGCACAAAGGGAACTGGTTGCAGGAGAAACACTTACTCTGGTTTCTGAGTCTGTTTCCTAGTGCCAGTTTGAAGTGCCTGCCGTTTTCACTGTAAACCGGGTTGGAGCTTGAACCTCCCCATATATATATGTATGGAGTGGAGTTTGCAAGTGAAAAGAAACTTTGTGTTCCCTTCAAGCTAGGTGAAGGACGGCTTTCACACACACTTATCTCTCAGAACTGAGCATGTGGAGAGACGTTCGTTCATCCAGCACAAAGGGAACGGGTTGCAGGAGAAACACTTACTCTGGTTTCTCAGTCTGTTTCCTAGTGCCGGTTTGAATTGCCTGCCGTTTTCACTGTAAAACCGGGTTGGAGCTTGAACCTCCCCATATATATGTATGGAGTGGAGTTTGCAAGTGAAAAGAAACTTTGTGTTCCCTTCAAGCTAGGTGAAGGACGGCTTTCACACACACTTATCTCTCAGAACTGAGCATGTGGAAAGACGTTCGTTCATCCAGCACAAAGGGAACGGGTTGCAGGAGAAACACTTACTCTGGTTTCTCAGTCTGTTTCCTAGTGCCGGTTTGAAGTGCCTGCCGTTTTCACTGTAAAAGCGGGTTGGAGCTTGAACCTCCCCATATATATGTATGGAGTGGAGTTTGCAAGTGAAAAGAAACTTTGTGTTCCCTTCAAGCTAGGTGAAGGACGGCTTTCACACACACTTATCTCTCAGAACTGAGCATGTGGAGAGACGTTCGTTCATCCAGCACAAAGGGAACGGGTTGCAGGAGAAACACTTACTCTGGTTTCTCAGTGTGTTTCCTAGTGCCGGTTTGAAGTGCCTGCCGTTTTCACTGTAAAACCGGCCTGGAGCTTGAACCTCCCCATAGATATGTATGGAGTGGAGTTTGCAACTGAAAAGAAACTTTGTGTTCCCTTCAAGCTAGGTGAAGGACGGCTTTCACACACACTTATCTCTCAGAACTGAGCATGTGGAGAGACGTTCGTTCATCCAGCACAAAGGGAACGGGATGCAGGAGAATCACTTACTCTGGTTTCTCAGTCTGTTTCCTAATGCCGGTTTGAAGTGCCTGCCGTTTTCACTGTAAAACCGGGTTGGAGCTTTAACCTCCCCATATATATGTATGGAGTGGAGTTTGCAAGTGAAAAGAAACTTTGTGTTCCCTTCAAGCTAGGTGAAGGACGGCTTTCACACACACTTATCTCTCAGAACTGAGCATGTGGAGAGACGTTCGTTCATCCAGCACAAAGGGAACGGGTTGCAGGAGAAACACTTACTCTGGTTTCTCAGTCTGTTTCCTAGTGCCGGTTTGAATTGCCTGCCGTTTTCACTGTAAAACCGGGTTGGAGCTTGAACCTCCCCATATATATGTATGGAGTGGAGTTTGCTACTGAAAAGAAACTTTGTGTTCCCTTCAAGCTAGGTGAAGGACGGCTTTCACACAGACTTATCTCTCAGAACTGAGCATGTGGAGAGACTTTTGTTCATCCAGCACAAAGGAAACGGGTTGCAGGAGAAACACTTACTCTGGTTTCTCAGTCTGTTTCCTAATGCCGGTTTGAAGTGCCTGCCGTTTTCACTGTAAAACCAGGTTGGAGCTTTAACCTACCCATATATATGTATGCAGTGGATTTTGCAAGTGAAAAGAAACTTTGTGTTCCCTTCAAGTTAGGTGAAGGACGGCTTTCACACACACTTATCTCTCAGAACTGAGCATGTGGAGAGACGTTCGTTCATCCAGCACAAAGGGAACGGGTTGCAGGAGAAACACTTACTCTGGTTTCTGAGTCTGTTTCCTAGTGCCAGTTTGAAGTGCCTGCCGTTTTCACTGTAAACCGGGTTGGAGCTTGAACCTCCCCATATATATGTATGGAGTGGAGTTTGCAAGTGAAAAGAAACTTTGTGTTCCCTTCAAGCTAGGTGAAGGACGGCTTTCACACACACTTATCTCTCAGAACTGAGCATGTGGAGAGACGTTCGTTCATCCAGCACAAAGGGAACGGGTTGCAGGAGAAACACTTACTCTGGTTTCTCAGTCTGTTTCCTAGTGCCGGTTTGAATTGCCTGCCGTTTTCACTGTAAAACCGGGTTGGAGCTTGAACCTCCCCATATATATGTATGGAGTGGAGTTTGCAAGTGAAAAGAAACTTTGTGTTCCCTTCAAGCTAGGTGAAGGACGGCTTTCACACACACTTATCTCTCAGAACTGAGCATGTGGAGAGACGTTCGTTCATCCAGCACAAAGGGAACGATTTGCAGGAGAAACACTTACTCTGGTTTCTCAGTCTGCTTCCTAGTGCCGGTTTGAAGTGCCTGCCGTTTTCACTGTAAAACCGGCCTGGATCTTGAACCTCCCCATATATATGTATGGAGTGGAGTTTGCAAGTGAAAAGAAACTTTGTGTTCCCTTCAAGCTAGGTGAAGGACGGCTTTCACACACACTTATCTCTCAGAACTGAGCATGTGGAGAGACGTCCGTTCATCCAGCACATAGGGAACGGGTTGCAGGAGAAACACTTACTCTGGTTTCTCAGTCTGTTTCCTAATGCCGGTTTGAAGTGCCTGCCGTTTTCACAGTAAAACCGGGTTCTAGCTTTAACCTACCCATATATATGTATGGAAAGTAGTTTACAACTGAAAAGAAACTTTGTGTTCCCTTCAAGCTAGGTGAAGGACGGCTTTCACACACACTTATCTCTCAGAACTGAGCATGTGGAGAGACTTTCGTTCATCCAGCACAAAGGGAACGGGTTGCAGGAGAAACACTTACTCTGGTTTCTCAGTCTGTTTCCTAATGCCGGTTTGAAGTGCCTGCCGTTTTCACAGTAAAACCGGGTTCTAGCTTTAACCTACCCATATATATGTATGGAAAGTAGTTTACAACTGAAAAGAAACTTTGTGTTCCCTTCAAGCTAGGTGAAGGACGGCTTTCACACACACTTATCTCTCAGAACTGAGCATGTGGAGAGACGTTCGTTCATCCAGCACAAAGGGAACGGGTTGCAGGAGAAACACTTACTCTGGTTTCTCAGTGTGTTTCCTAGTGCCGGTTTGAAGTGCCTGCCGTTTTCACTGTAAAACCGGCCTGGAGCTTGAACCTCCCCATAGATATGTATGGAGTGGAGTTTGCAACTGAAAAGAAACTTTGTGTTCCCTTCAAGCTAGGTGAAGGACGGCTTTCACACACACTTATCTCTCAGAACTGAGCATGTGGAGAGACGTTCGTTCATCCAGCACAAAGGGAACGGGATGCAGGAGAATCACTTACTCTGGTTTCTCAGTCTGTTTCCTAATGCCGGTTTGAAGTGCCTGCCGTTTTCACTGTAAAACCGGGTTGGAGCTTTAACCTCCCCATATATATGTATGGAGTGGAGTTTGCAAGTGAAAAGAAACTTTGTGTTCCCTTCAAGCTAGGTGAAGGACGGCTTTCACACACACTTATCTCTCAGAACTGAGCATGTGGAGAGACGTTCGTTCATCCAGCACAAAGGGAACGGGTTGCAGGAGAAACACTTACTCTGGTTTCTCAGTCTGTTTCCTAGTGCCGGTTTGAATTGCCTGCCGTTTTCACTGTAAAACCGGGTTGGAGCTTGAACCTCCCCATATATATGTATGGAGTGGAGTTTGCTACTGAAAAGAAACTTTGTGTTCCCTTCAAGCTAGGTGAAGGACGGCTTTCACACACACTTATCTCTCAGAACTGAGCATGTGGAGAGACTTTTGTTCATCCAGCACAAAGGAAACGGGTTGCAGGAGAAACACTTACTCTGGTTTCTCAGTCTGTTTCCTAATGCCGGTTTGAAGTGCCTGCCGTTTTCACTGTAAAACCAGGTTGGAGCTTTAACCTACCCATATATATGTATGCAGTGGATTTTGCAAGTGAAAAGAAACTTTGTGTTCCCTTCAAGTTAGGTGAAGGTCGGCTTTCACACACACTTATCTCTCAGAACTGAGCATGTGGAGAGACGTTCGTTCATCCAGCACAAAGGGAACGGGTTGCAGGAGAAACACTTACTCTGGTTTCTGAGTCTGTTTCCTAGTGCCAGTTTGAAGTGCCTGCCGTTTTCACTGTAAACCGGGTTGGAGCTTGAACCTCCCCATATATATGTATGGAGTGGAGTTTGCAAGTGAAAAGAAACTTTGTGTTCCCTTCAAGCTAGGTGAAGGACGGCTTTCACACACACTTATCTCTCAGAACTGAGCATGTTTAGAGACGTTCGTTCATCCAGCACAAAGGGAACGGGTTGCAGGAGAAACACTTACTCTGGTTTCTCAGTCTGTTTCCTAGTGCCGGTTTGAATTGCCTGCCGTTTTCACTGTAAAACCGGGTTGGAGCTTGAACCTCCCCATATATATGTATGGAGTGGAGTTTGCAAGTGAAAAGAAACTTTGTGTTCCCTTCAAGCTAGGTGAAGGACGGCTTTCACACACACTTATCTCTCAGAACTGAGCATGTGGAGAGACGTTCGTTCATCCAGCACAAAGGGAACGATTTGCAGGAGAAACACTTACTCTGGTTTCTCAGTCTGCTTCCTAGTGCCGGTTTGAAGTGCCTGCCGTTTTCACTGTAAAACCGGCCTGGATCTTGAACCTCCCCATATATATGTATGGAGTGGAGTTTGCAAGTGAAAAGAAACTTTGTGTTGCCTTCAAGCTAGGTGAAGGACGGCTTTCACACACACTTATCTCTCAGAACTGAGCATGTGGAGAGACGTCCGTTCATCCAGCACATAGGGAACGGGTTGCAGGAGAAACACTTACTCTGGTTTCTCAGTCTGTTTCCTAATGCCGGTTTGAAGTGCCTGCCGTTTTCACAGTAAAACCGGGTTCTAGCTTTAACCTACCCATATATATGTATGGAAAGTAGTTTACAACTGAAAAGAAACTTTGTGTTCCCTTCAAGCTAGGTGAAGGACGGCTTTCACACACACTTATCTCTCAGAACTGAGCATGTGGAGAGACTTTCGTTCATCCAGCACAAAGGGAACGGGTTGCAGGAGAAACACTTACTCTGGTTTCTCAGTCTGTTTCCTAATGCCGGTTTGAAGTGCCTGCCGTTTTCACAGTAAAACCGGGTTCTAGCTTTAACCTACCCATATATATGTATGGAAAGTAGTTTACAACTGAAAAGAAACTTTGTGTTCCCTTCAAGCTAGGTGAAGGACGGCTTTCACACACACTTATCTCTCAGAACTGAGCATGTGGAGAGACTTTCGTTCATCCAGCACAAAGGGAACGGGTTGCAGGAGAAACACTTACTCTGGTTTCTCAGTCTGTTTCCTAGTGCCGGTTTGAAGTGCCTGCCGTTTTCACTGTAAAACCGGGTTGGAGCTTGAACCTCCCCATATATATGTATGGAGTGGAGTTTGCAAGTGAAAAGAAACTTTGTGTTCCCTTCAAGCTAGGTGAAGGACGGCTTTCACACACACTTATCTCTCAGAACTGAGCATGTGGAGAAACGTTCGTTCATCCAGCACAAAGGGAACGGGTTGCAGGAGAAACACTTACTCTGGTTTCTCAGTCTGTTTCCTAGTGCCGGTTTGAAGTGCCTGCCGTTTTCACTGTAAAACCGGCCTGGAGCTTGAACCTCCCCATAGATATGTATGGAGTGGAGTTTGCAACTGAAAAGAAACTTTGTGTTCCCTTCAAGCTAGGTGAAGGACGGCTTTCACACACACTTATCTCTCAGAACTGAGCATGTGGAGAGACGTTCGTTCATCCAGCAAAAAGGGAACGGGATGCAGGAGAAACACTTACTCTGGTTTCTCAGTCTGTTTCCTAGTGCCGGTTTGAAGTGCCTGCCGTTTTCACTGTAAAACCGGGTTGGAGCTTTAACCTCCCCATATATATGTATGGAGTGGATTTTGCAAGTGAAAAGAAACTTTGTGTTCCCTTCAAGCTAGGTGAAGGACGGCTTTCACACACACTTATCTCTCAGAACTGAGCATGTGGAGAGACGTTCGTTCATCCAGCACAAAGGGAACGGGTTGCAGGAGAAACACTTACTCTGGTTTCTCAGTCTGTTTCCTAGTGCCGGTTTGAAGTGCCTGCCGTTTTCACTGTAAAACCGGCCTGGAGCTTGAACCTCCCCATACATATGTATGGAGTGGAGTTTGCAAGTGAAAACAAACTTTGTGTTCCCTTCAAGCTAGGTGAAGGACGGCTTTCACACACACTTATCTCTCAGAACTGAGCATGTGTAGAGACGTTCGTTCATCCAGCACATAGGGAACGGGTTGCAGGAGAAACACTTACTCTGGTTTCTCAGTCTGTTTCCTAGTGCCGGTTTGAAGTGCCTGCCGTTTTCACTGTAAAACCGGGTTGGAGCTTGAACCTCCCCATATATATGTATGGAAAGGAGTTTGCAAGTGAAAAGAAACTTTGTGTTCCCTTCAAGCTAGGTGAAGGACGGCTTTCACACACACATATCTCTCAGAAATGAGCATGTGGAGAGACGTTCGTTCATCCAGCACATAGGGAACGGGTTGCAGGAGAAACACTTACTCTGGTTTCTGAGTCTGTTTCCTAGTGCCAGTTTGAAGTGCCTGCCGTTTTCACTGTAAACCGGGTTGGAGCTTGAACCTCCCCATATATATGTATGGAGTGGAGTTTGCAAGTGCAAAGAAACTTTGTGTTGCCTTCAAGCTAGGTGAAGGACGGCTTTCACACACACTTATCTCTCAGAACTGAGCATGTGGAGAGACGTTCGTTCATCCAGCACAAAGGGAACGGGTTGCAGGAGAAACACTTACTCTGGTTTCTCAGTCTGCTTCCTAGTGCCGGTTTGAAGTGCCTGCCGTTTTCACTGTAAAACCGGCCTGGATCTTGAACCTCCCCATATATATGTATGGAGTGGAGTTTGCAAGTGAAAAGAAACTTTGTGTTCCCTTCAAGCTAGGTGAAGGACGGCTTTCACACACACTTATCTCTCAGAACTGAGCATGTGGAGAGACGTCCGTTCATCCAGCACATAGGGAACGGGTTGCAGGAGAAACACTTACTCTGGTTTCTCAGTCTGTTTCCTAATGCCGGTTTGAAGTGCCTGCCGTTTTCACAGTAAAACCGGGTTCTAGCTTTAACCTACCCATATATATGTATGGAAAGTAGTTTACAACTGAAAAGAAACTTTGTGTTCCCTTCAAGCTAGGTGAAGGACGGCTTTCACACACACTTATCTCTCAGAACTGAGCATGTGGAGAGACGTTCGTTCATCCAGCACAAAGGGAACGGGTTGCAGGAGAAACACTTACTCTGGTTTCTCAGTCTGTTTCCTAGTGCCGGTTTGAAGTGCCTGCCGTTTTCACTGTAAAACCGGCCTGGAGTTTGAACCTCCCCATATATATGTATGGAGTGGAGTTTGCAACTGAAAACAAACTTTGTGTTCCCTTCAAGCTAGGTGAAGGACGGCTTTCACACACACTTATCTCTCAGAACTGAGCATGTGGAGAGACGTTCGTTCTTCCAGCACAAAGGGAACGGGTTGCAGGAGAAACACTTACTCTGGTTTCTCAGTCTGTTTCCTAGTGCCGGTTTGAAGTGCCTGCCGTTTTCACTGTAAAACCTGGTTGGAGCTTTAAACTACCCATATATATGTATGGAAAGTAGTTTACAACTGAAAAGAAACTTTGTGTTCCCTTGAAGCTAGGTGAAGGACGGCTTTCACACACACTTATCTCTCAGAACTGAGCATGTGGAGAGACGTTCGTTCATCCAGCACAAAGGGAACGGGTTGCAGGAGAAACACTTACTCTGGTTTCTGAGTCTGTTTCCTAGTGCCGGTTTGAAGTGCCTGCCGTTTTCACTGTAAAACCGGCCTGGAGTTTTAACCTCCCCATATATATGTATGGATTGGAGTTTGCAACTGAAAAGAAACTTTGTGTTCCCTTCAAGCTAGGTGAAGGACGGCTTTCACACACACTTATCTCTCAGAACTGAGCATGTGGAGAGACGTTCGTTCATCCAGCACAAAGGGAACGGGTTGCAGGAGAAACACTTACTCTGGTTTCTCAGTCTGTTTCCTAGTGCCGGTTTGAATTGCCTGCCGTTTTCACTGTAAAACCGGGTTGGAGCTTGAACCTCCCCATATATATGTATGGAGTGGAGTTTGCAAGTGAAAAGAAACTTTGTGTTCCCTTCAAGCTAGGTGAAGGACGGCTTTCACACACACTTATCTCTCAGAACTGAGCATGTGGAGAGACGTTCGTTCATCCAGCACAAAGGGAACGGGTTGCAGGAGAAACACTTACTCTGGTTTCTCAGTCTGTTTCCTAGTGCCGGTTTGAAGTGCCTGCCGTTTTCACTGTAAAACCGGCCTGGAGCTTGAACCTCCCCATAGATATGTATGGAGTGGAGTTTGCAACTGAAAAGAAACTTTGTGTTCCCTTCAAGCTAGGTGAAGGACGGCTTTCACACACACTTATCTCTCAGAACTGAGCATGTGGAGAGACGTTCGTTCATCCAGCAAAAAGGGAACGGGATGCAGGAGAAACACTTACTCTGGTTTCTCAGTCTGCTTCCTAATGCCGGTTTGAAGTGCCTGCCGTTTTCACTGTAAAACCTGGTTGGAGCTTTAACCTCCCCATATATATGTATGGAGTGGATTTTGCAAGTGAAAAGAAACTTTGTGTTCCCTTCAAGCTAGGTGAAGGACGGCTTTCACACACAATTATCTCTCAGAACTGAGCATGTGGAGAGACGTTCGTTCATCCAGCACAAAGGGAACGGGTTGCAGGAGAAACACTTACTCTGGTTTCTCAGTCTGTTTCCTAGTGCCGGTTTGAAGTGCCTGCCGTTTTCACTGTAAAACCGGCCTGGAGCTTGAACCTCCCCATACATATGTATGGAGTGGAGTTTGCAAGTGAAAACAAACTTTGTGTTCCCTTCAAGCTAGGTGAAGGACGGCTTTCACACACAATTATCTCTCAGAACTGAGCATGTGGAGAGACGTTCGTTCATCCAGCACAAAGGGAACGGGTTGCAGGAGAAACACTTACTCTGGTTTCTCAGTCTCTTTCCTAGTGCCGGTTTGAAGTGCCTGCCGTTTTCACTGTAAAAGCGGGTTGGAGCTTGAACCTCCCCATATATATGTATGGAGTGGAGTTTGCAAGGGAAAAGAAACTTTGTGTTCCCTTCAAGCTAGGTGAAGGATGGCTTTCACACACACTTATCTCTCAGAACTGAGCATGTGGAGAGACATTCGTTCATCCAGCACATAGGGAACGGGTTGCAGGAGAAACACTTACTCTGGTTTCTGAGTCTGTTTCCTAGTGCCAGTTTGAAGTGCCTGCCGTTTTCACTGTAAACCGGGTTGGAGCTTGAACCTCCCCATATATATGTATGGAGTGGAGTTTGCAAGTGAAAAGAAACTTTGTGTTCCCTTCAAGCTAGGTGAAGGACGGCTTTCACACACACTTATCTCTCAGAACTGAGCATGTGGAGAGACGTTCGTTCATCCAGCACAAAGGGAACGGGTTGCAGGAGAAACAATTACTCTGGTTTCTCAGTCTGTTTCCTAGTGCCGGTTTGAATTGCCTGCCGTTTTCACTGTAAAACCGGGTTGGAGCTTGAACCTCCCCATATATATGTATGGAGTGGAGTTTGCAAGTGCAAAGAAACTTTGTGTTCCCTTCAAGCTAGGTGAAGGACGGCTTTCACACACACTTATCTCTCAGAACTGAGCATGTGGAGAGACGTTCGTTCATCCAGCACAAAGGGAACGGGTTGCAGGAGAAACACTTACTCTGGTTTCTCAGTCTGCTTCCTAGTGCCGGTTTGAAGTGCCTGCCGTTTTCACTGTAAAACCAGCCTGGATCTTGAACCTCCCCATATATATGTATGGAGTGGAGTTTGCAAGTGAAAAGAAACTTTGTGTTCCCTTCAAGCTAGGTGAAGGACGGCTTTCACACACACTTATCTCTCAGAACTGAGCATGTGGAGAGACGTCCGTTCATCCAGCACATAGGGAACGGGTTGCAGGAGAAACACTTACTCTGGTTTCTCAGTCTGTTTCCTAATGCCGGTTTGAAGTGCCTGCCGTTTTCACAGTAAAACCGGGTTGGAGCTTTAACCTACCCATATATATGTATGGAAAGTAGTTTACAACTGAAAAGAAACTTTGTGTTCCCTTCAAGCTAGGTGAAGGACGGCTTTCACACACACTTATCTCTCAGAACTGAGCATGTGGAGAGACGTTCGTTCATCCAGCACAAAGGGAACGGGTTGCAGGAGAAACACTTACTCTGGTTTCTCAGTCTGTTTCCTAGTGCCGGTTTGAAGTGCCTGCCGTTTTCACTGTAAAACCGGCCTGGAGTTTGAACCTCCCCATATATATGTATGGAGTGGAGTTTGCAACTGAAAACAAACTTTGTGTTCCCTTCAAGCTAGGTGAAGGACGGCTTTCACACACACTTATCTCTCAGAACTGAGCATGTGGAGAGACGTTCGTTCTTCCAACACAAAGGGAACGGGTTGCAGGAGAAACACTTACTCTGGTTTCTCAGTCTGTTTCCTAGTGCCGGTTTGAAGTGCCTGCCGTTTTCACTGTAAAACCTGGTTGGAGCTTTAAACTACCCATATATATGTATGGAAAGTAGTTTACAACTGAAAAGAAACTTTGTGTTCCCTTGAAGCTAGGTGAAGGACGGCTTTCACACACACTTATCTCTCAGAACTGAGCATGTGGAGAGACGTTCGTTCATCCAGCACAAAGGGAACGGGTTGCAGGAGAAACACTTACTCTGGTTTCTGAGTCTGTTTCCTAGTGCCGGTTTGAAGTGCCTGCCGTTTTCACTGTAAAACCGGCCTGGAGTTTTAACCTCCCCATATATATGTATGGATTGGAGTTTGCAACTGAAAAGAAACTTTGTGTTCCCTTCAAGCTAGGTGAAGGACGGCTTTCACACACACTTATCTCTCAGAACTGAGCATGTGGAGAGACGTTCGTTCATCCAGCACAAAGGGAACGGGTTGCAGGAGAAACACTTACTCTGGTTTCTCAGTCTGTTTCCTAGTGCCGGTTTGAATTGCCTGCCGTTTTCACTGTAAAACCGGGTTGGAGCTTGAACCTCCCCATATATATGTATGGAGTGGAGTTTGCAAGTGAAAAGAAACTTTGTGTTCCCTTCAAGCTAGGTGAAGGACGGCTTTCACACACACTTATCTCTCAGAACTGAGCATGTGGAGAGACGTTCGTTCATCCAGCACAAAGGGAACGGGTTGCAGGAGAAACACTTACTCTGGTTTCTCAGTCTGTTTCCTAGTGCCGGTTTGAAGTGCCTGCCGTTTTCACTGTAAAACCGGCCTGGAGCTTGAACCTCCCCATAGATATGTATGGAGTGGAGTTTGCAACTGAAAAGAAACTTTGTGTTCCCTTCAAGCTAGGTGAAGGACGGCTTTCACACACACTTATCTCTCAGAACTGAGCATGTGGAGAGACGTTCGTTCATCCAGCAAAAAGGGAACGGGATGCAGGAGAAACACTTACTCTGGTTTCTCAGTCTGCTTCCTAATGCCGGTTTGAAGTGCCTGCCGTTTTCACTGTAAAACCGGGTTGGAGCTTTAACCTCCCCATATATATGTATGGAGTGGATTTTGCAAGTGAAAAGAAACTTTGTGTTCCCTTCAAGCTAGGTGAAGGACGGCTTTCACACACACTTATCTCTCAGAACTGAGCATGTGGAGAGACGTTCGTTCATCCAGCACAAAGGGAACGGGTTGCAGGAGAAACACTTACTCTGGTTTCTCAGTCTGTTTCCTAGTGCCGGTTTGAAGTGCCTGCCGTTTTCACTGTAAAACCGGCCTGGAGCTTGAACCTCCCCATACATATGTATGGAGTGGAGTTTGCAAGTGAAAACAAACTTTGTGTTCCCTTCAAGCTAGGTGAAGGACGGCTTTCACACACACTTATCTCTCAGAACTGAGCATGTGGAGAGACGTACGTTCATCCAGCACAA
This sequence comes from Vicugna pacos, assembly GCF_048564905.1. Lineage (NCBI taxonomy): Eukaryota > Metazoa > Chordata > Mammalia > Artiodactyla > Camelidae > Vicugna > Vicugna pacos. The sequence continues at coordinate 4,715,543 of NW_027328742.1, forward strand.
AGGGAACGGGTTGCAGGAGAAACACTTACTCTGGTTTCTCAGTCTCTTTCCTAGTGCCGGTTTGAAGTGCCTGCCGTTTTCACTGTAAAAGCGGGTTGGAGCTTGAACCTCCCCATATATATGTATGGAGTGGAGTTTGCAAGGGAAAAGAAACTTTGTGTTCCCTTCAAGCTAGGTGAAGGATGGCTTTCACACACACTTATCTCTCAGAACTGAGCATGTGGAGAGACATTCGTTCATCCAGCACATAGGGAACGGGTTGCAGGAGAAACACTTACTCTGGTTTCTCAGTCTGTTTCCTAGTGCCGGTTTGAAGTGCCTGCCGTTTTCACAGTAAAACCGGGTTGGAGCTTTAACCTACCCATATATATGTATGGAAAGTAGTTTACAACTGAAAAGAAACTTTGTGTTGCCTTCAAGCTAGGTGAAGGACGGCTTTCACACACACTTATCTCTCAGAACTGAGCATGTGGAGAGACGTTCGTTCATCCAGCACAAAGGGAACGGGTTGCAGGAGAAACACTTACTCTGGTTTCTCAGTCTGTTTCCTAGTACCGGTTTGAATTGCCTGCCGTTTTCACTGTAAAACCGGGTTGGAGCTTGAACCTCCCCATATATATGTATGGAGTGGAGTTTGCAAGTGAAAAGAAACTTTGTGTTCCCTTCAAGCTAGGTGAAGGACGGCTTTCACACACACTTATCTCTCAGAACTGAGCATGTGGAGAGACGTTCGTTCATCCAGCACAAAGGGAACGGGTTGCAGGAGAAACACTTACTCTGGTTTCTCAGTCTGTTTCCTAGTGCCGGTTTGAAGTGCCTGCCGTTTTCACTGTAAAAGCGGGTTGGAGCTTGAACCTCCCCATATATATATATGGAGTGGAGTTTGCAAGTGAAAAGAAACTTTGTGTTCCCTTCAAGCTAGGTGAAGGACGGCTTTCACACACACTTATCTCTCAGAACTGAGCATGTGGAGAGACGTTCGTTCATCCAGCAAAAAGGGAACGGGATGCAGGAGAAACACTTACTCTGGTTTCTCAGTCTGTTTCCTAATGCCGGTTTGAAGTGCCTGCCGTTTTCACTGTAAAACCGGGTTGGAGCTTTAACCTCCCCATATATATGTATGGAGTGGATTTTGCAAGTGAAAAGAAACTTTGTGTTCCCTTCAAGCTAGGTGAAGGACGGCTTTCACACACACATATCTCTCAGAACTGAGCATGTGGAGAGACGTTCGTTCATCCAGCACAAAGGGAACGGGTTCCAGGAGAAACAATTACTCTGGTTTCTCAGTCTGTTTCCTAGTGCCGGTTTGAAGTGCCTGCCGTTTTCACTGTAAAACCGGCCTGGAGCTTGAACCTCCCCATACATATGTATGGAGTGGAGTTTGCAAGTGAAAACAAACTTTGTGTTCCCTTCAAGCTAATTGAAGGACGGCTTTCACACACACTTATCTCTCAGAACTGAGCATGTGGAGAGACGTTCGTTCATCCAGCACAAAGGGAACGGGTTGCAGGAGAAACACTTACTCTGGTTTCTCAGTCTGTTTCCTAGTGCCGGTTTGAAGTGCCTGCCGTTTTCACTGTAAAAGCGGGTTGGAGCTTGAACCTCCCCATATATATGTATGGAGTGGAGTTTGCAAGGGAAAAGAAACTTTGTGTTCCCTTCAAGCTAGGTGAAGGACGGCTTTCACACACACTTATCTCTCAGAACTGAGCATGTGGAGAGACATTCGTTCATCCAGCACATAGGGAACGGGTTGCAGGAGAAACACTTACTCTGGTTTCTCAGTCTGTTTCCTAGTGCCGGTTTGAAGTGCCTGCCGTTTTCACAGTAAAACCGGGTTGGAGCTTTAACCTACCCATATATATGTATGGAAAGTAGTTTACAACTGAAAAGAAACTTTGTGCTGCCTTCAAGCTAGGTGAAGGACGGCTTTCACACACACTTATCTCTCAGAACTGAGCATGTGGAGAGACGTTCGTTCATCCAGCACAAAGGGAACGGGATGCAGGAGAAACACTTACTCTGGTTTCTCAGTCTGTTTCCTAGTACCGGTTTGAATTGCCTGCCGTTTTCACTGTAAAACCGGGTTGGAGCTTGAACCTCCCCATATATATGTATGGATTGGAGTTTGCAAGTGAAAAGAAACTTTGTGTTCCCTTCAAGCTAGGTGAAGGACGGCTTTCACACACACTTATCTCTCAGAACTGAGCATGTGGAGAGACGTTCGTTCATCCAGCACAAAGGGAACGGGTTGCAGGAGGAACACTTACTCTGGTTTCTCAGTCTGTTTCCTAGTGCCGGTTTGAAGTGCCTGCCGTTTTCACTGTAAAAGCGGGTTGGAGCTTGAACCTCCCCATATATATGTATGGAGTGGATTTTGCAAGTGAAAAGAAACTTTGTGTTCCCTTCAAGCTAGGTGAAGGACGGCTTTCACACACACTTATCTCTCAGAACTGAGCATGTGGAGAGACTTTTGTTCATCCAGCACAAAGGGAACGGGTTGCAGGAGAAACACTTACTCTGGTTTCTCAGTCTGTTTCCTAGTGCCGGTTTGAAGTGCCTGCCGTTTTCACTGTAAAACCGGCCTGGAGCTTGAACCTGCAGATATATATGTAGGGAGTGGAGTTTGCAAGTGAAAAGAAACTTTGTGTTCCCTTCAAGCTAGGTGAAGGACGGCTTTCACACACACTTATCTCTCAGAACTGAGCATGTGGAGAGACGTTCGTTCATCCAGCACAAAGGGAACGGGATGCAGGAGAAACACTTACTTGGTTTATCAGTCTGTTTCCTAATTCCGGTTTGAAGTGCCTGCCGTTTTCACTGTAAAACCTGGTTGGAGCTTTAAACTACCCATATATATGTATGGAAAGTAGTTTACAACTGAAAAGAAACTTTGTGTTCCCTTGAAGCTAGGTGAAGGACGGCTTTCACACACACTTATCTCTCAGAACTGAGCATGTGGAGAGACGTTCGTTCATCCAGCACAAAGGGAACGGGTTGCAGGAGAAACACTTACTCTGGTTTCTGAGTCTGTTTCCTAGTGCCGGTTTGAAGTGCCTGCTGTTTCACTGTAAAACCGGGTTGGAGCTTGAACCTCCCCATATATATGTATGGAGTGGAGTTTGCAAGTGAAAAGAAACTTTGTGTTCCCTTCAAGCTAGGTGAAGGACGGCTTTCACACACACTTATCTCTCAGAACTGAGCATGTGGAGAGACGTTCGTTCATCCAGCACAAAGGAAACGGGTTGCAGGAGAAACACTTACTCTGGTTTCTCAGTCTGTTTCCTAGTGCCGGTTTGATTTGCCTGCCGTTTTCACTGTAAAACCGGGTTGGAGCTTGAACCTCCCCATATATATGTATGGAGTGGAGTTTTCAAGTGAAAAGAAACTTTGTGTTCCCTTCAAGCTAGGTGAAGGACGGCTTTCACACACACTTATCTCTCAGAACTGAGCATGTGGAGAGACGTTCGTTCATCCAGCACAAAGGGAACGGGTTGCACGAGAAACACTTACTCTGGTTTCTCAGTCTGTTTCCTAGTGCCGGTTTGAAGTGCCTGCCGTTTTCACTGTAAAACCGGCCTGGAGCTTGAACCTCCCCATAGATATGCATGGAGTGGAGTTTGCAACTGAAAAGAAACTTTGTGTTCCCTTCAAGCTAGGTGAAGGACGGCTTTCACACACACTTATCTCTCAGAACTGAGCATGTGGAGAGACGTTCGTTCTTCCAGCACAAAGGGAATGGGATGCAGGAGAAACACTTACTCTGGTTTCTCAGTCTGTTCCTAATGCCGGTTTGAAGTGCCTGCCGTTTTCACTGTAAAATCGGGTTGGAGCTTTAACCTACCCATATATATGTATTGAAAGTAGTTTAAAACTGAAAAGAAACTTTGTGTTCCCTTCAAGCTAGGTGAAGGACGGCTTTCACACACACTTATCTCTCAGAACTGAGCATGTGGAGAGACGTTCGTTCATCCAGCACAAAGGGAAAGGGTTGCAGGAGAAACACTTACTCTGGTTTCTGAGTCTGTTTCCTAGTGCCGGTTTGAAGTGCCTGCCGTTTTCACTGTAAAACCGGGTTGGAGCTTGAACCTCCCCATATATATGTATGGAGTGGAGTTTGCAACTGAAAAGAAACTTTGTGTTCCCTTCAAGCTAGGTGAAGGACGGCTTTCACACACACTTATCTCTCAGAACTGAGCATGTGGAGAGACGTTCGTTCATCCAGCACAAATGGAACGGGTTGCAGGAGAAACACTTACTCTGGTTTCTCAGTCTGTTTCCTAGTGCCGGTTTGAAGTGCCTGCCGTTTTCACTGTAAAACCGGCCTGGAGCTTGAACCTCCCTATATATATGTATGGAGTGGAGTTTGCAACTGAAAAGAAACTTTGTGTTCCCTTCAATCTAGGTGAAGGACGGCTTTCACACACACTTATCTCTCAGAACTGAGCATGTGGAGAGACGTTCGTTCATCCAGCACAAAGGGAACGGGTTGCAGGAGAATCACTTACTCTGGTTTCTCAGTCTGTTTCCTAGTGCCGGTTTGAAGTGCCTGCTGTTTCACTGTAAAACCGGGTTGGAGCTTGAACCTCCCCATATATATGTATGGAGTGGTGTTTGCAAGTGAAAAGAAACTTTGTGTTCCCTTCAAGCTAGGTGAAGTACGGCTTTCACACACACTTATCTCTCAGAACTGAGCATGTGGAGAGACGTTCGTTCATCCAGCACAAAGGGAACGGGTTGCAGGAGAAACACTTACTCTGGTTTCTCAGTCTGTTTCCTAGTGCCGGTTTGAAGTGCCTGCCGTTTTCACTGTAAAACCGGGTTGGAGCTTGAACCTCCCCATATATATGTATGGAGTGGAGTTTGCAAGTGAAAAGAAACTTTGTGTTCCCTTCAAGCTAGGTGAAGGACGGCTTTCACACACACTTATCTCTCAGAACTGAGCATGTGGAGAGACGTTCGTTCATCCAGCACAAAGGGAACGGGTTGCAGGAGAAACACTTACTCTGGTTTCTCAGTCTGTTTCCTAGTGCCGGTTTGAAGTGCCTGCCGTTTTCACTGTAAAACCGGCCTGGAGCTTGAACCTCCCCATAGATATGCATGGAGTGGAGTTTGCAACTGAAAAGAAACTTTGTGTTCCCTTCAAGCTAGGTGAAGGACGGCTTTCACACACACTTATCTCTCAGAACTGAGCATGTGGAGAGACGTTCGTTCATCCAGCACAAAGGGAATGGGATGCAGGAGAAACACTTACTCTGGTTTCTCAGTCTGTTCCTAATGCCGGTTTGAAGTGCCTGCCGTTTTCACTGTAAAATCGGGTTGGAGCTTTAACCTACCCATATATATGTATTGAAAGTAGTTTAAAACTGAAAAGAAACTTTGTGTTCCCTTCAAGCTAGGTGAAGGACGGCTTTCACACACACTTATCTCTCAGAACTGAGCATGTGGAGAGACGTTCGTTCATCCAGCACAAAGGGAATGGGATGCAGGAGAAACACTTACTCTGGTTTCTCAGTATGTTCCTAATGCCGGTTTGAAGTGCCTGCCGTTTTCACTGTAAAATCGGGTTGGAGCTTTAACCTACCCATATATATGTATTGAAAGTAGTTTAAAACTGAAAAGAAACTTTGTGTTCCCTTCAAGCTAGGTGAAGGACGGCTTTCACACACACTTATCTCTCAGAACTGAGCATGTGGAGAGACGTTCGTTCATCCAGCACAAAGGGAACGGGTTGCAGGAGAAACACTTACTCTGGTTTCTCAGTCTGTTTCCTAGTGCCGGTTTGAAGTGCCTGCCGTTTTCACTGTAAAACCGGGTTGGAGCTTGAACCTCCCCATATATATGTATGGAGTGGAGTTTGCAAGTGAAAAGAAACTTTGTGTTCCCTTCAAGCTAGGTGAAGGACGGCTTTCACACACACTTATCTCTCAGAACTGAGCATGTGGAGAGACGTTCGTTCATCCAGCACAAAGGGAACGGGTTGCAGGAGAAACACTTACTCTGGTTTCTCAGTCTGATTCCTAGTGCCGGTTTGAAGTGCCTGCCGTTTTCACTGTAAAACCGGCCTGGAGCTTGAACCTCCCCATAGATATGCATGGAGTGGAGTTTGCAACTGAAAAGAAACTTTGTGTTCCCTTCAAGCTAGGTGAAGGACGGCTTTCACACACACTTATCTCTCAGAACTGAGCATGTGGAGAGACGTTCGTTCATCCAGCACAAAGGGAATGGGATGCAGGAGAAACACTTACTCTGGTTTGTCAGTCTGTTTCCTAAAGCCGGTTTGAAGTACCTGGAGTTTTCACTGTAAAACCGGGTTGGAGCTTTAACCTACCCATATATATATATGGAAAGTAGTTTACAACTGAAAAGAAACTTTGTGTTCCCTTCAAGCTAGGTGAAGGACGGCTTTCACACACACTTATCTCTCAGAACTGAGCATGTGGAGAGACGTTCGTTCATCCAGCACAAAGGGAACGGGTTGCAGGAGAAACACTTACTCTGGTTTCTGAGTCTGTTTCCTAGTGCCGGTTTGAAGTGCCTGCCGTTTTCACTGTAAAACCGGGTTGGAGCTTGAACCTCCCCATATATATGTATGGAGTGGAGTTTGCAAGTGAAAAGAAACTTTGTGTTCCCTTCAAGCTAGGTGAAGGACGGCTTTCACACACACTTATCTCTCAGAACTGAGCATGTGGAGAGACGTTCGTTCATCCAGCACATGGGGAACGGGTTGCAGGAGAAACACTTACTCTGGTTTCTCAGTCTGTTTCCTAGTGCCGGTTTGAAGTGCCTGCCGTTTTCACTGTAAAACCGGGTTGGAGCTTGAACCTCCCCATATATATGTATGGAGTGGAGTTTGCAAGTGAAAAGAAACTTTGTGTTCCCTTCAAGCTAGGTGAAGTACGGCTTTCACACACACTTATCTCTCAGAACTGAGCATGTGGAGAGACGTTCGTTCATCCAGCACAAAGGGAACGGGTTGCAGGAGAAACACTTACTCTGGTTTCTCAGTCTGTTTCCTAGTGCCGGTTTGAAGTGCCTGCCGTTTTCACTGTAAAACCGGCCTGGAGCTTGAACCTCCCCATAGATATGCATGGAGTGGAGTTTGCAACTGAAAAGAAACTTTGTGTTCCCTTCAAGCTAGGTGAAGGACGGCTTTCACACACACTTATCTCTCAGAACTGAGCATGTGGAGAGACGTTCGTTCATCCAGCACAAAGGGAATGGGATGCAGGAGAAACACTTACTCTGGTTTCTCAGTCTGTTCCTAATGCCGGTTTGAAGTGCCTGCCTTTTTCACTGTAAAATCGGGTTGGAGCTTTAACCTACCCATATATATGTATTGAAAGTAGTTTAAAACTGAAAAGAAACTTTGTGTTCCCTTCAAGCTAGGTGAAGGACGGCTTTCACACACACTTATCTCTCAGAACTGAGCATGTGGAGAGACGTTCGTTCATCCAGCACAAAGGGAATGGGATGCAGGAGAAACACTTACTCTGGTTTCTCAGTCTGTTCCTAATGCCGGTTTGAAGTGCCTGCCGTTTTCACTGTAAAATCGGGTTGGAGCTTTAACCTACCCATATATATGTATTGAAAGTAGTTTAAAACTGAAAAGAAACTTTGTGTTCCCTTCAAGCTAGGTGAATGACGGCTTTCACACACACTTATCTCTCAGAACTGAGCATGTGGAGAGACGTTCGTTCATCCAGCACAAAGGGAACGGGTTGCAGGAGAAACACTTACTCTGGTTTCTCAGTCTGTTTCCTAGTGCCGGTTTGAAGTGCCTGCCGTTTTCACTGTAAAACCGGGTTGGAGCTTGAACCTCCCCATATATATGTATGGAGTGGAGTTTGCAAGTGAAAAGAAACTTTGTGTTCCCTTCAAGCTAGGTGTAGGACGGCTTTCACACACACTTATCTCTCAGAACTGAGCATGTGGAGAGACGTTCGTTCATCCAGCACAAATGGAACGGGTTGCAGGAGAAACACTTACTCTGGTTTCTCAGTCTGTTTCCTAGTGCCGGTTTGAAGTGCCTGCCGTTTTCACTGTAAAACCGGCCTGGAGCTTGAACTTCCCTATATATATGTATGGAGTGGAGTTTGCAACTGAAAAGAAACTTTGTGTTCCCTTCAAGCTAGGTGAAGGACGGCTTTCACACACACTTATCTCTCAGAACTGAGCATGTGGAGAGACGTTCGTTCATCCAGCACAAAGGGAACGGGTTGCAGGAGAAACACTTACTCTGGTTTCTCAGTCTGATTCCTAGTGCCGGTTTGAAGTGCCTGCCGTTTTCACTGTAAAACCGGCCTGGAGCTTGAACCTCCCCATAGATATGTATGGAGTGGAGTTTGCAACTGAAAAGAAACTTTGTGTTCCCTTCAAGCTAGGTGAAGGACGGCTTTCACACACACTTATCTCTCAGAACTGAGCATGTGGAGAGACGTTCGTTCATCCAGCACAAAGGGAATGGGATGCAGGAGAAACACTTACTCTGGTTTCTCAGTCTGTTTCCTAAAGCCGGTTTGAAGTGCCTGGAGTTTTCACTGTAAAACCGGGTTGGAGCTTGAACCTCCCCATATATATGTATGGAGTGGAGTTTGCAAGTGAAAAGAAACTTTGTGTTCCCTTCAAGCTAGGTGAAGGACGGCTTTCACACACACTTATCTCTCAGAACTGAGCATGTGGAGAGACGTTCGTTCATCCAGCACAAAGGGAACGGGTTGCAGGAGAAACACTTACTCTGGTTTCTCAGTCTGTTTCCTAGTGCCGGTTTGATTTGCCTGCCGTTTTCACTGTAAAACCGGGTTGGAGCTTGAACCTCCCCATATATATGTATGGAGTGGAGTTTTCAAGTGAAAAGAAACTTTGTGTTCCCTTCAAGCTAGGTGAAGGACGGCTTTCACACACACTTATCTCTCAGAACTGAGCATGTGGAGAGACGTTCGTTCATCCAGCACAAAGGGAACGGGTTGCACGAGAAACACTTACTCTGGTTTCTCAGTCTGTTTCCTAGTGCCGGTTTGAAGTGCCTGCCGTTTTCACTGTAAAACCGGCCTGGAGCTTGAACCTCCCCATAGATATGCATGGAGTGGAGTTTGCAACTGAAAAGAAACTTTGTGTTCCCTTCAAGCTAGGTGAAGGACGGCTTTCACACACACTTATCTCTCAGAACTGAGCATGTGGAGAGACGTTCGTTCTTCCAGCACAAAGGGAATGGGATGCAGGAGAAACACTTACTCTGGTTTCTCAGTCTGTTCCTAATGCCGGTTTGAAGTGCCTGCCGTTTTCACTGTAAAATCGGGTTGGAGCTTTAACCTACCCATATATATGTATTGAAAGTAGTTTAAAACTGAAAAGAAACTTTGTGTTCCCTTCAAGCTAGGTGAAGGACGGCTTTCACACACACTTATCTCTCAGAACTGAGCATGTGGAGAGACGTTCGTTCATCCAGCACAAAGGGAAAGGGTTGCAGGAGAAACACTTACTCTGGTTTCTGAGTCTGTTTCCTAGTGCCGGTTTGAAGTGCCTGCCGTTTTCACTGTAAAACCGGGTTGGAGCTTGAACCTCCCCATATATATGTATGGAGTGGAGTTTGCAACTGAAAAGAAACTTTGTGTTCCCTTCAAGCTAGGTGAAGGACGGCTTTCACACACACTTATCTCTCAGAACTGAGCATGTGGAGAGACGTTCGTTCATCCAGCACAAATGGAACGGGTTGCAGGAGAAACACTTACTCTGGTTTCTCAGTCTGTTTCCTAGTGCCGGTTTGAAGTGCCTGCCGTTTTCACTGTAAAACCGGCCTGGAGCTTGAACCTCCCTATATATATGTATGGAGTGGAGTTTGCAACTGAAAAGAAACTTTGTGTTCCCTTCAATCTAGGTGAAGGACGGCTTTCACACACACTTATCTCTCAGAACTGAGCATGTGGAGAGACGTTCGTTCATCCAGCACAAAGGGAACGGGTTGCAGGAGAATCACTTACTCTGGTTTCTCAGTCTGTTTCCTAGTGCCGGTTTGAAGTGCCTGCTGTTTCACTGTAAAACCGGGTTGGAGCTTGAACCTCCCCATATATATGTATGGAGTGGAGTTTGCAAGTGAAAAGAAACTTTGTGTTCCCTTCAAGCTAGGTGAAGGACGGCTTTCACACACACTTATCTCTCAGAACTGAGCATGTGGAGAGACGTTCGTTCATCCAGCACAAAGGGAACGGGTTGCAGGAGAAACACTTACTCTGGTTTCTCAGTCTGTTTCCTAGTGCCGGTTTGAATTGCCTGCCGTTTTCACTGTAAAACCGGGTTGGAGCTTGAACCTCCCCATATATATGTATGGAGTGGAGTTTGCAAGTGAAAAGAAACTTTGTGTTCCCTTCAAGCTAGGTGAAGGACGGCTTTCACACACACTTATCTCTCAGAACTGAGCATGTGGAGAGACGTTCGTTCATCCAGCACAAAGGGAACGGGTTGCAGGAGAAACACTTACTCTGGTTTCTCAGTCTGTTTCCTAGTGCCGGTTTGAAGTGCCTGCCGTTTTCACTGTAAAACCGGCCTGGAGCTTGAACCTCCCCATAGATATGCATGGAGTGGAGTTTGCAACTGAAAAGAAACTTTGTGTTCCCTTCAAGCTAGGTGAAGGACGGCTTTCACACACACTTATCTCTCAGAACTGAGCATGTGGAGAGACGTTCGTTCATCCAGCACAAAGGGAATGGGATGCAGGAGAAACACTTACTCTGGTTTCTCAGTCTGTTCCTAATGCCGGTTTGAAGTGCCTGCCGTTTTCACTGTAAAATCGGGTTGGAGCTTTAACCTACCCATATATATGTATTGAAAGTAGTTTAAAACTGAAAAGAAACTTTGTGTTCCCTTCAAGCTAGGTGAAGGACGGCTTTCACACACACTTATCTCTCAGAACTGAGCATGTGGAGAGACGTTCGTTCATCCAGCACAAAGGGAATGGGATGCAGGAGAAACACTTACTCTGGTTTCTCAGTATGTTCCTAATGCCGGTTTGAAGTGCCTGCCGTTTTCACTGTAAAATCGGGTTGGAGCTTTAACCTACCCATATATATGTATTGAAAGTAGTTTAAAACTGAAAAGAAACTTTGTGTTCCCTTCAAGCTAGGTGAAGGACGGCTTTCACACACACTTATCTCTCAGAACTGAGCATGTGGAGAGACGTTCGTTCATCCAGCACAAAGGGAACGGGTTGCAGGAGAAACACTTACTCTGGTTTCTCAGTCTGTTTCCTAGTGCCGGTTTGAAGTGCCTGCCGTTTTCACTGTAAAACCGGGTTGGAGCTTGAACCTCCCCATATATATGTATGGAGTGGAGTTTGCAAGTGAAAAGAAACTTTGTGTTCCCTTCAAGCTAGGTGAAGGACGGCTTTCACACACACTTATCTCTCAGAACTGAGCATGTGGAGAGACGTTCGTTCATCCAGCACAAAGGGAACGGGTTGCAGGAGAAACACTTACTCTGGTTTCTCAGTCTGATTCCTAGTGCCGGTTTGAAGTGCCTGCCGTTTTCACTGTAAAACCGGCCTGGAGCTTGAACCTCCCCATAGATATGCATGGAGTGGAGTTTGCAACTGAAAAGAAACTTTGTGTTCCCTTCAAGCTAGGTGAAGGACGGCTTTCACACACACTTATCTCTCAGAACTGAGCATGTGGAGAGACGTTCGTTCATCCAGCACAAAGGGAATGGGATGCAGGAGAAACACTTACTCTGGTTTGTCAGTCTGTTTCCTAAAGCCGGTTTGAAGTGCCTGGAGTTTTCACTGTAAAACCGGGTTGGAGCTTTAACCTACCCATATATATATATGGAAAGTAGTTTACAACTGAAAAGAAACTTTGTGTTCCCTTCAAGCTAGGTGAAGGACGGCTTTCACACACACTTATCTCTCAGAACTGAGCATGTGGAGAGACGTTCGTTCATCCAGCACAAAGGGAACGGGTTGCAGGAGAAACACTTACTCTGGTTTCTGAGTCTGTTTCCTAGTGCCGGTTTGAAGTGCCTGCCGTTTTCACTGTAAAACCGGGTTGGAGCTTGAACCTCCCCATATATATGTATGGAGTGGAGTTTGCAAGTGAAAAGAAACTTTGTGTTCCCTTCAAGCTAGGTGAAGGACGGCTTTCACACACACTTATCTCTCAGAACTGAGCATGTGGAGAGACGTTCGTTCATCCAGCACATGGGGAACGGGTTGCAGGAGAAACACTTACTCTGGTTTCTCAGTCTGTTTCCTAGTGCCGGTTTGAAGTGCCTGCCGTTTTCACTGTAAAACCGGGTTGGAGCTTGAACCTCCCCATATATATGTATGGAGTGGAGTTTGCAAGTGAAAAGAAACTTTGTGTTCCCTTCAAGCTAGGTGAAGTACGGCTTTCACACACACTTATCTCTCAGAACTGAGCATGTGGAGAGACGTTCGTTCATCCAGCACAAAGGGAACGGGTTGCAGGAGAAACACTTACTCTGGTTTCTCAGTCTGTTTCCTAGTGCCGGTTTGAAGTGCCTGCCGTTTTCACTGTAAAACCGGCCTGGAGCTTGAACCTCCCCATAGATATGCATGGAGTGGAGTTTGCAACTGAAAAGAAACTTTGTGTTCCCTTCAAGCTAGGTGAAGGACGGCTTTCACACACACTTATCTCTCAGAACTGAGCATGTGGAGAGACGTTCGTTCATCCAGCACAAAGGGAATGGGATGCAGGAGAAACACTTACTCTGGTTTCTCAGTCTGTTCCTAATGCCGGTTTGAAGTGCCTGCCTTTTTCACTGTAAAATCGGGTTGGAGCTTTAACCTACCCATATATATGTATTGAAAGTAGTTTAAAACTGAAAAGAAACTTTGTGTTCCCTTCAAGCTAGGTGAAGGACGGCTTTCACACACACTTATCTCTCAGAACTGAGCATGTGGAGAGACGTTCGTTCATCCAGCACAAAGGGAATGGGATGCAGGAGAAACACTTACTCTGGTTTCTCAGTCTGTTCCTAATGCCGGTTTGAAGTGCCTGCCGTTTTCACTGTAAAATCGGGTTGGAGCTTTAACCTACCCATATATATGTATTGAAAGTAGTTTAAAACTGAAAAGAAACTTTGTGTTCCCTTCAAGCTAGGTGAATGACGGCTTTCACACACACTTATCTCTCAGAACTGAGCATGTGGAGAGACGTTCGTTCATCCAGCACAAAGGGAACGGGTTGCAGGAGAAACACTTACTCTGGTTTCTCAGTCTGTTTCCTAGTGCCGGTTTGAAGTGCCTGCCGTTTTCACTGTAAAACCGGGTTGGAGCTTGAACCTCCCCATATATATGTATGGAGTGGAGTTTGCAAGTGAAAAGAAACTTTGTGTTCCCTTCAAGCTAGGTGTAGGACGGCTTTCACACACACTTATCTCTCAGAACTGAGCATGTGGAGAGACGTTCATTCATCCAGCACAAATGGAACGGGTTGCAGGAGAAACACTTACTCTGGTTTCTCAGTCTGTTTCCTAGTGCCGGTTTGAAGTGCCTGCCGTTTTCACTGTAAAACCGGCCTGGAGCTTGAACCTCCCCATAGATATGCATGGAGTGGAGTTTGCAACTGAAAAGAAACTTTGTGTTCCCTTCAAGCTAGGTGAAGGACGGCTTTCACACACACTTATCTCTCAGAACTGAGCATGTGGAGAGACGTTCGTTCTTCCAGCACAAAGGGAATGGGATGCAGGAGAAACACTTACTCTGGTTTCTCAGTCTGTTCCTAATGCCGGTTTGAAGTGCCTGCCGTTTTCACTGTAAAATCGGGTTGGAGCTTTAACCTACCCATATATATGTATTGAAAGTAGTTTAAAACTGAAAAGAAACTTTGTGTTCCCTTCAAGCTAGGTGAAGGACGGCTTTCACACACACTTATCTCTCAGAACTGAGCATGTGGAGAGACGTTCGTTCATCCAGCACAAAGGGAAAGGGTTGCAGGAGAAACACTTACTCTGGTTTCTGAGTCTGTTTCCTAGTGCCGGTTTGAAGTGCCTGCCGTTTTCACTGTAAAACCGGGTTGGAGCTTGAACCTCCCCATATATATGTATGGAGTGGAGTTTGCAACTGAAAAGAAACTTTGTGTTCCCTTCAAGCTAGGTGAAGGACGGCTTTCACACACACTTATCTCTCAGAACTGAGCATGTGGAGAGACGTTCGTTCATCCAGCACAAATGGAACGGGTTGCAGGAGAAACACTTACTCTGGTTTCTCAGTCTGTTTCCTAGTGCCGGTTTGAAGTGCCTGCCGTTTTCACTGTAAAACCGGCCTGGAGCTTGAACCTCCCTATATATATGTATGGAGTGGAGTTTGCAACTGAAAAGAAACTTTGTGTTCCCTTCAATCTAGGTGAAGGACGGCTTTCACACACACTTATCTCTCAGAACTGAGCATGTGGAGAGACGTTCGTTCATCCAGCACAAAGGGAACGGGTTGCAGGAGAATCACTTACTCTGGTTTCTCAGTCTGTTTCCTAGTGCCGGTTTGAAGTGCCTGCTGTTTCACTGTAAAACCGGGTTGGAGCTTGAACCTCCCCATATATATGTATGGAGTGGAGTTTGCAAGTGAAAAGAAACTTTGTGTTCCCTTCAAGCTAGGTGAAGGACGGCTTTCACACACACTTATCTCTCAGAACTGAGCATGTGGAGAGACGTTCGTTCATCCAGCACAAAGGGAACGGGTTGCAGGAGAAACACTTACTCTGGTTTCTCAGTCTGTTTCCTAGTGCCGGTTTGAATTGCCTGCCGTTTTCACTGTAAAACCGGGTTGGAGCTTGAACCTCCCCATATATATGTATGGAGTGGAGTTTGCAAGTGAAAAGAAACTTTGTGTTCCCTTCAAGCTAGGTGAAGGACGGCTTTCACACACACTTATCTCTCAGAACTGAGCATGTGGAGAGACGTTCGTTCATCCAGCACAAAGGGAACGGGTTGCAGGAGAAACACTTACTCTGGTTTCTCAGTCTGTTTCCTAGTGCCGGTTTGAAGTGCCTGCCGTTTTCACTGTAAAACCGGCCTGGAGCTTGAACCTCCCCATAGATATGCATGGAGTGGAGTTTGCAACTGAAAAGAAACTTTGTGTTCCCTTCAAGCTAGGTGAAGGACGGCTTTCACACACACTTATCTCTCAGAACTGAGCATGTGGAGAGACGTTCGTTCATCCAGCACAAAGGGAATGGGATGCAGGAGAAACACTTACTCTGGTTTCTCAGTCTGTTCCTAATGCCGGTTTGAAGTGCCTGCCGTTTTCACTGTAAAATCGGGTTGGAGCTTTAACCTACCCATATATATGTATTGAAAGTAGTTTAAAACTGAAAAGAAACTTTGTGTTCCCTTCAAGCTAGGTGAAGGACGGCTTTCACACACACTTATCTCTCAGAACTGAGCATGTGGAGAGACGTTCGTTCATCCAGCACAAAGGGAATGGGATGCAGGAGAAACACTTACTCTGGTTTCTCAGTATGTTCCTAATGCCGGTTTGAAGTGCCTGCCGTTTTCACTGTAAAATCGGGTTGGAGCTTTAACCTACCCATATATATGTATTGAAAGTAGTTTAAAACTGAAAAGAAACTTTGTGTTCCCTTCAAGCTAGGTGAAGGACGGCTTTCACACACACTTATCTCTCAGAACTGAGCATGTGGAGAGACGTTCGTTCATCCAGCACAAAGGGAACGGGTTGCAGGAGAAACACTTACTCTGGTTTCTCAGTCTGTTTCCTAGTGCCGGTTTGAAGTGCCTGCCGTTTTCACTGTAAAACCGGGTTGGAGCTTGAACCTCCCCATATATATGTATGGAGTGGAGTTTGCAAGTGAAAAGAAACTTTGTGTTCCCTTCAAGCTAGGTGAAGGACGGCTTTCACACACACTTATCTCTCAGAACTGAGCATGTGGAGAGACGTTCGTTCATCCAGCACAAAGGGAACGGGTTGCAGGAGAAACACTTACTCTGGTTTCTCAGTCTGATTCCTAGTGCCGGTTTGAAGTGCCTGCCGTTTTCACTGTAAAACCGGCCTGGAGCTTGAACCTCCCCATAGATATGCATGGAGTGGAGTTTGCAACTGAAAAGAAACTTTGTGTTCCCTTCAAGCTAGGTGAAGGACGGCTTTCACACACACTTATCTCTCAGAACTGAGCATGTGGAGAGACGTTCGTTCATCCAGCACAAAGGGAATGGGATGCAGGAGAAACACTTACTCTGGTTTGTCAGTCTGTTTCCTAAAGCCGGTTTGAAGTGCCTGGAGTTTTCACTGTAAAACCGGGTTGGAGCTTTAACCTACCCATATATATATATGGAAAGTAGTTTACAACTGAAAAGAAACTTTGTGTTCCCTTCAAGCTAGGTGAAGGACGGCTTTCACACACACTTATCTCTCAGAACTGAGCATGTGGAGAGACGTTCGTTCATCCAGCACAAAGGGAACGGGTTGCAGGAGAAACACTTACTCTGGTTTCTGAGTCTGTTTCCTAGTGCCGGTTTGAAGTGCCTGCCGTTTTCACTGTAAAACCGGGTTGGAGCTTGAACCTCCCCATATATATGTATGGAGTGGAGTTTGCAAGTGAAAAGAAACTTTGTGTTCCCTTCAAGCTAGGTGAAGGACGGCTTTCACACACACTTATCTCTCAGAACTGAGCATGTGGAGAGACGTTCGTTCATCCAGCACATGGGGAACGGGTTGCAGGAGAAACACTTACTCTGGTTTCTCAGTCTGTTTCCTAGTGCCGGTTTGAAGTGCCTGCCGTTTTCACTGTAAAACCGGGTTGGAGCTTGAACCTCCCCATATATATGTATGGAGTGGAGTTTGCAAGTGAAAAGAAACTTTGTGTTCCCTTCAAGCTAGGTGAAGTACGGCTTTCACACACACTTATCTCTCAGAACTGAGCATGTGGAGAGACGTTCGTTCATCCAGCACAAAGGGAACGGGTTGCAGGAGAAACACTTACTCTGGTTTCTCAGTCTGTTTCCTAGTGCCGGTTTGAAGTGCCTGCCGTTTTCACTGTAAAACCGGCCTGGAGCTTGAACCTCCCCATAGATATGCATGGAGTGGAGTTTGCAACTGAAAAGAAACTTTGTGTTCCCTTCAAGCTAGGTGAAGGACGGCTTTCACACACACTTATCTCTCAGAACTGAGCATGTGGAGAGACGTTCG